>NW_028317867.1:2778000-3472500 GCF_062004578.1 Staurois parvus | reverse complement strand
GGCCCGGGGTTTAGTAACCCTTTAAGGATAGTGATCATATGAAGCCATTTATTTATCACATAGTTTTTTGGCTCCTTTTTTAAATCATAGTGAAAACAGAAATCACTCAAATGGCCTTGATCAAAAGTTTACGTACCCTGGATTGTTTGGATTTGGTACAGACACACAAGGTGACACACACAGGTTAATGGCAATTGAAGGTTAATTTTCCACATCTGTGGCTTTTTAGATTGCAATTAGTGTCAGTGTATAAATAGTCAATTAATTTGTTAGCTCTCACTTGGATGCACTGAGCAGGCTAGATACTGAGCCTGCCACCTGGGCAGCAGAAAAGAACTGTCAAGAGACCTGCATAACAATGTAATGGAACTGTATAAAGATAGAAAAGGATATAAAAAGATATCCAAAGTCTTGAATATGCCAGTGAGTAGTGTTCAATCACTTATTAAGAAGTGAAAAATTTGGGGACCTCTTGATACCAAGCCAAGGTCAGCTAGACCAAGAATCATTTGCAGCTACAACTGCTAGAAGAATTGTTTGGGTTACAAAGAAAAACACACAGGTAACCTCAGGAAAAATATAGGCTGCTCTGGAAAAAGACGGTGTGGTTCCTTCAAGGAGCACAATGCTACAATACATAAACAAAAATGAGCTGCATGGTCGAGTTGCCAGAAAGAAGCCTTTTACAGAGCCAATGCCACAAACAAGCCCTGTTACAATATACCTGACAACACCTTGACAATCCTCGCAGCTTCTGGCACACTGTAATCTGGAGTGACGAGACTAAAATAGAGCTTTATGGTCACAGCCATAAGCACTATGTTTGGAGAGAGTTCAACAAGGACTATAGCGACAAGAACACCAACCACAGTGTGAAGCATGGTGGTGGCTCACTGATGTTTTGGTGTGTGTGTGTGAACTCTAAAGGCATGGGGAATCTTGTGAAAATTCATGGCAAGATAAATGCAGCATGTTATCAAAATACTGGCAGACAATTTGCATTCTACCGCACGAAAGCTGCGCATGGGACGCTCTTGTACTTTTCCAGCTCGACGATGACTCTAAGCACAAGGCCAAGTGGTTACAGCAGAAAAAGGTAATTTTGCTGGAGTTGGCATCACAGTCTCACGACCATGATATCATCGAGTCACTCTGGGAAGATCTCAAACATGTGAGGTTCATGTAAGATGACCAAAGATTTTGCATGACCTGGAGACATTTTGCCAAGACAAATGGGATCTATACGACTTGCAAGAATTCGAGGCCTCATAGACAAATATTACCAGAGACTGCACACTCTCATTGATGCTAAAGGGGGCCATACACAGTTTTAAGAACTAAGGGTATGCAGACTTTTGAACAGGGGTAATTTCAATTGTTGTTGCCATGTTTTGTTTTATGATTGTGCCATTCTGTTATGAATATCATGAGAAATGCATTTTGCATGCTCACTCATGTTTTCTTTCAAAACGGTACATACTGTATATTACCAATTCTCCAAGGGCGTGCTAACTTTTGAACATAACTATATCCTGGGATCACTTTGACTCCTCTTCTTTAGATGAGTATAAATTCCTGGCAGTTTCCAGGTCACTCTTTGCTGCTCATAAAATGCTTGTTAAATAGATCTCAACTTCTCCCCCTATAACTGCAAAATGGCTACAGGAAGTGAACAAATGTATTTTATATGAAAAGCATAATGCTATATTTAAATTTCACCACATATGGAAATGCTGGTTAGATGCCACATATTTAGATATTTTGTAATTTGTATGCATCACCTGCATTCTGTATTTATTTTTTATATATTAGGCAGCACAGTGGCTAAATGGTTAGCACTTCCGCCTGGCAGTACTAGGGTCGTTCGAATCCCAGCCACGGCACCTCCTGCCTGGAGTTTGCATGTTCTCCCTGTGCTTGCGTGGGTTTCCTCCCACACTCCAAAGACATGCTGGTAGGTTAATTGGATCCTGTCTAAATTGGCCCTTGTATATGAATGTGAGTTAGGGACCTTAGATTATACGCCCCTTGAGTGTTAGGGACTGATGTGAATGTACAATATATTTGTAAACCGCTGTGTAAATTGACAGCACTATATAAATACCTGAAATAAATAAATAAATTTGTCATAATTGATTAGGCTGGGAAGGCTATTGGGTACAGTCTTTTAAGTTTCTTGTCTAGCATCTTGTTGGCAGTACCAAAGATGTATTGGATTAAATCTAGGGGCTTTTTTCCTGTGTTGTTTTTTATGTTTTGTGGATATGTGATATTGAAGTGTATATGTAATGTTTATAAAACGTTTTTTGAAAAATAAAATCTGATTTTTAAAAAAGTTAGTCCTTGATTTCGAGTTGTAAAATGATTTCAATATTTTTTTTTTTTAACTTAACACATTGAACACGATAAAATAAATATTCCCCTTTAAAGTATTTGTTACAATTCTTATCCTAGCACATACAGTTTGGGAACTGTCTTCACAGGAAAAAGTGGACAGTATACTCTCCAGCTGTTGGCTGGGAGGGGGGAGGAGGAGAGAGGAGCAGGGGGAGCACCTTACCATGTTATCCTTATGTGTTTCTATTGATGCACACAGGTTAGGGTAACACTACTTTCGTCCATGCATGCAATGGTGACACCATAGGACACTTCAAGAGAAAGGAGCCACCCTGAAACGATAAACCTAAGCAAGCGGTCATGGCACCAGCCTACACTGGAACATAGGCAAGGATTACCAGAATAAAGAAGTTGCATACTCCGTAAATTACTAAATAAGCTTCTGAAAATGTTTAAAAAAAAAAAAAAAAGAGGACCTAATATCACTTTTAGGTTAAATGGCATGTCCATTATATCAGAGTTTAAGCAAATTTACTTACGGTAAACTTTTGTCAAAAAGTAATATTTCTGTATTGGCTTTTTGTGTTTCTCATCATGTATTAAAAATAGATAACAGCAAGCTGCTCAGTCATTCTATAGCTATTAAAAGAGGATGACGTGGAAGTTTTTTTACTGCAAGTGCATATGAGATGTTTCCCAGGCATTCAGCACTGCAAGCTATCGAGTTCATTATAGCTAATGAGAATTGGGTTGCATATATTTGCAAATATATGTAAGGCTTTGTCACCTACTCTGATCAATGAGCGTACCAACATGGAGACAAAGCAATGACTAAAGCTGGCCATACACTATGTGAATTTCAGCTGGTTCCTGATGAATTCACTCTGTGTGTGGCCCTGTCGTCACCCTTTCACCTGTTATCTTTTTATTAAAAAAATCTAAGGGGCCTTCGGATAGTTTTCAGCCATCCAATATGATGCAGCCACCATTCTGGTATGGTTGTCAGAATACAATAGGCCGTGGGAGATTCGTATTGCATGAATAGAGGAAGCTGTTGGATTTTTTTTTTGTAATTTGGCCTTCGGTGTTTATGGCTTGCGTAAATTGAAAACAGGATTTCCTGGAGGTGGTATCAAAAAGTTTTGAGACATGTTTTGTAACTTGCCAACAGATGGCGGCATAAGGCTGCAGTCTGTTGGTGCAGGGAGCACCGACCTTCATAAGTCGGTGTGCCAAAAGACATCATCCTGTATACATCGGGAACTGTGCAACTGGTGCTATTTGGACCACATTCATTACCATGTCTGCTGTTTCATCATTGACAGCAAGTTAGTGAAAGCAAGTGAAATTCTGAGAGAAACTGGGAAAATCTGCCATAGAGACGTTTGACATGATTCGGCAAGTTTACTGCGATGCTGCAATGAGTCCTTTTGAGATGTTTTGAGTGGCATGCATGCTTCAAGAGCATAGGAACATCACTGGAAGACGTCGAGAGATCGGGAAGACCTTCAAGGAGCCCAACCCCTGAAAATGCCTTCTTCCCAAAGATGAAGATCTAGCTCAAAGGTCGCCTTTTTGGCAATGTTGCGGAGATCCAGTGTATCACATAGAATTTCACATTCTCAGTGCTCTGTGAGCAGAGAGCTGGTGACTGCCAGTCACCTCTATCTGCTCCTCCCTCCCCCACGTGTTCACTGGAGTGCTGGACTGTATACGGGGCTGGAGTGGCCTAGGCTCTCAGCGGATCGCTGAGAGGCTGAGCCAGGTGTCAGTCCAGGCTGCAGGGTGGATCCCAACCATATGGTGGGGATCTTTCCCCAGCCTGGATCGAGTATGTGATATCAGCCGACAGCGGGTTTCAGTTTGCTGTCGGCTGAAAACGGGTCACAGGAGTGCAGAACAAACTGCACTCTTGTGATCCACAGAAGTACAGCCAAACAAGCTTTGGCTGTACTTCTCCTTTAAAGGGAATCCGTTGCTTTGCCTTACATGAGCGAAACACAAGGCCACTGAATGTCACGCAAAGAATATAGAAGCAGCTGTTGCTGATCTTGCCTTTGAAAAGACATGATCCTCGGCTATCATGCTGATCCAGTTACTTTCATACTTGTGTGCTTGAATTCTGGATTTCCTGATGTGCATTCTTGTTTCATGTCCATGTCTCAAAGTATTGAAGACAGGCAATGTCAAAAAGAGGGTAACAATGGCAATTTTGTTGTCTCTCTCAGTTCTTTGCAGGGACCTGACTTGATGAAATTCAGAGGCTGTATTTGCACACTGCAGCTTGAAGAAGCTAAGTACAGCACTTTTTTTTTTTTTTTGACTGATTTAAAATGCAGCCCATTGTTTACAATGTGCCTGTACACACAGGCGTGTTAACGTGAGCTGCTTATTCTTGAGTGTAATAAAAAAAAGAAGAAACATCTGCATTCTTAGTATTTTGCGCTGGTACGCACAAATGCGTGCAAATAAGCATATATGAGCATAAATACTTATGTGCTTGTACAAACAAGTGCTGCTTATTCTTGAGTAAAAAAAAAAAAGAAAAATCTGCTTTCTTAGTCAGTATTTTGCAACGGTATGCACAAAAATGCACAACACAAATACCTGAAATTATATCCAGAAATGCTGATGTTTAAACATCAGTACCGTGTGCAAGAGGTCTTAGGCTTATTTATTACTTGTTGATCCTCAGGCTGACAGTGCTCACTTGCTGTACTGAATCTGTGGAGAAGCAGCGTTGTAACCCTAAAACAGAAAGTACTACACTACAACTTTTTCAAACGGCTATTACAAAAGCTTTCAATGGTATATTGAGGGCTCAGAATTTCAAGTCCTGAGCTAGTAGCCAGGCCTTAAGAGTTACTCGCCACCAGTTGCCCCACCCAACCCTGCCTGCTCCTAATTCCATCCTGCCTCTAATTCAGCCCCTTAACACTCCCTTATAAATTATCTCATGAAATGGCACTGTTAAATGTTTTATGCAGAATAAAGTTACAAAAATAAATATTAACAACGTCAACAATATTAACATAATGCAATGTAAACCTCTCCCTCATCTCATGTTCTCCTCCTTCTCCATTCCATGTACTCCTCCAGTCCCATCTCCCCCACCCCATGTCCTCCTCCTCCAATCCCATCTCCCCATGCCATGTCCTCCTCCAGTCCCATTTCTCCCATCCCATGTCCTTCTCCTCCAGTCCCATCTCCCCATCCCATGTCCTCCTCCTCCAATCCCATCTCCCCATCCCATGTCCTACTCCAGTCCCATTTCCCCCATCCCATGTCCTCCTCCTGTACCATCTCCTACATCCCACGTCCTCTTCCAGTACCATCTCCTACATCCCATGGCCTCCTCCAGTCCCCCACTGACAGATCCCTCACGGCCCCACTGATAATGGTACAGGCCACACAGAAGGGTACAGGGCACTCAGCTGGGCACACAGCAGGGCAGAGTCTTTCCTTGGAATGGACACAGAGAGGGGGAGGGGCTTTGGCTCCACATTCTCCCATTAGGAGAGAGGGACCGTCCCAGCAGGGGGCTTCCCAGTGACAGCTCACCCTGACCAGTGTGCAGACCATCCGTCCCGCCCGCCGGTCTAAGAGAGCCCAGTGATTCACCCCCACGTTATTGTGAGGGCTGGGTATATTAAAGTGGAGTCCCAGTCATTTTTGTGTTTATTAAAAGTCAGCAGCTACAAAAACTATAGCTGCTGACTTTCAATAAACAAACACTCACCTGTCCCAGGGTCCAGCAATGTGTTCACCCGCACCGTCCCTTCTCTCCCTATCCTCTCCCTCAGCTTGCAGCTTCACAGTCTGGCGCCCACTGCGCATGCGTGAGTCATGCTGCGCATCCTGGTTTGGTCCGGCAGTCTTATGGGACCTGTGAAGTGTCCCAGAAGACTGCTGGAAGATGGTGGAGAGCTGAACATCTGGCAAACTTAGCCAGAAGTGGGAGCAGGTACCTGTCAAAACCAGGTATCCGCTCCCCCCTCCTCCCCAAAAAGTGTCAAGTATGGCAGTGGAGGGGGGGGGGGGAAGAGGTAAACAAGCGGAGCTTCCACTTTTGGATGAAACTTTGCTTTAAAATACGAAAAGTTCATTTTTAGGCTTTATGTACCCCTTAAGCAAAAATATGTCCAAAAACAATCGTGTTCTTCCTATTTTAAATGTGTTTGCCTCTTGTGAATAAACCGATCACATATTAACCTAAGAATGAAATACATTCAGCCTATACAAGCAGTTTAGCCATGAAACAAATTTGTAACAAAATTTTTATTTTTAGTGGCTAATATCCTAGTTACGGTTTGCCTGAAGCTTTGTTTTGCTCTTAGTATTTCTAGTGAATTTTGTTTGCTCCTGGATTTTATTTAAATTGGTAGCTGCCTGGTCATGATTACGCCAGCAAAGAGTAAACATGGCAAACGAAGGCCGCAAAAAAGTCTGGGAGCAAATCCTAAGAAGAAGCTGATTTATTGTACTGACTCTCCTGGTTAATGATTAGAGATGCTGGTAGTTTTAGTTGGTTTCCTAAGTAATAACTTATTCTGCATGTTTTGAAGTACAGTGCAGTTTTTATTTTTAATCAGTCACAGAAATAAACCATTCTTTAGTTTTTGTTTTAGACTTGTTTCTTAATTTGCATCCTTTTCAATTTTTTTTACAGACCAGCATACAAATGTCTCCTACAAGGCTAAAGTGTGGCATTTTCTGCTCTTTTCCATAAGCTGCCATAAGATGAGCTCCATTGCTGACAGGTAATTTCGCTCATAGAAGCTTTGTTATGTCTGGCAGAGTGTGAAGTGTGATATAGTTAATATCAGACTAGTGGCTAAAAAAAAGTTTAATTTCTGGAACCACCAGTTTTCTATACTCCGGTTCTACAACACAGTTAAAAATACTTGGCCTATTTAATGTCGTTTAGGTTTCTTCCCTACTTATCACCAACTTATATATATATTTTTTTATTGTAATTCTATTTTAAAGTGGAACTACACTGTAACTGAGCACCGCAAACCAAAAGCACTGTTTAATTCATTTTTAATGTAAATGCAGATGCGCCTATCCATGTCTCCATGCTTTATTTTGCTGAGAAATCACTTTGAAAAACACCCTATAGCATTTCTGGCTGTGGCCATCTTGAGTAAGGGCAGATGATTCATGTAGCATTTACTTCCTGGAATTTACCTGCCTTTAGCTCAGATATGCAGGCAGGAGGGTGTGCTTAGCTGAGAAAACCCCTCCTCTCCTCCAGAAGACTCCTGGAATGTAACATCATTTGCCTAGGCAAGAAACCAGGAAGTAAGTGAAGAAATTAAAAAAAATATTAAGACAAGCAAATATATACTTTCCTATCTATTTACTAATGGCAACAGCATAAGGAATAAAAATGTTTAGTGTTCATTGAGAGAGTGAATTCCTGCTTTAGGTTTTTGCAGCAATGACAGACAATACAAAAAAGTTACAGAAAGTGGCGTTTCTAATCCATTTCAAATTTAGTAATATAATGTCATAATATGTTAACAATAAAGTAGATTTTTTTTTTAATTTTAAACTTTAAGGCCCCTTTCACACGGGCATTCCAATCTGGTCCGCCTGTCAGTTTTTTAGGCAAACCTGATTGGACCTTCCATTTTCCTCTATGGAGCTTCGGGTGTAAACAAACATGTTTGTTTATACCCGCCTACCTTTGATCCACTAAAAACGGAGAGATGGGGATTTGTTCCCCTTCCGTTTAGCAGATTGTTTCTGATGGCAGTCAGATATAAATGGACAGACGTCCATAGAGGAAAGCGGGCTGTGTCTGCTCTGCATAGGCAGAGCAGACACAGACCAGCCATCCACCTGCTCAGTGGGGCTCAATGCACATACCCCCATGAGCATGCAGACCCCTTGCGGAATCCGCTTTGTTTCAAAAAGGCCTAAGAACCAAAAGCCATTTGGTGGTGGTGCAGTTTGAGGACCCAAACACTACAGGATTTGCAGGTGTGAAAAAGACTACATGTTTCCTGTTGAAAGCGGAGGCCATGTAACATTCTTTTTTTACGCTGTGTGATGAAATAAATAGCTAATGAGACATCACAGGACTTGGACTGAGCTCTACAGCCATTTTTGCAGCAGTTTTCTTATTCCAGGTCACAATCCTGCGCAATGTCCTTTTGTCTATTAGGTCAGTTGACCATGTCAACAGCGCTTATGCTAATCAAACGTTTTCCCAGAAAATGTATCTTCTGTCATAACTTTTTGATACCATGCCTTGCAACACAAGACACAGATGAATTGGCAACTTCAATCACAGATGTACCAGCTAAGCGGCACCAACACTTTGCCCTAATTGAAGCTCAGTAAGCTCTGACATGATTGTATTACTAACAGCGCATGCGGGGAATGATGAAAGTGAGGCTTCCCACCTGTTAGCTAGGTGTCTCATCACACAGCGGGAGAAAAAGAATGTTACATCACTTCCGCTTTCAACACTAAATATGTCGTCACTTTCACACCTGTAAATCATGTAGTGTTTCCATGTTTTGTCTAACACCTGTATATTAGGCAGAAAGTGATGTGTTGTCCCTGAAGTTCATGTGTTGAAAGCAGAACAAAATGAGCATCGCTGTTCCTTGTGTGAGGGGCTGTGTAGGCACAGGTTGGTCAGAGTGCCCATGCTGATGTGTGTCCGCAGCCAAAGCACCTACAAGGGGCAAGTGAGCATTAGAACTGGACTATGGAGCAATAGAAGAAGGTGGCCTGTTCTGATGAATCAAGTTTTCTTTTACATCATGTGGATGGCCGGGTGCATAGCTTACCTGGGAGAAAGCTGGCTCCAGGATGCAGTATGGGAAGAAGGCAAGCCGGCGGAGGCAGTGTGATGCTTTGGGCAATGTTCTAATAGGAAACCTTGTTCCATTCATGTGGATATTATATTTACATGTACCACCTACTTAACATTGTTGCTGACAAAGTACACCCCTTCATGGAAACGGTATTCCCAGTTGGTCGTGGCCTCTTTCAGCCGAATAATGCGTCCTGCCACACTGCAAAAATGGTTCAAGAATGGTTTGACAAACACGATAACTTGTTTGAGGTTTTGACTTGGCCTCCAAATTCTCCAGATCTCAGTCCATTTGAGCATCTGTGGGATGTGCTGAAAAAACAAATTTAATCCATGGAAGCTTCACCTTGCAATTTACAGGATTTAAAGGATTTGCTACTGATGGCTTAGTACCAGATAGGTCTAGTGGAGTCCATGCCTTGACAGATTGGGACTGTTTTATTACCTACTCAATATTAGGTGGGTGGTCATAATTTCATGGCTGATTGGTGTGTGTGTATATAATATATATATATATAAGTGTGTGTATATAAAATCTGTATAATAGGCCACATAATCATTTTATACTTAGAGCAACTTTCATGCAATGTCTCTGCCCATAGATGATTTATCTGTTGCCCGATCCTGCGGCAAACATATTTTTTTTTTGCACAAAAAAATCTTACTTTTCTAAATAAAAAGCCACTCTTTCAGCCAAGCTTTGATTTGATAAATGGCACTTCTGTGGTCCTATTTTAGAGATGACGGAAGTATTTTTGATGGACTTGTTGAAGAAGATGACAAAGATAAAGCAAAAAGGTATGTGCATTACCCCATTTCTGTGCAATATAAAATCTGCAGATTACTGTAAAAGGTGGCTAGTCTGCCAGATACTATTTAAATCAACCCTTTTATTTGCCAATATTAACATAAAATACTGTTGAACTCTGCGGCAGTCTGTCCCTAGAGACCGTTTTATTTCCCTGTTAAGTGCAGCCTCTCACACAGCAAACATTAGGCAATGAATCCAGGCTGTAATTCACAACCTTCTGCCTTTCTGTGGCAGTCTCGTGTCACTGCTCTCTGCAAGTATATGTTAGTAACCAGAAGGAGCGATTGGAATAAGTGATAAAGGTTTAGCTTCTAATGTTTGCCTAAAATGTGACATTTGTTTTATCAGTAATGGTGCTTTTTAGTTTACTTAAGCTGAACCAGCTGAATCTGATCCATGTGAGGCTGTTCCTGCTTAGCAGAAGTTGATCTAACAGACAACTACTGTTGAATGGGCTTGTTGTCAAATTGTTTCAGTGTATTCTGACAGTGAAGAGTCCCCGCTGGGAGAATACCATGTCTCAGTAGGGAGGAGTCCTCTATCCACCTCAATTGTGTGGATGGAGGGATCCATTTGTGTTTCATCCATTAGGCTACACATATTGAAAAAAAGTGCTGAAAAAAGTCTGAAATTGTGCACATCTCTTTTACAGCACCAGTTGCTATCATCCACTGCTAAGCAAATAATGAGTACACAGAGTAGGTCAAGGCTGGGTAAATATTTATTCCTCTAATGTACTATATAACTACACTAATAAGTCTCAGCCCTAATATTGCAGACTGTTACAGGTTTTGTTCTTCAGTGTTAGTGGTTCTAAAGCCTACACATTTTTGACCTTAATGTATTCCTTGCACTAGGGTAAAAAATGTTTAGGCATCGTTATTGGCCCCTCATTCCCCTTCTACTTACCTGAGCCCTCATTCAATCCAGCACTGTGCATGAGGAAAGAACAAACAGAGGGCGGACAGGCCTAGTGCATTACTATAAAAAATGTTTAATAAGAAATAAAGTAGATGTTGTACTCACAAACGACAATAAAGTCAAGGCACATCATAACAGTCCGCAATAGGGAGTGTAGACATCCAATAGGCTGACGCGTTTCGAGGACTTGCCTCTTTTTCCTCAGAGTCCTGAGGGCAGCAAGGTGTGCATGTTCCAGGACATTCTTAATGTGGTTGTAGCCTGCATCGAGTCCATCCCCAAGCGCAGGAGCATTTGTGTTTGCCAGCACTGTGCATGTCTGCAGCTCTTCTTCCCTCACTCCTGGATCTCACATGCTTTGCTGAGGCAGCAATAACCATTGGCTCCCACTGCTGTCAATCAAAGCTAGTGCCGAGAGGACAGGGGGTGGGGAAGAATCCCTCTGTGTCAATGAACAGAGAAGCATGCCTGCATGAGCGCCTCCATGGGAAGAGGCTTCCTATTTGGGGCACTAACCAGCGATGAGGAGTCAGATGCTCCAGGGGAGACCCAAGAAGAGGAGGTTCGGGGCTGCTCTGTCCAATCTTTTGCACAGAGAAGGTAAGTATAGATATGTGTTTTTTGTTTTTGTTTTGTTTAATTTTGCCTTTTATGGCATCCTCTGTCTTTGTAGTCTTGACTTCTGTTTGATGATTGCCAGTTCTTTGTATACTACAGTGGGCAGTTCTGGTGGGTTCATGGGGTTACTTTTACTGGTACAGGTAAGTTCGAGATAACAGCCTTAATGAGTGATACTGCATAGTAAACATTTTAGTTTCCTAACCACTTCAAGTCTGGACACTTTTACCCCCTTCCTGTCCAGGCCAATTTTCAACTTTTAGTGCTGTTGCACTTTGAATGACAATTGCGCAGTCATGCAACACTGTAGCCATATGAATTTTTTTGCATTTTTTAAAACAGATAAAATTTTATTTTGGTGATATTTATTCACCGCTGGGATTTGAATTTTTTTTAGCTATATAAATGAAAAAGTCAAAAAATTTTGAAAAAATGTTTTTCTTATAAAATTTTGAAAATAAATAATCGTTCTTCATAAATCTTTGCCAAAATGTATTCAGTTATCTTTTTAATAAAAAACAAATAGCCCAAATTAGTTTATAACCAAAAATGATAATTTTTCAAACTTTTTTTTTTTTTTTTTTTTTTATATTATTAAGGTTTTTTTTTTTGCTTTTTTTTAACATACTGTCACCCTAGCAGTACAGTGGGGGGTGATGAAGATTTTTTTTTTTTTTTTTTTTTACACTGATTGCTTTTACACCCATAAAGGCTGTAAAAGCAATCATTTCTCCTTCTCTCTGGCTGCATTCTTGCAGCCATTGAGAAATACTGTGAGAGCTGTGATTGGTCACAGTTATCACATGGTACAAGGCTGTTGTGAATAGCCTTGTACCATGTGATCTCTGTACTCATTCACAGATTTCACATGTAGTAAGCAATGATGTCAGAAGTGACATCTTGCTTACTACTGTTCATGTGATCACTGATTGGCCAATCGGTGATTACATGATCGGGACCTCACACAGAGGTCCCGTACAGCGATTGGTGTTCTGCTGTGTCCAGAGGACGGTGCTGCGCGCTCCCAGCGACCGCGTACGTCCAAAATGGCGGGTGCCGTTTATGAACGGCAACCCGCCCCTGCACTGCCACCATCTTGCCGTTTATATACAGCAGCCGGACGGCAAGTGGTTAAAACAAAATTTCACCCTTTCTCCTCCCCCTTCCTTTACCTTATTGGCAATGTCTTTTTTGGGGTGGGAGGGGGAAGCAGGTACCTGATTTTGACAGCCTCTTGGGACACATCATAGGTCCCATGAGGCTGCGGAACCATTTACTGGGCACGGTGTGGTGGGCAAGCTGGCTGTGAAGCTGCAAGGAGTCAAACTCAACTGCCCACAGTTTAGATGTCAGCACTGGGGACCCAAAGACCGGTGAAGAGCTGGGTGAGGTGAAGGCGGCGCCAGATAAGTGTGTTTTTTTTTTTTTTTTTTGTTTTGTTTTTTTAAGTCAGCAGCCACAGTATTTGTAGCTGCTGACTTTGAACTTTTTGTAGTGTGAAGAGCTGCTTTAACCACCTCCCGCCCGCCATATGAGGAAATGACGGGCACAAGGCGGGGCTCTCGTTCTGGGAGGACAGCATATGACGTCCTCCCGCTCTAACTGCTCATGCACGCCCCCTGGGACACAGCAGATCACCGATCAACGGAAAGAGACGATGACATCGGCTCGGTCATGGGATCATCTGTTTCCAATCACAGCTTATCGCATTTAAATAAGGAAATGCCGGTATCGGCATTCCTCTCTTCTCGAGCTGTCACGCTGACAGCTCGTGAGGAGAGGAGAGCCGGTAATCTGCATTACTCAGAGGGGACATGTACACTGATCATCAGGGCACTGATGAAAAGTGTGCCCTGATGATCGGTGTAGCCCCATCAGTACCACCTGTCAGTGTCTATCAATGTCACCTGCCAGTGCCACATCAATGCCACAGATCAGTGCCTACCAGTGCACATCAATGCCACCTATCAGTGCCCATCTGAGCTGCCTTTCAGTGCCACCTATCAGTGCCAGTTAGTGCCGCCTATCAGTGCCAGTCAGTGCCGCCTATCTGTGCAATATATGAGTGCTGCCTTTCAGTGCCCATAAGTGCCGCCTATCACTGCAGCCTCATTAGCGCAGATCAGTGAGGGAGAAAAATCACTTATTTACAAATTTTTATAACAAATCGAAGAGAAAAATTTTTTTTTGTTCAAAATTTTCAGTTGTTTTTGGTTTGTTTATCAAAAAATAAAAAAACCCAGAGGTGATTAAATACCACCAAAAGAAAGCTCTATCTGTCTCAAAAAAAAATGATAATTTCATACAATGTTGCATGACCACGCAGTTGTCATCCAAAGTGCGACAGCACTGAAAGCTGGAAATTGGCCTGGGCAGGAAGGGGGTGGGGTATAAGTGCCCGGTAGGCAAGTGGTTAAACACAGAAGTATTTGTCTTGAAAAACATATATAGTATGGAAGTTCAGACATTGGAGTGATGATGATAATTTTTTTTGAGGGGGGGGGGCTTGTTCCCGCTTGCAGTACTTTCTGATGAGCAATCCGCGTAAAATCTGATTTTTGCATAATACATATGTTGGATCAGTTTTCTCAAAGAAAACCCCTCACTGTTTTCCTCAGATTCTAATGTATTGTATTTCACTTACAGAGTGTCTCGGAACAAATCGGAGAAGAAGCGTAGAGACCAGTTCAATGTTCTCATTAAGGAACTTGGCTCTATGCTGCCAGGCAATGCCAGGAAAATGGATAAATCCACAGTGCTGCAGAAAAGCATCGACTTCCTGCGCAAACACAAAGGTATGTGTATGATCAATGTTATATTGTCAGGGATGTCTTTCAGAGTTCTAGGATCCAGACCTTCTTTCTGCTTTTCTTTCAAATAAGCCATGCTGTATGTTTCCATTTTGATAATTGTTGATTTTACTGCGTGTTTCATATCCTAGCAAACAAGTGTATCTTCACATGTGTTTTGGTATTAACGCTCACACCTTTTTTCTACAGAAATTAGTGCTCAGTCAGATGCTAGTGAGATTCGACAAGACTGGAAGCCAGCTTTCCTTAGTAATGAGGAATTTACACAGCTCATGTTGGAGGTAGGAGTGATTTTCTTGTGTTTTTACTTATAATCCTGCAGCAGCTAAAAATGTATATGGTAAAATTGTTGAAGGCCTAGTTTTGAGAAAGGGGGAAAAATACATATTCTTAACCAGTACAAGAACAGTAAAAGTTTGTTTACCCTTTTGATTTTAGGCCCTGGATGGATTTTTCTTGGCTGTTATGACAGATGGAAACATAATCTATGTGTCAGAGAGTGTTTCTCCCTTACTTGAACACTTACCTGTAAGTAAAAGTGCAAATTAATTTTTTTCTGTGCAAAACTATGTGGGATTGTGCTTTTTGTTGTAAGAGCTATCTACAAAAGTCAAAATATTTTTCTGGAAAGAGGTTAAAGCATAGAAAAGAGAGAATAGTTATTACCATAACATATTTTGACCATTTTGTTGGAGGAATTAATATTTGTGAAGTTGTCCTTTATGCCTAATTCAAATTTATGCAGACTGAACACTCACCAATGCATGTGCCCAAATGATGTTCATGGGCGATGCCATTAATGGTGAATGACCAACAACACACAATATAATAGCAGCTAACACATGCATGGCAGCATACCACAACACACTTATCATGCACTGTGGTTTATTGTGTTGGCAAAAAACAGGTAAGTTCTTTGTTGAATTGGCAGCCCATTCAAAATGAATTGGGAGCCTTAAAGAAATACATGTTAATATGAGACATAACATGCATACGTGAACCATAATGGTGTGAAACCAGCTTTAAATCTTTCTCCCAACCCCATCACTGTAGCCTACATACCAGAATGCCTACTTCAACTCCTGCACCAGAAATCCTCAGTGTGCTGCAGATGTCTTTTTAAAGAAACCACTTTTCAACAACTATGAAAAAAATTAAATACAAGGGGGTTACAGCGCTAAGCATAATTTTTTGCTTATATTAAATAATCCAGCAACGTCCGGCATCTGTGCCCTTTTAGTCACTGAGCTGCTCTATGCAGTGGAAACTGAGATACAGTATCTCACAGAAGTGAGTACACCCCTCACATTTTTGTAAATATTTTATTCTATCTTTTCATGTGACAACACTGAAGAAATTACACTTTGCTACAATGTAAAGTAGTGAGCATACAGCTTGTATAACAGTGTAAATTTGCTGTCCCCTCAAAATAATGCAACACACAGCCATTAATGTCTAAACTGCTGACAACAAAAGTGAGTACACGCCATGTGTTGTCACATGAAAAGATATAAAATATTTACAAAAATGTGAGGGGTGTACTCGCTTCTGTGAGATACTGTATGTCTATGCTATGTGTGAGATACTAAAGAAGTGAAAACGTTTGTGTAAAAAACAGGGACAGGCAGTTTGTATATGTTGCAATACATGTTCACGCTGGCCTATTTCATAAAAGTGTTTCTTCTCTGGCCAGTCTATTCTCTACCTTGCAGATTGCCAAATTCTCACTTGCTAATAGCAAACTCCTAAGAGCATGGGTATATAGTGCCAATATGGGGCAAACAGACACAGCTGGAGGAGAGCTACAAACAAAGATCCAGTGATGCATGTCTACTATGAGAAAAGACACCAAATTTTAGAGCATGGACAGCACCAGGAGGAAAAGATAATTGTTGTTCTCTATATGTAACCAGGTGCGTCCCTAAAAACTATTGAAAAAATATTTTAATGTTCTAGGATCATATCTTCAGGTGATCTGACACTGGCAAAGCTTTAGAAAGCACACCCCATGGGCGTCTTTCCTATAACCTTACCCCACTCTGTGAGTCCTCAGTTTTGTGCTTGTGTCTGAAGCTGATGGACCTATTCTTCACTGAGAAAATCATCCTTGGCTTAACTAGTTTATTATTTTTCTTGATTATTTTATATTTTGATTCTTCAATCAAGAATCTCTGTCTTCACTCTGTCTTCTAACCACTCTGTCTTCAACCACCTCAAAGCAGTGTACCTGGATTGGCGCAACCTCAGTAAAACTTTGGGAGCCAAATCAAATCCCCACATTGTGGGAGCTTTCTGTAATGTTGCTATGAGCGCTCACCTTGACACTTGGTACAATATGTTGAGTTAGCATGTGCTATAGGGTGCTTAATACAGCCATCTTTCGTACACAGGCAAAAAAGCCACGACTCTTCTACGCCGATTCCTTAACCTGAGTCAGATCCTGATATGCTGGTCCTAGAGGACGCAGAGACAGAAGTAAATGGAGAGGATATTGAGAAAGTATTGGAGGAAGCTGAAGAATATTTACCTTTTGGCTAGGTGATTACTATCAACAAGTCTGCTCATTTTAGCCTTCCCTTCACCTGGAATATTGGGGATCTGGTCCTGGACACATCCCAAGCAAAAATCTCTCTCCCAACAAATAAAGTTCTTCCTCTTAGAGTACATGCTTGAGAATTGAGATCCCACATTGAGATTGTCCATAAGAGTTCTAGGCCTAATGGTATCATCCTCCTTGGAGGCAGTACCATTTCTTCAATTCCATTCAAGAACACTCCACATAAACATTTTATTGACCTGGAAAAAATAGGCTGCTTCTCTCAATTTACCCATGCTCTTGTCCAGTCAAGGAAGGAGTTCCCTATTTTAGTGGATCATCACCACAGCCCTAACAGTGGGGAAGTCCTTCCCTTCCTATCACTAGAAGGTTATCACAGCAGACACAGGGCTCTCAGGTTGGGGAAGAATGTTCCAACTCCTAACAGTCCAAGTAATATGGTCACTGGAAGAAACCAAACTGGGAGTTCTGGTAGATCACAAGCTTAATAATGGCATGCAATGCCAAGCTGCAGTTTCTAAAGCGAGCAAAATCCTGTCTTGTATTAAAAGAGGTATAGACTCCAGAGAGAGATATAACTTTACCCCTGTACAAATCATTAGTAATACCTCATCTGGAATATGAAGTTCAGTTTTGGGCACCAATTCAAAAAAAGAACATTGGGGAACTGGAGAAAGTGCAGAGAAGGGCAACCAAACTGATACGAGGTATGGAGGAGCTCAGCTATGAGAAAAGATTAGAGGAACTGAATTTATTTTCTCTTCAGAAGAGTAGATTACACATGTTGCTCATATCCCCCCTTAAATACATCAGTGGTTCATATAGTGAACTTGGTGTAGAGTTATTCACTCTGAGATAGTCACAGAGGACAAGGGGGCACTCTTGACGCCTGGAGGAAAAGAGATTAATTCTCCAAATACATAAAGGTTTCTTCACAGTAAGAGCTGTGAAATTGTGGAATAGACCCCCTTAAGAGTTGGTTCTGGCCAGCTCAGTGGATTGTTTTTTTTTAAAAAAAAAACAAAAAAGGGCTGGATTATTTCCTAGATACACAGAATATAACTGGATACTAACATTTATAGGTAAAGTTGATCCAGGGAATATCCGATTGCCTCTCAGGGGATCAGAAAATAATTTTTTCCCCTGCAGGAGCAAATTGGATCATGTTTTGCTGTTTTGTTTTTTCTTTTTGCATACCTCTGGATCAACTGTGGGTATAGGATTATAACTTTTTTTTTGGTTGAACTGGATGGCCTTTTGTCTTTTTTTTCAGCCAGACTAACTATGTAAGGTTGACCCTGCAGCACTAGATCCCCTTCTGAAGGGCCACCCAGTCAGGGTACAATCAGACAATGCCACAGTAGTGGCCTACATCAACCATCAAGGGGGCACCAGGAGCCTGGCTGCCTTGAAGTAAGTGAACCAGCTCATCTCATGGACAGGAACTCACTGTTCAGCAATTTCTGCACTCCACATCACATGACAGCTGAAAAGGAGATTATTTTAGCCACCATCATCTGTATCATGGGGAATAGGCCCTTGATCTAGGTGTCTTTAGTCTGGCATAGCAAAAATGGGGGATTCTGAATGTGAACATCCTAGCATCAGATGTCTTAATAATCCCCTGGTCTCCATTCAGGCTAATTTATGCTTTCCCTCCAGTGAGAATGCTAACTCTAATCTACTGACATCTATCTCTATCTCCTAATTGCACCAAACTGGCTTAGAAGAGCCTGGTAGACAGACATACCCAGCCAGATCTGCTGTCTCAAGGCCCTCTGTTCCATCCTACTTCCCAGTCTTTGCCTTTAATGGCATAGCTGTTGATACCCATGTATTAAAGGATAGAGAGGTTTCTGAGTCTGTGATTCCTATCTTGCTACAATTAAAGTGTCTTTTAGGAAGCACTATCATTGCACCTGAAAATCCTTTTTTGCCTTGTGTAAAAATAGGCACTTCAATCCCAGAATTTACTCTGTACCTCACTTTCCGGACTTCCTACTAAACATATCTTGATCAGAATTTGTCCGTAAACACTCTCAAAGGTTAGGTCTTGGCCCTATGTATCCTTTTTCAAAGGTCTCTGACTTCATTTTCTCTTGTAAGAACCTTTTTTTAAAGGTGTATCTCACATTAAGCCTATCTTGCAGCACCCTGTGCTCCCTTGGCATCGCAGCTTGGTTCTCTCTTCCCTACAAAAACCACCCTTTGAAATCATCAGTGATATCACCCTATATGGTTTCTCATGCAAACTAGCCTTTTTATGGTCGCTGTTGTGTCTGCCAGATGTGTTTCTGAATTGGTGGCCCTTTTCTGTAAAGATCCTTTCCCCATACTTCACAATGACAAGGTTGTCTTTTACACCCAAGGCCATCCACCCTGATGGTGGTTTCATCATGCTACCTTAATGCGTATATTACCCTTCCTTCCTTATAACATGCTCCTAAGCATCCACAGGAAATGTTTCTACATTGCCTGAAAGTGGCCAGAGCTGACATAGTATACTTCAAAGCTACTGCTTCGATAAGACGGATGGATTTCCTATTTGTCCTGTCATGATCTTTCAAGGGAAACCGTGCTTTAAAGTCCACCATTGCTGCAGTGGATGAGAAATCTGATTTCAAGTGCTTACATTCTAAAAGAGAAATATACTCCAGCACTTTTACATTCTCATTCCACCAGATCAGTAGGAGTTTCCTGGGCATTTCGACGCCAAGCTTCTGTAGTCCACCTGGTCTTCTGCTCATACTTTTTCAGAGTTTTACCAAGTGGACATCCAATCTTTTGCTGATGCAACTTTTGGTCACAAGATTGTCAAAATGGCACTCTGAGGTTGGGTCTTCTGACCCTTCTTGTTGGGTCTGTTGGCACAGTTCTATTTGCCTCATTGTTGCCCACCCTTCTGCATTGCTTGGGGACTTTCCATGGTGTATAAATACTCTGCCTGTGTCCTGTACTGTATGATTAAGATAAGAGCACTTTTTGACTTACCTGCAAATTCCATATCTTGGGAGTATTGTACAGGACAAAACTGGGGACTCACAAAGGGGGTTTGTTCTCTAAAGTTTTGAGTGTCCAATCACCTGAAGGAACATTCCTAAAATCCTTTGTGTTTCAATTCTCTACCTGTGTCCTGTACTCAAAGATCACATCAGCCCCTGCCCTCAGAACAGAGGGAATGTGGTCACTTATAAAATTGGGGGGAAAAAGTATTTATAATGGTTTTTAGATCTATACACAATTTTTTTTGTTTTTCATTTCTATTTTAAACTGAGTGGGGTGTTTTTACAAGGTGAGAGTTTACATATTCTTTAATATTGGTGCAATCTCTTTCTGAAGCATATACAGGTGAAACTCGAAAAATTAGAATATCATGCAAAAGTTCATTTATTTCAGTAATGCAACTTAAAAGGTGAAACTAATATATGAGATAGACTCATTACATGCAAAGCAAGATAGTTCAAGCTGTGATTTGTCATAATTGTGATGATTATGGCTTACAGCTCATGAAAACCCCAAATCCACAATCTCAGAAAATTAGAATATTACATGCAATCAATAAAACAAGGATTGTACATAGAACAATATCGGACCTCTGAAAAGCATAAGCATGCATATGTACTCAGTACTTGGTTTGGGCCCCTTTTGCAGCAATTATTGCTTCAATGTGACGTGGCATGGAAGCTATCAGCCTGTGGCACTGCTGAGGTGTTATGGAAGACCAGGGTGCTTCAATAGCGGCCTTCAGCTCTTCTACATTGTTCGGTCTTGTGTCTCTCATCTTTCTCTTGGCAGTGTCCCACGGTCATTGAACCAGGTTTTGGTGCTTTTGGCAGTGTGGGTAGGTGTCAAGTCCTGCTGGAAATGAAGTCAGCATCCCCATAAAGCTCCTCTGCAGCAGGAAGCATGAAGTGCTCCAAAATCTCCAGGTAGACGGCTGCGTTGACCCTGGACTTAGTGAAACACAGTGGACCAACACCAGCAGATGACATGGCTCCCCAAATCAACACAGACTGTGGAAACTTCACACTGGACTTCAAGCATCTTGCAGTGTGTGCCTCTCCATTCTTCCTCCATACTCTGGGTCCTTGGTTTCCAAATGAGATGCAAAAGTTGCTCTCATCAGAAAAGAGGACTTTGGACTACTGAGCAACAGACCAGGTCTGTTTTTCTTTAGCCCAGGTAAGACGCTTCTGACGTTGTTTGTTGTTCAGGAGCGGCTTGACAAGAGGAATACGACATTTGAAGCCCATGTCCAGGATCCGTCTGTGTGTGGTGGCTCTTGATGCACTCCAGCCTCAGTCCACTCCTTGTGAAAGTCCCCAACACTTTTGAATGGCCTTTTCCTGACATCCTCTCCAGGCTGCGGTCATCCCTGCTGCTTGTGCACCTTTTTCTTCCACACTTTTCCCTTCCACATAACTATCTATTAATGTGCTTTGATACAGCACTTTGGGAACATCCAACTTCTTTTGCAATTACCATTTGAGGCTTTCCCTCCTTATGGAGGGTGTCAATGATGGTTTTCTGCACAACTGTCAGGTCAGCAGTCTTTCCCATGATTGTGATTCCTACTGAACCAGACTGAGAGACCATTTAAAGGCTCAGGAACCCTTTGTAGGTGTTATGACTTAATTAGCTGATTAGAGTGGGACACTTTGAGCCTAGAATTTTGCACCTTTTCACAATATTCTAATTTTCTGAGATTGTGGATTTGGGGTTTTCATGAGCTGTAAGCCATAATCATCACAATTATGACAAATCACGGCTTGAACTATCTTGCTTTGCATGTAATGAGTCTATCTCATATATTAGTTTCACCTTTTAAGTTACATTACTGAAATAAATGATCTTTTGCACGATAATCTAATTTTTTGAGTTTCACCTGTACTTTGATACCAACTGTTGCAGTAATTTCCTGCAGATCCTGCATTGAAATTTTGGCTCTCTTAAAGATTTCTTTTAGCATCCAGCCGTGGCTGAACCACTTGAATTCTATTTCTCCTGGCAACCCCTTGTGAAAGAAAACTAAAGGATAATCCCAATCAGAGCAATTTATTGTAGTCCTCCTCTGCTCTTAAGAGAAATGGGAAAGGGAACTGGGAACAAAAATGAATGAATCACAGAAAAATACAATTGTTTAAATTAACACATGGGCAGGGGTGGACTGACAACTCATGGGGCCCCCGGGCAATAGGGGATCATGGGGCCCCTGTGTCCTTGCCCAAACTCAAAAAAGCCTATGAAAAAGGTACCAGGGGCATCTCATGGGGCCCCCTACTGACCCCGGGCCCTCGGTCAGTGCCCGAGTTTCCAAATGGTCAGTCCGCCCCTGCACATGGGTCGATTAACATGAACAAGGTTGAAATTAATTATAAGTGTTTAACGAGGTGGTATTTGACACGGAGTGTTGTCCATAAACAATGAGTAGAAGTCTCACCATTCTGTTGGAGGGGATGTGGATCTAAGGGAACAGTGGCACATATATGGTGGGATTGTCCAAAAATATAGGGGTTTTGGCAAAATGTAATACAGTTCATACAAGAGATAATGGGGACAACTATACAGAAGTATCTGTGGGTGTGTTTGTTTTATAGGACAGAAGCGCCAGTGAAGCAGTATATAAACAGTGTATTATACCCCCTAACCAGTGCGGCTAAAGGGCTTATTCCAAAATTTTGGCAGTTACAGGAGCCTCTAACAATGAGGGACTGGTTAGACAGGGTAGAATATATAAATAGGTTGGAGGAGTTATACCATATAGACGAATGTAATATGGGTACATTTTTTAAATGATCGGGGAAGATGGTCTGACTTCAAGGCATCTGGAAAATATATGGAAGTAGTGGGAGGCCCAGGGATCTGATTGGAGGTAGGAGAATAAAGGGAATGTTTTGTAAGGCAATAGAAGGAATTGGAGAAGGGAAAAGAAAGGTTGGAGGGAAAGAGAGAATAGTATTGAGGAAAAAGATCATAGGTATAGAATGGGAAGTTGGAAAGAGAAGGGAAGAGCAATAACCGGGGTAAATCGGTAGGGGGTTTGGGTGGGGGGTGGGATTGCAAAATTTAGGATAATGTTTGTATTTTGGATGTAAATTATACTTTGCTTTGCTTTTGTAATGAAAAAAAAGTTTAATAAAAGATATGAATATGAAAAAAATAACACTTTATTTTAGTGTTTTGGAGGTGGTGAAGAATTAGAACCTTTGTCATTTTTAAATTTTGTGTTATCATTTGGGTAGACCTTCCATTACTTTTGTTTAGGTGTGCCTCACAGTAAAATATCTTCAGTTGGGGCACAGGTAACAGTAAAAATGTACAAAAGGTTCTAAAGCCTTTTATACGCCATTGAGCACAAAAAAAAGCTTTGTCTAGAGTTCTAGCTTAATGTTCACATTGGTAACTGAATGTCCTGACTTAGAACTGAATAAAAGGGGTTGTTTTTCAGCTGGTACGTGGATAATATTTATATTTACTTTTCTTTCAGTCTGATTTGGTTGATCAGAGTATATTTAATTTTGTCCCCGAAGGGGAACATTCAGAGATATATAAAATCTTGTCTACACGCACGTTGGAAGGTGGTCCTTTGGGTTCGGATTATCTGAAAAGTAAGTTTTTCTAGTAAAACAGTTCTGTAATTCGTATTTAATCTTTAGCATGCATTTAATCTTAATGTACACTATATTGCTTAAAGTATTGGGACACCCCTCCAAATCATTGGATTCCGGTGTTCCAATCACCTCCATGGCCACAGGCAGGGCCATGGATAAGGGGGTACCACCAGTCATCCTGTATGGGGCCCAGGCACCCGGGTGAATTGGATGTGGGCAGGGACGGTGATTGGCATGGCAGGGGGGCAATCTCTGGAACAGATCCGCTGTATGGCTCTCTGTGCAGCAGCTGAAAGCTGGCTTCTTCCCCTCCCCCCGCTGGTTTTCAGCTGCTGCAGAGAGAGCCATACAGGAGATCGGTTCCATTAATTGCTCCTCTGGTGCACCCATCACCCTCCTTGGGCACCGTGCCCCCCACGCCCGCAATGCTGCCAGCTGCCCTCCTCTCCTTACCACCGGCAGCTGCAAGCACACAATAGGATCCTTCAAGAAGGAGAGCGGGGAAAGAGTCTGGTAAATATGTAACAATTACCAGCCCCTTCCTTTCCTGAATGAACACAATGAGTGATTGGTACTGATTACTCACTGTGTTCATAACTGAACCATAGTAAACTGGTTTCTTTTTTTTGGGGGGGGGGGGGTGTCAGACTGGCTGTATGGGGTCCCATGGTTTCTAACAGTAGCCCTGGCCACAGGTGTATAAAATCAAGCACCTAGGCATGCAGACTGCTTCTATAAACATTTTGTGAAAGAATGGGTCGCTCTCAGTAGCTCAGTGAATTAAAGCGTGGTACCGTAATAGGTTGCCACCTGTGCAAAATGTCCATCCGTGAAATTTCTTTGCTACTAAATATTCCACAGTCAACTGTTAGTGGTATTATAGCAAAGTGGAAGAAACTGGTAACAACAGCAACTCAGCCACAAAGTGGTAGGCCATGTAAAATGACAGAGCAGGATCAGTGCATGCTGAAGCACAGTGTGCAGAAGTCGCCAACTGTCTGCAGAGTCAATAACTAAAGACCTCCAAACTGCGCATGGCCTTCAGATTAGCACAAAGAGTACATAGAGAGCTTCATGGAATGGGTTTCCATGGCCTAGGAGCTGCATCCAAGCCTTACATCACCAAGTGCAATGCAGTGTCTGGCATGACAAATCGCGCTTCTCTGTCTGGCAATCCAATGGACGTGTCTGTGTTTGGCGGTTGCCAGGAGAACGGTACTGGCCTGACTGCATTGTGCCAAGAGTAAAGTTAGGTGGAGGGGGGATTATGGTGTTTTTTTTTTTTTCTTCAAGGGGTTGGGCTTGTTCCCTTAGTTCCAGTGAAAGGAACTGTTAAGGCATCAGCATACCAAGACATTTTGGACAATTTCATGCTCCCAACTTTGTGGGAACAGTTTGAGGATGGCCCCTTCCTGTTCCAACATGACTGCGCACCAGTGCACAAAGAAAGGTCCATAAAGACATGGATGAGCGAGTTTCGGGTGGAGGAACGTGGCAAAAAAGCATTTGCAAAAATGCAAAACGCACCGCAAAATGCACTGCAGAAATGGATCAAACGCAATCTGCATAGGTGTGAACCCAGCCTTAGAGTGTCTCAAAAGTATAGATTGGCAGACGTTCACCAATCTATGAAAAGCTATGTCTAAAAATTTCATTGTTACATTACTCACATGTTAAAACTGCCTATAGATGGACCTTTTGTTTGATCAGATGGCAGGCTGAATGAAAAAAAACAAATGGACTCTCTCATCCATACAAGCGAGGTGGATGGAGGAATTTTCCCCACTGTGGGGAATCCATTGCTTTCAGCATACACTTATCAGCGCTGCAGTGTTGCATGCCCTGGTCAAATGAACATTTTGTGATATTCCCATTTGAACAAAGCTGATCATTAAATCGACTTCTCTCGAGTGAGAGCAGCTGTACATGTATCGAAATTCAGTCCGTCTCTGCTGAACCAGCTAATTTTTCAATCCATGTATGGTGAGTTTTACAAGACATCTGTAAAATATTTTCATCAGGAGACATTAGAACCTTTGTCAAGTGTCCTCATTCAGGCATTTTACCTTAACTTCCTGTACTAGTGACAGTTATCATTGGAACAGGAAATGAAAGAATCTCTCAAAGAAGTCAGCAGAAAAAAAATCTGTAAGAAGACGTTCTTCCTCTTTAT
This sequence comes from Staurois parvus, assembly GCF_062004578.1. Lineage (NCBI taxonomy): Eukaryota > Metazoa > Chordata > Amphibia > Anura > Ranidae > Staurois > Staurois parvus. The sequence goes on along the minus strand of NW_028317867.1, from coordinate 3,446,830 downwards.
TCAAAACAAAAAAACATTTCAACAGAATTTTGCAACCTACATATGCGCAATAAATGGTAAACAAAGTGGAATTTATATTAAAAATAAGTTCATTCCTATCTGCCCACAATCTACACACACTAATCAGATCCACAAAAACACATTTTGGGGAAAAAGGTTAACCACTGGTTTCAGGTTAGCACTCTCATGGGGTCCTAGGAAAGCTGAGGATCACAAATCTTGTGAGACTGTTGGGCAAGGCACATGACCACATTTTTGTAAGACTATAGGAATTCTGAGCTTTTGAAACAAACTAGGTCCTTGCAAGGAAGAATGTGTTTGGAAAGCTGGCATTTATATTCCATCAAGTTGTCTGCTTATATCACTAACACAGTGCAATTACTCTTAAATGGCTGTTATGGTATACATTTTAATTATCAATTTCGCTTATTTCAGCAAAAAATGAACTTGAATTCTGTTGCCACATGTTGCGGGGAACAGTTGATCCAAAGGAACCTGCTACATATGAATATGTAAAATGCATTGGAAATTTCAAGTCTTTAAATAATGGTAAGTTACACCGTTCATGGATGAATTTGTAGCACAGTCAATGGGCCTCTTCAGTAAGAGACAAAGCACAGTGACATAGAGCAACCAGCTATGGTTGTCAGAGAAGATAGATGATTCCTGATTGGTTTATGTGGGAAATTTCTCTTTGCTGGTGCCATTGTTCTTTGCACTGCCTATTTGAATACACACTATATTCCCCTGCCAGCAGTAATCTGTAAATCTGTGTTAACCAGAATTTACTGAGATTTGAGATGTTTTGTTGCATTACAATCTGGAATTAAAATGGAGTCTTTGGGGTTTTGTACCATGAGTGTGCATAAGTATCCCCCCACCAAATGTCAGTACTTTGTGGAGCCATCATTTGAGGCACCTTTTAAAAAAAAATAAAATAAATGCACATCTTTTTTTTGCAGGTTAAAAAAACATGCATTTCTTATCTTTTTCTTTTTTTTACTAGGAGCCTAGAAAGTATTGCACCTACGATTCGCAGATATTGGGTGCCATGCAGGACTCTTGCAGACTTGTTAGTGTATCTGTCTGCTCGTGCCTAGTACAGGCAGACAGATAAACTGACAGGAAGAGACAATGAATGAATCGATGATACGGCTGGGAGGGCATACCCCCGTACGGTTGCTGGTTTTTTAAAATGGTGACAGCTAGCAAGGGGAGAAGATCCCCCGGTAGCTGTCACTAGATGCAGTGGAGTGGGAACATGTTGCATGTTAAACCCTAAAAATGGGTGGAACATGTTCCCAAAAGTAAATTTATCCTTTAAAGTTGCAAGTTTCATGGGTTATGTCTCTATTAGCTTGGCACATGCAGCCACAGGGATTTTTGCTCATTGTTCAAAACTGCCCCAGCTCCTTCAAGTTAAATGGGTTGCGCTGGTGTACAGCAATCTTCAAGTCATGCCACAGATTCTCAATTGAGATCTGGGTTTTGATTAGGCTGTTTCAAGACATTTACTATAAATGTTTCCTTTTAAACCACTCCAATCTACCTTTAACAGTATGTTTATAGTCATTGTCCTGCTGCAAGATGAACCTCTGTCTCAGTCTAAAATCTATGGCAGGCTGAAAAAGGTTTTCTTAAGATTTTCCCTGTATTTAGTGCCATCAATCTCCTCAGAACTCAGGGTATCCAAATGACTGGCTAGTCTTGTCCATTCTTTTCCAAAAACCCTGGGCTTCACTCTCCCTTGTCAAAATCTTTTATTTAAAGTGTATCTCATAGCAGGCCTGCATTTCAGCGCCTTGTGCTTCTTTGGGACCTCAGTCTGGTTCTGTCTGCCTTGCAGAAACCACATTTGAAGCAGCAAGGGAAATCTCCACAGATGATCTCTCCTACAAAGTAGTCTTCTTGGTTGCTATCATGTCTGTCAGATGTAGCCGAGCTAGCAGCTATCTTGTAAGGAGCCATTCTTCATTCTTTACAAGTACAAGGTAGTCTTATGCCCAGGGTCATCCTTTCTTCCCAAGATGGTATCAGTCTTCCACCTTAATGAAGATATAGTCCTTCCCTCTTTGTGCCGTACTCCAAATCAGAATGAAACTTGCTCTTTATTGCCTGGATGTAGTGAAAGCTATCAGTCTGCCTCAAAGGAACAAGAGTGTTTCCTGGTTATTTCAACATCAAGCCTCTGTTGCCTAGCTTTGAAAGGACACCACCTGATTCTTTGTTCATACCTTTAGCAAGTTCTACAAGGTGGATGTTCAATCTCCTGTGAATGTTGCCTTTGCAAGTTTTTTTTACAGCTGCCCTCTGTAATTGGGTCTATTGGTTTTTGTTGTTTTTGGGCTCATTCACACAGTTTGTCTAGTTTCCTACCCTACTCAATCATTGCTTGGGGAGAGGTCTCAGTGTCTATGAATATTCAACCTGTGTCCTGTACTCTACAAGTAATATAAAGGAATTTTGAGACATCTGTAAATTCCACATCTTGGAGTACATTTCATGACCCCCTCCCTTTTATTCTTGTGTTACACTGTATTGCTTGCTACAAACATTTTGGCTTGCCTGAGTCCACCTACCTGAAAGCACCTGCCTATAATCTATAGGGTCTATGAGTATTCAGCCTGTGTCCTGCACGGATGACAGCGGATCTCTACAGTAATGGGTAATACAGTTTTTTAGTAAAGTAGTGAGAGGATGAAACCATGGTAAATTTTTTTTGTCTGTGTCCCTTTGGTCCCTGTTCCCCTAATTTCTTGAGCTCATGTCACAGTGATAACGTATGGGTGATTCTGAACCCCAGTAGAGTCACAGACTGCAATGAAAACCCTATGGGACAGTTCTTCTTTCTGTTCAAAACCACAAAACAAGTTTTGACTGCAGTTAGGCACTAAGGGGTCTATTTGCGCAAAACTGCGGAGCGCAAAATCTGGTGCAGCTTTGCATAGAAACCAATCAACTTCCAGTTTTTTTTTTTGTTTTTTTTTTAAATTGAACAAGCTGCAGTTAGAAGCTGATTGGGTACCATGCACAGCTGCACTAAATTCTGAGTGCACCAGTTTTAGTAAATCAATCCCTCAGTGTCAAGGTTGTTGGCAAGGTATTGGGTATTGATTCATGAAACATATTGTAGTGTTAAGCCCTAAAGCAGGTTATTTGCCATTTATTCTCTTAAACTACAAGGCAACACTATAGAATACAAGTACGTTGGAGCCTGGACTATTCAGGGAAATGCACTAAACATGTGGGAATTGTATGGGAATTGCATTTTTGTCCAGCCAAGGAGTAACTTAGGCTTCATTCACATGGGATTTTAGTGCCATCTGCACCAGTAATACAGCATGTCCCTGCAGCTAGATTCATAGTTGGGTGCTGATAGTTCCAGCCGCTCAGCTTGTGCCAAGCAATGACAGGCTGACAGCAGCCATGCATGTTGATATGTATTCGCACATGGAATGATTACCTGAGGTTAGGGATAAAAGATCATCCCTGGATGAAAGCAGCTTGTGCCCTGGGCGATCATCTGTCCCTAATATAGCAGGTAATCGCTGCGTGAAGTCTTATTCTTTCACCTACAACTGTAGACTACATCATAATATATTTTTCTCCATCACCTAATATGAATTGGAATTCTCACTCCCACGTTTGCAAAAATGGCCGCTCATCTTCACCTCTTACAAGATCAAAATACGCAAACTTTTTATTACAATGTAGAAAACAAATACCAGAGCTAGTAGCATTTCCTGTTTTCACTCCTTTTAATTGTTTGTGGAGATCCAGTCAGTTGAGAAATTGGTACATTTTGAATATTTTTTTTTGTTTGTTTCCAGTGCCCAGTTCTACTCACAATGGCTTTGATGGTGCATTACAGAGGTCACTCAGGCCTGCATATGAAGAGAGAGTCTGCTTTGTAGCAACTGTAAGATTAGCTACACCTCAATTCATTAAGGTAAATCTGTGTATTGTTTTAATGATTGGCAATAACATTCCAGCATGGCTTTATAGACTTTAGAAGGTTATAGTTGTGGAAAAGATTTAAAGCAGAACTGACACGTCTTTTAAATTCAAACCCTCGGAAACACCAAGTTAAAAATTTTGCATGTGTTGATATCTGCTGCCTTTTGTAGTCTCTGTATTTCATATGTTGATGAATGTTGATGAATGTTCACAATACATACATTGTATCCATATGCCACCTTGTCTAGTTTATTTTTAAGCAATTAATAGGAGGTTCTAGCGTCTAAGGGAAGTGATGTAATCGTCCCCTAACAGGAAGTTCTCCCTTTTTTTTCTTTGGCAGGATCAGCAGTAAGCCAAAAAGTCAGAGCATGTCAGACCCTGCATGTTGTTGGCACAGCAGCTTGTTAGACCTCCTTGAAAAGCCACAAGACAGATTTTTCTTCCTCAATGCGTTTAGGCTTCATAGAATTTCCCAGATTGTGTCATTATATAAAGCTTTACTGTATGTCAGCCTTTGGCCTTGTTTACTTGGCCATTTAGGGCCATAGTGTGGCAAAAACAGGAGCTGCCACTGTTCTCATTTACCACTTATCCAGTGGTTACATAATATTTGGGACAGCTAAGCTTCTCTGACCCTAATTGCATGTAACTGCTTGATGTGCAGTTACATGAGAACAGCCACAGTGCCTGTTGACCTGTCATTGATTTGTACAGACTGATGGTGGCAGCTGATCACGAACACCCTCCCTGCTGCGGATTTACACTGCTTCTTGCCACACTATCTCTGTACTCAATCGCGCAAATGAGTCTTTTGGGTGTTCATGCCAGCTTCTGTTTGTGCCACTTTTGTATGTGGCTTCCATACATTTAGATGAGAAACAAAAGTTTTTAAACATTAGAAAAGAGCCAAGACCCATGTGCTGACCCTTTGCCAGTGGTTGTGATTTGGCTGTAGTCATAGCAATAAATACTACTTATAGTAGTTTCCAGTAACATATATTATTATTACATCGAGTTTATATAGCGCCAAAGGGTTTGCTCAGCGCTGTACAATAGGGGGGGGGACAATACATGGCACAGTACAACAATAACAAACAACGTACGAGGGGTAAGAGGGCCCTACTCTTTCGAGCTTACAATCTAGGAGGGAGGGGGTAATGGTACAGTAGGAAGTGGCTGAGGGGTTTACAGGTACAGGGGTTTGACAAAATTATGGAAACACCATGTAAGAGAACGAAATGGATACCTAATATGATGGTGGACTGCCTTTGGCATCCAAGACAGCCTGAATTCTACTGGGAATTGACAAATAGAAGTCTTGGATAATGGATAATCTGATACCACTGTTCGTGCAAAAAAAATCATTCCAGTTCACGTAGAGATGTCAGAGGCGTGAAACTAGCCTGAACCTTGTTCTCCAAAATTGACCGTAGTGGCTCAATGATATTGTGGTCCGGTGACTGCAGCACCCAGGGAAAGTGCAAGACTTCATCTGCATGCTCGTCAAGCCACAATTTGACAACACCAGCTATGTGAATCATAGCATTATCGTCTTGGTGAATGGTGCTGTCTTCAGGAAACCATGTCTGCACCATGGGGTGCAGATGGTCGGCCAAAGGTTGTACATAGTCACGGGCAGTGACTTTACCTTTTCAAGGTGATGATGAGGCCTGCAGTATATCAAGATATGGCTGCCCAAACCATGATTGCGCCTCCACCATGCTTAACCCTGGGCACAAGACAGCCCTGGTCATGAGCTTGAGACAGTGTTTGCCACATGTAAATATGTTCGATGGTTGGGAACAGTGTGAAGCTCGATTCATCAGACCATGTGAGAGTCTTCCGTTGATCGATAGTTCATGATTTATGGATGTTGCACCACTCTCCCCTCTCCTGAGCATTAATATCTGTCACTTGTGGATTGGCAATTGCAACTCACCCATGAATGTTTTGTTTATGGAGTTCCCTCTGCACAGTTTTTGTGGATGTGGTCTTTGGAAAACTGAGATTGAGCTCTGCAGTCACTTAGCAGCAGCAGTTTTCCTATTCCGGCTCACAATCCTGCGCAGTCTCCTATTGTCTCTTTCGGTCAGTTGACCGTGTTTATGCTTATTAGACAGTTTTCCCAGAAACTGTGTCATAACCTTTTGATACTGTACCTCGCGGCACTATAAACAAATTGGCAACTTCAGGCACAGAGGCACCAGCTAAGTGGGCACCAACAATCTGCCCTCTTTGAAGCTCAGTAAGCTTTGACATGACTCCGTATTACTAGCAGTGAACTCAGCGATTGAGGAAAGTGAGACTTCCCACCTAGGTGTTTCATCACACAACAGAAGCTAAAGAATGTTACATCACTTCAGCTTTCACTGCAAAACATGTTTTCTGTTTCACACCTGCATTTTTGTCTAATCCCTGTATATGCTTGTTGTTTTACAAATTCGTTGAGCTGTTTGTAATCCACCAGGAAATGTGCACTGTGGAGGAGCCTAATGAGGAGTTTACATCCAGACACAGCCTAGAATGGAAGTTCCTCTTCTTGGACCACAGGTCAGTGGAGATGTTCTTTTTGTGTTTGGTACACAATAACAATTCCTTTTAATGTTACTTCCAGCTAGGAAGAGAAGAGGCTCTTGACCTGCCTTGTGTGTGTGTGAGCGTTAGGGGGATGAGAGCCTACATATTCCATTAACAAGATGTGATCTGCAGCTCTAAGTTGGTTCTGTTACCTTTTCAAAGTGTAAAACGTCATGGTCATTGAGTATAAAGTGTACATCTTACACTGGTGTGAGTGATTTTATGTGCTTTTGTAGCTTTTCTTGATGTGGTTTTTATGTGATTGTGGTTTTATATGTTCCTACATGAGTGTTATATTTGAAAAGTTTTCAAGGGTGTGTTGTAGAGTATAGCAGCAGTGAACAGGCATATGTTTACTACTTACTGTGAAGATGATCTATTCAGTATTTCTACATCCTGCTTCATTAGTGAAATATAAATGAGACAATTGACCATACCTAATGTCACTCAGCTTTCAGAAGGAGCATCATCCGTAGAGTTATATTGTAGACTTTCATGTTCATGTATTCAAGAACACTGATGATATTGGATTGAATATCTTCTAATTTATTATCTCTATTTGTTTTTAGGGCTCCTCCTATAATAGGATATCTACCTTTTGAAGTGCTCGGTACTTCTGGATATGATTATTATCATGTGGATGATCTGGAGAATCTTGCAAAATGCCATGAACATTGTAGGTGGATTTTTTACAGTGACATATCTGATTAGAATCCGTTTTGATTGTAGGAAATACAGATGTATTCATACATCAATAAGAACAATGCAGATGCGTGAATAATATATATCCCGTTGGTAGATGGCGACGTGTTTCGCAGTCTTGAACTGCTTCATCAAAGGCACTGCTGGGATGCCACAACATCTAATATAGATTTTCATAACCACTAGCCTCTAAGGAGATGCCATAAGATCTGCATCCCCATCCCCCTGACCAAGTCATGAGGGGGGTTTTATGCCCAGAGGGGACTGCCTATAAGAGCCAAGTTTTTTCTGCTTAGTGTTCTACTCCTGTAGGTGGGGCTATAAAACCCTATTTGGTCATGGATAAAGAAGAAGCTGCTGTGTCCGTCGATGAACTCGGAGAAAGGGATTTTACAAAAAAAAAAAATCCCAATTTTATTTAACTGTGATACTGTTTTCAATACGGTGCCTTAAAATTCCCTTTATTTTTGGAGGTGATACCTCAAATGTCATGCTTGTATTATTTTGGATGTGGCACCATACGCCTATTCCCTGAGATGTGGTAATCCTGTTCACATTTTGTAGGAAATACAGGGAAAACATGTACCCTGTGCAGATTGTTTGTTGTAGGACTCCTTGAGCAAGAAGTGTGTGCAAACAAAATACTACAAAACCTTACTAGGTTCATGAACACAGTCCCTTAGGAAAAGGCATTTGACAATTGACACCCGTCGATTTTTATAGAAGCAGTTTAATGAGTGCATAGTTTAAGACCGCACATATAAAATTTGCCATGTGATCCTTATTTATTAGCCTGGAGCAAAGAACAAGGGGGTGAAGTAAACCACATTTCTGGGAAATGTAGGTGACTAGGTCCTTCTGAATGTAAGACATGGTAATGCAAATGCTGTATTGTTTTTTTGTTTTCTTGTAGTGATGCAGTATGGAAAAGGCAAGTCTTGTTACTATCGTTTCCTTACAAAAGGGCAGCAATGGATATGGCTGCAGACGCGGTACTATATCACCTATCATCAGTGGAATTCTAGGCCAGAGTTCATTGTTTGTACGCACACTGTAGTAAGGTAAATGAATTGGTTCATTTTATGTTCACAAACTTGGTCTATGCAAGCTGAATTTAAAAATGAGTCAGATAAGTGCTGTGTGTCTGGGCTCGGCAGTGCCATCTGGAGCGCACTGTAATAACTACTGTTTTCATACATGCAATTTGTTTTCTGTCAGACTACTGCAGTTTTGTTTTTTGTTTTTTTCTTTAGTCAAGTTCTTGTCCATACATGTGAACTATGTTTCTATTTGTCTATGTGACAGGAGTACCTAACTCACCAGGTGTTTGTGCAGAGTTTTATCTGGATCATACAATAGAGCATGCAGGACATGTATTAATAGACCATGGTTTGTATGCAGCCACCTTCAGGCAAAAAAACTTTCTAGGGCTGCCCCTAGAGCACACCCATATAACCCCACCAACTCTGTGAGACTTTTTCCAAGTGTCCACAGTGACACTAAAGCTTCGTTTTTTGTTTTTTTTTTTAAATAACAAACATGTGCATACTTGCCTGCTCTGTGCCTGCCAGTCCTTGGGGTCCTCCACCGTCGGGCAGAGCCCCCAGGGAAAGCCACTCGCGCTGGGGGCACTGCTCAGTGTTCATCCCCAAGCTGCTTCTCAATGCGTCTATAAGACACATAGTGCCGTGGCTTGGCCCTGCCCCTCTCCCGCTATCTCCTCATTGGCTCACTAGCTGTGATTTACAGTAGCAGGAGACAATGGACGCCCACTACTGTCTCAACTAATGAAGAAGAATAGTCCCCAGACAGCAGAGGCTGTCGAATGTCAGTGGATTGGAGGTGGCTTAGGTAATGATTTGTGGGGGCTTGGGGTGCCGCTGCACACAGAAGATTTTTTTTATCCTTCTCCACTGGAGATCCCCTCACTTAGCAATTCGTGATTACAGACGCAAGGAAGATCAGACAAAGTTTCACAATATCATGCTTTCTGCAGAGAGTCAGCAAGAAACATAAACCATCATTTAGAGGAAAAGCCTAGGGCAGTGTCCTATTATGACACTGCTCCCATTTTCTGACTCTGGCTCCCTCTCAGGCATGCACCATATGGCTTTTTTTTTTTTACAAAAGCAGATTTCTCTGCTATTATGTCTGAATTCCTTGGAAAAATCCCAGCATTTCTAGAACCTTTTATTTAATTTTGTATCAGAGGGTGCAGAGGATTATCCTTTCCCTGCATGGTATGCGGTGTAAGCTGCAGCTTCATGGCAAATGCTTTCTACTGTAGACACACTAAGTGACACAATGTGCACTAGTCTTTGCCTAGCAGCACCTGATTCTCCACAGCCTAAACAAGCCCTTACGGGCAATAAAGGACTGACTACTTCAAGAGAAACACTCCCTCTCCCCCCCCCCCCCGTGTGTCTCTCTCTCTCTCTCTCTCTCTCTCTCTCGATCTCTCGATCTCTCGATCTCTCGATCTCTCGATCTCTCTCTCGATCTCGACTCAATCCTGAAATAATTTTTGCTGAAATTTATCCCATGGTTACAGTTCCTATTGAGAGTGTTCCCTCTTTTAAAGATTCTATTGATAGGTGCCAGGAAGCCCTTTGGAAGGCCTTATTTGCCCTTGTAAGTCCTACCTCACAGCTAGCTATTAAGTTTATTTTCCAGACTGTTGCTAACTGGGCACTACATATGAGAAAATTAGCCTGTCTTTGAGGACCCTGCTCTCTTAGCAGAAATATACCTGATGCCCTCAATTTTGTTGTTTTGTGTTGAAACTCTAGAGAATGTAATTCGCCAAGTCTCTAGAATGTCCCTTATCTCCAAGCGTAGGCACAGGATTTTGTATCTGAAAGCTTGGTCTGCAGAACCTGCTTTTAAAAAGCGTCTTCTACATATGCCTTTTTGATGGTGAAGGCCTATTTGGAAATCTCTTAATATATTCATCAAGGAAGTCAATGGGGGGGGGGGTGCTTAAACCCCACAAGAAGAAGCCTATGTTTCCTATTCTTCTGGCTACGACTTCTTAACAAATGAGTTCCTTTCAATCTCCGCAAGCGTTTCCTTCCAAACTAAGGCATCTCCTGTTGTCGCAACCCCCAAACTTCCAAACCCAGCTTTCTAAGGGGTACCAAAAAAAGAGTTTCTGCTCCTCACTTTTTTTCCTTACAGTATTCCAGCTTCAGATCAAAGAATGTCTGTTTAAATGACCACCTTGTACCTGCTGCAGGCACAAGGAACAGTCATACCAGTTCGTTCAGAAGAATGGTTTCAAGGTTTCTAGTCAAACTTCTTCACCGTCCAAAAATCAAATGGAGGCAGCTGCCTAATACTAGACTTAAAATAACAAAACAGATTTTTTGTGTGCCTACTTCTTTCTAAGTAGGAGAATTTATGTCATTAATAGACAAACAAAATGCCTATCTACATATCCCCATCTTCCCTTCACATCAATGCTTTCTATGCTTTGCTGTCGCAGACCAATACTTGCAATTGTTGCACTCACATTCGTGCTCTCCTCTGCTTGCACGAGTGTTAGCTTAAGTACCTGCCCTGCTTCTGATTCTCCTACAAACAGGGATTTCACGTCACTGGTTACCTAGATGACCTCCTACTGAGGGACTTCTCATCCACAACTTTGGTCACCAATGCTTAGAGGATGATTCAGTTTCTTTGGATAATCAATCTTACAAAGTCTGACCTTCAACACTCACACCACCTGGAGTACCCGGCTCTAATCTAAGACACCGCTGAAGCTGGAATTTTCCTTCCCTAAAAAAAGGGTTGCTTCTCTAAGGTCTCACATGAGGACCCTCGGGTCCAAGCAGCACCCCTCTGTTTGCTTCTACTTGAGGGTTCTGAGCTTGATATTGGCCCCCTTTGCCCAGTTTCAATCCAGACCTCTGCAACAAACAAATCAAATATTTTGATTGCCCAATGCTTCTGTCCAACCAGACAAAGCTCCCCATGACATGAAGGATCTGCATTCTTGCCCTGGAGTTGGGAAAGTCTTTCCTTCACATGCCCTAGAAGATAGTAACATCAGATGCCAGCCTTAGAGAATGGGGTGGATTTTACAATTTCCTGACTGTCCTGGGGACCTGCTCCCCACAAGAGTTTAAACTCATCCCATTAACAATTGGAACCTGAGAGCCATCAGATTTTCTCTACAACTCTGGACCTCTCTTTTGCAAGGTCACTCCCCAGTAAGAGTACTGTTGGACATTGCCACAGCAGTAGTCCACATTAAGGGTCACCAAAGCAGGCTGCCCTTAAAGATAAAAAAAAATTGATACTCTCCTAAACAGAAACCTCACATTACAGCAATTGACAGGCAGAATTCAAAAGTTGTCAATGTCTAAACCTGTAGGAGTAGTCTCTGCACTGTTATCTGGGGAAAAACAGATGTGACCGCCTTGGCTTCTAGGTTCAACAACAAGCAAGGACCCTCTGGCCCTCAATGTGGATGCTTTGGTGATTCCTTTGACTCAATTCAAGCTGGTTTATGCCTCGCCTCCTTTAAAATCCTCCTTTGACTCCTGCACAGGATGGAGGAAAATGGTTCTTATGATTATCTTCACACCAAACTGGCATAGAGACATGTAGTACACAGACATGCTGAGGAATCTGGCAAACAAGCCTTGGTCTCTTTCAAACGGACCGGACCTGTGGGCCCAAAGCTCACTATTCCATCTTGATTTGCTGTACTTCAGAGACCCCTTTTTGGATAAATTAGAGCTATTCTGTTGTACTACCTTAACTGTAGGTTTGCCTTTCTGGTAGCCATTAGACCTTTGGGCGTATTTCTGTATTAGCAGCTCTTTCCTGCTGTAAGTAACGTTTTCTTGTTTTGCACATATCAAAATGGTTTTGAGACCAACCTACCCCCTGGTGGTTTCTTCTTTACACCTCAGTGAGGACATTCATTTTCCCTTCCCTCTGTCCTGCCCCTCCTCAAAACATGACAATGAATCTGTTCTACGTTGCCTGAATGTGCTCAGGGCTGTCAGAGTCTATCTGAAAGCTACAGCCTACATTAGTAAGACTGAGTCCTTCTTTGTTCCGCCCATGGGCGATGGATCCAGCAACTTATTTCCAGGGCATACTCCCTTAAGGAAAGGGTTTCTCCTTTCCTTTTTGGAGCCCATTTCGCTAGAGATGTTGGTGCCTCTTGGGCTTTTCATCATCAAGCATTTGCTTCCCAGATTTGCAAGGCTACCGCCTGGTCTGCTGTTTACATGTTCTCCATGTTTTACCAGGTGGATGCTTAGGTTTAAGCTGCTGTTTGTGTTGTTTAAAGTGTTACTAAACCCACAACAGTAAAATCAGTCTGTATATGCAGTAAAGCATGCTTGGTATACTCACTGTGGAACCTAAGGGGGTTAATCCTCTGCATTGTGTAAAACAGTTGTTTGATCCTTTCTTCTCTGCCCCTCTTGTTGTTGAAATGACCACCTGATACAGACTTAATCCGTGATCACATGCACATGCTCAGTTTGGTGTGTATTGCTAGAGAGGTTTTTTTTTTTTTGTTTTTGTTTTTTTGAGAGAGTGCATGTGATTAGCACAGGGTCAATCAGCACTGTCCAGACAGAGGGTCAGGGGTTTCACATCCTCCTAGAACAGAAAGAAAACTCTTCTTATAAGCTTTAACCAGTGCTCTGCTGAAGTCACAAGACTGCTCTAACTGCTGATGAGAAAAGTTATTTAGCAGTTTATATTTACTAAAATAATTGCATTACCATGTTGTGTGTACTGTGGGAGACCAGATATAGGGAATGCAGGGTCCGGGTTTAGTAACACTTTAATGCTTGTTTCTTGTCAGCCTGTTGGCATTTTGTTTTGCTGTGTTGTTACTATTTTTTTTTTTTTTTAACTTGGTTACGTCCCATGGTCTATGAAAGTCCGAAGAAGTCCTGTACTGTAAGCTAAGAGGAGTTTTGACTTACATGTAAATTTATCTTGGCGTACAGTTTTTATTATTAGTTTTCCTTATTGCTTGCTAAAAGCAATAAGCTGAAAGCTTTATTTCTTGTTAATCTTTTTTTACATATTAATCTATGTCTGTATACATAAGATTTAGAAATACTGTAGTTGATAGCAGAAATCCGATATGCTCCAAAGTAAATAAAACTTTTTTTTTTACGTTGTATATTAATGGAAAAAAACTGTAATTATAAGTACTTTACTAAAAAGCTTCATTGTAAAGATGAAATGTTTTTGCAGTTATGCAGAGGTTGGTGCAGAGAGAAGGCGAGAGCAGGGTATGGAAGATTCACCACCTGCCATCATCTCAGATAAAGTGAGTCATTTTGGTTCTCTTGCAGATCAGTAGCATCACTAATGATTGAACAGTAAAGTCATATTTTTTTTGATTGTTTTAACATATTATGATATTGTGATTTTTTTTTTTTTTTTTTTGTTAAACCTGGAGCAGAGATTTTGTTACGTGTGAGGAAGCGTTACATGACCTACAATTCTGTATATACTTATGTGCTTTCAGAACCAAGACTCTGTCTCAGACAGTCGCATGCATAAAGACAGCCTAAAGGATGCTTTGGAAAGGTTCGATGACAGCAGGACACCATCACCATCATCAAAGAGTTCCATCAAGTCATCGTCTCACACAGCTGTGTCTGATCCATCATGTGAGTAGCAGCTCTTTTGAATTGGTCTATTATTGCATTTTTGATGAGCACTAGATCTTTTTATTGGGTGTTAATAAATGTGTCTTTCTTTCTCATACATTGAGGGACACAGGAATTCAGAAACAGGTTATACTGCTGTCTACAGGAGGTTGGAACAATAACAAACCGCAACATTTTAAGCCAGTCCCTGCATAACTCCTTTTCTTCCCAGCATGCCTCAGTATTTTGTTAGTGTCCTGGTTGGGGGAATGCCTTTTCTTCAGCTATGCTGATTTAAAATTCTGTTTCTCATATTCGTACAGGACCACATACAGGATGAGTATTCATAGACCCTAGGTTATAGGCTCATGCCTTCAGGTAATTGAGCACTGGCAAAGCTTTTGAGGACATGTCCCCTAGGAGCCTGGCCTATAACTCTACTGCACTCTGTGAGTCCTTAGGTTCATCATCTTAGGACACTAAAAAAACTCTTTTTCGCTGACAGAATAATCACTCTTCCCTTAACTAGTGTATTATTTTATCTTCAGATTCTTCAGTCAACTCATCACTGTCTTCTAATACTACATTAGAAGCAGTGCAAACTCAGTAAAACCTTGTGAGCTGTACCTGCATGCCACACCATGGGGTGGCCTGTAATGTTGCTTCAGGCAATGGATCCTGCACAGGCGCTCTCCTCAGCACTTTGTGCATCTTGTATAGTCGGCCACAAAATGCTAATGGTCCAGGGCCATGGTCCATCCCTATGGAACCCAGACCTTGAAGAAACCTTTGGGGGTATGACCACTATGGGCAAAGCATGGACCTTTTTAAAGTAAGCAACATCATGGACAGGTAAGACAGGGTCGCATCTGACCATTACTGTAAAAACTGGATCTATGTTTGGAATGTGTTCACTTTACAGTGTAAGCTTTTGAAACTTGCCATTAAAACTCAGCCACTCGGAGCTTATTCTCAATTGGATGACAAGGTGTTACATCACACCACAGGTCGCACACTTTATCACCCAGAGCCCTTAGAAGCTCTGCAGCCAGCTATTGCTGCGATTTCTGTCTGTCAAACTGCAGCTAACTAGATTATGGCAATGAACACAAACCTGTATGCCAGGATGATTACCTAACTGAACAATTACCTCCTGCCCTGCTGTTTTGTGTGGATGTCCTAGAACAAGTAATCGAAAAATGGCTCTAATCTTCATTCACATGCACAGAATCATTTAGCTTAAAGCCTGAACAGCTGCCTATAAAAACATAAACAAAAACAAAAAAAAACCTCATGTATATGTCCTTTGAAGGAGGATGTCTTTTTGGGGAGGCCTTTGACAAATTCATTAAAGTTGTCACAGGATGGAAGATTCTACTGATTCAGAGACCCCACTTCCAAAAAAGCCTCTAGTTATTCAAAACACAGACCGCCTAATCTCTGTACCAAGGCTTCATCTTTAAAACTTAAGTTCACCCCTTCCTTTTTGGCATAAGACTTCAAATCTCTACCCCTTTACTTTTTTGTTTTTCTCTCAAATCAACCAAAATCTATCCAAGGACAGACAATACCCTGAACATCTTTTAATACCAGGAAGTAGTTTTGGCTGTACCAAAATGCTAAACAGTTGGAAACCATTTCTACAACAATGTTCTTGCTGGTGGATCCTACTCTTCACCCCATTTTAGCTGCAACTTTACTTTGCCAGACCATGGCTGACTGCTCAGAATACTTTAAGGTATCTTACCAATGCTACGATTAATGCCTTGCTTATAGAATGCGTGGATAAAAGGGCTGTATTTTTAAACTTCAGTCTTGACAGGCCATCACCACTTCAAAATGAGTGTGTGAACTGGCTTATTTTTCCTGCAATGAAACTCTTTATTAGTTTTGCATAAGGACAAGGTGGTTTTGGTGCCCAGGACATCCTTCTTGCTCCAGGTAGTTCCTGCCTTTGACCTCTACAAGGACATTGTTTTTTCTATCACTCTATCTAATTCCAGTTTACCAAAAAGGAAATCTCCCTCTATTGTTTGGATATGATTTAGGCTGTAAAATTCTACCTCTGAAGACTGATTTCCTTTTTGTAATCCAACACGGACCATTTTAGGTGGCTCAGGCAAAACATCATCCAAGCTCAAAGTCGGAGCGTTTAGTTTCCACCCTTTCCTTTCTATATGCAATCTAATAGATCTGGGAATGCTTCTAGGCAATGTAAGCATCACAATTTTTTTTTTTTTCTAAGTTCCAACAGGTTGATGTTTTGGCCTCATGTGATGCCAACTTTAGGCAGTCCCCAATTTTTTTATAGATTATTTTCTGTGTTGCCCACCACACAGTTTTCCTGCTTTTGGATGATCCGAAGGTAAAAATCTTCTGTGTACCCAATAGGTGAGAATGAAAGTAGGATTTTTGTAGTCCCCATAGAATCCTTTTCACACCTCTCCGTTTATGTTCATGCTGTTAGTACTGATTTTCTTCCACACTGATGCATGCTGATAGTAGTTATCCAGAGCTGGCCTACTGATTTTGTTGGCCAGTGTCCAATGCTCCTGTAGGTGGCAGTATAACGCGAAGGTGAAAGACTTCCCTTATCCCTTAGTGAACTACAAGAAAATAATTTTACAATGAGCACAAACACCCTATTTGCTGCATCTCTGTGAAAAGCAGATGTGGAGATATGTAGCCTTTAAATTGGATCACAATTTCTTTTACATCTATAATTTACAACAGCAATTCCAAAAGAGTTGTGATGCTCTGTAAAATCTACATAAAAACAGAATGCAATAATTTGCAAATCTCATAAACCCATATTTTATTCACAATAGAAAATGGGAAAACATATCAAATGTTTGAACTGAGAAAATGTACCATTTTAAGAAAAAGGTAATTTTGAAATTAATGGCAGTAACACCCTCAAAAAAGTTGGGACAGGGCAACAAAAAGCTGGTAAGTAGTACTAGCAAGGAAAGCTGGAAGAAAATTTCCAATTAATTGGCAACAGGTCAGTATTGTGATTGGGTATAAAAAGAACACCTTAGAGAATCGGAGTGCCTCAGAAGTAAAGATGGACAGAGGTTCACTAACCTGTGAAAATTGTGTCCACAAAAAGTTAAAACAATTTCAGAATGTTCCTCAATGTAAAAATGCAAAGACTTTAAATATATCATCACCTAAAGTACATAATATTGTTAAAAGATTCTGAGAATCTGGAGAAAGGGAAAAGGCCGAAAAGCAATATTGGATTTCCCTGTAATCTTTGGCCCTCAGACAGCACTGCATTAAAACGGGCATGATTCTGTGATGGACATCATTGCATGGGCCCAGGAATACTTCCAAAAATCCCTGTCTGTGAACACAGTTCCGCCATGCCATCTACAAATGCAAGGTAAACCTCTATCATTCACAGAAGAAGCCATATTTGAATATGAGACTGCAGAACATTGCACCCGCAGTTAGTAGATGGCTGGTGCAATCTCAGGCTCCGACAGACTCTCAGGGAAGAACTACTAACAACCAGAGCGCTGACCAGCGCCTTCATAGTTTATTGAGAACTACAAGCTGTAAGTCGCAAAGGCTGACGGTACTTATAGTCGTTCCATTCAGAAGAAACTGAATGAATGATGCAACCATATTGGCGGAGCTGTTTTAAAACTGAGACAGCGGGTGCAGGGAGAGGATTTGCTGGGGGGAAGGCTGCAGATGCTGGAACATGTAACATGTCACAAAGGTGAACTTATCTTTTAAGATGCCTGCCTGCAGTCCAGACCTTTCACCAACTGAAAATTTTGGTGCATCTTGAAACGAAAAATACGAAAAAGAAGACCCAGGACTGTTGAGCAATTCCCAAAACTCCAGCAACTGGTCTCCTCAGTTCCCAGACATTTACAGTGTTGTTAAAGGAAGAGGGGATGCTATACTATGGTAAATTTGGCGCTATTCCAACTTTTTTGAGACATGTTGCTGCCATCAATTTCAAAATGACCTAAATGGTACATATTCTTTAAACATTTTGAATTTTTTTTTTGTGAATAAAATTTGGGTTTATGTGATTTGAAAATCATTGCCTTCTGTTTTATATAGCTTTTACACAGCATCCCAACTTTAGAATTGGGGCTGTATCTTGTTTTCAATAAGTTAAGGATTTCAATGATTTCACATGTGACTTGCATATATTGTCTTTTTTTTTTTTTTTTTTAAATCACATTTTAGTTCAAGAAGTGGTGCTTTTAAAATGTTTCTGTAATGTACTATTATATATTTATAGCAACGCCTACTAAGATTCCAACTGATACCAGCACTCCTCCACGACAAGCTTTATCTGGGTTGGACAAGAGAAGGTCATCGATTAGCAGTCAGGTAAGCAACCCTAATATGTGTTTTTATGTGCTCCAAAATATGAAATATGTATGCAAATATTCGGAAATGGAAATTCTTTAATTACATTCTAAAATGCTAAGAAAGAAATCAGCACTTAGCTTGATATTTAGCTTTTGATGGGGTCTGCATCTAATCTTTCTTTAGGCCTAAAAATACAGGTACATTCACTGACTCCAAAAAAATTGGAGAAGAAGAAAGTTTAATTCTGAGCTAAAGCTGGCTAGGTACAATCCCCTACTTCCCTTTGAATAAATAAGGGTTTTAGTGTTTAAGTGCTTCAGCTCCGCCCCATAGCATCATGTGATTTTGCATTTGCGGGTAGGGGAACCGCTCCATTCATGCCCACGGCTGTCAATCACCGGGTCCCAGCCAGTGATTACTCTCTGGCGCCCGGTGATTGCCGAGGATCTCTGACGGGAAGGGGTGGGGGATAACTGTTAGTAAACAAAAGAGTTCTCCTCCCTGTCAGCTCCAGCACACTGCTTTGCATGACTGTGCACAGCCATGCAAAGCAGTGTGCTTACAGTGAAGCACAAACACACAACACCGTGTAAAACAGCACGCAGTTAACCCTTTGACCGCCCCAGATGTTAACATCTTCATGCCCAGTGCCGTTAGTACAGTGTCCGTGCTTTTTATTAGCATTGATCACTGTATTGGTGTCACTGAGGATGTCAGTGACACCAAGTCAGTTCCCCCCAGTGTCAGAATGCCTGCCGCAGTCCCACTATACGTTGCTGATCGCTGCCATTACTTGTAAAAATTAAAAAAAAAAAGCCCAATATATATACCGCCATTTGTAAACTTGTAAATTTACAAGTATTGGGATTTTTTTTTTTTAGCAAAGACATGTAGCAGAATACATTTTGGTCTAAATTTATGAGGAAAATTTATATTTTAAATTTTGTTACTGGATATGTTTAATAGCAAAAAGTCAAAAATATATTGTTTTTATTTTTCTCCAAATTTTCGTTTTTTTTTTTTTTTTTTTTGTAATAGCGCGATCAAATACCACCAAAAAAAAGCTCTATTCATGGGGAAAAAAGGACATAAATTTCATTTTGGTGTAGTAATGCATGAGCGTGCAATTGTCAGTTAAATAACGCAGCGCCATAACACAAAAAATGGACTGGTCAGGAAAGGGGGTAAATCCTCTGGCGGGCAAGTGGTTAATAGGTCCTGAAATCAATATTCTCTGACATAACTCGGACTTCTCTAGAATGTCCAGTTTAGTTGTTGCTGTAGTAGTTTGGTCAGTCACCATTAATGAACTTATAGCATACACCAGGTGAATATTACATATACAGTGATTTTATAGTAACTAATTGCTCTTGGACGATAACTTGTTTCCAATAAGCTTGCCTACAGACAAGTCACAACATCTATGCTTTCTTCTTGTCATGAAGGTTGATAACTATTAACACACTCCCATGGGAGCAGTCTCCAGCCTCCACACTCCCCTAAGTCAATTTTACTACTCCCCATATGCTGAAAATGGTGACATTATCTTTGTCATCCCTCCCTGGACTTCTTGGGTTCTTCTGATCCTTGCTCCAGTACCTGTGTCAGATCAGCCTCTGAAACTGTGCCCTATCAGGCACCATTCTCGTCTTCAGAAAAATGACCTTCACTTGGGGCTATTAAGGCCTTCAGCGGTACTTGGTATTCACCAGTGTCCCCTCTCTTTAGAAGGACTCTCTGACCTATTAGATCAACTGGGGCCAGCATTGACTGTCCCTTACCCAGATGGGGATCTGAATCCTCATTTTCACCCAAGCATATCTGATTTTTCTCATAGTGTCTTTTACTTGTCGTCCCCATTGTGGTATATCCAGGTGATTTTCCTATAAAGATAGCAAACGCTGTCGATATTAGTGGGCAAGATCCTGCCAGATCTGGCTATGTCAGGTTTTAGCTTTGAAAACTGTCACTTGTTGGAGGTAGCAACCATCATAACCTCTTGCTGGAAAGGTCCACAGTATGCGCACCCTCAGATTTTTTATTATTAGACAGGGAGTTACCCCTCTCTCCTCCCTTGCAGAAAGGTAGGGCCCCTCACTCTTATTCCCCCTCTCCCATCTCTTCTCCTTTAACCATTAGCCGCCTGGCCAATGGCCATTTGGCGGCTTCAAAAGTGCTTCGGCATTCCGGGTGCACGCCATTTGGCGTTCTCCCGCACATGCGCAGTTTGCGCTAATGCAGAGCCGCGCAGCGGCGCGATCTGTCACCGGCCGTGTACCTCGGACACGGCCGATGACAGATCTGAGTACCGGCCCCCGTTGCTGGTACCATGTGACCTGCTGTGACCAATCACAGCAGGTCACATGACAGTTGTATACAATGGATGGCTTCATTCATGCCATCCATTGTATACTAGTGCCTAGCTGTGAATGGTCACAGCTAATCACATGCACATGTCATGTGATTAGCTGTGACCAAATCACAGCTAAGCACAAAAAAAAAAAAAACTGAATGAATCGATTTCATTCAGGTAAATGCTTGCTTATAGCAAAGTAATTCTTTGCTATAAGCAAATTGTGTAAAAAAAAAAAAAAAAAAAAAAAAAAAAAATACTGATCACTTCCCCAAAGTAGTACAATGTTACTATGGTAACATTGTACTACTTTGGTCATAGTAAAATATGAAAAAAAAATCTTAAAAAAAAAATAAAAAAAATGTAATAAATTAAAAATAATAATAAAAAAAAAAATTTTTTAAAAAAAATATATATATATTTTTTTTCATACTGTCACCAGTCAGTGTCCCTGTTCACCGCCATGCCAGTTATATGACGACGCTGTACTGCACTGGTGACAGTATGTAAAAAAAAAATAGTGAAAATAATTTTTTTAATTTTTTTTAATTTTCCGAAAAATTATGACAAAAAAAATACAACTTCAAAAAACTCGCCATGCCTCTTATGAAGTACGTCGGACTGTCTACTCTGCAAAAAGGGGTCATTTGGGGATATCTGTACTATTCTGACATTCTTGGACCTCAAGAAATTAGATTGCCTGTCAGTACTTCAGGATTGATCAATATTCAGATATACACCATAGTTTGTGAACTCTATAACTTTCCTACAAACTAAAAAATACATCCTAATTTGGGTTATTTTCACCAAAGACATGTAGCAGAATACATCTCGGCCTAAATTTATGAAGAACAATTATTTATTTGTAAACTTTTATAACAAAAACAAAGAAAAACTTGGTTTTTTTTTTCAAAATTTTTGTTTTTTTTGTTAATTTTGCAAAAAATAAAACCCCAGCGGTGACTAAATACCACCATAAGAAAGCTCTAGTTGTGTGAAGAAAATGATAAAATTTTAGTTTGGGTACAATGTTGTATGACCGCGCAATTGTCATTCAAAGTGTGAGAGCGCTGAAATGTGAAAAATTGCCTGGACAGGAAGGTGTAAAATTGCCCGGTATTGAAATGGTTAATTTCATCACATTTCTCTATGGTTTTGGCTGTAGTCCATAGATGCAGGCAAATTAGGCTGCTAAAAAAAACTAGATAGTCTGTGGTGTGATTAGTCTCCATCAGGCGTCTGGTAAGGAGTTTTCTCCCATCTGGAGGGCTTCTCTCATTGAAGAATGATTTTTTTCACATTGGTCCTTTTTACACTGTGGGATCCTGCTTTGGGCAGATCTACTGGTTTGGACTCTGTTGGACACTATTTAGGTACTGATGTATTTTTCCCCTGAAAAAGAATGAGTCCTTCCTGTGTAAGGAAGGGGTAGTCTGGCTCCTGCTCTGGACGATAACAGGATTCTTGATGTCACTCGTACTGATCCTTTTAAGAGAAATAACCCCTAAACCAGTTTTTCTCTACTGGAAATCAATGGTCATGGAAGAGAGACTTAACACATTTAGCTGTGCCTCTGACCCTGGTTGCAGTTAAACGTCGTTGGGGGAGGGTCCCGCATCCTTTTGGACTTTCAGAATATTTTAGTCTCCTGCCGAAGGTATTCTCTAACAGTAACAGGAAATGACTTAACAGCTTGGGAGAACCTGTCCACCTGAAATTAGGTCCTCCTGATTTGCAGCCTCTTGAAGATTTTTCAGGAGCTTTTCCTTGTTTTGTATTATAGTTGCGCCAATTTTCCTCACTGTATTGCTAAGAATCCAGTTCCTTGTTCCATGGATGTTGATACTTTGCTGGATCTAGGGGATCAGGAGCATTCCTAGTTCTATAGCTTTAAGTCAGGGATAGGCAGGATTGTTCTTCAGATGGATCCCTCTGGAGTTACCCTAGAGCAGGGGTGGGCAACTGTGGCCCTCCAGCTGTTGTAGAAGTCCCATGAGGCATTGCAAAACTGACAGTTACAAGCGTGACTCCCAAAGGCAGAGGCATGATGGGACTTGTAGTTCACCAACAGCTGGAGGGCCACAGTTGCCCACCCCTACCCTAGAGGCATCTCTTACTGACCAGAGCAGGCTGTATTGGATTCATCCTTGTTTTTTTTTTGGTTGTTTCCATGTCTCCAGTCTGGGGCTAAGGGCTGACTTCCATCTCCTTCCCATGCACCCTACCCCTATACGGTATATCATATTGAATTCCTATGTAGATTCCCTTCACAGGCTGCTATGTTCTAGCCAATTCTCATTTTTCCCCTATGAGCCTCATTTAGCAAGGTAAGCTGACTGGTCAGACAGTCAATTTAGCCACAGAGTTTTTGTTTCTAAACCAAGGGGAGGACAGAGGCAAAAGGCTTAGAACTGATTGTGGGTCTTTACTTCCCTACATGAGAATTTGTTGTTGTTTTATCACTTTTGGTGGCATCTGCGGGATCTGCTTCTCACTGCTTCAGGTCCGGTGTTCACTACTGTGTGAAATTATTCCCCTCTGGTGGTGACCTTTTACTTTTTTGGTCTAAAGCATCAGGTTGTTTCTCCATATTCTCCCTGTATTCTTGTTAGCTGGTAGGGGGCCCAGCCTCATCTGATTTCAGCTTTGCAAATTGGTCCTTCAGGTGGCTCTTGCACTGCAGGCGGTCCCCAGTTCTGTTTCGTTGTGGCTGTCAGTGGTTGTTGCTGTGTTCCCCACCCCTCAGCTGGACTGCCAAAAAGGACCTCCTGATAGTATCCACAATGATGTGTCCCTAAACAGAGAAGAAAATAGGAGTTTTGGACTTGCTGAAAAACAATTTTCTTAACTTGCCTAGTTTTCTAAAAAAAACTAAATTGCTACAGCTAGTATATTTTAGCTTTGCATTGACTCTCGAGGCATGACACATTCTGGTAGTGGATGATGTGCTTTCATTGTATCTGAGTACAAGTTGAGGAATTTATGAACTTGCTCTTTCTCTAGGCATAATTCATGTTACTTTTCCACCCAGACACTTATGATGTAGTTTATTTTGTGAACTGTTTGATATTTCCCTGTACTCTCACTCAAGTCTATAAATAATTGAAAAAAAATACTTTTCTTAGAGTCCATTGAGGGATACAGGTTCCAACTTCTGTGTTTGATTCATATTCTTGGCAGTGCTTGTTACAAAATTGGGCATTCTGGGGTAGAGGAGATATCCTGAGCTGGCCTACTTTTTTTCTTTTTTTTTTTTTTGCCAGTGTCCAATCCTTCTGCAGGCAGTCTTATAACCCACGAGTATTTGAATTTTTGTGTTCCTGAATGGACTCCGTGAAAAGCATTTTTATTGTGAGTACATAAGTCTTTTGCTACCATGCTTAGCCTTGTATAGGCTGCTGCCAGCCACAGAATGGCTAGTGTAATATAGTCCTTCCAGTTCCCAGTGTTTTCTTCTTCAGTTCTCCCACAGCTCCTTTTCTCTCTTCCTGAGGTTGCCATACTCTAGATGCTGTGTCACTACTACATAATGGCAAAGGTGTGTCTGTTTCTCTCTGTGTATGATTTTTTTTTTTCCTCAGTGACAGATCCCTTGAGTTGATTACATCAACTTTTAGGCAGTTGTTAATTTTAAGTGGTGCTAATATCACCTCCCCTTGCTCTCTGACTGAGGCCGACATCTTTACTCCTGGTCTTCTTTCATGTTCAGGATCTTCAGCTGTCTTAGTTGACCATGCTGTATTGACTCATTTACTGCACATGGGAGTTAATTTATTCTGCCACCAAGGTGTGCCGAGAATCAGGGGCGTAGATAAGGGGGGTCGGGGGGTCCAACCCCCAGAGAGCATCAGTTAATGTCACAGCAGCTGGGCTAGTATAGCTGCATTGCAGCTGTGGGTGCACCAATGCCACGGAAAACCACTTGTATCCTTCACATTGCTGACAGGCAGAGCTCAGGACGCTGGATACCGGATAAAATAAAATACATTTTGTTCCTGGACTGCCTGGACTGTTTAGCAGGTCGGTACTCAGGAGGTCCTGTATGTCGTCAGGAGAGAGGCACTTATGATGAGCTTCAGCTACCCATTGGCTGAGAAGGCAGCAGGGGGCGGTGCTGCTGCCTCCTAAGCCAGTGGGTACACAGAGTGCATTGTCCTTCCCTCCAAATTCATCCCACGGGATTCCTATCAGGTGCGGGATGAAGCAACTCTGATGCAGGGAGAAGTCTGAACAGAAGCTGCAGAACTGCTTGCACTGAATGAAGGTCCTGCAGTGATCGAGGTGAGAGGTCTGCTATTGGCTGCAAAGTATTAAATAATCCCTCTCCTCCTTCACAGAGCTCTCTCCACTCCCATCAACTTGCTCAACTTCCCGGTCACTCTGCCTTTGCTCCTGTCATGTTCACTTTCTCCTGATATATCAGCACCTTTCACCCCCAGCTTCACTCCCCTCCCTCCCCAGTACTACATGTCTCTACACCTTTCTGGTCAAATCCCTGTAAGACCACGCAGTATATTAGACACTCCCACACCAATCCTCACCCCCTCCCTTCCCATCCCCTGTCCAGTTCACTTTCTCCTGTTTCTTTCTGCTCCTCTTCTAACATAAATCTGCACTGAACACATCCTGAAGCCTCCAGTCTCAGATCTGGGCATTCCACTCTAGGAGTCATACACTGACTGTCTGCCTGACACCCTTTCCATCCCAGCTTACTTTTTATCTCTTCCACTTGTTCTGTGGTCTGGTTTTTGCAGTCCTTTAACCACTTGCCCTCCAGAGCATTTAACCCCCTTCCTGCGCAGGCCATTTTTTTGCGATACGGTGCTGCGTTACTTTAACTGGCAATTGCGCTGTCATGCAACGCTGTACATATATGAAATGTAAGTAATTTTTTCCCACAGATAGAGCTTTTTTTCGGTGGTATTTGATCACTTCCGCGGTTTTATTTTTATTTTTTGCACTATAAACAAAGACTGACAATTTTGGGGGAAAAAAAAACTATTTTTGACTTTTTGCTATAAAACATATTCAATAAAAAAATTAAAAAAATCTAATTTCTTTATAAACTTAGGTCAAAATGTATTCTGCTACATGTCTTTACTAAAAAACAAAATCGCAATACATGTAAATTAATTGGTTTATGTGAAAGTTATGGCGGTACATATACTGGAATTTTTTTTTATACTAGTAATGGCGGCGATCAGTGACTTATAGTGGGACTACGGTGGGCATTCTGCCTCTGGGGGGGGAGAACTGAATTGGTGTCACTGACATCCCCAGTGACATTAATACAGTGATCAGTGCTAATAAAAAGCACTGACAATGTACTAATGACACTGAGCAGGAAGGGGCTAACATCTGGGGTGATCAAAGGGTTAACTGTATGCTGTGCTGTGTGTTTTACCACAGAGACATGCTGTGCAGGGATATACAAAGCAGCATGTCCTTGCTTGCAGGAGAGAGACCTGTGTTGTTTGCATACAGGTCTCCGCTGTCCGCTTTACCCAACGATCGCAGAGTGCCGGCTGGGACTCAGTGATTGACATCCCTAGCCACCAATAGCGGTACGGGTAGGGTGGTGCGCATGCCCCCTACCCAGAAATGCAAATCACATATATGTACGTGATTTTGCGCAGCCCTGCTGCCCTGTAGCAGTACTTCTGCTATAGGGTGGTGGGAAAGTGGTTAAGATTACTATTTTTTTTATTCATCCAGCGGGCTAGTATAGTACTACAGACACAGGCTGCAGCGTTTTCTATACTGTTACTACTTTTGACAGTATAGTATACTATGCACTACTGTTTGCCGCCATGAATGATACAGCCAGAGCACCTGTGACCATCTTTATCATGCTGATGATCACACTGTACAGCATGTGTCTTGTACTGCAAAAAAAAAACATGACAGGGTGATAATCCTCCCTTGCTCCATCCAAAATTAAAAGAAACATTTTGAGTATGTTCCTATATTTACCCTTAAAGGTGGTTACTGGAGTGCAGATGTCTGGAGTTTCTATTTTCTCATGATTTGAGCCAGCTCCCAGTGAATGTGAGTGGCAGATTGGTATGATCCAACCAGAAGCAGTGTTCATTCTTTTGTTATCAGGGTTCACACCATCCAAAGCTCTGAAAAGTGATCCACAGTAGTTCCCCTTTGAAAGTGCAGCTAAGCAACTGCTGTAAAGTGTTCAAGAGGTGACCCTGTCACCCCCTGAATGCCTGTTTTTCATGTCAAGTAGCAGTGTATAATGGTGCTAATGCACCGCAATCACAAGCAAAGTGTTTGGCTCACAGTTGTGGCATGGCCCCATTGACTTGAATGGCCAAGTATGGGAATCAGCTCAATGTGCCGTGTCAAATTTTCCACGGCTTTGATGCAAAATTGTCAAAGCCATGGCATGTAGCCTCCTCCAGCTGTATTTTAGATTTAAGATGGGTTACCAAGGGGCAGTAAAACTAGGGCTTAGCCAAAGTCTGTACTGGGCCCCATGATTTCTAATGGTGGCCCTGCTTATAGGACAGTGGAGAGGATAACTGATTCACTGCATCAGCAGCCTGATTTGGCCCCACACAAAGGCAAGGAGAAAGTGCAGGGGGAGGTGTTTTGGGAAAGTAGAAGTTATTGGTGGGACATGCAGAGTATGAAGAGAGAGCCAGCAAGGACTGGGGAGCAAGCAGCCTGCAGCACAGGAGAAGTTGGGTGGAGAGAGAGGACTACAGCAGAGAGTGAGGGAGTGTGTGCCAGGGGAGAGAGGAGCTGTGCATAGCAAACCGCCTGGGCACACACACAGGCAAAGCAGCTCTCTGTACACTGTTAGGACACCCCAATTACCAGCAACTCAGCCCTAAATATGAAGAAGAGCCCTTCTCTAAACAGCCTTACAGACTGACCTCTTTAGAAACAACGCATTGAAGCCCAAGTCCATGTTTACGATTTGTTTCACTAACAGATATGCCTGCTGGGGGTGCTGCATATACTGTATATACACCACAATTTGTCACATCATGGCAGGTGTGCTAATTTACTGTTCTCTGGGTACCCCCCGAAAGAAAATGATCTATAGCCCTGCTGAGAATGTACACTGAGCTGTGCATTCTAATGAACACTGGATATTTTTATAGCGGCTGTTTTTGGCTTTTGATGTTTTTTTCTACAGCCAGTAAAGCCCCCGGAATGTTATCCTATGTGTCCCATGCACACATGGAAAGAAAACACAGGACTAGTGGGCTTCTAGAGGAGTGTTTTAGCTGTAAAAATGCTCTAACGCTGAAAAAAATGGTAAATTGCGGTAAACCAGCGGTTTTGGACATTTGTTTGAGAAAGAGAAAAAATTTTTTTGGTAAAAAAAAAACCTCTAAAAACTGCAAATGCTAAAAACCACTAAAAAAAAAAGCTGACTTTACACAGCTAAAGTTAGTGTTATTAAAACACCCCGTATGCATGGAGCCTAATAAGCATTGTAAACCAGCAGGCAAGTTTGTTTTTTTTGCAGAAGAGACCTAGTTTCAGTGTACTTCCACTTTGTGGGATCACTTGACATCAAGAAAAATGCCGCACCTATAGGCTTGAATGGATGAGTGCATTGTGGCTGTTAAATGTAGTCTCCAAGAAATGTTCTTCACCTATAATACCAAATGTGCTGTGAAAATAACGTGTTCCCTTGCCACAGGGGAAAACTGTAACTGGCTAACGGGGAATAATGTTTCAAACAGGCTTTTGTTTGTAGAGATATGCTTGTCCACCCAAAAGTAATATTTCAGTTTAAGATGAAATCTTGTGGACGTCTCTTGAAACAGTTACTAAAGCTGGAGAGTGTAAAATCAGGATCACTTTTGCATAGAAACCAATCATCGTCCAGGTTTTATTGCCAGAGCTTAATTGAACAAGCTGAGGTTAGAAGCTGATTGGTTCTATGCAGAAGTGAGTCTGATTTTGCACGCTCCAGCTTTAGTAAATAAACCCTAGGGTGTCATAGTAGCTGGCTTTGTGTATTCTCTGTTCATGTGCCTTTTATTGCATTGTCCATAATACACATCAGGGAGAGTGGGGCCCCTCGCTGTGGCTGTTGTACAGATTTTGTCACTTGAATCCTAGAGATGTTTAGCAGACTATGATGTGGTCTTACTCCCTAGCATATATCAAAAACTGAAATACTACTCTTGGATGGACTGTCATGCTTTTTTTTTTTTATGCAGATTTTCAGAATAACAGCAGTAATTTGTTTTTTCAGTCAATAAGTTCCCAGTCTCTTAACCAGTCATTAACACAGCCAGTACAGAAGCAGCAAGCGACTTCCATCCTACAGCCTGGGATGACACAGGTGAGTATCATCAGCTCTAGTTTTATGTTTTCACTCTAATAGAGGTCCCAATGAGCCTATACCACAGTACATTCACTTTCATACTTCATCTCCAAGCACCTGGAGCCTTGGACTTGCACACATTTCTACCATCATGTATTTCCATTCCCATCTCAACCCTCATGTATTTCCATTCCCATCTCAACTAGCCAGAACTACTAACATTGGACATCATCTTATATTATGTTTGTCATTTGCACCAATCTTGTTATACATTTCTACGTGTCTATGTTGCCTCAAATTAGTAACATTACAGACTAGGTAAGCTGCATGCCTGAAGGGTCCGATTAATTCTTTAACATTTGGTATGTTCTCCTGACCTGCAGCCCATTTTTCAGTTCACTGCACAATTTGGAGCCATGAAGCACTTAAAGGACCAACTGGAACAAAGAACACGCATGATAGAAGAGAATATTCACCGACAACAGGAGGAGCTGCGAAAAATCCAGGAACAGCTACAGATGGTCCATGGGCAAGGCTTTCAGGTGAAGAGAAATGCTACATATTGGGTCATCACTTTTTTTTTTTTTTTAATTCGTGTATGACTTTTTAATGCACCCCCCCCCCCCCCAAAAAAAGTAATTTTTTACATACTTTCACTAGTCAATGTCCCTAATCACCACCACACCAGTCATATTATGTCACTGTACCACACTGGTGTCAGTATGTGTGTGTGTAATAAATATATATATATATAACACAATTGTGATAAAAACTATTTTTTTAAATTTCTTAATTTAAAAAAAAAAATTGACAAAAAATTACAACTTCAAAAATCTCACCATGCATCTTACTAAATATCTTGGACTATCAACTTTTCAAAAAGGGGTCATTTGCAGAATATATGTACTGTCCTGCCATTTTTGGGCCTCTAAAGATTAGATTGGCTGTCAGTACATCAGGATTGATCGATTTTCACATCTATCTATCTATCTATCTATCTATCTATCTATCTATCTATCTATCTATCTATCTATCTCTCTATCTCTCTATCTCTCTATCTCTCTATCTGTCTGTCTATCTGTCTATCTGTCTATCTGTCTATCTAATATATCTAATTCAAGGGTCCTCATACTTTTTAAACAGGAGGCCAGTTCACTGACCTTCACACTGTTGGGGGGGCCGGACAACAGTATGAAAAAAATATAAACAAATTCCTATGCACAGCGTACATATCTTATTTGTAGTGCAAAAAACAGGAAAAAAACAATACAATATTTAAAACGCGCTGGAGACCGTAACACACTGGACACCACAATGCACACCAAAATGCACTGTACACTGTAAGGCGCTGGACACCAAAATGCACTGCACACTGTAACACACTTGACACCAAAATGTGCTATACACTGTAATGCATTGGACATCGCAATGCACTGGACTCCAAAATGCATTGTACTCTGTAGCGAACTGGACACCGAAATGCACTGAACTGCACTGGACACCGCACTGTATTGTAGACTGTACTGCACTGGACACCGCACTGTATTGTAGACTGTACTGCACTGGACACCGCAATGTATTGTAGACTGTACTGCACTGGACACCGCACTGTATTGTAGACTGTACTGCACTGGACACCGCAATGTATTGTAGACTGTACTGCACTGGACACCAGAATGCACTGTACACTGTAACGTACTGGACACCGCAATGCACTGTAACGCACTGGACACTGTAATACACTTGACACCGCAATGCATTGTACACTGTTACGCAGTTGACACCGCAATGCACTGTACACTGTAACACACTGGATACCAAAATACACTGTACACTATAACGCACTGGATACCAAAATGCACTGTACACTGTAACACACTTGACACCACAATGCATTGTACACTGTAACACACTTGACACCAAAATGTGCTATACACTGTAATGCACTGGACTCCAAAATGCATTGTACTCTGTAGCGAACTGGACACCGAAATGCACTGAACTGCACTGGACACCGCAATGTATTGTAGACTGTACTGCACTGGACACCAGAATGCACTGTACACTGTAACGTACTGGACACCGCAATGCACTGTAACGCACTGGACACTGTAATGCACTTGACACCGCAATGCATTGTACACTGTTACGCACTTGACACCGCAATGCACTGTACACTGTAACACACTGGATACCAAAAGGCACTGTACACTGTAAATTCATGGCTGAGGAGCCTAGCTATTTGCCGGCGCCAATTTTTTTTTTTTCCAACCGACCTGGTGGGCCGTGTAAATGACTTTGGCAGGCTGTAGTCTGAGGACCCCTGATCTAATCTATCTCAATCCTGATGTTCTGACAGCCAATGTCATTTCTATTTCTATGTATCTCATAGTTTGTGGAATCTATCACCTTCCTACAGACTAAATAATAAACACTGATTTGGGTTATTTTCACTAAAGAAATGTAGTCGAATGCATTTTAGCCTAAATTTATGAAGAACGATTATTTGGAAAATTTTATAACCGAAATGAAGACAAAGAGGTTTTGGGGTTTTTTTTTCAAAATTTTGTCTTTTTGTTTGGCAAAAAATATAAAAACCCAGTGGTGATTAAATACCATAAAAGAAAGCTCTATTTGTGTCAAAAAAATGATACAAGTTACAGGATGGGTACAGTTGTGTGACCGTGCAATTCTCATTCAAAGTGTGAGAGCTCTGAACGCTGAAAATCGGCCTGGGCAGGAAAGGGGTGAAATGCCTGGTATTGAAGTGGTTAAAAAAGTGAATAGACACAATTTACCATGTAAAGGAAAAGGCCATGCAGTGGAAGCCCAACATAAGTAGACATGGGTCAAAGAAAAATCACAAAGAATTAGAATGACCCAGTCGTGGAGAAAAGAATAATGTAAGCCTGCCACCGCGTGGCCAGCATGTATGGTACCTCCTGCATTGTTACTGGAGCGCCTGAAATATCTAAGCGGATTTTCATTTTTCTGAGAGAGGCAACTCAGACACCTAAGACTGCATTGTGGACAGCATGGAGGCTGTATGTGTATGTCCCATACCTGGCCTTACTATGTTTTTGTGGGGTCCATGGTAATGGATGCCCATGGAAAAAGAGTGTGTTTGAGGGTAAAAGCAGGCATTGTGTGGCATTTGTTGTGAAGTAGCAGGCTTAGCTCTTTTTATTTTCCCACAGGTAAAATTTGCCTGCTACAGTGTACATAACTGAACACTGGTGCCAGAATACAGCCATCCATAAGCCAAAGAAAGAGAACTGTGGCCAAAACATTTTTGGCCATACTTCTTTTTGGGGTTACAGCTGACTCTGGGTCATATTTACTATTGTACTTCTATGATTCAGAGTCCACAGTTAGCCGGCTATTGCTGAGAGGGCAGAGCAGCACTGAGCTCGGGACCACCTGGCTACCTAATCTACAGCTGCCTCCACCTATTAGCATGAGACTGAGAGCTGAAGACAGCCACTTCTTCCCATTCCGCAGCCTGTTGCTCCAGTTAGCATTGGAGTTGCAGAGCAGTTTGCAGTGATCCGACAGGCACTGTTCTCCACTGCCAGCAGAGAGCTGTCTAATCAGCAGTCATGTGGTAGCTGAGCTTTTGGTTTTAAAGCCTGTGTGGGACATGGATGCTGCAGCATGAAGGTGAGTGTGTGTGTGTGTGTGTGTGTGTGTGTATCTATCTATCGTGGACACACAAACACGGACACACACACACACGGACACAGGCACATTTTTAGTTTTTTTCAGGTATTTCCCAAAACATATTCAAGCTATAGTTATATAACAGATATGGGCTGAAAGTGCACACTCTCAGGTTTAATTTGAGGTTACGTACATCCAAATTGGAGGAAGGGTTTAGGAATTACAGTTCTTAAGAGTAGCCATCCCCCCTTTTTCAAGGGACCAAAAGTAATTGGACAATTCAATCAAAAGCTGTTTCATGGCCAGGTGTGGGCTACTCCTTCATTATTTCTTCATCAATTAAGCAGGGAAAAGGTCTGAAGTTGATTCTAAGTGTGGTATTTGCATTTGGAATCTATTGCTGTGAACCTACATCATGCGTTCAATGGAGCTGTCCCTTCAAGTGAAAAAGGCCATTGTAAGGCTTCAAAAATGAAACAAATCCATCAGAGAGATAGCAGCAACATTAGGAGAGGCCAAATCAACAGTTTGGTACATTCTGAGGAAAGAAGAATGCACTGGTGAGCTCAGCAACATAAAAAGACATGGACGTCCACAGAATACAATAGACAATAGTGGTGGATGATCGCAGGATACTCTATGGTAAAGAAAAACCCATTCACAACATCCAGACAAATGAAGGACACTCTCCAGGAGGTGGGCATATCATTGTCAAAGTCTACAATCAAGAGAAGACTTCATAAGAGCAAATACAGAGGGTTCACCACAAGGTACAAACCATTCATAAGCCTGAAGAATAGAAAATCCAGATTAGACTTTGCCAAAAACCATCTTAAAAAGCCAGACCAGTTCTGGAAAAGCATTCTTTGGGTGGATGAAACTAAGATTAATCTGTACCAGAATGACGGGAAGAAAAAAGTGATAAGGCTTGGAACAGCTCATGACCCAAAGCACACAACGTCATCCTGTAAAACATGGTGGAGGTAGTGTGATTGCATGGGCATGCATGGCTTCCAGTAGCACTGCGTCATTGGTGTTTATTGATGATGTGACAGAAGACAGAAGCAGCTGGATGAATTCTGCAGTGTTTAGAGATATACTGTCAGCCCAGATTCAGCCAAATGCAGCAAAGTTGATTGGACGGCACTTCACAGTACAGATGGACAATGATCCAAAACACACTGCAAAAAGCAACCCAGAAGCTTTTGAAGGAAAAGAAGTGGAATATTATGCAATGGTCGAGTCAGTCACGTGATCTCAACCCAACTGAGAATTCATTTAACTTGCTGAAGGCAAAACTAAAGGCAGAAAGACCTACAAAGAACATCATCAGAAAAGAGGAAACCCAGTCTTTGGTAATAATTAGTCCATGGGTTCCAGACTTCAGGCAGTCATTGCCAGTAAAGGATTCTCAACAAAGTATTAAAAATGAACATTTTATTTATGATTATATGTATTTGTCCAATTACATTTGAGCCCCTGAAAATGAAGGGACTGTGTATAAAAATGGTTCCAGTTCCTAAAATTTGTACTTGATATTTGTTCAACCCCATGAATTAAAGCTGAAAGTCTGCACTTAAAATTCATTTGGATTGTTTTGTTTTAATTTATTCCGATGGTATACAGAGCCAAAAGTATGAAAATTGTGCCTGTGTTCAAATATATATGGACTTAACTGTATATGTATGTATGTATGTGTATATGTATAATATATAGAAGATTATAATTTTTTTTTCTTTAATACCATATTTCTCCTTCCATTTTATTTTTATGGTGTTTTAAAAATGACATTATTATATGTTATTCAAGGTTAAAATGTTTCTTTGTTTTCTTAAAGATGTTTTTGCAGCAATCTACGCCTAGTCTAAACTTTGGGCCGGTGCAGACATCCTCTGGAAACGGCTCCAACATGCCACAACTGCCACAGCTTACCATGCAGGGTCAGGTGGTTCAAACCAACCAGCTGCAGGGAGGCCTGAACACCAGCCACATGGGAGGCTCCCACATGCTGCAACAGCAGCCTTTACAGAACACCAGCCAGGTAACATTGCATTTTTCATGTGTATTACAGATTTTTTTTCTTTTTCAAATTATTCTCTTGTCCTAAATTTCCTTTCAGTCAGAACTAAACAGTAAGGTATCAATCACATTAAATTCATAAGTAGTTTAAGTAAACACTAAATTATCTCATGAGCTAGTGTGACCCTAACTAAAGCCAACTTAAAATTCTGTCAGTGGATGGGTAGCTTTCCCTACTCTCAGATGACTTCTGATCTTACCACACTAAAAAGTGCAGGTGATCTCCAATTAGTTTTGTAATGTACAACAGCTTTTACAGATGCCCTTATGGTATATTGAAGCTGGTTTGCATAATGTAAGCTGTGTTTAGGTTTTGGTTGCTCTATCTATTGGTGGTATCTGCTTTTATAGACAGGTGCAAGCCTTTACCTGACAGCTACTTTCGTGTTGTAAGCAGAATGCTTCTCTTTTAGACTTTAACCTCCCCAGCGGTCTGATTGTGTCAGTATTTCTGTGCTCAAAGCGGTACATTTTTTTGCATGGAAATATGTTTTTATTTATTGTAGGCCTGTAATTCTTAGGAATAACTCACTGAAATCTGTCCGAACAAGAGTCTAGTAAACATCCCGGGTATGATAAAATTTGAAGCACGAAATTGTAAATTATAATATAATACATAATCATAAAAAATAATATAATTTAATTCAATAATGTAATCAAACCAAAAACATTGAAATTTGAAATAGAGTGCCAAGTTCGCACATCACTGAGCAAAGTCGCAAAATTGTTTTCAACGTCTGACAAATTTCCCCACAAATCATCACTCAATTCTTCAAGTGATTCTGATTTACTATCGCTGTTCTCTAGCTTTTCTAAAACCACTTTTGACCTAAAGGGACGCTTTTTGGACGCTATGGACATTTCTTAGTTTCCAGGCAGAAAGAACAGTGAAAATGCAGGCAGGGCACAGGACAAAGCACTCGGGACAAAATGTATGTGAAATTGTTTGATACAGTAATGTTCTACTATGAGATTTTAGTGTATTGAGTGAATGTCACATTTTTAAATTTCCCGCCGGTTCCGTCCCCCGTAAGTCCTGACGCTAGCAGGGAAGACGGATGCCGGCATCGGCCGGAGGAGATGGCTGGGGACGCTGCAGGGGGGACATCTCGCGGGAGCGCAGGACAAGGTAAGTGCTGGAGGGAATCCCTGAGCAAGTGTAGCTCGAGGTTACCGCTTTTGGTACTGAAAGTTAACCCGGAGCTACACTTGGGAATACTGCCTCCAGGGGGGTTAAAGGGGAGCTCCAGCGAACAAGTGAAAAAAATAGTAATAATAGAAAAACAGTTATTTTAGTAACCTTGATGTTGCTCATTAGTACAGATTTTATTAGATACATAAATGATTCTGCGCTGTACTGCCTGAGTTCCAGCCCTGTATTTTCAAACATGGGCAATAAAACATGAATGCTCGCACAAAGGGAATTCTAAGCATTGGGGTGAACAGATGAACCACAGAAAGGCCTGGGTGAAAACGAAGTCCTGGCCAAATATTCTGCACATTGTGTTCAGAAAAAAATGTACATGACCTCTGTTTTCATTTGTACAATTTATTTGGAAGCAGAGTTGAAAACACTTTCACTAAACTTCATCATGGTTAATTGTTCAGGCATTAAAGGACAGCCTGTTCAGAGTGCATAGATCTAGTACACAAAGTACTGTATAATGGCATATTTCTCTGCAGTATTAAACCCATGCATAAAATTCAGTGCTTTTGGATCTGGTAAAATTACATGCTGTTTTATATTTGTTTACAGACTTCATGTCATGTGGAATGACTGTGCTGATTTTTGACACATGAAAACCAGTTATACAAAAGTTATTGTTTTTTCCATATTGGGGGGGGGGTTGCTGCTGAACATACGGGTAAGTATTGCAGCCAGGTTGCTTTTTTATGTTCTCAAAGGTTGGGCAGTGGAATTTAAAAAAAATATGGAGTTGGTTATGAGAAATAAGAGGACTGTCATTGCTGATCTCTTTCTGAAAGTCTGGCTACAGTAATTCTAAATCACAGATGCAGAACAAGGATGCAGCAAATTAAAAAAAGCTAGAATTTGAAACTCTGTATTTGCTTTGGGTCATTGTGCCAGAAAGCCAAAGCATTAGGAAAATGCGCTGGTTGGTGCTTTTAAATACATACATACAGTAGTTATATTATGTATTTGGTTACTCAGACTAACCTTCTGCTGGAACAAAATTTGGCAAGTTATATATTGGTGTAAGCCATGTTTCATGAATTATAACTGTTTGTTGTACAGATAACATGTATGTTGAATTGTACAGTAACATATTTACAGTTTCCACTTTTGACTAATGCATATTTAAATACATATTCATAATGTAAAAAGGAAATGTATCTCGTGTTCCAGCAGGGGCAGCAGAACATGCACAGTGGGCACTCTCAGCAGACCTCAATGTCCAGCCAGACACCCGGGTCACTGGCTGCTCCTCTCTACAACACCATGGTAATCTCACAGCCATCTACTGCTAACATGGTACAAATGCCATCCAACAGGCAACAGACTAACCAGGGGTCTGCTGTTACCACATTTTCCCAGGACAGACAAATCAGGTAAATATGAAAATCCTTTGTGAGATGTGATGAAATTACATGTATCATTTCTTTGCTTATTTGTTTTTTTACTTTCAATAATAAAGGCTTTGATTTCCTCTACACTCCTTGCTACATACAGTCAGGTCCATAAATATTGGGACATCGACACAATTCTAACATTTTTGGCTCTATACACCACCACAATGGATTTGAAATGAAACGAACAAGATGTACTTTAACTGCAGATTGTCAGCTTTAATTTGAGGGTATTTACATCCAAATCAGGTGAACGGTGTAGGAATTACAACAGTTTGCATATGTGCCTCCCACTTGTTAAGGGACCAAAAGTAATGGGACAATTGGCTTCTCAGCTGTTCCATGGCCAGGTGTGTGTTATTCCCTCATTATCCCAATTACAATGAGCAGATAAAAGGTCCAGAGTTCATTTCAAGTGTGCTGTTTGCATTTGGAATCTGTTGCTGTCAACTCTCAAGATGAGATCCAAAGAGCTGTCACTATCAGTGAAGCAAGCCATCATTAGGCTGAAAAAACAAAACAAACCCATCAGAGAGATAGCAAAAACATTAGGCGTGGCCAAAACTACTGTTTGGAACATTCTTAAAAAGAAGGAACGCACCAGTGAGCTCAGCAACACCAAAAGACCCGGAAGACCACGGAAAACAACTGTGGTGGATGACCGAAGAATTCTTTCCCTGGTGAAGAAAACACCCTTCGCAACAGTTGGCCAGATCAAGAACACTCTCCAGGAGGTAGGTGTACGTGTGTCAAAGTCAATAATCAAGAAGACTTCACCAGAGTGAATACAGAGGGTTCAGCACAAGATGTAAACCATTGGTGAGCCTTAAAATCAGGAAGGCCAGATTAGAGTTTGCCAAACGACATCTAAAAAAGCCTTCACAGTTCTGGAACAACATCCTATGGACAGATGAGACCAAGATCAACTTGTACCAGAGTGATGGGAAGAGAAGAGTATGGAGAAGGAAAGGAACTGCTCATGATCCTAAGCATACCACCTCATCAGTGAAGCATGGCGGTGGTAGTGTCATGGCGTGGGCATGTATGGCTGCCAATGGAACTGGTTCTCTTGTATTTATTGATGATGTGACTGCTGACAAAAGCAGCAGGATGAATTCTGAAGTGTTTCGGGCAATATTATCTGCTCATATTCAGCCAAATGCTTCAGAACTCATTGGACGCCGCTTCACAGTGCAGTTGGACAATGACCCAAAGCATACTGCAAAAGCAACCAAAGAGTTTTTTAAGGGAAAGAAGTGGAATGTTATGCAATGGCCAAGTCAATCACCTGACCTGAATCCGATTTGAGCATGCATTTCACTTGCTGAAGACAAAACTGAAGGGAAAATGCCCCAAGAACAAGCAGGAACTGAAGACAGTTGCAGTAGAGGCCTGGCAGAGCATCACCAGGGAAGAAACCCAGCGTCTGGTGATGTCTATGCGTTCCAGACTTCAGGCTGTAATTGACTGCAAAGGATTTGCAACCAAGTATTAAAAAGTGAAAGTTTGATTTATGATTATTATTCTGTCCCATTACTTTTGGTCCCTTAACAAGTGGGAGGCACATATGCAAACTGTTGTAATTCCTACACCGTTCATCTGATTTGGATGTAAATACCCTCAAATTAAAGCTGACAGTCTGCAGTTAAAGCACATCTTGTTTGTTTCATTTCAAATCCATTGTGGTGGTGTATAGAGCCAAAAATGTTAGAATTGTGTCGATGTCCCAATATTTATGGACCTGACTGTAGCTGAATGATGTTGCTCTGCAGCCTTTTCAGAGTATACTGTATGTTGTCTGTATCTATAAGAGGAGCAGAAAATGGGAAAATCCATATAGCTGTATAGACTAGTACTGATAAGGATGGTTTTATTTTATTTATTTATTTATTTTTTTGCAAATGCAGTTACATGGTGTCTAATGTTGAGTTGCTAAATTAAACAACCAGCCGTCATCTGTAGCTTTAATGACACACATTTTTGCAAAGAGCTAGTGGGCACTTGTTGCCTTTTTCATTAAAATAAAAAATAAACCTTGATCAAATCGGCTTTGTCCCCAATAGGCAAGCTCCAGATCAAAGCAGGAGACTGGTGGACATTATATCAGCAGTACACTTGAACTAGGATGGTTGGGGACAGAGGAAGGGCATGCTTCTCTCCTTAGACCTACACAAGGCCTATAATTCCCTGTCATGGGAATACTTTTTTTACTCTCTGCAACGCTATGATTTTTGTACCCATTTCATCACCCTCGTGCACACCCCTATAGTGCCCCTTCGGCTCGTTTAATGGTTAAAGGATATAGTTCCCAACAAATTCCAATACACAGAGGCACATGCCATGGTTGCCCCTTATCCCCAGTTTTGTTTGTATTAGCTTTAGAACCTCTTGCCATTATACTCCATGAACATGCGGCTATCAAAGGTAAACATTGTGGGGATCGGAAACACAAGTGCACCCTGTCCACCGATGACTTGTTAATGATCCTCTCTTCCCCGGTTACATCAATCCCTAATTTATACTCTATCCTGCGACGCTTCTCAACTATCTCAGGCCTTTGGGTTAACCATTCTAAATCTCTGGCACGTAACAAATCCTTGGAGGAACAGATTGTTTGTGCTCTCAAACATCATTTTTCATTTAAATGACAGCCAACAGCTCTCCCTTATTTAATCTTACAGTTTACACCCAATTTACACACTTTGTATGTGAAAAACTACCCTCCTCTATTCAAAAAATTGACTGGTGAGCTTCAGATCTGGAGTTTTAACCCCCTTCTTGGTTTGGTCATTTGTACTCCATAACAATGAACATCTTACCCAAGATTGTTATATTTATTTTGGACTCTCCCAATTTCACTTCATGTCTCTGATCTTAAAAATTCAACAGAAATTTCTACAGTATGTTTGGTGTAACAAGGCTGGATCAGGTGCACCTTTTTTAATTCCCTTTTTCCTTATTTCCTTCTCTTGATTGTTTTGTGATTTTGGTCGAACGACCATGAGGCAATCCATACTGGTCCTCTGTATGGCTGTGTGGTGGCGTAGTTTCGGATGCCCTTGGTTGCCGTCCACCACATGGCCATGCATTGCAGTATTTAAAACAAAACAGGATGATTGTATATTTTCGAATAAGTGCCTCATTGTTATGTCCTTTATAACAATGTTACGTAGTCTATTTGTAAATCTTACCGTTTAAAGTTGAGCTTGTTTGAGTTGTTGTAATATCCTTTTGAAAAATAATAAAAACTAATAGAAAGGAAAATAAAAAAGAAATGGTTAGATGCTTTGCTAAGGCAGGTCATAGGTGATGCGATATTCTTTTCTGCAACGCTGAGTTGCGCGGAGAGCAACAAAAATCGAATTGGGTACAATCAGCCTGTCCATAGATGGTTCAAATCTCCGCCAGTCATTGCTGAACTGGCCAAGCTTCGAGCCATATGTGGCCTGCTTAAGGAAAAGCATAGTTTTGCCCATAGTTTTAAAGGAAGTTTGTCTCCTGAGAAATATGAGGGCTACTATTGCCAACCTCCTTCTGAAAATGCTAGCTGAAGAGCAGTAATGCTGATCCAGTGGCTACACGTCAGAGGGGGAAATTGAAAGCTCCCAATCAGCATACTTTAGTTTGGGTAAGTGATTCAAAAAGCTTTTAAACCAAAGATTCAACATGACAGCAAGGTAATTGGCATTTTCAAAACATCAGCAGTGGCATTCCCCCTCAGTTTCTTTAGTGACTACTTCCTCAGTTTTCTTAACATCGTACTTAGTAATGTAATGCTTTCCTTGCTCTTGAACATTTATATTCATACCTAAATTAAATGTGTTTTACAGGTTTTCTCAAGCTCAACAAATAGTGACTAAACTGGTTACCACGCCAGTTGCTTGTGGAGCAGTCATGGTTCCCAGCACCATGTTCATGGGTCCAGTGGTAACTGCCTATCCGACGTTTGCTACCCAGCAGCAGCAGCAACCACAGACCATTTCTATTACTCCTCAGCAGCAGAACCAGCAAGACCAACAGCAGCAGCAACAGATACCATCAGTTCAGCAGCAAACTCAAGCACAACTTGGACAACAGCCACAACAGTTTTTGCAGGTGGTAATATTAGTGGAATTTGTGATAAATGAGGGAAAAACAGCCACAATATGTAGAATTATTCCTTTTATAGGATATCCTCATGCTTGGAGAAAACCTTACTCAAAGCCTTCTTTTTTGAGACATACTGTAACATGTTCAACTTCAAGTAACAGGCTGTCCACTAAAATCCAGCCTCCCAATCATCTTATCACTTTAACAACCAATCCTAGTGATCTCTGAAAATATTGTTCATCCATTTCACTGCTGCGGCCATAAGCTCTATATCCACAGTACCATTGACATGTAAACAGACTGCCCCCTGCGAGAAGTTATCACGTTTGCCTTGCAGCACTGGGGTCCTATGTTTGAATTCCAACCAAAACGCTACCCATGCGAAGTTGCTTCCTTGCTCTTGCCTGGGTTTCCTTTCATACTCCAATGACATGCTAATAAGTTAATTGGCTCCTGTCTAAGTTGACCCCAATATGTATATTGATGCATGTGAGGTAAGGACCATAGATTGTAAGCACCATCAGAGAGGAGACTGGTGTGTGTGTGTACAGTATATAGTTGATGTAAATACCTATAATAAATTAAATTAAAATTAGTTTAATAAATTAAAGGAAAAAAAAAGCCACCTACCATCCCATGTGAACACAAATATGCTTGTTGGGTGCACACGTATATAGAAATGATTGCGCCACACACATTGGGTATTCCTGCACATGCTGGAATGATTCTAGGGTCATCTCTGACTGTTGATGGACAAATTGGGTACTGTCGTTTCTGCCATTTCACAGGCATGTGCAGTTTTAAGGGCTAATTCACACACTGAGTGGTGACAGACCTTTTATTGCATTGTAAAACATTTGTCACCTCAAGGACACACAGAAAACAATTGTTTCCTCCATGTCCCATTCACACTGCCCGGGGTTGCGCTGCAGCTTGCTGTGATGCATTTTTTTGCAATGTGCTGTAGAGAATTGCATGGCACTGCTGTACATTGCCATGAATTAAGTGCACCTTTTGCACACTTCAGATAAAGCTTGTTCAAAACAAAAAAATTAGCCATGCAATGCGCTGAATCCTGCACCACGCTGCCCTCTGACGCAGCTGGAAGTGTGCAGGCGAAGCGCTCTGGAAGCTGTCCGTTCCTGTGTGAACCCAGCCTTAGGTTTGACATGTTTGTTTGGTGATTTCTTGACGCAATCTCATCTTTTATATTTTTCAAAAAAATCAGTTATTGTAATTGTGTCTTACTTGATATTATCAACTGTCAAACTCATAATACAATGTGACACTGCAAACTGAAAACGCAACTGTCACCATTTTATTCTACAGAGTCACTGTTCTCAGAAAATATATAATTTTTTTTTTTACTTTTGGCGGGGGTGGGTGGGGGGCTTGGGGTCTAGGTCTTTTGGTATCAGTGACAACTGCTGCTCTCACTTCTTGTCCTGCTTTTCCAAGGTATTCTTATAAAACATGTCCACAGAATTGACAGGAGAATATACTCCCAAGTCTATCATAAGTATAATTGGGGCTAGAGGTTCTTTACATATTTTTTATTTACAGCAAACGTTTACTGACCTCTGTAGCTGCTTGTAATTTGGAGCAATTCATCATCAGAATTTATAGTATATGTGGTGAGGTCATTCTAGTCTTTTCTCAGCCACCTGTTCTCCCTTCTCTTCCTTTGCAATCGTTTACAGATTAGAAGCCCAGAAGGCT
This sequence comes from Staurois parvus, assembly GCF_062004578.1. NCBI lineage: Eukaryota > Metazoa > Chordata > Amphibia > Anura > Ranidae > Staurois > Staurois parvus. The sequence continues at coordinate 3,403,827 of NW_028317867.1, read as the reverse complement.
ATTCTAAGTAATTTCTTGGTGGCCAAGGTTCTGAAATGAGCTTTCTATTGTTCATTTTCTGAGGATTAATTCCCTGTTGCTATATAGGTTGTCGAGAACTAATTTTGAAACTTATTTTTAAAATTCATGTTTTCAAATAATATTTTAAAACTGTTCATTGAATATGTAAATAGTGGAATGTCCACAGCCTGGCCACCATTTTATTTTAAACATCAAAAACTAATGTAAATGCAAGCTTCTTTTTTTTTTTTCTTTTTAATTAGGGAGTCTCATAATACTGTTTTTGTTTATCTCCCTAGGCATCCAGATTGGTTCATGGGAACCAGTCAGCTCAGCTTATCCTCTCCTCCTTCCCTGTACAACAAAGCACTTTTGCCCCATCACACCAGCAACAGTTAAGTCGGCATAGGGCGGACAGCATGAGCGATCCCTCTAAAGTCCAGCAGCTGTAACTCTGACGTGTGATGGACTTGTTTATAGAAGACATGAATGGACCTGGCTGGCAGTATTGAAAATTGATAATCACTACCAATGCAGCACAATGAATGTTTGGTACGAGGCTACAAAGCAGGTTGAGCACCTGTCCGCAGTATTTAACAGTTGTGTCATGAGACAGGCTTGACACATTATCTATTGCACATCGTGTGTCAGAGCAGAGTTTATTTTTATGGAATTGTTTGGTCGCGGAGATGCCTGCACGCGCCTACTCACTAGATGTTCTAATCTAATGTCTGAAAGCTGCTGTTGGATATTTGTTTTTAAACTATCATGCTGACACTTTTTAGTGGCCTTTTAAAGAGAACATATTAGAAGAGTTTATGTTTAAGAGGTTTTCTAGAAGATTACACATATTTTGAAAAATATAAATTATTATATGTACTATTTTCCCTGAACCCAGATGCCTAACCCACTCTTGATTATGATCCAGCTCCACTGTTCTGTTGCACAACACTGCGTGATCCATACATAAGCACAATTACCAAAGCATTCTGTAAACACTCTTTATGTAAATACTCTGTTGTAAAACTGAAGATGTAATTTAATAGTATACGATTTGCACTGGTGAGTTTGTCGCCACTCAGTTGAGTTAGTTGCACTCACTAGCAATGACTTTTCCATTTCTCTCTTGGTATGTCGTTTGTTCAGATCTGTTTATATGACTGCTGCTTTATTTCCCCATTGTTTAGGTCTCTCCTTTTTTTTTGGCTGTTTTTTACTTCTAAATGCAGGTTGCTGGGTTTGTGCAGTGGGCACATTGTTCACTTGCAAAAGGCATTTTTGGCTGCATTTCTAAGAAAAGAATGGATTTTTATCACTTCTCTGCTTCTGATAAACAGGAGTGCCTTTAAATCTGGTACGAGGTCCCATGATTTTCTGATCTCATATTATTTAATAGACGACATAGACCTGTAGATTGATGTGATGAGAATATGAAAACTTCATAATGGTCTCTGTATCCATAATGGAAAATTGCATTGTTTCTAAAAAAAAAAAATAGTGGAAAATGGCAGATGCCATCATGCTTCAATAACGAATAATATAAAAATAGGAATTTTTTTCCAGTGTCTTGGAAGATGATCATTTGTGAGTCTTTAAAAACTATAGTTGAGCACAGCTAACATTTTAGACAGAATCACTTCAGTACAAACACATTTGCCTGTGAAATGTTAGGACTAAATAGTTTCTGTGGTACATGTGATGGTTATGCAGGCCATAGATGGGTTGTTTATCAGCCGAATTTTTATCCGCATGAAACTTCGGCTGATATTCACGCCGTTAGTGGGGCCAGCCCGTCGGCCGTTTTTTGCGGATCTGCTCATTTATTTTTATCGGTCATGCTGGAAAATCCGTGAAAAACAGCCGTTTTTCATGGACACTGGTGGCAGCATTGGCAACGGGGCCGACCGATTTTTCATTTATCGGCCGAAACGACCCGTCTATGGCCTGCCTTAGGAAAATAACCAAATGCTATCTTTTTGTAATACAATTAGAAATAAGAAACTTGCTAGCAGCTGACCTCCTAATGGAAAAAAAAATAAAATAAAATCCTCCCCCAGTTAAGGACAATAAGCCTTATCTTAATGGACAGGAAGACCAAAGCTGGCCATACACTACTTTTTTTTGTGTACATTCGTACTACCAGCAGTGCACATTGTTGCACAATAAAAATTCTGGAAGAGCACTCTGCATGCTGCTATATACCCTTTCCAGCAAACTGTGCAATAAAAAATAAAAAAAAAAAAAAAAAGGATTCTGGTCAAAGTAAAATCTTTTGGCCAGTCCTACTCTGCTCTGCCAACACAAATGCTACTTTGGTCACAATGCCATCATGGTATTTCATTTTGAATAGCACCCCAACATTGGGGCCCATTAAAATTAATTGATGTGGTTATGCAGTGTGACGAAACACACAATAAAGCATGTTGCAGTGCATAACATTACTGCAGCACACCCCAAATGAAATGATCCATTATCTACTGTTGCTTCACTGCCAACATTCCCCACTGGGTTCTTGGCCCCATTGAACAAGTTGAGTTGTCTGGAAGAAAAGGAGTATTCCCTATCCCTTGCTGTAGATAATCCCATGTTGTTGGCTCTCACTTCACTTACTTGTATGTAATATCACTACCTAGTGGTCGGTGAACTGTCCAAAATAAGAGACAGCTATACAAGATAGTTTCTTCTATTCCCACATTAGATCTTTCAGCAATCTGGAGGGTGCACAACCATGTTGTGTTTTTTTTTTTTCTTTTCCTTTCACTTCTTTTGCTCATTGCTCTTTTAGGAATACCCCTTATCTACCAAAGTCTATCCAAGTTCCATTCACATCTAGATTCTCTCATCTACTGGAATCAGCATAATTAAATTGACAATCAGTACTCTGATCCTTGTCTAGCAAAGTGCCAGACTTCAAACTATTAATCTGCCTAGAGCACCATCCATCTCATCCAAATCTTCTTTTGCTTAAGTGAAAAAAAAAATCCCAAGATGGGAGCTTCCTCAGCAGGCTGGTCTTGTAATGTGCTCTTCCCTACACCTTTCCCAGTAGTACCACCTGCAGGGATTGCCTCTCCATCATCTGGGACATCATCAGGTCCCACCTTACAAACACCTGTCAGTATATTCATATCCTAAGTGGAAGGTTGTATAGAGCATTGGGAACAGGCTGAATTACTATTATTTTTTCCACCGGAATTCTGATATTTGTTCATCCCATACAGTGCAATGACCAGCTGACGGCAGCCACTATTCGTGACTACTTGCACAGTCAGCAATTGCCTGCAGTGATCACCACAGGTAATCACCCTTGTGAATGTAGTTTTAGCCCCTTCACTAACCCAAACACTGCCTAAAATTTGTGTGCTCCTGATATTACTAGAAGTTGTTGCTTCCATTGCACATCATGCCATATGGCCTAATATACACAGACCGAATTACCAGGGCAATACCTGAAGTATACCTGATACATGTTAGGCATGTATGAAAACTGGTAGAAATGTACATTAGAGTTGGGTCTTCACTATCCATGTCCTTGTGCAGCTTCTTTAGGTTTTTTATTTGTAAGAGAGATCAGATTAATATAAATTATTTTACAAATGTGTTACTATTTTAAAAACTTTGTTTCCATGTTTAGTTTGTAGGGATATATGCATGTACATGGAGGCAGCCATGCTTGCTTATTAGAGCTACAGGCTCTGCTTCCTGATTTGCAGTGTTAGAGATACTTGGGCTTATCTTCACATTCTGCCTATAGAATGCAGTGATGTGACTGATGCATTGAAAGCAAAACTGTGCCCATGAGGCTTAGTGTAATGGTTAGGACACCCGTCCTGAAAGAATATGGAGGCTATCTTTGGCAACCTTCTCTTCTGAAAATGCTGTTTACAGTTGATCCCCATTTCACCTTTTGTTCAGTGTTTTAAAATGAAAGGATAACCCAAAAACATAATTCTGATTTTTTTGCAGCTTACCAGTCCTTAGATGTGGTGGCTTCATTGATTTTCTTTTCATCCAAAAAACATTTTCAGCTATTACAGAATATACTTGTTGACCTTGCCAGAAATACAGTGTACTTGTTAATTTCTGTTAGCAGAACCGAAAGCACAAAACAAACTGATCTAAGGAATGGTAAACTTCAATATGTGAAATTTTGTGTTTTTGAGTTTAGATCTTTAAGATAAAAAGTCAGGTCTGGTTTCCACCATTGACTATTTCCTGGTGCCAACTACATTGCATCCAGAAAGTATTCACAGCGCCTAACTTTTGCCACATTTTGTTATATTACAGCCTTATTCCAAAATTGATTAAATTCATTTTTGTCCCTCAACATTCTACAAACGATACCCCATAATGACAACCGGAAAGATATTTGTTTGGAAATCTTTGCAATTTATTAAAAATAAAAAAAAAAAACCACATGCACATAAGTATTCACAGCCTTTGCCATGATGCTCAAAATGGAGCTCTGGTGCATCCTGTTCTCACTTATCATCCTTGAGATGTTTCCACAACTTGAATGGAGTCCACCTGTGAGAAATTCAGTTGATTGGACATGATTAGGAAAGGTCCCACAGTTAACAGTGCATGCCAGAGCACAAACCAAGCCATGAAGTCCAAGGAATTGTCCGTAGACCTCCGAGACAGGATTGTATCATGGCACAGATCTGGGGAAGGGTACATAAAAATGTCTGCAGCATTGAAGGTCCCAATGAGCACAGTGGCCTCCATCATTTGTAAATGGAAGAAGTTTGGAACCGCCAGGAATCTTCTTAGAGCAGTCCGCCTGGCCAAAATGAGCGATCGAGGGAGAAGGGCCTTAGCCAGGGAGGTAACCGAGCACCCGATGGTCACTCTGAAAGAGCTCCAGCGTTTCTCTGTGGAGAGAGGAGAACCTTCCAGAAGAACAGCCATCTCTGCAGCACTCCACAAATCAGGCCTGTATGGTAGAGTGGCCAGACAAAAGCCACTCCGTAGTAAAAGGCAAATGGCAGCCCGCCTGGAGTTTGCCAAAAGGCACTGAATGACTCTTAGACCATGAGAAACAAAATTCTCTGGGCTGATGAAACAAAGATTGAACTGTTTGGCCTGAATGCCAAGCGTCATGTCTGGAGGAAACCAGGCACTGCTCACCACCTGGCCAATACCATCCCTACAGTGAAGCATGGTGATGGCAGCATCATGCTGTGGGGATATTTTTCAGTGGCAGGAACTGGGATGTGTACAATGTACATTAACATCCTTGATGAAAACCTGTTCCAGAGCGCTCTGGACCTTAGACTGGGGCGACGGTTCATCTTTTAACAGGACAACAACCCTAAGCACATAGCCCACATAACAAAGGAGTGACTACGGGCCAACTCTGTGAATGTCCTGGAGTGGCCCAGACTTGAACCTGATTTAACATCTCTGGAGAGATCTGAAAATGGCTGTGCACAGACGCTTCCCATCCAACCTGATGGAGCTTGAGAGGTACTGCAAAGAAGAATGGGAGAAATTGCCCAAAAATAGGTGTGCTTGTAAGCTTGTAGCATCATACTCAAAATGACTTGAGGCTGTAATTGGTGCTAAAGGTGCTTCAACAAAGTATTGCGCAAAGGCTGTGAATACTTATGTACATGTGTTTTTTTTGTTTTTTTTTAAATAAATTACAAAGATTTCAAAACGAACTTCTTTCACATTGTCATTATGGGGTATTGTTTGTAGAATGTTGAGGGAAAAAATGAATTTATTCCATTTGGAATAAGGTTGTAACATAACAAAATGTGGAAAAAGTTAAGCGCTGTGAATACTTTCTGGATGCACTGTATATATTAGAGCAGATTTTGTGTCAGTATCTTATACATCAATGGTTCCAAGCCTCAGTCCTCAAGTACCCTTAACAGGTCATTTTTCAGGATTTCCTTCACCTTCTACAGGTGCTTTAAATTTAGTGCCCATGGCTTGGTATTATGACCTCTATTTTCTCAAAATATGGCTTGTTGGGGGTACTTGAGGAATGAGGCTTGGAAACACTGTTATACACGTTTGCTATGAGTAAATGGTAAGGGAGGGCTAAAGACAGGCCTATACTTTGAGATCCTGCCTCCACACCATTCTTCCCATAAAATTATATTTGCATTTTAAATATTTTTTGCATTTTATCCACTTAAAGTCATATTAAAGGCATTTTTTTTTATAACAAACATGTACTACTTACCTGCTCTGTGCAGTGGTTTTGCACAAAGCAACCCCGATCCTCCTCTTCTCGGGTCCCCCACGAGCTCTACTGGCCCCTCCCTCCTACCGAGTGCCCCTAGAGCAAGAAGTTTGCTACGGGGGCACCCAAGCAGGCTTGTTCCCGAGCCGCTGCTATGCCCATTTACACATACAGCTGCGGCTTGGCCCTAACCCCTCTCTCTCCTCATTGACATACTGGCCAATGGCTCCCCCTGCTGTCTCGGACAATGAGGAGGGAGAGTCCCTGTGTCACCCTGGTTGGGTGATTCCGTCAGAGTACTGTTTCCTCGCCACTGGGACACAGGACCAAGGTATTATAGCTGGGTATTGCACCCAAGACCAGGTGACACTAGCTTAGGTGCAAAACTCGAACTTTTATTGAACAGAAATACAAGTTTATATACACTTCAGAAATAGGGGCTGTCCCCACATGAACAATAAAAATCAATATTACACATTGGGATAAACATCCCACAATGATTATGTAATAGCTTGATCACATTTTCCTATACAGTGCAAATGGTAAACAGTACAGCTAATAGCTAACTGTGATCTAATTAATAGTAAGCTAATCAACACTCAAACACCCAGATAAGCCAGGGAGCCCACCCCAGACAGCCCGGCACCTCCAACCCTGAATACACAAAATACAATACAAATGTTATCTTTCAGGTGTTTGCTTTACTTGTATAATCTGTCCAGCATCAGACAAAACTCATACAATATTCCAACAGTCTGAAAAAGTGGAATTTGTCTATCTTCATAGATTTTTTTTGAGGGAGATTGTTAAATATTTCTGTCACTGTCCCCAGAGAGCCAAGGCTCTCATGCACATTGTTGGATTTCGGTAGGGCTCAGGTTAGTATTTGGGGGGGGGCTGCTGCACACAGAAAGTTATTTCCTTCATGCATAGAGTGCACGAAGGTAAGGTGTAAAAAAAAAAAAAAAAAACCTTGAGCCTTTACAACCACATTAAGTACCAGAACATTTTACTCCCTTCATGACCAAGTCATTTTTTGCTATACGGCACTGCACTATTTAAACTGGAAATTGTGCGGTCATGCAATGCTACACCCAAACGAAATTTAAATAATTTTTTTCACACAAATAGAACTTTCTTTTGGTGGTATTTGATCACCACAGGGTTTTTTATGTTTTGTGATATAAACGAATTTTTTTTAAAAAATAACAGTATTTTTTACTTTCTGCTCTAAAACATCCAATACAAATATTTAAAAATCAAATTTCTTGATGTATTTTGATAAAAAAAAAAAAAAAAATTACAATAAGTGAATATTAATTGATTTGCGTGACAGTTATAGGGTCTATAGACTATGGTATATATACTGGAATTTGTATTTATTTATTTTTTTATACTACTAATAAGGGTGATCAGTGACTTATATCGGGACTGCGATAGTGCAGTGAGCAATCTGACACTAACTGTCATTGACATCTCCAGCGACACTGTACTAATTACAATGGCTGGGAAGGGGTTAACATCTAGGGCGATTAAAGAGTTAAATGTGTGCCTACCAATGTGTAATGTGTGTATTATGTGCTGCTTTTACGAAGAGATCTCTTATTTCCTCATCCCTGCCTTGCATGGATGACAAACGGAGATCGTGTACTCTGTACAGAGCCTTGTATTGAATGTCACAGCCGATCAGCAGGTTCCGGCCATGAATCATTTGCTAGGACTGCTGACATACTTCCCCTGTGTACAATCACAATGGGTGTCAGTGGAGGGTGCACATGTGCTCACCCGATACCTGGAAGCAGGCAGCAGTGTACCGGTTTGTCTCTTTGCCTGCACAGGCCACCCATCCACAGTATTGTCTGCAAGTGGGGAAATACCTCTAAAAGCTTCCCTTGTGTAAACTTTCAAAAATCTGCTGGGCATCACCATCTTCAATATGATGTCAGCAGCCCAGCATACTCAGAGCTGTCACTCAAATGACACTCTATAATACTCCCCTTTGCTTCTCCCCTAGCAGTCACTTCAAAGGTTATCTACGGAGATGAGAGAGGAGCTAGGCCAGCACATAGTAATTAGCCACTCCCAGAAGAGGAGAGCACTATGATGTGCAAGGAGGGAGGGGACTGAGATAGAGAATTGGTTTTTCTTAAAATACTACATGTTCTAGCAGGTTCATAGGCACATTGTGAGTGAATAAATCAATTGTGGAAAGAAAACCCACTGGGAATAAGCATGTTAAATATGCGTGTTTTCTGAGCTGTTACCTGCATGTTGTTAAGCTGGTGGCATGGTCTCTTTAAGACAGTTCAGCCCTACCGGATCCAAGATTTCCATATTGACAATGCTTTTAAATTGTGTGCTCAGTGCAAATTTAACTTCAGCACTCAAATGTACCCTCCTTCCACTTTAGAACAAAAACTGTAGCTGCTGACTTTAAAAAAAACAGCCACTCACCTGTCCCACGATCCCGCGGTGTCCTCCCCGCAGCCCATTTCACCAGCTGTCCGGTGTTCCAGGTGCCGGCATCTTCAGTGTGGGCACCCGGGTGTGACAGCTTGCGGCTTCACCATCGGGTGCCCACTGCGCATGCATGAGAACCGCTGCGCTTCCTGAATGGTCCCGTAGTCTTCTGGGACTTGTCACGTGTCCCACAAGACTTCGGAGAGGGAGGACAACTTCCGCTTCTGGTCACCTGATCGCAGTGGGAGTGGGTACCTGTCAAATTTGGGTAACCGCTCCCCCAAAGGTGCCAATCCTTAATGGGGAGCAGGGGGACCAGTCTTTAAAGCAGAACTTTCCCTTTTGGGTGGAGCTCCACTTTAAACATTTTAGTTCAATCTAACAGACCTAACCACCCAAGTTTTTTGTGGAATAGGATTTCGGTAGCTTTTTTGGTAATTGTTTGTTGGCCAATCACTACATCTACTCTTGACTATGTTTTTGCACCTGTATTTATTAAGCCTAAAGAACACAGCCTTTTTCTTTTCTTTTTTTTTTATTTAGCGGTATCAAAAAATCCTTGCTGTGTTTTCTTGATCACTGAACTTTGTATTCCTTTTTGGTTTATATCCAAAATCAGTGTGTGAACAGAATACTTTGTTCTTCGCAAACGATTATCCCTTGAAACAGACTTTGGTTTTCTGATTTCGAAGACCATCATACTGCAGGCATCTCTAAAACCAAATCCGTTCTTTAGGATATAGGATCATACTACAGATCCATGTGCATGCCACGCAGTCGTGCATTTGACGAGAATAAAACTGAATCACTATTTTTTTGTAAACTGCAAAACACTATTTTAAGAATGTTCAGAATCAGATTTTGTGTTGTACAGCTGGTGTAATATATTTTGTAAATACTTATATATATGGATAATATAAAATAACTGAATTTTCTATGATGCATGGCTGTAGATTTTAATGTTTCTCGAAACCATAATTTTGACAAACCACCCAATACTTCTGTCTCCTCCATTGTCTTCTTTATGATGCTACTTGTTTTCTTTTGTTTGTGCATTACCATTTTTCACCATTGTCTTGTATGCTGTAATGTCAAATGTTGATGGTGTCGTATTCTAGCTATATGTGTGTGTTGAGTGTGTTTTTATTTTCCTTTTTTAATATCTATATTTGTTGGGGCTAATTTATGAGAGTATCAGTGATAGAACTGTTCACAACCGTTCACCATAATTTTTTTTAAGTTTGTGTTTTTTCCCCGTCTTGTTTTTATATACAGCTATCATTATTTGGTGTGCAGAAATGTATGTTTTTGTCGGATTGTGAACAAGGTTACCTCTCAGAAGCTATTTTTGTGTAATAGGGAAACTATTTTAAGCAAAAAGAAAAACTACAGTGATTTGCACAAAATTCTGTACACTATATTTTTTTCCAGGTATATTTTGTTGGAATGGTGGAAGTATCTTTCCTCCCTTATGGACTACCTTGATGATCAGCCCTGCACTATTAGATACTTTTATGGGGTTTTATGCTACCCCTCAATATATACAGTGCCTTGATATAGTTTACAGCTTTGTAATAATACAGTTATGGAACATTTCTGACTGTATCTTTTGCATGGAAATAGGGCAGACAGTAGAGATTATGTGCTGGAGTCAAGAAAAGTAGGAGTTTTCTATAACGGACAATCAGATGCTTTCACTCTTACAGTATAATATGTAATAATACAGGAAATCTGATGACAAAACTCCTGCTTTTTGTTGTAGCCCTTCTTTTCCTCGAGCCTTTGTGATTCTGACCCAGTAACATCATTTTATAATCTGCAATTTGCGTCTTTTAATACAGCCTGAGAATAATAATCAGAACTGCTGTTCTCTTGAAAGTAACCTATATTATGACATTTTTATATCTATGGTAGCACAATTTTCAGTATAGATATTGAATGTTGTCATATAACATGATCTGTGCAGATATGGAATCCATTATGTATAAAAAGCTAAGGGCAAATATTGACTTGGCCCCGGTTCACACACATATGCGGGAAACGCAGTGATCCCTGTGCATTGCAGTCGCACTGTGTTTATAATCTGCTGTGGATGTCAATAGAAAGTTAACACCCCAAACTCATCGCAAGCGCAGTACGGTTTGGCTGCCCTGGATTGCAGGGTACAAAACCATGCAATGCTGGAATGTGGTGCGGTTCCTATGCTGTTCACATGCAAGCTAAAGTGTGAACCCAGGCTTAGTGATACTTGAGCCTCAGATATATCATTAAGTACTTTACTGCACTGTAAATGCATGCCCCACTGCTATGTAGATCTAAAGGACTTTCATGTTTTAGCGTTCACCATTACACCTGAGTGAAGGAGAGCAAAGTAGTGTGAATGAATTCCGAAAAAAAAAAAAGATATTTTGCAGGTTCTTAAATCATGGAAATCCATTTAGTGACTAGGAATACTAGAGGCACTTTTTGATTGAAATGTTATTTTATGTATTGTGTTTGCATTATGAAAAACCCAGAAGCATTCCTTATGATCTATCCCTTACTTATGGATAAATTGTTACTTTTTATTGTTATATTTGGTTCTTTGTATTCCTTCAACTACTTTATATCATTCCTGGTCTTTCTGCTAGCACCATCTCACAAGGGTGTCCATATTGATTTGGAAGCTTACAAGTCATGCAACCAGATCAGAGTCAGATTTCTAAAACAATGACATGACTGGTAGGCCCATGTGGATGGTTGGTTGCTGTAGGATGTGAAGGTGAGAGAGCATTTATATGAAATGCTTTGTCAAATCAGATTATCCACCATACAGGTCAATTCTGATTGGAAATAACCACAGCAATTTTTATGTTCTCCTGGCTTAGGTATGATGAGCCTTTGTCCAGCCCTTGGGACACTACTCCCACTGACACAAATGATGGGGCACTATTCCTCCCACTCATATTAATGGTGTGGTGCTATTTCTCCCACTAATATCAATGGTGTGGCCCGATTCCTCCTACTGATAACAATGATGGGGCACTATTCCTCCCACTGATACCAATGGTGTGGCCCGATTCCTCCTACTGATAACAATGATGGGGCACTATTCCTCCCACTGATACCAATGGTGTGGCCCGATTCCTCCTACTGATAATAATGATGGGGCACTATTCCTCCCACTGATACCAATGGTGTGGCCCGATTCCTCCTACTGATAACAATGATGGGGCACTATTCCTCCCACTGATACCAATGGTGTGGCCCGATTCCTCCTACTGATAATAATGATGGGGCACTATTCCTCCCACTAACAATGATGGGGCACTATTCCTCCCACTGATACCAATGGTGTGGCCCGATTCCTCCTACTGATAATAATGATGGGGCACTATTCCTCCCACTGATAACAATGATGGGGCACTATTCCTCCCACTAATAATGATGGGGCGCTATTCCTTCCACTGATGCCAACAATGGGGTAATAGTCCTTCCACTGATAAAAATCATTTGGTAAAATTCCTTCCATGTACAGCAATGATGGGGTATTGTTCCTTCTACTGACACTACGTAACTGACCACTAACCCTGAGGCAATTTTTATTCTCTCTGATGCTGGGCCTGGAACATTTTATACCCCCCTGGCCGCAGTCGGGCCCCATTAATGTTTGATTAAGTAAACTGACCCATTGTTTGACATTTGGAGAGCCTTGCTTTACATGATATGTGTGATCACAATTTTTCAAGTTTTTAAGCTGTTTTGATATTTAACTTTTAGGCAACAAAGATCTAGAACAGTGTGCTGGAAATCTCAGCCTTGGCTTTTTCGAAGTCTTGGCCATATCTCCTCTTTCTTGCCAAAGCCTACCTAATGGTTGTATATTTTAATAGAGGCCTCACAGACAAATACGGAAAGTTTATATGAAAAGTTGAGACTTCAGCAGGTAAATGTCTACATATTTTCTTTCTTGTATTTTGAGGGCCACAGGAATTCAGAGACTGACAGTACTGCTGCCTATAGAAGAATTTACACACTTGTAGACAAAATTTGTGAGCCAGCCCAGTGTTACCTCTCCTACTCCCAGCATGTGTTTTTTTTTTTTTTAATAGTGATCTAGGAAGATAGATAACGTTTTTTGCTAGCAGTTTTTTTTAAAATCCTTTCTTCAATGAGAATTCCTGATACTTTGTTGCCGAGCTGGTTTCTATGCAACTACAGCTCTACAGTGCTGTACCTGGATTGCTAGACTGAACATGACATAGGGCTAGCCTGAAAAGTGATTTTTGGACACTGTGCTTTACACTGTGGCACTCTCCAGACCAGCATATTCTGATTACGTTAGCTGTGGACTGCTCTTCAGCTACAGAGCCATGACCCTGTCTCTAAAGACACTCTGTGAGTAGGCTGTGCTAGAGCCAGTTTTTGTTTCCCAGGAGAAACTTCAAAGTCTCCACTCCCAGGAGACTTTAGGCCAGGAGTTACCAAACTCTTTGCTTTTGGGTTTACACTGCTTTAAACCCAAAACTCTCATGCAGTAGCAAACATTTATAATATTGCAGCTTACTATTTCTTAGATGTGATGGCTGCATTAGCTTTCTTTTTTAGGCTTCTTTTGTTTATTTTCACCTGGTAATCTGGCTAGGAAGTCTGTTTTTCAACTACACAAGCTATTGTAGTAGAAGTCAATTCAGTCCTTGGACAAGACTAATTTATCTGGCTCCAAAGCTCAAATTGTCCCTGATTTGGTTGGTCTGAAATCCTGCTCTGGAGTTAGGAAAGTCTATCCAATCTCTTGGAAGATCCTCACAATGCTTGACAGCCTTTCAGGATGGGGAGGAGTCCTAGAGATCTTGTTGATGCAGGAACTTGGACATCTTAGGAGACTTGCCTTCTAATCAACATCCTGGAGCTGGTTTTCCCTGCAGTGCTGGAGTCCTATCTGGTCCAGATCCAGTCAGTGTCTCAGCAGTGGCATACTGTCAGGGGGGGAACCAGAAGTCTTGCCTTTGCAAGAATGGTAGAGCAGATCTTGGCTGGAATGTGAAGTTCTTCCTATGGCTTGTCTACTATTTATATCCTAGGAGTGGACAATTGTAAGGCATACTTTCAGGGAGTGGTGCCTGGACCAGGGGTGATTTTTCATATACCTGAAAGTCTGGGGACTGTGTCACAGGTGGGGTATACTGGATGCGGACATCCAGGTTCAACAACAAACTGGACAGGTTTGTCTTCAGATAAAAATGTCAGCAGTAGATGCTCTAGTGCTCCATGGGGTCATGGATGCTTTTACTCCCGACACTCCTTTCTCATTTGCTTCATATGATGAAGCTGTAGGCAGATGTGGTAATTTTTTCAATTCACATTAACCTATGTAGCTGTAGGCAGTGGAACAAATGTTCCTGAAGTTGAACCTCTCAACAGTTCATCTTGGCCTCCCTCACAGAGTATCTGCTCTGTGTTAGATTTGAAGGTTGCAAGTAAGCCAAGTCACTGATAGGTGGGGGGTTGTGAGTGAACAATTTCAGTGCTTCTGTTGTGATCTTTGAAGAGGACTTGACTTGCTTCATGGTGCTTGTAACTATAGAGGTCAGTGAAGGCTTGCTGTAAAGCTCAGTACTGCTTGTTAAGAATATGCAAAAACATAAATGGCTATAGCCTGGCCACAAGTTTACTAGAAGGTTTATTCAATAGCTCGTGCCTGTACACTACACCAACATCAAATATCTATGGCCCACTTACAAAAAACAAAAAGGAAACAAAGTAAATTGAGTTCTTTTTTTTTTTTTTATGTTTAACGTTCTCTGTGATCCAAACTCATCATTGTCTTTGTATAAAATATAAGCTCATTATGATGGTTATTGTTCAGTTCAATGAGCTGGTCCCTACTTATACTGAAAGATCTGTTCTTGTTAAGATGATTGTGTTTCTGTTCAAAGTTGTAGAATAGAAAAAAAACCCCCATCTGCCTAGTATACATAAGAACAGTGATATGGACATAAAATAACATGTATTTGCTATGAGATACTGTATTTCTTGCTCTGTGAAGCCCAGTGGAACACATCTCACAACAGCAACTGATTAGATGTAGGCGTTCATTTCATTCTAGGACTAAAAAATGAATTTGTCAATTTCATAAACCGTTTCATTCTTTTGTTAATAAATGCTCCCAATGTGTAAAAGGGTCAGTGTATGAAAAATTGACTATAGTTAAGTTACCAGATGATTTCATGCATCTCGTGTTCAGCTTCATCCGCTGTGTGTATTACCAGGGTGTTTCAGTCTTCTGTTACTCTATGGATTACAGGAGGACTGGGACTTCTTGTGCAAAAGTAAAACTGGGATCTCCAGAACAATTCCACTAATTGAGTTGTATGAAGGTGCGAAAAGACAATGCGTGAACTAAATATCTCTATTACATGCACTGATCCTTTAAAACTAAGAACGAAAAGCACATATATGATAACGTGTTTGTACTGTATCACTTTTTTTCTTTAATTTGATGATTCTGTGGAAAATGTTCTGTATGGCTGGCATCCAGTTTTAACTGCATTTTTTTGCGATTCTTGCCCTGTGAATTATAAATGTATGATATGTGACTAGTGGCAATACTGCTGTGTAGGAAACCTGCAGTCTGATGAGTATATTTGGGATCCTCAGCACCCCATGTAAAGAAGCACTCTCTGGCTTGTTCTGTGGTCACTGTGACCCAAAAATCATGTGAAATGGTACCCACACACATCCTATACCATGTTTCAATATAATGTGCATATGAATAAAATTCTGGTTCAGTTGGCAATGGAAGGAGCTTCAGCAAGTACAGTCATCAAGATACAGAACCAAAGAGTTTGTTTCAAGAAGTCCAGTTAGTATCAAGCTCATAATTTTGTTTTACTTTTGCTGTTTATAGATGTCTTTTTTTTCTTAGAAATTAAATGTTTTAATTTTGTAAAAAAAAAATTTCATATTGTAATTTTTTTTGTGTAAATATGCATATGCCAAGTTCAGATGTCTGTGCATGCAGGCCCACAAGTCTTGCGATATTGTGTGTATGTGCTAAGAGAAGAGAACGTAGTAGACAACAAATCAGAAAAGTACTGTTTGCTACTCTGCCTAACACTGAACAGACCCCTATTAGCAAGCCAGCACCAAAAAAAAGTGTTTCACACCAATAAGGAATAATACTGCAGTGCTAATAGAATACAGCCCTATAAAATATAAATCTAAAAATGCTGGAAGAAAAGGTTAAAGGAGAAGTACAGCCAGAGCTTGTTTGGTTGCACTTCTCATGTGGACCAAAGGAATGCAGTTTGTTCTGTACTCCTGTGACCCATTTTCAGTCAACAGCAGGCTAAAGTCTGCTGTCAGCTGATGTCACTCAGTCGGTCCAGTGTAAGGAAAGATCCAAACTTTAAAGTGGGAATCCATGCAGGTGTCTGGACCGGCACTTGCCTCTCAGTGATCCACTGAGAGCCTGGGCTAGCTACTTCTTCCTCCTCCATAGCCCAGTGCTGCAATGGGCACTGGGTGGGGTGGTTTCAGGGGCAGAGCAGTGATAAACAGTCACCAGAAAATTACTCACTGAAAAATGAACGATCAGGCTTTTTTGGGGGGGGGGGGGGGGGGAACGACACCTTTTTAATGTAACTAAACCCAGGACCCTCCATTCACTATATCTGGCTTCACACAGTACACAACATGGAAATTCAATTATTTTAGCAAATATAAACTGCTCAATATCTTTTCTCATCAGCAGTTAGAGCAGTCTTATGACTTCTATCAGTGTCCAGCAGAGCACTGATTAAAGCTTGGAGGCATTTTCATTCTCCCGATTGTCATATGAGGCTGCATAACCCTTGACCCTCTGTGTGGACAGCTTTGATTGGCCCTGTGCTGATCACATGCACTCTCCCAAGAAAAAAGAAACCTAGCAATACACACCAAACTGAGCATGTGCTTGCCCCCAAGGCTCTGTTCTATCAGCAGAGGGATTAGGAACAGTACAAGGGGAAATCAGAGAAGACAGGATCAAACATCCTTTTTACACAATGTGGAGGATTAACCCCTTAGGTTCCAGAGCCAGTATAAACAAGCATGCTTTACTGCATATACAGACTGATTTTACTGTTGTGGGTTTAGTAACATTAAGTCTTGCCTCTGTTCTGTACCTACTGTGCATTTACTGACCACCTCTGACACTAGAGGTCTGTTTGTTAAGCCATACTGTACCTTTAGGACAAACTTGATTCTGATCTCTCCAGTATTATAAAGTGTGTATGAGGAGGAGTGGGAGACTTAACCCTTTCTTTAAGTGTTTTTAGACCTCATGTAATGTTAGAGGTGTGTATATATATATATATATATATATATATATATATATATATATATATATATATATATATATATATATATATATATATATATATATAAAGATGAGCAGACTCAGAGCCATGGGGGAACATTGTACACTGAAGATCACTGAGTGAGTGAGGGACATTTATTATGTTTCTTGTATTCACGTATCTACATTGAACTGATGTGTTGTCTGGACACTTTGTTTAATTATTAGGCTATACATGTACCCCAAAATAGATTTGAAGGCACAGGCTATGAGGTAATCCAAACTTCTTGAGGTTTTTCCCTTATGAATTAAAGTAATATAGCATATAACTAATTACAGTTGGTGGTCTTTTTTTCCCCCACTTTACTACCAAAGGTTCTCCTCTGGCTAGTGACATAGTGCTTATAAGACTGCCCACATCCAGGCAACTATTTTCCAACAGCAATGCAAGCTGCTTGTTTGCTGTCTCCCTTGTTGCCTAATAACTCTGTTTGTGCCTGGAGTATCGCAATACCTTCAGCTGGACATGCTGAACCCCCTCAGTCCACATCCATTTTGTGGGTAACCTGTAGAGGAAGGATCTCAGGAATGGTGGAATGCAGGTGCTTGGAAGCACATGGGACAAGTAGAGAGTTCCACTGCAGGCCCTGGGGAAAATTCCTAGTGGGGTGTTCAATGTGCCTTTGTTCTGGAGAAAGGTCTTACATGGACACTGTTCCAAGTGCCTGAAACAGGCTCCTTCACAGACACACAACATTCAGCCTAATTAAAGCTGATATTTGTTTTTTGTTTTGCAACTATATATGATCTATTCCCAAGGTTATTGTTGCTTCTGGAAATGGCAGGTGACACCAGCTTTTAAATGCTCTTCTGCCTCTCCTAGGGTTGCCACCTCATCCCTTTAAAACCAAATGCATATTAATTACACAGGTTTTGAGGCTAATTTATAGCAGATAAGGCACTAGATGAATTTAAGTACCACCTTAATCAGCCACAGAACCTGTGTAATTAATGTATTCAGTTTTAAAGGGATGAGGTGGCAACCCTAGCCTCTCCTCCCCGATTATATTTGTACTGTAGAATCTGATATTCCTGGCTCACATTTGGAGAAGGCAAGGGGGATTGACACTTTAGCAGAGGCTGCTGAAGGCTTTTCACAACTGCCATTTCAGGAAGTTAATCCTTTGGTTTCCCACCATATGCTGGCAATGGTGGACTCATTGACTTAGACAGTGCATACTAGTTTTTTGTTAGATAAACCTATTTCTGCTCAGCATCCACATATTCCAATAAGCACAAGTAAGGCAATGTCTAAATATTGATAAAACTGTTTGGGCTCTGTATGATGATGGTCTAACTCCTAGCGGTATTCACTCTTCCTGGCATGTTTGATGCTTTGTACCCAATCGAAGAACCCCCCGGCTATGGCAAATTGGACTGGAGACCTCAACAGTGAACTTGTTGCCAGTACTCCTGGCCCCTCCCCCACCAATTGTGTGTGCTCACTCCTGAGCTGGCTCTGTGCATCTATGAGAGATGCATGGCTTGGCCCCCCTCCCTGGCTGTATATTGACAGCAGCAGTAGCCAATGGCTCCCTCCACTGTGTCTGAGCCAATGAGGAGAGAGAGTCTCTACTCTCGTGCAGATCACAGGACAAAAAAATTGGGTTAAGGCAAGTATAGAGGGGGGAGTTACTTGTAGAATTTTTTTTTTTACTCAATATTTCTGCTTTTAGAACCACTTTAAGGATGTTTTTTCAGCAGCTACCTTGTTCAAGTTTATCCAAAACCAATGATACATCTTTTACCAGGAGATAAACGAGTATGTCATCTACTGCATCATACAGCCAAAAGTACACATTGTGAACTCTGATATTGGTTGTCAACAGCCATATTGTAGAGTACATTTTTATACTTTTGTCACCCAATATATACCGCATTCATTAATAGAAGTCCATAGAAGGGACATGTTTTCTCTCCTCTTCCAAGTATGTGTTAAAAACAAATGCCTTATATATGCCACTGTTGTGACACTGACTGCACCCAGATTTGGAGTCCTTTCAGAAGGGAGGCCCAAGTGCTGATTGGACAGCCTGACTGAGCTTCAATAATTGGAAGTTTGGCTTCCTTTCCTGACTACGTTTCCTGAACTATCAAGAATTAGAACACTCCTCCCCAGCCTGACAGATTTGCATTTGTTGTAAGGACTTTCTAGTGGTAAGGAAGGACCTCCCCACTGACAGAGCTGGTGTGGTGATTACACGGTGACGGACTGTTTGAGGCGGCTGATGAAACCAATATTCTGGAACCACAACTTTCATTCCTTTCTCTTTCAACTAAATATGCTCCCAGCAATAATGTTTTATCACTATTGTGTTGATTTATAAAGAAGCATAGATAAGCTGCAGCTTCTTACTCCTCGATTAAGCCAGGGCACTAAGAATTAGACAGGCCAACCTATAACGAGGAAATTATATTTCCCTAGCATGTGAAGTTTCCTTAACTGTAGGGCCAGCAGATAATGCCACTTTGACATGTGGAAATCCCTCCCCAAATAAGGAAAGGGGAAACACGTGAGCTGGAGAAACAGATTGTTGCCTCCCAGCACTACCACACGTGTGGGACCAGTGACATGATGACATCATCGCTCTTCCCAACAGGCTGCCCCCTGCTACTGAGTAAGACTTTAGAGAAGGCACTCAAAGTGCTGACTGCTGCCTAAACCTTGCTACTAGATGAAAAGGACTTTAAGGCAGCCCTAACTGCCCTGCTACACTGAAAGCTACAATACAGGAAAAGCGGAGGAAGAGAAATAGCTGCAGCACAGCCAAAAGGACCAAAAACTGAGTCCAGTGCCATAAAATGATCTGCAGAAAAATGGGCTCCCCTACTTTTAAGCACATTTACCAAACCCATATAATGGGACCTCATTTCAGGAGAGCATTAACCTGAATGGCAGCACCATACAGGTAAGGCAGGGGGGTTATACATCCATGGTCCAGTAGATTTGAAGACATAAAAGAGAATGGGTGAGCGGTGGTGGGGGGGGCGCTTAGATTTAAAGTTTTTGGTCCTATGAGTTGAGCTACCAACCATACGTATGCTACCACGAAGGTACCAAGAAAAGGAAGTTCTTGCTTGGCTGGATAGAAACATGGGCAAGTCAAAGGAAAGAGCCTGCTTTTCCATGCTGACAAAATATTTTGTTGGGAGAGTTCTTGACTGAAATTGGGCAAAAGGAACTGGCTCAAAGGAGATGACCATTAGGTCTAGAACGCTCATGGTGAATCTCACATGTATCTAGGATCAGACCCAAGTATTCCAGATGAAAGAAAGGCCGGAGAGCAGATTTTTTTTTTTTTCCCCACTCAGCCAAAGGCCTAGAGCATCTTGTCTTGTGGACATTTTCTTAGAGTTGCAAGGGACAGGACTCCTTTATAAGGTCATCTAGACAAACTGGAGGTGGTTGTCTGCCATTGCAAAGCATAGAAATCGCTGATGAGGTGGGTAAATGAGAACATTCAAATAGGCACCTTGGATTTCCATGAATGCCATATACTCCTCTTATCTGAGAGGCAATTACTGACTTTGCAGATTTCATGTGAAATTTTGGAACCTGAAAGAATTTGTTGAGGTATTTTTAGGTCTAGATTAGGACAAATACCCCTGCTAGGCTTTAATACCATGAACGGGTTTGAATAGAATTCTTTGAACTGGTCTTGTGATGGTACTGGCAACACCTACCTGGGACAAGAGGTGGTTCAGAGCATTCTGCAAACCTAACTGCCCTTGGGTAATTTTTGGTTGATTTGAAAAGAGGAAAAATGTTGCCGTGGTACAATTTTGTTCCCCAAGGAAACTATCAATTGAACCAAAAGGTGGACATCTGTGACCCAGAGAGAGGCAAACATTTTCCTACTCCTAGAAGTGAGAGTTTCTTTGTAAAGCAGGCTTTCGGGAAGGCTTGGTGACTTTTGTGGGCCAAGCATTGTGCCAAAAGGCTGAACTTCGGTTATAAAGTCTGATTAAAGCACACCTGTGCTCTGCATTTATACAAGCTAACAGTGCCTGGGGAGGTTGGGTTTGGGACCTTCCTCTATGGAAGAAAAACCTTCCCACCTGTGACCTTTTTGGTGCCTCACCAAACAGATGTCTTCTTTGGAGTGTCATACATTATGTGTGAGGTGCCTTTTGCCGGCAGCTTCAGCTGTCGAAGCTTTTTAGTCATAAGAATCTATTGAAGTGAATGAAGATAACAGCCATTCTGGACATTCGTCTTAATGATATGTTCTTGTGAATCCACATGCTGAGGTGATTGAGGAGTACTAACAAAAATAATAAAAATACCAGTAAAGCTGATTTCTATGCAGAGAAGAGATCCATCACCTTCACACACTGTAGTGGGGTAGGCACGTTCTGTAAAGCTTTGCCAGTGTCCAATCACCTGAAGGTATATACCTATAGACCATGGTGTATGAATATGTTGTCTTGTACTGTACAAGATACTGTAATTTGCAGACCTACATTTTTATTATATTTATATTTTTAAGAGCCACCAAGGATTTTTTGTGATACACTGATATAATAGTGAAAAAACCCTGCTTTTTATTTAGACTGATAAATGTACAAAAATGTAAGCAAGATCAATTTCTATTTTTTTTTTTATTAAATATTTTTATAAATGCAACTGTACCTGACAAATACACTGTTAAATGGATGGCACTGCAGCCTGAAGATGTCTTTTGTCAGTGAAGCCTCCAGCCTATATGTGATCACTTGTGGGGACACAGCTGTCACTGACAACCAAGACTTGTGCAAAGTGTTGGCTGCTGGCTTTAAAAGAGGGTAGGTTTATTAACATATCCCCATGTGTATCGCAAGGTCAAGACAAATTCTCTATAGGAAAGAGAAAATCTCACAATAATTTAAATATGGCCAATGAACCAGTTCCCCTGGAAGGTAATGAAATGAATGAAACAACTGGCATCCAACCAGAACCAATTTTAGCCATACCTGCGCTTTTAAGCTTTGTCACACTGGGCACCTTTGGTGATATGATTATTCTTCAAATAAACAGCCAAATACAATTTTTAAATATGTTTATTTCCTAGAGTGAAATAAAAAGGTCTTCCATTCAGGAGCTTTCCCAGGATCACCAAGTCTGAGCAAACATGTCAAATATTGACAACATATTTGTTGAATACTGTGCACATTAAAGGCACAATAGTAAAAGACGAGTCACTGGGGGTTGTGGAGAACTAAAGCTTCAAAGGCTACCTCCATCTTTAAAAACGCAACTTCAGGCAGTTGGGGAAAGTAAACAACATCCAACTTACTGTCAAAGATTCATAGCTTGAAAATCCCAGCAGTACTGACTTTGTGAAGTATTGATTCTATAGAAAGCTCTAGGAAATCCAGGGGAACCAAAATATCTCAATCTCCTTAGATTTTTAAGACAGGGTGCTTTTCTAATGTCACCAGAGAACCAAACATAATATGATAAAGTGGTCTTCACACATCATCAATACTGGCATCCAACAACAAGGCGGGAGATGCAGCCCCTACTCTGTTAGGACTTTGTAAATATGCCATCTATTACATAATATATGAGCTATATCATTCCTGTAATCTGACGTGACTAAGCATTATGGGAATACTGGTTTTCACAAACCTAAGTCTTCTGAATTTAGGAGAAAGCAGCTGTATGTTTTTAGGTTAAACACTTGCCCTCCACCCCATAGCAGAAACACTGCCACAGGGCAGCAGGGCTGCGCAAAATCACGTATATATACACAGGTGATTAGCATTTGTGGGGAAAAGGGGGGGCGCCGCCCTACCCTCGCCACTATTGGCAGCTAGAGATATCAATCTCTAGGTCCCGACCGGCGATTCCTGGCCAGCACTCGGTGACTGTTGGGGAAAGAGGACAGGGGAAAGACCTGTGTGTAAACACAGGTCTCTCTCCTGTCAGCATGGACATGCTGTTTTGTATCTTTGCACAGAGATACAAAACAGCATGTCTCCCAAGTAAAACGCAGCATACAGTAAAACACACAGCTAACCCTTTGGTCGCCCCAGATGTTAACCCCTTCCTGCCCAGTGTCATTAGTACAGTGTCAATGCTTTTTATTAGCACTGGTCACTGTATTAGTGTCACTGGGGATGTCAGTAGCAGTTAGTTCCCCCTCAGTGTCAGAAATGCCCTCCGCAGTCCCGCTATAAGTCGCTGATCACCGCCATTACTAGTAGAAAAAAAAAATTAAAAAACTTCCAGTATAAATACAGCCATTTGTAAACACTATACCTTTTCACATAAACCAATTAATTTACAGGTATTGGGGTGTTTTTTTTAGCAAAGACATGTAAGCGGAATACATTCTGGCCTAAATTTATGAGGATATTTGATTTTTTTAAATTTTTCTTTTGGATATTTGATAGCATGAAGTCAAAAAATTTTTTTTTCCCCAAAAATTGTCGTTTTTTTGTTTACAGCACAAAAAAATAACACCACAGAGGTGATCAAATACCACCGAAAGAAAGCTATATTTCTGGGGGAAAATAATAAATTTCATGTATAGCATTGCATGACTGCGCAATTGTTAAAGTAACGCAGTGCCGTATTGCAAAAAATGGCCTGGTCAGGAAGGGGGCTAAATCCTCTAGAGGGTAAGTGGTTTACTAAATTATGTCACTGGTAAAAATATGTAAGATTGCATAGTCATAGAACTAGCTTCATACAAGGGTTAGACAAAAAAAAAAAAAAAAAGGGAAAACACTACATGATTTGCAGGGTGTGTCACATGACTGAGATTGAGTTCTGCAGTAACGTTCACAGCAGTTGTTTTCTTATTCCGGGTCACAATCCTGCACAATGTCCTTTTGTCTGTTTTGATCAGTTAACCATGTCAACCACGCTTATGCTCATCAAAAGACGTTTTCCCGGAAACTGTATATGCCATCACCTTTGATACTGTACCTTGCGACACGGAAAATAAAATCAGCAACTTCAGTCACAGAGGCACCAGCTAAGCGGTGCCAACAATTTGCCCTCTTTGAAGCTCAGTCAGCTCTGACATGACTCTGTATTACTAGCAGCACATTCAGTGAATGAGGAAGTGAGGCTTCCCACCTGTTAGCTAGGTGTCTCATCACACAGCAGACGCAAAAGAATGTTACATCACCGCTTTCAATGCGAAACGTGACTTTCACACCTGCAAATCATATAGTGTTTCCATTTTTTTTTGTCTAAACCCTGTAGCTCCAAAATAAGAGTGACTGCTCCTAAAAGTTGGTTAGACCAAGACTTTCAAGCAATGAATCACCAGTTTGTAGCATTTCTTACTTTCCCCCACACTGACAGAGTAATGTGGAGCTGCCCTCTAATACTACATATGCCCCTCCTGAATACTTCAATCTTAAAGTTACAGTGGCCATAACAGAGGGGAATTATACATTTTTAAATACAAATAATGCTGTAAAAACATTAAAGGTGGAAATAGCCTTTCCATACATCTTACTGAATTCACAAATCAAACAAAGCAAATGCCCCTATACAGTCAACACCTTAGTAGTTAGGTCATAAAAATAGTCACTTGGATTGAGCAATTCTGTACAGCAGACATCTCCTCTTGCTACAATTTGTACATTATATACACCATTACCGTACAAAAAGGAGTCTTTTTCCATGATTTCATATTTAACGGAGAAAAGAGCTAAAAACCAGACTCTGGACTTATAAATAAAGCAGAGAAAGCAAAAGCCAAGAACACCACTCCACCGATGATTGTCACTGTAAAATAAAAATGACAGCGTCAGATCCAAAGTTTCAGCTCAACATACAACCACTGGAATGGCTGCTATGAATAAAACCACTAATTGCTCCTGGTCTACCTATTGGCTGCAAGAGGTATTACTTTTCAAGACAGCTGCTTCTGCTACCCCATGAAATGATGGTATGTTACTGTATGACAATATTCCTTTTTCTTTCCAAAGGTATTTTTTCCTATACTGAGTGTGACTTGAAGCGGTCATTACTAACTACCTTGAAAAATGCTAGCAGCCTCTTGCTTTTTTCCCAATATTCATACTTCTTCTGTGTCAGTATACTTAATCTACATACCTCTTCTGAGTCATTACAAAGTATTAAAGTAATTGCATCAGCAATTTCAACCAGGTATGTAGTACCCTCTAGTCTGATACTAGAGCAGTGTAGGTAATGTATTGTGTACAACTCATAGTAACTATGCGAGTCTGTAAATCAGGTTGGGTTACTGCAGGTCAGTCTGAGTGGCTTAACAGGTTGGGACTCCATCGCCTCCACCTGGTTCTGGAGGACCATGGTACCTCCAAGAAGGCAGTGGGTGAAAGCAGTGGAGACTTAATCTGCATGTTTATGGGATTTTAACCAATCCCAGGTTTGGAGGCCCTGGTAGAGTGGTGAGACCACCACTCTACCAGGGCCTGGGAGAGCCAGGCTGGCACGGGAGTCAGGTGGAAGATGGTGTGCTGAGGAGATTGTCAGTGGCCTGGGAGGGCTCCTCTAGGTTTGGGGGATGGCCTCCAGGCTGGCTCAGGAAGGTCCATTTAGCATCATGGCATGAACAGGATCAAGGCCTGGAAGCAAGGAGGACAGACTGAGAACATCAGCACACCCAGGATCTACAAGTGGAGAGACTGCCACATGTAGCAAGCTTTCAAAGGAGAGCGTTGTGCATAATCCTTTTTCTGGGAGATCTCCAGAGCAGCCAGGAGGGCTGGTAGTGTCTGCAGGCTGTGGCACTGGGAGCAGATCTACAGGGGAGAGGAGAAATCTGCATGTAGTTTACAGCAAACTAAGCTAAGTTTCAGGGGGCTGCAAGTCCCTAGCCCATAAATGGCTTTTGCTACTGATCCGTAATGATGACCGATTTCAACGAAAAGAACAGTCCAGGATCTGTTTCTGTAAATAGGAAGTTGTCCCTGTGCATTGATTCAGTCAAGTTGGGCATCCCCCATAATCCCCATTACCCTACCTAAATTACATCCCATAATAAAATAAAAACCAAACTCATGGACTGTTCATTGATTGTGGAAATTGTGTGTTGCCTGGCTGTGCAAAGCCTAGAGGAATCTAGAAACAGTTGCCCTCAAGAGGGTAGTGCTACAGGTAAACAGCAACTTCAAAAAGAGACATCAATAATAGCAGACACATTATTCTTCTCACTACAAAGTTCCTATTAGTTTTGTTTTTTTTTTTTAACTAAAAGTTTAATCCTACACAATTGGAACAACAGGGATATATATGTAGAAAATTCAATGAGCACAAAGAACATGCAAATACAATCCAGCAATCTTCCTTGAAAGGGAAGTATAATGCCTAATAAGTGGAAAAGCTTGAGATCCGATTTGTCACCAGTGTACCTAAAGTGAACCTGTCAGGGGGTTAGCAGAATTTAAAGGGAATACTCTGATGAACTCGTCTGTCCGTTGGCCCATTTTCTAAAATCTTCACTCTAAAGAAGGGCTCCCAACACTGACAGGGCAGCCCACTTTAAATCTACCTCTATTGCTTACCACTTTTTTAGTATGCCTGAAGATTTTCACAGGCAAAACACATTTAATAAACTGTAGCCTATAATGTTGTCATATTAACTGTAAAGCAGCTAAAGTTTGCACACTACACACAGATCAAATATGCAGGGTGGTAAATAGTGATACTGGAATTACTTACCAGTCCGCACTGAAATTTTTTGTGCAATCATCCTGCCTCCAATCACCGCTAATCCAGTGCATAAACAATGACCTATGGTTCCTCCAACAGCAACACCAAAAGGGTCCTGTAGCAAGGGAAAACCATGAAAATTCCTCCAAAGAAATAGAAATAGACAATTAATTTAAGGCAGCCATACAAACACTCACCTCTCTAGCTGCCAAGACAATGGTTGTTAGCTGTGATCGATCCCCCCACTCTGCCAAGAAGGTCAAGGTAAATGCCTGGACGAAGATTGGAGAGATGAAGTGCATCCATCTCTTCTTGGGGACAATGGGCCCCCCTCCTGTTTCCACATCTGCAGGTCCGTTCAGGAGTTTAGATCTCTGAAGCTGATGGAGAAAAAGCCAACAACCAATAAAGCTGCTATTTGTAACTGTGCTATAAAGCTATGGCTACGAGAATAGTCCCACCTCCTGGAATGATTTACTGAGCAGAGAGCTCATCAGGGGAAAAACTCAAGGATAAGTTCACCATTAGGAACATATTACATGTTCCACCCATTTTTAGGCAGCTTCCACCTGTTCCCCTGCTAATTGTGAAAGCGTGCCATGGCTCTTCTCTGCACCCGCTGTCACAATTTGAAAAGAATGCAGCTGTGCGGGGCTCCGCTCAAACGGCCGCATAATTCATTCACAGTCTCCAGTGAATTAATGAACTACAACAGCTTTTGCGGCTGACAGCTTGCAGTTCTCAGTGAACCACCAGGGTGCTGGTGAGCACTCTTTAGTTCATTGAGTCTTCCTGTCACTGATGAATGAGCTTGTTCATTTTGAGCTGTTTGACTCATATAACATGGATGACCCACCCAGCAATTGGAGGAGCATGGCAGGTTTCTATCCCTTTGGATGTCTTGCTCTTACAACAAGAAACAATGCATGATGAAATTCATTAGTGTGCAATTCAAGACATGAGATCCATGTTAATACTTACTTCTTCATCTTTTCTTTTAATTTCTGCTTGTACTTCCTCTAGCTCCTCCTGTCCTTCATCAGGACTCATCTTTAATCCCTCCCTTAACATTCGAATTCCAAATATTGCGAAGAGTGCTGTAGACACATAGTATGTATATACCCTGGGGATGACTGTGGTAGCATATCCAAACAGAACTGGGGGAAACATGAGAAGCGCTATGAAGACAGACTGAGTGAACAACTTGTACATATCAGCGTTTCTACCATATCGGATATGACAAGCCAGGACAACATAATTACATTGCACACTCCCATATCACACTTTGTTATAACTGCAGATACAGAAGACTTTATTATTATGAATATCCTATACTCGATTTTAAATATTAGGCTTTCAAAACAACAAATGAAACGTTAGTAAAGTGGAACTAAACCCACCGATTAAACGCTTTCCCCAAACAGTTACATCCAAGGCAAGCCACCCACAGTTGCTTGTGCTCTCAACCAAACCGTGAAGCCATCAAATGGCTGGTGTCGTGATGTATCGCCCCATAGCAACAGCAGGTCAAACAGAGTAAGATGGCAGCTTCCTTGGCTTTAAAGGATAGGAGGGTTTAGCTCTGTTTTAACTATAGGGCACAAGGGATCTGTCTAATGCTTGTGCAGGCATAGCAAAAAAAAGTAAACGGGACCACAGCACCCACCATCCCTAGTCAAAACGTGCAAAATGTCTGGAATTATGTATCTATAATGTGTACCTAGCCAGATGTTTAAAATACATTTTCTTTACATTCTTTATCTTTAGAATAAAGAATCAGAGGAATGAACATACCAAAAAGAGAAAGCTATAAATCCAGTCATGTTACAGTAAAATGATATGCAGGGACACAATCATAGACAAGACCTGAGTATGTCTACATAGCAAGCATTTAAGCAAAGATGTCTCAGAAAGGTCATTCCTAGCTGTGTATAATTTGCTTCCCAGCATAGGTCCACCAACCACTTACGAATGGACTAAGGTAAGTTCCTTCAATAAGACATAAGGAATATGCAGAGGTGAACAGGGAAAGGGATCAGAAGGTTGGGAGAGGTTGTTACCCTAACAGAGCTCCCAAGACAACTCAGGCACTCCAAAAGACTATCTAGCTACAAGAAAGAGAGAGATGGAGGAGAAAGCAGAGATTAAAGAGAAGAACTCCTAACAAGATGGTGGGATTCTTGACGAGCAATCCTGTAACAGGTCAATCCCAGCCAAGCTAGTCTGTAGCTGATTTTATCCAGCTTAGAGATCCATTGCAGTTACTAAGTCTACTGTTGGGAGTTCAAAATGTTACGACAGTCTACTGAGCAGGTGGATTCAGTCCATGCAAACTCCTTTTTGTTTGGATAATATAAGTATTAAATATACATAAAATGGTAGAAATAATATTCAAGCTCTAGAAATGAAGAATACAGCCAAAAGATAGCTACTTACCCGATAAACAAGTCATCAGTCCTAAAGCGAGCATAGCTCCAGCCAGCACAGTCAGGCGATTATAACGCATTGCCATTATGGCGGCAATAAAAAAGGTCTTATCGCCCAACTCTGAAACAATGATCACAGATATAGCAGCTACAAAGGCATGGATAAACCCCAAGTTAGCAGTGGAAGTAAACTCTATGTTCTGATCATGTACAGCAGGAGGCAGACTTGGTATTTTCTGTAAAAAAGGAAGAATAAAACAGAATTTATAAAAGAATTGAATCTGTTTCTGACAGAACAAAAACAAACAATGGAAGAATAGATCTTTCTGTAATGTAACACTTGATTAAAACTGTACCCAAAACTAATACTGTTTCTTACTTTTCATATAAATTCTTTATTTAACCACTAGCCTACAGGGCACTTATACCCCCTTCCTGCCGAGGCCAATTTCCAGCTTTCAGCGCTGTTGCACTTTGAATGACAATTGAGCGGTCATGCAACACTGTACCCATATGAAATTTTTATCTTTTTTTGTGACCGATAGAGCTTTATTTTGGTGGTATTTAATCACCTCTGGGTCTTTTATTTTTTTCTTAAACAAACCAAAAACCACTGAAAATTAAAAAAAAAAAAAGTTTCTTAGTTTTTGTTATAACATTTTGTAAATAAGTGATTTTTCTCTTTCACTGATGTGCGCTAATGAGGCTGAACTGATGGGCACTGATAGGCTGCCCTGATGGACACTGATAGGTGGCACTGATGAGGAGGCACTGGTAGGTGGCACTGATGGGCATTGACAGGCAGCACTGATGGGCACTGAAAGGCAGCACTGATGGGCGGCACTGACTGGCACTGAAAGGCAGCTCAGATGGGCACTATGTTGCCTTGATGTGCACTGGTAGGCACTGATATGTGGCAGGTGGCATGGATGAGCACTGAGAGCTGGCACTGATGGGGCTACACAGATCATCAGGGCACACTGATCATCACAGTGCTCTGATGATCAGCGTACATGTCCCCTCCGAGGAATGCCGATTACCGGCTCTCCTCTCCTCCCGAGCTGTCAGCTTGTGGGGAGAGAAATGCCGATAACCGGCATTTCCCTGTTTACATGTAATCAGCTGTGATTGGACACAGCTGATCACATGACCAAGCCGACATCTTCGGCTCTTTCCGTGGATTGGTGATCCGCTGTGTCCAAGGGTCTTCGGCTCTTTCCGTGGATTGGTGATCCGCTGTGTCCATTACAGGCCGTCCTCCTTACAGGGTCCAGGTACAGTTTCTCTTGGTTTCTGGCCCTAGCAACCAATCCACATAGGACCCAACTCTGCTCCACTAGGTGTGTGAGGAATAGGCCAGGAGCAAGGGGAACAAAGCCCTTGAAAAGATTTTCAGAGAGACACAGGGACACACATCCATCATCTACAGACTCCAGCACAAAACTGAGGCTTATCTGAGCTGGAAAGAATTATGCCTGGGAAGGGATTCCTGACGTTTCTGCTCAATGTCCAATACAAGATAGCCTTTTGGGGAAATGTGCCCTCTCTAGTGTCTAAATACAAATGCTTGAACTAGATGGAAGTTGTGTAGGATAGGCACCTTTATTTTTTTTAACATTACAAGTAGCCATCAAACATCGACACTGTAAAAAGGAGTGGGCAAATTCCAGTCATCATGGCAACTGGAAAAGGTCACCTTGTAATCAGGATGACCTGATTAAGGTAGGTAGAAAGTACCAGTGCAAGGCCCTCCCTCATAGCCAGAAAAGAAGGTGGTTGACAGCTCGAGAGGAGAGGAGAGCCGGTAATCAGCATTCCGCGGAGGGGACATCTACACTGATCATCAGAGCACTGATCATCAGTGTGCCCTGATGATCAGTGTAGCCCCAGCAGTGCCACCTGTCAGTGTCCCTCAGTGCCAGCTGTCAGTGCTCATCAGTGGCACATGCCAGTGCACATTAATGCCACATATCAGTGCCCATCTGAGCTGCCTTTCAGTGCCAGCCGTCAGTGCCAGCCAGTACCACCTATCAGTGCCATATATCCGTGCTGCCTTTCAGTGCCCATCAGTGATGCCTGTCAATGCCCATCAGTGCCACCTACCAGTGCCTCCTCATCAGTGCCCCCTATCAGTGTCTATCGGTGCAGCCTCATTAGTGCACATCAGTGAAGGAGAAAAATCACTTATTTACAAAATTTTATAACAAAAAGAATAAAACTTGTTTTTTTCAAAATTTTCAGTGGTTTTTGGTTTATTTAAGAAAATAAAAACAGTTGATTAAATACCACCAAAAATAAAGCTCTGGCTCAACAAATGATAAAAATTTCATATGGGTAGTGTTGCATGACCGCGCAATTGTCATTCAAAGTGTGACAGCGCTGAAAACTTGAAATTGGCCTGGGCAGGAAGGGGGTATAAGTGCCCTGTAGGCAAGTGGTTAAACCTCCCTCTCCTGAACACGAAAGAATCGCGTAGAGGATAGGAACATTTTGACCACGGGGAAACCCAAAATGCGGGAAAACTGCGGTAACGCGTTTTTGTCTCGATTTGCATTTTCCCACGGCCAGCGGTCAGGGTAGGCTCATGTACATGAAGCCTTACACTCAGCCACTGTCAACCAAAATGCACTGACCTGGCCCACCAACCTGCAGAGACTGTAGGAATGAAAGCTACAATGTTACTGGCTCCTAAAGTCCTAAAACAGGCATCTAGATTTTTGTAAGATTTGTCCACGCCTTTCTTACTATAAGCATGATCAAATATCTTTTATACAAGTGAAGAAAATAACAGAAGCAGCGCCTATACCCGAACACCATTAAAACCTTTTTCTACAGTTATGCTACATAACAAGAATATATTGCATTGTAATGGGATTTATTTTTACTATGTGCTGTGTTTCACGCCTTATTGCGGAAGAAAGAAATCTTAACATCTAAACGCAGTTTTGCAACTTTTTCATGTGTTCGTAAAACAACGCATACATTTGCAACTACTGTGTGTATCTAGGTGAATTATTATGTGTGCATTATTGCTTTGTACAAGTAGTAGGGCTCAAACAATAGTTTGCCTTTGAGAAGGCAACAAGTTTAATTTCCAGACATCATGCACTCATTACAGGCACTTTGTGGTGTCCAAATGACAGAATGACCCGCCCCCCAATTCAATCAAGAACCCCCGCTACCTCCAGGTATCTATTCATCTAGGGGTGCAGCTTGAGTTTTGTCCCTCAGGAATAACTCTGAACACTAGTAATCAAGCCCTGATCAAACTAATGCAAAATGGATAAAAATATAAAAACAAAACAATCTTTTTTTTTTTTTTTTTACACAGATGTTCTAAGGAGAAAGGTACATGAGGAGTTTTACAAGCTTCCTGATCATGTGATCACATGATATGGAGGCTGTCATACCACCACCTGATCGGTATTCTGTAACCAAGAGCTGTTGGTGATAGTGGCAAAAACATGACAGCATCACAAAAAAAAAAAAAAAATTCCACCTTTATAGCACCTTATACAGTGGATATAAAAAGTCTACATGCCTACATGCCCCTGTTAAAATAATTTCAGAACTTTTTCCACCTTTAAAGTATCATATAAAAACTGTACAACTCAGTTGAACAACTGAAATCTTTTAGGTGAAGTAAAAAAAAAAAATAAAAAAATAAAAATAAAAAAATTATAGTTGCATAATTGCACACCCTTAAACTTATACTTTGTTGAAGCACCTTTTGATTTTCTTACAGCACTCAGTCTTTCTGGGTATGAGTCTATCAGTATGGCACATCTTGACTTGGTAATATTTGCCCAATTTTCCTTGCAAAAACACTCCAAATCTGTCAGATCGCGAGGGTATCTCCTGTGCACAGCCCTCTTCAGATCACCCCACAGATTTTTGATTGGATTCAGGTCTGGGCTCTGGCTGGGTCATTGCAAAACTTTAATCTTCTTGTGGTGAAGCCATTCCTTTGTTGATTTGGATGTATGCTTTGGGTCCTTGTCACGCTGAAAGATGAAGTTCCTCTTCATGTTCAGCTTTCTAGCAAAAGCCTGAAGGTTTTGTGCTAATATTGACTGGTAATTGGAACTGTTCATAATTCCCTCTACCTTGACTAAGGCCCCAGTTTCAGCTGAAAAAAAACAGCCCCAAAGCATGATGCTGCCACCACCATGCTTCACTGTGGGTATGGTTTTCTTTTGGTGATGTGCAGTGTTGTTTTTGCGCCAAACATATCTTTTAGAATTATGGCTAAAAAGTTCAACCTTGGTTTCATCAGACCATAATACATTTTCCCACATGCTTTTGGGAGACTTCAGATGTGTTTTAGAAATATTTAGCCGGGCTTTTATGTTTTTCTTCATAAGAAATGGATTCCATCTTGCCACTCTACCCCATAGCCCAGACATATGAAGAATACGGGAGATTGTTGTCACATGTACCACACAGCCAGCACTTGCCAGATATTCCTGCAGTGCCTTTAATGTTGCTGTAGGCCTCTTGGCAGCCTCCCAGACCAGTTTTCTTCTCGTCTTTTCATCAATTTTGGAGGGACGTCCAGTTCTTGGTAATGTCACTGCTGTGCCGTATTTTCTCCACTTGATCATGACTGTCTTCACTGTGTTCCTTGGTATATCTAATGCCTTGTAAATTCTTTTGTACCCTTCTCCTGACTGATACCTTTTAGCAATGAGATCCCTCTGATGCTTCGGAAGCTCTCTGCGGACCATGGCTTTTGCTGTAGGATGCGACTAAGAAAATGTCAGGAAAGACCTACTAGAACAGCTGAACTTTATTTGGGGTTAATCAGAGGCACTTTAAAATGATGGCAGATGTGTATTGACTCCTCTTTAACATTATTTGGAACGTGATTGCTTAATTCTGAACACAGCTACATCCCCAGTTATAAGAGGGTGTGCACACTTATGCAACAACATTATTTTCATTTTTTTATGTTTACTTCCCCCCCCCCCCCCAAAAGATTTTAGTTTTTCAATTCAGTTGTACAGTTTATAGGTCACATTAAAGTTGACAAAAGTCTGAAATTATTTATCTTTGTCTCATTTTTTTACATCACAGAAACCTGACATTTTAAACAGGGGTGTGTAGACCTTTTATATCCACTGCATATATGTGACCACAGTGGGAAGGGGTGAACAACATGCCGACACAGCACACTGGAGAGCTGGTCCAATGCTCCTACCCAGAGCACAGGGGTCCAGGTTTCAAGTGACCCAAAATGCTCTCTGCACACTAATCCAACAATTCTCATGCTCCCTGAGCAGCAATGCTGAGGAAAGCAGGTATTGGACCACTGGAGACATCAACCACAGCACTATGCGAGAGGAGTAATTCAGTAAGGGCCAGCTTAGTGTTGTGTTAAGCATGAACACAAAAAATGCCTAAACTACATACCACGTAAAAAAAAAAAAAAAAAAAGTACTTCAATTTACTTTTAAACAAAGAACTCACCGTAGTTTTCAAAACGTATAAAATTTATTTCAATGACATGACATGTTGGTAACTGCATTATCTGTGCAAATAAATGCCATATGCACCTCTGAAATTTTTGCAAACAAACCTAACTGCAAAGCCCTTCAATGTTTCTAATAAAGAAAGTAAAAACTCTAGTAAATCTGGCCAAAAAACATGTAAAGATCAATCTGAATGAGCTGTATGGCCCTTGGGCAAAACAGATGGTTCACATGACACAGTTAACAGCAATGACTGTACACACTGGGAACCACAGTCATCAAGCAAACCAGTTTATCTCTGAACATTTCTCACATGAAATGCATCAGAATGTAAGTGTGTGTGTGTATATATATACAGTTGTGTCCAAAATTATTCAACCCCCACTGAAATTGAGTGTTTTGGCCAGTTTGACATTGCTTTTGATCATTCAGTCATCTTGCTTACATTTACATTAAAGAGGCACTTGTAGGTCAGACAAATATAACATAACAGTTATAATGAAATAACCACAAATGTCTTTTCTGTGCTCACAGCATTATCAGTTTTATTCAACCCCCAAGTGACATTCAATCTTAGTACTTAGTACAGCATCCTTTTACAGTTATAACAGCTTTTAAACGTGAAGCATAGCTTGACACAAGTGTCTTGCAGCGATCTACGGGTATCTTCGCCCATTCTTCATGGGCAAAGGCCTCCAGTTCAGTCACATTCTTAGGCTTGCGCACTGCAACTGCTTTCTTTAAGTCCCACCAGAGGTTCTCAATCGGATTTAAGTCTGGTGACTGCGATGGCCACTCCAAAATGTTCCAGCCTTTCCTCTGCAACCATGCTCTAGTGGACTTGGAGGTATGCTTGGGATCATTGTCCTGTTGAAAGGTCCAACGTCTCCCAAGCCTCAGGTGTGTGACGGACTGCATCACGTTTCCATCCAATATCTCCTGGTACTGAAGAGAATTCATGGTACCTTGCACACGCTGAAGCTTCCCTGTACCTGCAGAAGCAAAACAGCCCCAAAGCATGATTGACCCTCCACCATGCTTCACAGTAGGCAAGGTGTTCTTTTCATCATAGGCCTTGTTCTTCCTCCTCCAAACATAGCGTTGATCCATGGGCCCAAACAGTTCTAATTTTGTTTCATCAGTCCACAGAACACTATCCCACAACTTTTGTGGTTTGTCCACATGGCTTTTGGCATACTGCAGTCGACTCTTCTTATTCTTTGGAGACAGCAAGGGGGTACGCCTGGGAGTTCTGGCACGGAGGCCTTCATTACGCAGTGTGCGTCTTATTGTCTGGGCTGAAACTTCTGTACCCACATCTGACAAATCTTTTCTCAGTTCCTCAGCAGTCACACGGGGACTTCTCTCCACTCTACGCTTCAGGTAGCGCACAGCAGTCGAAGTCAGCATCTTCTTTCTGCCACGACCAGGTAGCGTTTCAACAGTGCCCTTTGCCTTGAATTTGCGAATGATGCTTCCTAAGGTGTCTCTTGGTATGTTTAACATCTTTGCAATCTTCTTATAGCCATTGCCCTTCCTGTGAAGAGAAATCACCTCTTCTCTTGTCTTCCTGGACCATTCTCTTGCCTTCACCATGTTTGTAACCACACCAGTAAATGTCTAGAAGGAGCTGAGTATCACAGTCATTTTAAAGCTGCCTAATTGGTGCTTATTATGCTTGATTGCTGCTCGGTGACATCCACAGGTGTTTTCAATACCTGATGGAAAGCACCTGTATGAACCTCTGTTCTTCAGAGTGGTAGTCTTTAAGGGGTTGAATAATTGTGGCAATGAAGAAACCACATAAGAACCATTTACTACTGTATTACATAAACAATTGATGTCATTTTAGTTGCATTTGGGTAGTTACAACGTCCTTGTAGGATTTGATTCTGAATACAATTCCAAATGTACACTATAGTCCCTAAACCCCTTTACAGCATTGGGGGTTGAATAATTTTGGACACAACTGTATATATATATATATATATATACACACACATATATATATATATATACATGCACACACCACATACATACATATATACATACACACACAGTGCTCAGCATACATGTGTACACCCCAATAGAGTTGTCAGAAAGCCTTTAGGGCTTTTTCACATGGGACGCTTACTGGGTCCACCTACCCGTTTTTCAGGAGGACCCAATCAGAACCTCTATTCTCCTCTATGGCGCGGCGGGTATAAATGGACGTGTCCATTTACACCTGCTGACATCCAATCCGATCTGCCAAAAAGGGACGATGGGGATCCAATTCCCCTTCCGTCCAGATGAAAACGGACAGGCCGTTTTCATCCGACCACACATTGAGGAGAGTGAGCTGCTCTGCAGCAGAGTGGACACAGAGCTGTCATCCGCTTGCTCAGCGGGGATCAGCGGAGAGATTCCCCGCTGAGCAAACGGATCCGCTCTGTGTGAAAAGATCCTCACTTTCCTTTCCATATCAACATTTTCTATGGGACACTATACTGTAAACTACTCCCACAAATGCGGGTCATTGATTGCAAACAAGATTTGTTCATTTGCACACACAAAAAAGTATTTTCCCTAACAAATTCATTCAAGACCATGTTGCAAAAATGAATACACCTCAGTGAAAGTCTTAGGGGCAAAGCTTAATTTTAGAAAACAAAATCCTAATTAACAAGAATTCAACTACAGGTGAGTCTAATTATTCATTAAACAGGTGTCCAGCAAACAGTTGATTATAACAGGGCGTTACTTAAAGAAAACCCCTTCCTATTTTATGTTGTCTGCAATTTCACCACATGGAAGAGAAATGTCAAGGCCTGACAAAGAAAATTTCTTTACACAAGAAAGGTGAAAGCTACAAGAAGATCACAAAAGCTTTATTCATCGGTCAGAATACTGTTATAAAAGCAACAGAAAAATCTTACAAAGATGGAACTGCAACCATCTCACAGAGATGTCCAGGCTGTCCACGGAAGGCAACACCTCGACAGGAGCGTCTTCTGATGAGAAGGGTATAAGAAAATTGCCATTCAAGTTCAATACAGTTAGCCAAACAAGTAAGAAAACCAAACTGTATGTTGTACACTGTAGAGGAATGGCCTGCATGGATGTCGTCTACGGAGAAAGCCTCTCCTAAAGCCCATGCACAAAAAAAAGCCTGCCTAGAATTTGCCAGGGCCAATGCTGGAAAAGAAGAAAACTACTGGGACTCTGTACTCTGGACTGATGAGACCAAGATAAATGTTTTTGGAACTGATGGCTTCAAAACTGTACGGCATTGCAAAGGTGAGGAGTACAAAGAAAAATGCATGGTGCCTACAGTGAAATATGGTGGTGGCAGTGTCCTTCTGTGGGGCTACATGGGTACTGCTGGTGTCAGGGAGCTGCATTTCACTGATGGTATCATGAATTCACAGATGTACTGCTCTATACTGAAAGAGAAGACACTACCATCACTCCGTGCCCTTGGTCGTCATGTAGTTTTCCAACATGACAATAATCCAAAACACACATCTAAGACCACTATCGCATGTCTTAAGAACAGGGTGAAAGTGATTCAGTGGCCAAGTATGTCTCCTGATCTGAGCCCATTTGAAAACCTATGGGGAATTCTGAAGAGACAAGTTGAGCATCACCATCCAGCCTCTAAAAGAGGTCATTCTTGAAGAATGGAAAAAAGATAGATGTTGCAATATGTCGCCAACTTGTTCATTCCATGCCTAGAGGACTTGGTGCTGTCCGTACAAATCATGGAGGTCATACAAAATACTAGATGTAGTAGTTTTTGCTGGGAGGTGTATTCATTTTTGTATCAACTAATCTGAGTAAAATTGTAATCCAAGTTATATTATTAACCTTACTTTCATGTAATGAGCCAAACAAATGTTCTATAAAACTCAGTTTTGTCAAAATTTTGTAAATTGTTCTTCTGTTCATTGAGATATAGATTAAAATCTTACTTTTCAAAAGGGGTGTAGTCATTTATGCTGAGCACTGTATACATGATAAAGCTTCTGCTTTGGACCTCCACTTACATTGTTGCTAATAAGATATGTGTTCTCTGTAGTGCTGCTGGACACACACATACAGGACTATAGACTTCCAGTCAAGTGTGGGAATTGGTGCACAGAAGAGGTATTCTGAAATAGGAGGTGTTTGTGCCTCATGGCATTGTGGTTGCTGAGCAACACACAAAGATGGTTTAAAACAGACTTGTGCCAATAAAAATAATACTGGGGAATGAAACAAGAGAATGGGGAAATGTCTCTGTGACAACAAAAAGCTTCACAGGAACTGTAAGTTAATGACATAAATGTTCATGATATTGCACAGTCTGCATTTAGTAATAAAGGCTAAAAGATTTTGGAGTAAAATATGTAATATCCCAGAATAAATGTCCGTCACCCCCCATCTATCATATATAGTTCAGACCTATCAGTCTCCACATATCCTAAGTCAAGGCTCTGACTTATGGCCATCTTACTGCTCACATCATTCAGCTTGTGCTAAAAAAATCTCACATAATTCAGGTACACAAATGTAAAAAAAAAAAACAAAAAAAACAAAAAGGACATGAGATAATGACCAGAAAAAACTGGACAGCAAAATGAGTCTTCAGAACAACTGTTCTATGAGGCCCCATTCATGTTGCACAACTTTTTACTTTTTTTGGCATTTTATGTGTGTTTCTAAGTGTCACACATAGAGCGACCCATTCAACTGAATGTGCATTTGTCACACAAAAGAAGATCCTGCACCATTCTGAGCAACAAGTTTTCCGCAATTTCCACAAATTTTTGGCACGTGTCAATCACGGCAAATTTGCACCACGTTTGGAGTGCCATTAACAATGAATGGCACCCAAACATGAGTCACTTGT
This sequence comes from Staurois parvus, assembly GCF_062004578.1. Taxonomy (NCBI): domain Eukaryota; kingdom Metazoa; phylum Chordata; class Amphibia; order Anura; family Ranidae; genus Staurois; species Staurois parvus. Next base: position 3,364,381 of record NW_028317867.1, on the reverse strand, counting down.
CTTTCCTCAATTCAGAATCACTAGGTGTGCATGGCGCCTAAACATGCATAGCTGTATTAGTCAAGCATGACATTTCTATACCTAACAAGCCATCTTTGGTGTCTTCCTCATCTTGAGGGACAAGTTCGACAGACCAAAAATTATTGTGACAATGTATTATTCCCCAGAACTTTGTTAGAGGTGTCGGCAGAGATCACAGAGAGCCCTTAGATACTGTTGTTGCCAAGTCTAAATATAAATCAGCCTCAACAGGTTGGATTCATCTTCACCCTATAAAGGAACCTATATGCTGATGTTCACCCAATGCTGATGTTCACTGAACTTTCCAAATAAAGAAACGGTTACAGGGATTAATTTTACACGGTTTATGTTGAGCAATAGAGTAACAATAAAAACAGTATATGATTAAGAGAAAAGATTAAAGGATAAGTTCACCTTTGGTTTTTAGGGTGGAACATGTAACATGTTCCCAAATGCTGCAGCCACCACCTGCTGCCCCCCGACAGAAGTACGGGGAGAAGTCCCCTCGTACTAGCTATCAGATATGAAAACCGCACAGCCGTGCCACATCATTAATTTTTTGTGAATGAATGAACTGCAAGTTCCGAAAGCCTTAGCGGCTGTCGGCTTCTAGTTTTCAATGAACTACCACAGCTCTGTTCATTGATTCTGTCAGTATATCTGCTTGCTCACTCATCCCGTACGGACAAGCAGATATACTGATAAATCTGCAGGAGACTGCTGATCACTGGCGCAATGCTTTGCAGGCTCCTGCAGACAAAAATAATAAATGCACATTTTTTTTTTAACTGAAAAAAAAAAAAAAGTGCATTATTTTTGTGCAAAAGATGAACTTATCCTTTAAAGTATGACTAAAGGCAAAACTTTTTTCATTTTGGAAAGAGAAAGGTTCCATTCACATTAGTGTGTCTCCAAAGTCATGCGATTACCAATGCAACTTTGATCCGACTTTACATTCACTGGACTAAAGTTGCATCAAACGTCATACCAAAGTAGTGCAGGAACGACCTGAAGTAGCACAGATTTGAATGGTACTCATTGGAAAACATGGGATGCAACTTTGGACCCCAATGTGAATGGAGAGTTATAACCGCTGTCAGTTTTTTTTTCCCAGCAATCTGTGCCCCACTGTGGAGAGTTACCTTCACTTCCTATCCCATAGCCAAAACAGTGAGAATAAACTCCTTCAAAGTGAGGGAACCCCGGCGTGTCACCACAGCAAGTACCCCCCCAGTGGCAGATTTCCTCTATTTCTGTTCTGGTGTGAACTCAAAAGTTTGAGATTTTGTTTTACTTTCTCTTGGGAAAACAGTCAACAGGATAAGCAAAGGGTGAATCTCCCTAACTGGTGCAGATAAAATTAAAACCTGTCAGGGGGTCTATTTCCTCTACACTCTATCCAAAACTAAAAACAAAATACATTTTGCCTTTAGCCGCCTCCCGCCCGCCATATAGTACAATGATGGGCGCAAGGCGGTTCTCTCGTTCTGGGAGGACGTCATATGACGTCATCCCATTCTAACAGCACATGCGTGGCTCTGGGAGCGCGCGGCGATCGCCGGTGCGCTGTGTCCCTCGGAAGATGTTGGCTCGGTCATGTGATCAGCTGTGTCCAATCACAGCTGATCGCATGTAAATAGGGAAATGCCGGTTATCGGCATTCCTCTCCTCACGAGCTGTCACGCTGACAGAAGATAAACAGGGAGGGGGTCTAAATGGGAAAACCAAAACATAGAATTCTTGATTGAGATATTAAATCAAGTGTTTCCAAATTATCTCAAACTCTGGTAATCTGTTGTATAAAATACTCACCATTTTTTCATGAATCACAACCAATGAAAAGTTTAGCATTGGTTAACAGTAATCTGGTTGTTGGGGACTTCCAGGACTGCACGCTACTATCATATGATCATAAACACCATGAAATGATCGAATGTGTTGGTGGTAGGGTGCCTGTATCCAGGTATTTTTGTGACTGGTTGAAACTGCCCGATTTGCATCAGGTACCATAAGCTGTCACAGTCATGCAGGAGTCATCACTCCAAAGCCGATCGGGTGCCAGTCTAATGAGCACAAACTCATTTCATGAAGATATACTGACAGAGAAGGAGGAGATGCACACCAATGGCATCACCTGGCTCAGAAAACATCATTCAGCCATACAAGCAACACAACTCATCCTCACCTGCAGACCTCCCCTCTCTGACATGTTTCATCCTTACAGGCTTAGTCATAGAGCTAGCATAAGCTGTCATCTTGTACCTTTACTTTAGTGATGTCCTCCTCCTCTAGTACCAACTACTGTCCTACAGATGAGCATACTGCATGTTAAAGCTGCTGTCTGCATATCCAAAGACAATCTCACCCCAAGTCTTGGTAATGTCTGGGTATGTGGATCACTCAGAAAATACATGGAGATATAGGGGCCAATAGCAGAAAGAGAAGAGACTTGGCAAAGTCTGGGTGACACTGGAGGGGAAACCACTACAGTGAAAACCAAGAGCTGATAAATGATGCTGTCAACTATCACATGCAGCTCAAAACTCAAAATAAAATATATAGAGAATCCGAGCTGTAGCCCCTTACATCATCAAGGGGTTGTACATACTGTTCAGTACATGTAATGCTACAGGAGATGGTCAGAGCCTGTGGGCGCTCTACAGCAGCCAGCCAGAGACTGCCTTGTAAAGACTAAGTCTAGGCTCCTAGTGTGCTGCTGTACCTTGAAGGTGGAAAGGGCTGCCACCAAGTGAGCCTGCACTCTGCTTCTATATTGCTATATGTATAGCTGGGAACTCCGTTTACCGTTCAAGGATAAGTTCAGCTTTCTAAAGAAAGAAAAAAAAATCATAATAAATGCACATCTTTTTGCAGGTAAAAAAAATAGGCTTTTATTTTTTTTTGTTTTTTAGTAGCCTGTAAAGCATTGCACCCATTATCAGCAGATCACAGATGCAATCACAGGCTCCTGCAGACTGTCAGTGTAAGCTGTCTGCTCATAACTCAGATGGGCAGGCAGTTACACACTAACAGGAAGAATCAATGAACTACCTAGAGAGTGCATCAGCACCCTGGTAGCTCATTGAGAACTACAAGCTATCAGCATGTGAAGTTCATTCATCCATTCACTCACAGGAAACCGTGAATGAATGAAACAGGCATGTGGTCATAAGGTTGTGTTCTTTTCAAATTGTGACAGAGAGTGCAGGGAGAGGATGGGTGGAACATACAACACGTTCCCAAAGGTGAATGTATCCTTTAAAGATCACACTTCTCAGGAGAGCCTTGACTCATCAGTTTAGCTTTTCCATTTATCTGCAAATGTACACAAGTACATGTAAAAACCTGTTTTAACCCGAATAAGAACAGTTTGATTTTTGTGCTGGCTATCTTTGAAGTGTGAAGACCTCCTTTGTAGTGCTGTGTATATTGCCCTGCCCATTCACACTTGTCCCATTTTTGCTAGTTTCTAACAGATCAGGGTGGCTGCCACTGTTGATTTTTTTTGGCCAGTGACTGAGACACATTATTTGAGATGGTCCCAGACTGTGGACAAACACAAAGGACACAGAGACCGGGGACATGTTACAGGAGGCTGCAAGGCATCATAGACAGAACAGTCCAATTAAAAATCAATGTTTGGGCTGCTGTCTGCTGGGGTCTGAGGGCTGCACAAATGTAACAAAGGGTCGCAGGTTGGGCACCAATGCCTAAGCATATACAAAGTTTGCTTTTAAATAAACCCTCAGTGATCCAATATCTCCTGAACCGATATTCCTGCTGAGTGGTAGGCAACAGAACACTCCATACTGGTACATTGTACCTTAAAGCCCAACTCCAGGACAGAGAACCCCCTGCCCCCTCTCCTCTATAAGCGTTCCATAAAAAAAAAAAAGAATCTAAATGCCCTTTTTACAGTCACGTGACATGGCAGTCCCAAGACTTCTCCAATGTTTACTTCTGACAGGGCCCCTCTTTGGGTGTCCAAGTTATTGGACACTTTATACTGACTGTCCAACAGTGGGGGTCCTCTAAGAAGTCAGTGGAGTGGTGTCATCGTGTGGGTACTTGCTTGTGAGGGACCACCTGCCTCACTGGAGTAGTGGCAAGCGACAGAAGAATATACCTTGCTTCACCAGGTAAGAACAAAAATAAAGGACAACAGATGTAAGGACACTTCTACCTCCCTCGATTACAACTCCGCCCGGTGCTCAGACCTGAAGGCTGCCAACGCCTCCCACAGATCAGAATGAAGACAAGGATAGCTGGCACTCAGGATGACATCCAAAAAGTATAACTCTTTGAGAAACATGTACATTGCTAAAAACAGCCAACGCGTTTCTGATTAGTCCTTAGTCATTAGCTAATACAAAACAATATAAGACACGCTTATATAGTTCTAAAAACAGGTCACATAACCCCATACAGGTGAACTAAAAACGCCAAAAACAAAACCCGACATGACTCAATGCACTGAAACACTTGATGACAAAGAATAAAGGCACAAGAAGAGCAATCAATATAAACATACATAAATACTATTTGTTTTTGTAAAAATATTATTACAATCAAGAAAGCTTTCTTAAAGAATGTCACTCTCGCTACAACAATAGCAGTTTTCTCTACTCTTTGTAGCAAGGTAGTGACTTTCTGTAAGAAAGCTTTCTTGATTGTAATAATATTTTTACAAAAACAAATAGTACTTACAGTATGTATGTTTATATTGATCGCTCTTCTTGTGCCTTTATTACTTGTCAAGTGTTTCAGTGCACTGAGCCATGTCGGGTTTTGTTTTTTAACGTTTTTAGCTCACCTGTGTGGGGTTATCGTGACCTGTTTTTATAACTACACTGCTCAAAAAAATGAAAGGAACACTTTTTAATCAGAGTATAGCATTGAGTCAATTAAACTCCTGGGATATTGATCTGGTCAGTTAAGTAGCAGAGGAGGTTGTTAATCAGTTTCAGCTGCTTTGATGTTAATGAAATTAACAACAGGTGCATTAGATGGGTAACAATGAGACGACCCCCAAAACTGAAATGGTTTTACAGGTGGAGTCCACTGACATTTTTTTCCCTACTCATCTTTTCTGTATTTCCTAGTTTCGCATCTGGCTAGGGTCAGTGTCCCTACTGGTAGCATGAGGCGATACCTGGACCCTACAGAGGATGCACAGGCAGTCCAACTCCTCAAGGATGGCACATCAATCTGTGCCTTTGCCAGGTTTGCTGTGTCTCCAGCACAGTCTCAAGAGCATGGAGGAGATTCCAGGAGAGAGGCAGTTACTCCAGGAGAGCTGGGCAGGGCTGTAGAAGGTCCTTTAAATAACAAATGAACCCAAGTGATTCAGTGGCGCTGTTAATAAACAAATTAATAAGTGACTAATTAATGAAAGTCCATAAATTCATTCCAACATGATAATCTTCTAATTATTTCCCAAAACCGGAATCACATGTTCAAGAAAAAAGCATTCCCCTTTCAGGTGCACACTCACCAAATTTCCATGCCTCCCACTCTCATGGTCGGCATATATCGCTTTGAAAAACTCCAAGTAAAAAGGAAGTATGCCAATAGCAGTATATCCTCCTTGCGACTCTCTCCCAGAAACAATGACCATGAAAGCAAGCAGTGCTCTCACCACCGCCGGATCCCAAACAATGGTGCTCTCGCGTCACTTCCGGTTCCAGACATCACATCCAGTCACCGCACAGCCTCGCTCTGACACATTTAGTCGCTTCCAACTCAGTTATAGGGATTGACTAAGTCCGAAGTGACGAAATGGGCTTTGGCGGTGGTGAGAGCACTGCCTGCAACCCACCATATCACACTATTATGCATTATCTACAGGTGTGCTTTTTTCAGTTATTCTGTGAGTGGCTGTTTGCATTTAATAAAAAGTGTTATTTGTACTGCACCATTGGAGTTTTTACTCTTTCTTGGCCATTGTTTCTATTTTTTCATTGGTTCTGTTTTTCATTTTCTCTTGGAGTTTTTCAAAGAGATATATGCTGACCATGAGAAATCTGGTGAGTGTACACACGAAAGGGGAACTCTTTTTTTTTTCTTGAACACGTGGTAATTCTGGTTTTGGGAAACAATTAGAAGATTATCACGTTGGAATGAATTTATGGACTTTAATTAGTCACTTATAAACCTGTTTATTACCAGCGCCACTGAATCACTAAGGGTTCATTTGTTGTTTATATTAATTATTTCACTTAAGTTGGCAGCAGTTTTTATTTAGGTATATTGTATTACATTTATCTAACTTTGTATAATTTGCACGCATCTACCACAAAAGTTTTGTTTTCCACATGGAGAAGGTCCTTAACGCATCAGCAGGACCGGCATCTGCTCCTTTATGCAAGGAGGAACAGGATGACCAATGCCAGAGCCTTACAAAATGACCTCCAGCAAGCCACTCGTGTGAATATCTATAACCAAACAATCAAAAATAGACTTCATAAGGGTGGCTTGAGGGCCCGACAGCCTCTACTGGGCCCTGTGCTCACTGCCCAGCACCATAGAGCTCGATTGTCATTTGCCATTGAACAACAGAATTGGCAGGTCCGCCACTGGAGCCCTGTGCTTTTCACAGATGAGAGCAGGTTCACCCTGAGCATGTGTGACAAATGTGAAAGGGTCTGGAGAAGCCGTGGAGAACATTATGCTGCCTGTAACATCATTCAACATGACCGTTTTGGTGGTGGATCAGTGATGATCTGGGGAGGGATATCCATGGAGGGACGCACAGACCTCTACAGGCTAGGCAATGGCATGCTGACTGCCATTAGGTATCGGGATGAAATTTTTGGACCCATTGACAGACCCTACGCTGGTGCAGCTGGTCCTGGGTTCCTCTTGGTGCATCACAATGCCCGGCCTCATGTGACGAGAGTATGCAGGCAGGTCCTGGAGGATGAAGGAACTGATACCATCGAATGGTCCCCACGCTCACCTGACCTAAATACAATAGACCTCTTGGTTATCATTTTTAGTCCATCTGACACCGCCAGGTTGCACCTCAGACTGTCCAGGAGCTCAGTGATGCCCTGGTCCAGATCTGGGAGGAAATACCCCAGGACACCGTCATCTCATTAGGAGCATGCCCCAGCATTGTCAGACATGCAAACAAGCACATGAGGGGCCATACAAACTTCTGAGTACTGTTTTGAGTTGCTGCAATGAAATTTCAGCAAAATGGACTAGCCTGCTGCATAATATTTTCACTATTCAGGGTGTCTTTGAATTCAGTCCCCTGTAGTTTGATAATTTTCATTTCCATCAAACAATGGGGCATCTTTAAGTTCCTAACACGTTACTCAGTCCATATCAGTATAGATATCCAGTATATTTTTCCCCACTGAGATCTGATATGTTTTCAAAGTGTTCCTTTAATTTTTTTGAGCAGTGTATATTATTATACAGTATTTATACTGTATATAAGCATATCCTACACTGTTTTGTATCAGCCATGGCTAGGGACTAATCATCCGAAATGCATTGGCTGTTTTTGGCTATGTACATGTTCCTTCAATAAAGAGTTATACTTTTTGGATATCATCCTGAGTGCCAGCCATCCTTGTCTTCACACATGAACAAAAATAAAACCTTGCAGGATGGGTTTATGGGTTTGGGATAATACTTCTCTGGAGTGGAGTGTTAAAGCCCCACTCCGGACAAAACTTTTTCTGTCTAGTCTTTTCAACAGCCTTATGTGGTAAAAGCAGATATACTTAAAGGGTTAATTAACCTTTACCGAAAAAAAAAAAAAAAGCCTATGCAGATAACCGGTGTCTGTAGATAAAAAAAAAAACAAACTGTGCAGCTCTGACTAAAGTTTGCTTAATGCTCTTACTATAGGTGGAGGCAATTTACATACCTCCTAAAGCTTGAGTGGAATACTCCCAGGACATTGCTGGGTGAGGCCTAGTCATTACTGCTCACCTCCACCATCACAGGAGTGAGATTCAAATGCTGAGCTCAGAGAAAAAGCAAGTAAGGGAGATTGAATCAGAGAAAAAAGCTCACTATTGCGATTGAGGTGGTGAATAGTAATGACTAGGCCTCACTTAGCAACATCTTGGGAGTATTCCAGTCAGGCTTCAGGAGGTACATAAATGACCTACACCTATAGCAAGGACATTATTCATCTTTAGTCAGACTGCACAATTTATATCTATCTTCAGACACCCCTTACCTGTACAGATAGTGTTTTTGCGAAGGTGAGCTAACCCTTTAAAGGAGAACTATAGGCAAAACTTTTTTTTTCATTTCGGATAGAGTGAGGGTTATAACCTCTGTCAGATTTTTATTTCCGCCATCTGCATCCCATTGCAGAGATCTCCCTTCACTTTCTCTTCCACAGTCAAACAGGAAGTGAGAGGAAATCCATGCAAATTAAGGGAACTCCTTGAGGACCCCCAGGTCACCAGAACTAGTGTGCCCATTGGAAAACTTTCCCCCTTTTACTTTTCTGGGGACAACCAAAATTTGGGATTTTCTTTTACTTTCAATAATGATAAAGAGGAAAAATAGAGAGGTGAATCTCCTTAAGGGGGACACAGACAGCAATAAAAACTGACATGTGTTGTAATTCCTCTCCGCTCTATCCAAAACTAAGAAAAAAGTTTTGCCTTTAGTCATACTTTATCCTGGGTTCACACTATGCGGTGCGGGACACTGTATATAATGTCTGCACTGTACAAGCAAATGTCTGTGCGGTGCGATTTGAGCCATACATTTTGTATGGCTCAAAACGCATCCGTACCAAAAAGGTGCAGATCCCTTTTTTAAAACCACACCTGAAACACACTGCATGGGTGTTCTCACCCATGCAATTTCTGGCAATCACATCGTGTTGTGCAATCTGTTTCGGGGTGTCATGAATTTATCTTTGACATCTGCAGCAGATTGTGTGAACGTGATGCAATTGCAATGCGGTGTGGGAAACGCACAAGATTTGCAGCTGCATTGGTGTGAAAGAGGAACTAAAGGCAGCAATACCCACCTGGTCCGGTCCCTCACTGGCATCATTTCTGTTTATAGTTTTCGGCTGTCTTGGTATGCCAGCATGACATGACATCACTCCTATACATGTGCATTAAGCCGTCATTCCGGCACAGAGGTATCTGGAAAGTTGTCTACATACCAGGGATCGCTGAGAGCAGGTAGGTGGGTTTCATCCGAGGTCTTCTGTCACAAACAAAAAACCCCCAAAACTGCCTGCTTGCAGTGAATAACTTTAGTTCTGCTTTAACCTCTTTACACCAGCCGTACGCATATATGTGTAAACAAATTACCATGCTGGGATCAATCCCAGTACAGTAGCCAGCAAGGATTGGTAAGCTCCTGGTGCATACTTGTGATCAGGAGCTTTTCGATCATGTGACAGCTGTCACAGCCAATGAGTGGTCACATGACCCGAATGCCTGCCTCTGCCTCCCAGTTTTTAGAACTCTTAAAAGGACCAGGAGGCAGTCGGTGCGAAAGGGTTAAATCCCACCTGCCCAGTGGCTGCATATATATGTACAGATGGTGGGGAAAAAAGTTAAAAAGGGCATGCAGCTGGGGGAGAGTGGTAAAAATGATCCTGGAGTGCGGCTTTACAGTGGAAGTAAACCCATTTTGTATATTCGTACCTACAGGAAAGCTTATGATAAAGCGTACCTGTAAGTAAAATGAATATCTCCTAAACATGCACCATTTAGGAGATATTCAAGTGTTTTTGCAGCCAATGTATGCGCTCTAAAAATGGCATGCTCGGGCCGTTCCTTTCAGAGCACTGTGCCTTGTTCCGAGACTCCCATGTGCATGCGCAGGAGTAATGTCATCGCGCCTTGGTCAGTCAGATGGCAGGAGCTCGCGAACCCGGAAGGAAGACCAGGTGAAGATGGAAGCCTCTACAGCAGTGACAGCGCACCGCTGGAGGGCTTTGTTTTAAGGTACGTTTTGCATGGTGTGCTAGTATGTGATGCATACCAGCACATGGACGTGGCTTACTACCGCTTTAACCACTTGCCCCCTTCCTGACCATTTTTTGCGATACGGCGCTGCCTTATTTTAACTGACAATTGAGAAGCCATACAACACTCACAAATAGAGCTTTCTTTGGGTGGTATTTGATCACCTGTGCATTTTCTTTTTGCGCGTTAAACAAAAAAAAAGACCAAACATTTCGAAAAAAAAAAATATATTTTTGACTTTTTTCAATAAAATATGTCCAGTAAAAAAAAAAAAAAAAAAAATCAAATTTCATTAAATTTAGGCCAAAATGTATTCTGCTCCATGTCTTTGCTAGAAAAAAAATCCCAATACATGTAAATTAATTGGTTTACGTTAAAGTTATAGCATTTACAAATGGCAGTATATATACTGGAATTTTTTTTCCCCCTAGTAATGGTAGCAATCAGCAACTTATATAGCAGGACTGTGGCGGGCATTCTGACACTGAGTGGGAACTGTCACTGACATCCCCAGTGATACCAATACAGTGATCAGAGCTAATAAAAAGCACTGACACTGTACTAATGACACTGGGCGGGAAGGAGTTACATAAGCGGCAATCAAAAGGTTAACTGTGTGATTTTTTTTTTTTTTTCCTAGGGAGACATGCTGCTTTGTATTTCTTTGCTGTGGGGAGAAATACACAGCAGCATGCTATTGCTTGCAGGAGAGAGACCTTTATTGTTTACTCATAGGTCTCTCCCGTTAGGCTCGGTTTACATCTGTGTGGGTGGTGCCGCTGCGGGACACGCACAAATACCTGCAGCGGCACCACCCGCATAGAGAAATGCGAGACCCGCGGGAGGGTGCCATTAATTCTAATGGCACGCCGCCCACACTGGAAATCACAACCGTACTGGGAACCGAGGTTCCTGTGTGGGCTGTAATTTCCAAAGAAGTGCAGGGACTTCTTCCCTGCGTGGCACGGGAGTCCATTCAAATGAATGGGCTCTTGTACTCGCACATATGTGAACCTGGCCTTACTGTTTCTCGGCGATCACCAGGTGTCGGTGGGGAATCTCCGGCTGGGACCTGGTGATCGACTGTTGTAGCCGCCAATGGCGGTAGGGGTACGGAGGCACACGCATGCCATCTACCCAGAAATGAAAAATCCCCTATATATACTTAGATTGTGCGCCCCTTGAGGGTTAGGGACTGATATGAATGTACAATATATATGTAAAGCGCTGTGTAAATTGACAGCGCTATATAAGTACCTATAATAAATATCTATCTATCTATCACGCACAGGAGTTTGCACAGCCCTGCCGCCCTGTAGTAGTATTTCTGCTATGGGGTGATGGGGAAGGGAGTAAGGTGACCATCCTGACAGCACAGCCAGGCCTCCCTGTACAGAAATATCAGGATGGGCTCCTCAGGTGACAGCCAGCAGCCTGCTGATAGGTCACCCTGTCAGGGAGATGGGATGCCAGTGGTCCTCCTAGATCCCGGAAGGTGCTGTACTCGGTATGTGTCATCTCCCGGTGCCCCCCTCCGCTGTGACGGCACTCCCACCCTTCAGGTGTATTAGAAGAGCCCCGGATGGCAGAATATCGTCCTCTCACCTCAGCCCGGGCCACCGGCTCCGGTCTCTGCGGCAGCGGCGGCTCTCTGTGTGTCCCTTCATCCTCCTGCACGGCCCGGCTCAGTCCTGGGAGCGCACACAGGAAGAGCAGCGCCGCCAGAACTGGGAGAGGCGGCCTCGCCATGGAGCCGGGCGGTGAGCCGTGGAGCACAGGACGGGGGTTACGGCTACCGGGTGCTCGGTGTTCTTCGTCCTGTCCCAGCTCCCAGCTCACACACCCCGCGTCACTGCCATCGTCAGCTGCAGAGGATCGCCCCGCCCACGCCGCGTTGACGACATGCAGCAACCCCCCGTGTATTGGTCGGAAGGAGGTAGGGCCGCCATTTTTCTGACTACCATTGCCTGCTGAGACATATACCAAATGGGCAGAGTATATGTAATAATACAGGTAATGGAGACAGAGAAAGCCGAGAACTACTCGTCTAGAGATGACAGCGACTCGGGGGAAAAAAAAAAAAAAAAAAGTGACTAATACGTTCTGGGGAATACAGCGAATCAGGAAAAAGTATAGAATCAGGTGACCAATAAAGAGGAAAGTGGAAATGCTCTGGAAGCCTAGGCACTGTTTCATTGTAGGTGTTGTTATACAGAGGTCTTCTCTTACTATTATATCCAGTGAAGACAATGCCTTTTCTGACACTTTTAATGTTTACATGTAACAATCAGTATTTTTTGCTAGAAAATTTCTAAGAACCTCAAACATTATGTATTTTTTCTTGAAAGCAGAGGCCCTAGAGATGAAACTTAACTGATGCCAGGACCTTCTTTTCAGTCCCTTGATTGGACACACACAGACCCTTTCCATTATCCAATAGACAATGCAGTCTAAGTACCCTCATAAACCTGTTAAATTCGCAAGCTTGAGCAACCTAGAAAACAAACAGAAATCTTGCCACACCACTCCCATCGGAAATACCTTCATTGGGAGTCTGCAGAATACACATCTTCATCTCTTCCTCTTGGTAAAATCCATTATACCATTGTATTTCTAATATAATAACAGTACAGCCAGAATAAAGACATATTTACCTGCCTCAGGTAATTAGTGATGTTTTGAACCCAAACACAGTTACCCTAGGAGTACCAGGAGCAGAAACAACCCAATTCCTCTCCTAGGGAAACTGGGCATTCAGAACCTATCATATTTATATTCATTGCGAAGGTAAATCAATGCTGGATGATAATATGCAAGTCAGCAGGCTGTAACCTGTAGGCATTCAAAGATATTAATACCTATAAAAAATTAATCTGGAAAATGGTCGTATACTCAGTGACATCCCAGCAGCCACACCTTAGACCATATGATTGGTCAAGTAATTTCTGTCATTACTCGCTTGAGGTCCAGAAAAAGGGGACTGCAACCACAGTGGTCAGCTCTTGTTTAAAGGATAGTTTCACCTTTTGACCAAAAAGAATAAGTGCACATGTTTTTGCAGGTAAAAAAATGTGCATTTATTATTTTTAGTTGCAAGAGCCTATAAAGAGCCTGCCTGTGTGGCCAGAATTCTGGCCATTGCAGTAAATTAACACTCAAGTGCTTGACCTGCCTAGTTTTAATGCACATTTAGACTTTTTTACATACATAAAGCATTTTTTCTGCCCAAACCCATCTGTCCTCCAAGATATGGAATTTACTGGTCGGTCAAAATTCCTCTTATTTATTGGTATAGTACAGGATTTGAGCAAAGTATTAAGAGACCCTGGGGCATCCCAAAGCACTGAATAAGAAGGGTGAGCAACAACTAGGCAAACAAGACTGTGCCAACAGGCCCAACAACAACAAGGGTCAAAGGACTCAACTTCAAAGTTCTGCTGCAAGAACCTTGCAGGCCAACATTGCATCTGCAGAAGTCTGGACAGCTGGTAGAACTTTGAAAAGGTATGAAGGATCAGGTGGTGGCATAACACAGCTGGGCTACAGAGACCTGGTGCCGGAATGCTCAGGAAACTCCCACAGATCTGGTGGAATGGGCGCAAAGCACAGAAGGAGATTTGACCTTCAGAGTGTAAGGTCTAGTGATCAGATTTCTTATACATTGAGCAATGGTGAAGTTGAAAGCAAGTTGTCCCTTGTGAGATCCTGCAGACAGGACAAATGGAGAATCTGTCTTCTGGATCAAAAGCTGTTGCTTTGAGGTAGACTTCTATGGCTCTGACTACATCCAGGCAATGAAGAGAAATTTACTTTTGATGCTTTGAAGGGCATAAGGAGGGCAGGTCTATGTCTTTCTTTTGGTGGAAGACACCATCGTATAAAGAAAGGATGGTGCTGGATGTAAGAATAACTTATCTTTGTGAAGGATGAGGAATGATTCCTTACAAGAGTAGGAACTCAGAGGAACATTCGAGACAGATGTGACAGCAACCAAAAAGGTCACTTTGCAGGAGAGGTTATTTAAGGGAATATCCCTGATGGGTTCAAAGGGTGGTTTCTGCAGGGCACAGAGAACCAAGTTTGGATCCCAAGGAAGCAGAGGGTTCTGCAAAGGGGGTCTTAATGAGAGATAAACCTTGAATAAAAATTTTGACAAGGGAGAGCGGAGCCAGATATTTTTTTAAAAAGAATGTACAAGGCCGAAACCTGTCCTTTCAGAGTGCTTAACTTCCAAGTTCTAGTCCCAAATATGAGGCACAGAGTAACCTCTGGGATTGAAGTGCTGCGCTCACACCAGGCAAAAAAGGATTTTCAGATAATCCAATAGTAGACCTTTCTGGAAGTTGCTTCCCTTGGTTTTAGTAAGTTTGGGTGGAAGACAGTGCTGGACTGGTGGAGGGTAGAGAGGGAATTGCTTCCAATGGGTTATATCTTCATTGTAGGTGGTAGCTGATAGACTTCGTTTGGATCTAGGGCTGCTACCTTTCTGATAACGACAATGGGGGTGTCACCATAGGGAACTCTTGGGTGATTGGAAAGTAGCATCTGGTGTCCAGAAAAATGTTTCACTTAATGGTTTTTTTAGTTGTTTATTGAAGATAGAAGTATACAAGTAGAGCAAATGCATTTCGGGGGAATTGCCCCCCACCCCTTCTTCAGGGCTAGTATGTAGAGAGAAAGATACATGGTAAAAATTCTTAGCCAGTCTACAGAATTTGTACAAAGTGCAAAGCAAAAATCCGTGTTGTTATATTGTATATAGTTTCTAGATAAAGTGGAGTCCCCATTTGGTCTCTAAAAACATATTGCGAATGATATGTAAAATAAAAACATATCACATTATGAATATAGTTTTTCCTCTTGTATTATTTAAAGTTTAATGTTTATGTTTTTATTTTTAAATACCATTTGCAATATGTTTTTAGAGACCAAATGGAGACTGCATTTTATCTAGAAACTATATATAAGAACACAGATTGCACATTGTATAAGTTCTATAGACTTCTTTTCTGGACACCGGGCCAAGTTGCTTTTAGTAAGCTAATAATGACAGACTCTAAGACCCCTCTGTCTATTAAGACCAGGGCTTCAACAGCCAAGTTGTTAAAGCCAGAGACTGAGAAACAGCAGAGAACAGAGGGCCCTGAGATAGTAGGTCTGGCCTGTTAGGAAGAGGCCACGTGATGTCTCTCAGAAGTCTGAGTATGTCTGTGTACCAGGTTCTTCTGGGACAGTGTGGTGCACTGAGTATCACCGTCTTCATCTCTTGCTTTATCTTTTTTAGCAGACAAGGAAGAATTCTTACTGTGGGGAAGGCATAGGTTAGCTTCAACTGAGACCAGGGAATTACCAAGGCATCCAGCTAGCACTAGAGGTTCCTTGATCCTTGCCAAAAATGAGGTAGTCTGTTGTGGAATCTGGAGACTAAGTTGTCTAAGTGCTCCATTTATGACAGGTTGAATATGTCTCGGTGAAGAGCCCATTCCCCTTGGTCTAAGCGGTGCCGAGTGAGGTAGTCCACTTTTACTAGGATGTGGATCTCAAAGATTGCTGGAAAGTGAGTCACTGTCCATGAGATTATCTGGCTTGCTCCTTTTTAAGGTTGCATGACTTCTGGTCCCCTTTAACTGTACTCTGATTGGGTGTCCTTGCAGAAGGGGGGTCCAGTGTTGCAGAACCACCTTTAATGTTCTGAGCTCCAAGATGTTGATGGGGAGCTTGGTTTCCACATGTGACTATGTTCCCTGGACTGTGAGGGACTAGAACATTTCTCTGTTCACTTTCCAGTGATATGGAAGAAAAAACTTCCCTATTGTTAAGGTTGGACTGGAGATCCACTAAATTAGGGAATTCTTTGCTTGTCTGGAAAGGAACATGGGTAGGGTTGGGAGAAAGAGCATGTTTGTTCCAGGTCGACAAGATGTTGTGTCGGAGAGCTCTCGAATGAAATTATGCAAATTCAAAACTACCATGTGGCTAGATCTCTCATGTATCATGGAGAATCTCACTGCGGAATGTCTTTTAGACCTCAATTCTTAAAGGGGTCCTTCTAGGAGAAGGTCAAGTAAACAACCTGTGACCTGGATACCTTAAATTCTTAGAAAGATAAGAAGAGGTGCTAGGACCTTTGAGAATGCTCCTGGAGCAGAGGATAGGCCACAAGGCAGTGTGACAACCTGGAAGTGATTGTCTCCTACGGCTAAGCATAGAAAATGCTGATGAGGTGGATAAATAGGCATATGCAGATAGGCAACTTGGATATCTACAGATGCCAGGTATTCCCTTTGTCTCAGACAAGCAGTAACTGACCCGGATTTAATCAAAAATTTGATTTGTTGAGAGATTTACATCCAGAAAAGATTTGGTACCATGTATACAAACATTTGAACCTGTCTAGAGGGGGTACTGGCAAAACTACTCCGAGACAAGAGATGATCGAGGGCATTCAGAAGATTTGACTGCCCTTGGGAGGTTTTTGGTTTATTTTAGAGAAGAAATCAGTGAGGTAAGTTTTGAACTCTATTTAGTACTCCTTTGAAATCACTGATTGAACCAACCGGTCTGGAATATCTGTGACCCAGAGAGAGAAAAACTGTAACAGACATCTCTCAACTCTTAGAAGTGAGGGTGCCTCTTCATTGGGAAGAGGGCTTTAGGGAAGACTCAGTGGACTTTGTAGCCCAAGTCTTGCACTGAAAGGAAGGGCTGAACTTAGGTTTGGAAGTTGAAGTCTGAGTAGAGAGATTAGGTGCTCTGTGTTTTGAGAATGTAAGGTCTCCTGAGGATGGGGTTTTTTGAACCTTCTGCTGTATGATATATTTTATGAACTGGTTAAATGCCTCCCCAAACGACATCTGACTTAAAAGGGCATACATGTTAGGCACTTTTTACAGGCAACCTCAGCTGTCCAGACTTTGAGCCACAAGATTTTGTACATGTGAATAGAGATTTGAGTTATTATGGAAATTTATCTCATCACATGACCTAGGGCATCCACACAAAATAGCGGAGCAGAAGGTACTTGCTGTAATTGCTCTGTTAAAGCATGGTGGTGAAAAACAGGGTCAGGTCGGTTGTTCATTGTCCTAGTCTAGGTTGTTACAGTTTAACATATTACAATTGCAGCAATAGCTGGTTGCAGGACTAGGATGAGTAAAGAGAGCCTTTAAGAGTTTATACATTTTGCAGGTCTTGAACCCAAAGGGGCTTGGCGAGACAGAGCAGAATCAAGTTCTACAATGCCAAGGCTTTTGCGCACAGCAGCTGTGAGCCAATTCACATTAGCAAGCATGTTGCTTGAATCTCCCTCTTCAGGTGTAAAATAGAAAAATCTTTCACAACTTCCTCTAATACTGCCTCATCATTCCTTTCTATGTCAGCCTTATCTAAGGCAGGTGTATTAGGATCTGACTCAGGTAGAGACAGCGGAGCTAGAAAAGGGGTGTGGCATTTCGTAGCCCTGTACATAGATGGCTGTAGTAAGGCCATTGGTTGTCCTTCGAATTGTGACATAGATGGGGAAAATTCTGCTTTTGTCAGGTAGGCCTCTTATTATGTGCCTAAAATAGAACTAGAGTCAGATGCAGAGACTGGTGTTATTATCGGTTCCTGCTCCAGTGCAAAGGGAAGCATCTTCACTCACTTGAGTGTTGTGCTGACCTCCAGCATAGTGAATGTTTACCTGGTCTCCACCATAGCTACGGTTGATTGTATTTCTTTGCGGAGTACTGATGGAGTGGAGTGAGGAATATAGGATAAGCATGTTCGGAAGGAGTATGCAGCAACCCGGGTGTAAAACATCCAGTAAGAACGCCCTTGTTGGGAAAGGGTGGGAGGAAGCACCTGAGTACCTTATAAGGGCTCTAGGCAGAAGTGGCAGTGAGGCCCTGTTCACACTTTCGTGTATTGGAATTGTGGGCAGAATCATGCAATTCTGCCTGTGATTCCAG
Source organism: Staurois parvus (assembly GCF_062004578.1). Lineage (NCBI taxonomy): Eukaryota > Metazoa > Chordata > Amphibia > Anura > Ranidae > Staurois > Staurois parvus. The sequence goes on along the minus strand of NW_028317867.1, from coordinate 3,346,446 downwards.
AATCTAAGCAAAATGTTCAACACACCTGAAATGTGGTGTGATTTTGCCATGTATGTTGTGTGACAAAAAGCATGGCAAAACACATAACAAATGCGCCTGGCTCAGTGCCAAAATTTGGTACATGAGCTTCTGGAGTAGAAGGAGGCCCATTCAAAATTAATGGTGCCTCTTCGAAAACATGCAAGGAAAGTGACGCAGCAGGGTTGCTCAGGTGTGACTGGGGCTCAAGTGTGCAACCTGTGGTGTGATGTTACACCTCAAATTAGCGCCAAGTTTGACAAGTTTAGCCTGTAAAGTGAATACATTCCAAATATATATACAGTTTTTAAGGTAAAGGTCAGAGATACAGGTTGACCATGTTTTACCTGTCCATAGACATGGACAATATCCCTGGACTTGTATAACACCCTGCAGCTGATTACATGCGTTGCACAGTACCAAGGACAGCACCCAGGCAGGATCCAGTGCCCAAAGCAACATTACAAACCATCCACACAGCTCCCAAGGTTTTACCGAGGTTGCACAGATCCGGATGAACTGCTTCTTTTGTAATATAAGACAGTGTCGTTGATGGTCAATGAGTTGGTTGAAAAATACAAAAATAAAATAATAAACTAGTTAGGTTAAGAGTGATTTCTCTGAAAGGGAGGTCTATCAACTTAGGACATTAGCAAAAACCGTGGACTCACAAAGTGGGTTAGGGTTAGGGGGGAGGCACCCTGTGGGCTTTGCCAGTGTCCAATCACCTGAAGGTACGAGTACTTTATATACCCAGGGTCTATGAATACAGTACTTTTCCTGTGCCCTGTACTGTAGGATTAAGGTAAAAAACACCCAAGCATACACGTAAATGCACATGCCACAGGTGTCTACATACATGGATTGTGCTACACATGTTACTTATTGGCGCACATGTTGAAGTGAGAGCACTAATTCCAATGTGTATTGTATCCAACTGTTGTTTTTAATAAAATACTGTTTATACCTTTTATATTTTTTGCTGCTGATATCCTCTGTCCTTCTTTGGCCCACCTTCTTTTTGCATATACTTGCTCCAGCTTTGTCTGTACATCATGCCTGCAGACTATGCCTGTGTAATGTGTTTTCACAACTAACTGCAGTCTCCATCAGGGGCAGGTGTGACCAGTAACAACACAGGAACACAATTGGGAAACGGTTGCCTCCCCATAAGAGAAAGTGCCTGACCATAGACCTTCTTGGCAGGATCACTAGGCATTATTTTAATGAAAGTTGCAGATTTAGTCTCTGTTCGTACTAGTACGATTTCAGGTGCGACTTGAGTCAAATGGAATTGCATGACAATGGCAATCACATTTTCAATGGTGCCCATTCTCAGCAATACTGCTCAGCACACTGCGATTTTTAGAAAAGGTTCCTGTATTACTTTGGTGCAATTCCAGTGTGATTTTGGCCCCATAGAATATGCAGACCTTATTAAAGTTGCATTACATAATTGCACTGCATATAAGATCGAAGTCAGATCGCAGCAGTGTGAACCTAGCCTAAAATAGACTCAAAACAGCTTTGTATAAACATATTAAAGCTCATATGATATTTTAGTGATTGGGTTTACATCTACTTTAAGTATATCCTCAGTCTAAATAGATTTTTACTTCCAATGTAAAATTGGAAGAGCTCTTCAACTCAAAGTTGGTGTCTAATGTTGGACTCCTGTTATATGCCTGGAGTGTTTGTGCTAAACTATGTAGTGCGTAGAAGGTCTACTGCCTCAAAAGCCCGCTGAGTTCCTGCATTCCTCTCTGCTTCTGAGGAATTCTCTAAAACTCTTAGTGCCTAGTCAATTATTAGTACTAAGATCTGGTTTTACATTTCCATAGCCACAAATCCCATCACTCCTGGCCTGTATCTAAAGCTGGCCACACACCAGTAAAATTGTAAATGCAAATTTTGGTTTTCCGAACATTTATGTTCTAATGGCTAGTGGGATCAAATCGACATTCGTTTTCAACCATAGTGATGAGGAAATTTGAAAGAGCAGAATGGAATTTTTTTTTCAAATGAATCTCTGTGAATGTGTTCCTACTTATTGTGAAACCTGTTCAGTACATCTAGAATTTCATTTAAGTAGCAGGTCTGGATGAAATCTTAAGGCTGTGTTCACACCTACGCAGTTTTTGTTTGATCCACTTCTGCAGTGCTTTTTGTGGTGCGTTTTTGCACATGCTTTTTTATGCGTTTTGCATTTTTTTTCTTGTTGCTAGGCTGATTTAAAGGCAGCAAAAATGCACCACATGCTTTTCTGCAGTGTCTCCATTGAAGTCTATAGAACCAAAAACACAACTTTTTGTGTTTAAAAGTCCCTGACCCTTTCCAAAAAATGCACCGGGTGAAAACACGGAGAAGTGAATGTGTCCCATAGGACACAATGGACTGTAGTGCGTTTCTGCAAAACATAAAACGCTGCAGAAAACACTTAGGTGTGAACCTAGACTAAGGGCTTTCCAACAAAATAGGTTGACTTAATGATAGCGAGAAAGGATGTTCTGACAAATTATTTTTCTACCAATGAAAATTTAACTTGTATGGCCAGTTTTATTCTAGCTGTGGGCTTAAAGCAGTATTAAACCCAAAACCACAAATGTAATATACTGCAGCTTACCAATTATTAGATGTGTCTGCATCACTTTTCTTTTCTTTGGCTTTCTCCCCTCTGTTTTCACCTGGAGATCTGGCCAGCAGCACACCTCCTGTATTTGTGAGACACCACTCTGGGTGAATGAGCACAAGAGGCACAGCAGACAGCAGCATTGGCAGTCTGGGGGGGAGGGTAGTTTTAAATGTGCTAGCACCATGGTCTCCAAACTGCAGCCCTTTGCTTGCCTCTATCTGGTCCTTCAGGCATTATTCCTGTCACTGCCATCAACAATAGGACATAATTCCTGGCACTGACACCAACAATAGGGCATTATTCCTCCCATTTACACCAACAATGGGACATAATTCCTTCCACTGTCACCAACAATCAGGCACTTTTTCTCTCAATGACACCAATGATGGGGCACTATTCTAATAACCAAGATGGGGAATTATTTGATCCCACTGGGCACAGTCCAGCCCCCCTAAAGTCTGAATAACAGAAAATGGGCCCTTTTTTTGAAAGTTTGGAGACCCCTACATTAAGATTCCCTAAACAAATTGAAGCCAAACCCTAGCTCACACTTTATAATCTGTTATAGCAAACAATTTATTTTCTTCTGGGTTAAAGGTTTTGAATGAATAAATAAAAGCTGATCATTTTAATCACCCCTGCCAGTGTTAAGTGGTTTGTCTCATTCATGTAAACTGAAACATTCTGTTGGAGAGCTTGTGCTTCTGAAAAACAATAGACTGCTGGACAGATCAGCAGATAAAATAGAAGAAAGCTTAAAAAGGGAACTAACATCACATTTAAGAATTGGTAAATTGCAATATATTAAATGTTTGCTTTTGATTTTAATACTGATTTAATTTCTATTCCAAGCCCAAAATGGAGTTTTCAAAAGACATTCAACTATTTTAATGGCCACTGGTGCAATATGAGAACATTTTGGCTATGGATGCAGTGTTCATCCAAAATTGTCCAGAAAGGCATTAAAGAGACGAATGAATCATCTCTAGATAATTTGCAGTGAGCTTCAGTGAATACCAGTGAATGGTTTACACCTTACAGGAATCTGCATGTACTTGTGACATATGACCTCATATGAACGCTCCAGAGATTCTCTCCTCTTTGGTAAGACAGGCATTTCATTAGAATAGATAATAATCCAGCAAATACCTTCAGCTGTAAAATGGCTAACACAAAGGTCAATATTATTTGATCTAGTACATTTAAAATTAGAATAAATGTTTACTTGAATTATATGAAAGCACAATGATAATGTCACACATGACTAACATACGTTTTCTTTTTGGTTTATGAGATTAAAAATCAGCCAACAAAAAGACCTTAAAAGAATAACCATTATCCCCAACACTCTAACAGGCAGACATTGTTCTGTAAATTGTTAGATTCTCCCTGTTCAAGAAGACAGTGTGGCTTTGGTCAGCTTGGACTCTGCAAGGCTGGAACATTATTTATAAATCTAAAAGACCTTGGTGGATCATTCTTTTTTGATGCAGTAGTTTGAGCACACATTTTTGAATGATTTTTTTGGTGCTTTATATTTTAGTGCTAATAAGGCCTTGTTTACATGGGTGGTCAAGGGGAAGTAAAAATAGTTGGTTAAAACACACTGCTGTAATCGTGGTTCGGCAATATTTATATACAGTTCCTGTGAATAGGGGCCACGCCACAACCGCATTTCATGTTTTGAATGGTTAACACAGACATTGAGGATGCGAAATGTCGCCTTCAAACTGCCTGTCAAATACTTCTGAAAAAAAATACACCACAGATCACCTTTTTATTGGCCGGGGGGGGGGGGGGGGGGCGTCAATGTTGGCTGGCATGACTGTGCTACTATCACTTAATAATAATGTTTGTGGAAAGTTAATATTATAGTGTTTATTAGATTAGGGATTTCTTCACTTTAAATTATTCTTACAACAATATAAAAAAAATGAGGGCTACCATTGCTGACCTGCGTCTGAAAGTGCTAGTTAGTGTTAATTATGTTGTTGAAAATATTTTCATAGACTAAATTAACACTATTTTAGCTAACTAAAACTAAAACAATTCAGATGACTGAAATACGACTAAAATGGCATTTTAGTTAAAAGACTATGACTAAAAATAAATTGAAATTTGACATCAAAATGAACACAGGTTATATATTACAACAGCTAAAGCTGTGTCTGCAGTGCATGGCCAAACCTTAATACCATAAGTAATAACATTATTAGATTTTTACTCCAGCAATTCTAAATCAGGGGTGCTCAACCTTTTGAAGAGTGAGGGCCACTTAAGTAATTTGATAATCACTGTCCAAAACTTGTAGACTTCACCTCTGCAACATCTCCAAGATACGCCATTTTTAACCTCTGAAATCACTAAGAAACTCACTCCTTTGTTATCTCTTGCCTTGACTATTGTAACTCCCTCCTCACTGGCCTACCTCATCGCAAGCTATCCCCTCTTCAGTCTATCATGAATGCTACTACCAGATTCATCCACCTTACTAACCGTTCTGTATCTGCCACCCCTCTCTGCCAATCCCTCCACTGGCTTCCCATTGCCCAACGAATACAATTCAAAGCATTAACAATAATATATAAAGCCATTTATAATTCTGCCACAAATTACATCACCAATCTTGTCTCCAAATATCACCCAAACCGTACTCTCCACTCCTCGCACAACCTCCTGCTCTCTAGCTCCCTTGTCTCCTCCTCCCATGCTTGTCTCCAAGACTTCTGCAGAGCCTCCCCCCTTCTCTGGAACTCTCTACCCCAATCTATCTGTCGCCTACTCTGCCCACTTTTAGGTGATCTATGAAAACCTATCTCTTCTGGGAAGCCTATCATGCCTTCAGCTGATAGCCGAATCTTCTATTTCTCCGATCAGTTCATCCCCCACAGTTATTACCTTTTGTACCTCCAGCCCCTCCCTCTTAGATTGTAATCTCCAAGGAGCAGGGCCCTCCTAACCCTCTTGTATTAAACTGTATTGCTGCTGTATCATCTCCCATTATATTGTAAAGTGCTGAGCAAACTGTATAAATCCTGTATAACAATATCATAACCGGTTGCGGGACACAACAAAATGAAATGGTTCAGAGTTTAAATTTTTTTATAGCTTAATGAACATTTTCCTCCTGCAGCCGCTGAATGCCGGCAGGAGGGAGAGAAGAGGCCGGCTTTTAGCAGCTGTAAGAGGAAAATGTAGAGGATAAGTTCCTGTATATGCTGCTTCGCTCTCCCTCCTGTCCAAGTGTAAAACAGAATGTGACGGGAGCGCACGGTCACCCTGGAGCATAGGGGAGGGTAACCATTGCGACGCTCCTGATGCTACAACTGTGGTCGGTGGTGTGTGGTAAAAACACGTTTCAACTATGGGGTTTTACCTCCCTCCAAACTGCAAATGTAAACATGCCCTTAGTGTCCCGAGCCCCCTACAAGGCTGCTTTCATACTGATGTGCTGCAGTTTTACGCACCGCGGGTGCAGTACAGTGCACCTATGGGTTTCTTGCGAGTTAGCTGTGCTGTCATAGGCTTCTGTTATATGTTGTGGGTGTGGTGCGCTTTCTGAAGGTAACTGCATTCAGGGGTTTTGGTGCACTTTCAGAAAGTTTGCCAAACCCGCAGGATATAATAGAAGTGCGCTTCCCAGGATTGAGGTTGAGGGCCACATCAAGAGGCTCTGCAGGACACAGATTGAGCACCCCTGGCTTAAATGATGCATTACAACTTAACTAAACCCATTAGATTTTAGTCACTAAAATGTATTGGAGATTTTAGTCAACTACAAAACAACTAAAACAATTCAGATGAGTAAAATACGACTAAAATTAAACTGGCATTTTAGTCAAAAGACTTTCACTAAAACAAAATCGAAATTTGACATCAAAATTAACACTGGTGCTAGTTGCCTGGCTGTTATATTGACTTAGAGGCCTCAATGCTCTGAATAACTTTCCTGCAACAATTTTCAAGAGTGTCAGTATCCTTATATTGGTACACATTATGGGCCAATGCTTCAATGTATTGAAGTAAAGGGTCAGCATGAGTTGGGTAGCTAGCATTTTCAAATGGAGAGGTCAGCAATGTCAGCCTCCACGTTTCCCCTCATCAGATGCTTAACAATTGATCTCAGTCTTAGATGCAGGATAGCAGTTGCTTAGTTTTTTTTTGATACTTTGCTTTTTGGGAGGGTTATTTTGCCTGTCTTTTGTGTTTGAAATGTGTTTATACTGTGCCAAAACTATACTGCTCTACTTTTCGGAAACTGAATGTTAGTTAACTTTTTGAGACATTGAAAGGAAACCTGTGGTTACAGGATTATGAGGACTGACATGAATGATCTATTCTACCGATTAGTCCAAGTTTTTATGCTAATCCAAGAAAACACAGAAGCAGGTCAGATGCAATTTAGGAATTCTGGCATAAATGGCTACATGTTTGTTTCATTAAGTGACTCAGAACATTCTACAATATTCAGATCACCATACTAGCTAGGTAACAGCATTTTCAAAACTAAGTCAGCAATGATTTAATAAATATCTCAGTACTGGTTACCTTTAAGGCCCTATTCTAATGATCAGTACACCTATGCAGGCACAAATGATTGCACGGCTCAAAATGCAGACTGCCATAGATTGACAGATTGCATGGATGTGCCTCCTGGACGCATAAATATGGCTCTCTGCATTAGTACACCCGTGAAAACGATGCCTAAAAAGGAACCTGTAATGACATATACAAAAGATACCATAGCCTATTTGCATTTTTAATTTCTAGTCTGGAACTTTAACATTATAGAGAGTTGTTTGTTTCCCCTCTCGATACAGTAGAGAAGCTTCAAAGTTCTGCGGGTGTTAATTAATTTTTTTTTTTTTTCTTCAGTCATTCGTTATTGAGATTTCCTTTCACATAGCGTCCTCTTCTCAGAGACCTGCAGCACATCTACTCAGATGCAGGAATTGGCAGTGTGGAAGCACAGTATCAGAACCGGCCTACAGCCAGTTGACGTTCTTCTTTACCAAAAATGTAGAGTGGCTATATTGTATATGTTTTTTCATTGTGGTTAAGGCTACAAAAAAATAGACCACAACACACATTTTAATAGTTTGAATATGATGAAGTATTGCACATGGATAGTTTTTAGCAAGTTCAGTTTTTGGTAGTAAAGTTGTACTTTACTAATCCCCTAATGTTAGTGGCCTTAAAATGCCAACATCTAAACATACTTTGTACTACTGGGATCTTTTGTACTGTCAGTTTTGTCAAGCCCAATCCAATGCTGGTCGTGGTTCACATGGCCTTTGAAATAGGCAGCCATACATTCCTTAAATGTGATGTAAGTGGTGGCAGGAAAATTAGCACTACATACAGGATCGCAAGAGTTGTGAAAAGCTCTAAGGCGGTATTCACACTTGTGCGACTTCAAAACCGTGCGCTTTTCACTGTGACTTTGGATGAGTGCAACTTTGGGTTTGACGAAGGATAATGGTTTGTGCTGTACAAAGTCACACACAACTTTCATGCGACTTTGGAGGATTTATATTGAAATCTATGGCCCTCAAGTCGCATGAAAGTCAGACCAAGGTAGTACAGAACCGTCTTTCAAGTCACACATACTGAATATGAATGGTATTCATTGGGAAACATGGGGTGTGACTTGTCATGCGACTTTGGACCCCAAAGTCGCATAACAAGTCACACAAGTGTGAATGGGTTCAAAGTATTTCCAGATAATGCTCTGCAAAGATTCTGGGCTTCATAATGTTTTTTTGGCTCAACACATTTTGTTTTCCTTTTATATTAACTGAAAAACTAAAACATCACTCTGCAGCATCTGTTCCATTTTTTTCCCCATTGGGTGTGCCTTAGATGTGGTCCTATTTTAGGCCCCCCTTCACACTGGTGCGCTTTTGCAGGGTCGTCAAAAGCACATGAAAAATATTCCCTAGTAAATCCTAGGCAACTGTTCACACTGCAGATGCACTGCCCTATGAAAAGTCCTGCATGCTGCAGCTTTTCAGAAGCACACCAAAAAGGCACCTTCCTTTTATGTCAATGGGAACACATCAAAAGGACATCAGTGTGAAAGGGCCCTAAAGTGAACACAAATGCCATGGATGCCAAGTTCTAAAGTACCTGTCAATTTTTCAGTCCACAGAATACAAAATCACACAGTAATTGTAATGAGGAAACTTGCAACAAATCCATTTATTGACATCCTCACTTTGCTGAATATTTGCCGAATTTGGCTTATAATTTACTATGCCCAAGCCAGGACCCTGCTTCCCCATTCCCGTTGAGACCAAATATACTGTCTGCAGTCATAGGTTGGATTTGTTTCTTTATTGTTAAAAATATAAAAAGTCACATTCCATTGGAGAAATGTACCCACATTGCAAATGTACAAATATTGTAACAGAATATGCTTTTTTGTTTGTACAAGGCAGACATTATTAACTCTTAATCAATTCTAGCTGATGCATAAGCAGTATGGGTCTACAAGCACTATTCCCTTTATTTGTGACCTGTTTGTTCCCCTTGGTTCCTCTGCTTCATGTCTTTACTTGTTAAGTTTTACTAGATTTAACACTAGAACACACAAAGAAAAGTGGTTCTTAAACGTTGGGTTAGAAAATAATTATACAAGTTTACTGCTCAAGAGACAGTCTTTTCTTTGTATAGATAAAATGATATTTGTAGATTTGACAATGTAAATGTTTATGAAATGGATTAAATATTTTGCTCACATTGTGAATCTGACTTATCTTTATTTCAGACATTAATCTATGTGAGCTCAATCCCTGTGATTACATTATGTGGGTCTACATCTCTTCCTTTTTTTTCTGTACACACAGGTTTCTTAATATCTAATATGTCCTCTATCAAAGCTCAGCTATCAAGCAGAAATTTTTTTTTTGGGGGGGAGAGAAGCAGGTGGACAGAGTAGAATGTAAAATGCTAGTGACCTCACTACTGCACTCTGCCATATTATACTGTATGTTGCCCCAAATATTGTGTGTGTATTTTAGAATTCATTGGGAGTGAGTTACTAAAACTGGAGAGTGAAAAATCTGGTGCAGCTGTTACTAGAATCCAATCAGCTTCCAGTTTATCAAAGCACAACTGCACCAGATTTTGCACTCTCCATTTTTAGTAAATCAACCCCATAGCCTATAATTCTCAAGCAGTTCTTCCATCTGAAGTACCTGGTTGATCCTGTCAGTCACCTTTGGCTGGCTCTTCAAAGGTACAGAACACTATGGATACACACAGCATGTCTGTATTGGGTAGTTTGGTCAGGCACATGCCCCTTCACCAATTACAGCCTGCCTCTTGAACAAGCCCCCTACTCAAGCACAGCCATGGTCTGGTCAGTTTACAGAGGCAAGATGCAGCAATACAGACACACTCCCTGGAATTCACAAGGGCTGGTGCAAAGATTTTAGGAAAGTGTCTCTCACGTGTTCTAAAAGTGGTGCAAAATGCACCAAACCAATTACACTTGAATTTGCGGCATTCTGCACTACTTTTAGAATGCACGCAAGACACTTTAGCAAAACCTATCAATCAGTTTCGCTCTACACCAAGAGTTGGATTTTAATTAACTCCATTTTACAACTACCTGAATCTGGTGCATGAGTCACTGTCAGAAACAAAAGTGTTGCAGATACTTCATGACATTAACAACAGGGATTAACACCAGAAAAATGGCAAAAGCAGCTTTATTAAATTCTCCCCACTGTGTGCCTACACTATCAGGAAGAAGAGATGCATGGTCACGACAGAACTTTTTAACCGCCGCCCGCCCTATAGTAATATGAAAGGCGCAAGGTGGTTCTCTCGTTCTGGGACGACGTCATATGACGTCCTCCCATTCTAACCGCGCATGCGCAGCTCCCAGAGCGCCTGTCAGTGTCCATCAGTGCCAGCTCTCATCCATGCCACCTGCCAGTGCCCATCAGTGCCCATCTGAGCTGCCTTTCAGTGTCACCCAGTGCCATCAATGCCACCTATCAGTGCCATATATGAGTGCTGCCTTTCAGTGCCCATCAGTGCAGCCTGTCAATGCCCATCCCTGCAGCCTCATTAGCACACATCAGTGGAGGAAGGGGGAAAAAAAAAACAAAAAACTCCATATAGGAGAAGATTTGACCTGGGTGGTACTTTCCTCACTTGTTATAAGCCATCATATCTGCAGCATGTTCAGCCTCACCACAAATCTATTGGGCCACTAAATTAGTGCAAACAGTGCAGAGTGACAGCAAGCCAGACCTGGAAGCATACTATCAGGTTCGGAGTCAGAAGTATTGTTTAACCTGTTCACACTGACAATACACACCAAAATGTGTACCAAAAGAAAAGAAAAACCGTGCCGAGAGCATGTGCCCTGCACACTCCCATCACATTTACCGTCACCTCACAGAACGGTCCCGATCACTACTAGCAATCTGGATCTTTCCAATCATGTGAACGCTCTGGCTCATTAACCACTAGAACGCTTTCAGTAGCTATGGAAGGAGACGTTTCCCCTCCTGCCACTCGCTGGTGTTTCTTGGACTTACCGTTAAAACTGGCGCACCCAAGAAAAAAATCCAACTATGGCAGCAGAGGAATTTTCTTTTTTTTTTTTTTAAATCTTTTGCAAAAAAAAAAAAAAAAAAAAAAAAAGTTTTAAGTGCCCCCATCCCACCGTGCTCACGCACAGAAGTGAATGCATACACAAGTGAATGATGTAAACGTATATGACATATGGAAACAATGATTGCGGCACACATGAGGTATCGTCGCAAACGTTAGAGAAGCACTAACTCTAACTAGGCAACCTGTAAAATTTTTAAATTGCCTATGGAATTTTTTTTTTTCTTTAAGTACTGTAGGCTTGTCACCATTCCACGAGCATGCACACATTTTACAGCATGACATGTTCGGTATTGATTTACGTGCTGTAACATACTTTCATATTTTACAAAAAAAAGGGGGTGTTATAAATATATATATGTGTTTTGTTTTAATTCATGAAAGTGTATTTTTCCCAAACAATTGTGCTTGAAAAGCGCTGCGCAAATACCATTTGCAACAATCGCCATTTCATTCTTTAGGGCCTTTGCTAAAATAAGACAGACATGTACCTTTAATTTTTTTTTTTTTTTTTTTTTTAAGCAGAGAATAGTGTGCAGTCAATTAAACTGCTGGGATATTGATCTAGTCAGTTAAGTAGCAGAGGGGGTTGGTAATCAGTTTCAGCTGCTTTGGTGTTAATGAAATTAACAGGTGCAGTAGATGGGCAACAATGAGACAACCCCCAAAACAGGAATGGTTTTACAAGTGGAGGCAATTGACATTTTTTACCGATACTCATCTTTTCTGACTGGTTTTCACTAGTTTTGCTTTTAGCTAGGGTCAGGGTCACTAGCGGTAGCATGAGGGGATACCTGGACCCTACAGAGGTTGCATAGGCAGTGTCCAACTTCTCCAGGATAGCACATCAATACATGCCATTGCCAGAAGGTTTGCGGTGTCTTCCAGCCTCAAGAGCATGGAAGAGATTCCAGGAGACAGGCAGTTACTCTAGAAGAGATGGACAGAGCCATAGAAGGTCCTTAACCCACCAGCAAGACTAGTATCTGCTCCTTTTGCAAGGAGGAACAGAATCAGCACTGCCAGAGCCCTACAAAATTAGCTCCAACAGGCCACTGATGTGAATGTCTCTGACCAATCAGAAACAGACTTCATAAGGGTGGCCTGAGGGCTCAACATCCTCTACTGGGCCCTGTGCTCCTTGCCCAGATCCATAAAGCTCAACTGGCATTTGCCATTGAACACCAGAATTGTCAGGTCCACCACTGGCACCCTGTGCTTTTCACAGATGAGAGCAGGTTCACCCTGAGTGACAAATGTGAAAGGGTGTGGAGAAGCCATGGAGAACGTTATGCTGCTTGTAACTTCGTTTAGCATGACCCTTATGGTGGTAGGTTAGTGATGGTCTGGAGAGACATCTATGGAGGGACACACAGACCTCTACAGGCTAGACAATCTGTGAATTTCTTTTCACAACCCCCCTTTTTAGACAATAGCACCCTGCCTGCCATTAATTTTCGGGATGAAATCCTTGGACCCATACATAGTGCAGTATCCTTTTAAATAAATTCTACAAAAACAATGTGTGAATTCACTGCACTGTGTAACACATGTGACCTACTTTTAAGTGAAAAAATTATTAAAAAAAAAAAAAAAAAAAAAGTGTGAAAAACGTGTTGGTGAACCACTCACAGTGCCACAAAAACAAGTGTCAAAACCAGTTTACACTTCTAATAAAGTGAGGAGTGAATACCCTTACCGAAAACACAATATTAATCTTGCCTTAATGCTATATATATATATATATATATCTCTCTATCTATCTCTCTCTATCTATCTATATCTCTCTCAATAATAAGATAGCCCTCCTGGAGAGATTTTTAACCACTTGCCGCCCAGCCACTGTAGATATACGGTGGCAGGGCGGCACTCACAGGCAAAACGTTTTAAAACGTGGTTCTGCAAAACAGGTAGGGGCGCACGCGAGGCGCGTGCACGCCCTACCTGTCCCGCGGGTGTCATCAGCGGGTCCCAGCCGCCGGGTCACAGCCAGTGATTACCGGCTTTTTGGCCGCGATGAGCTGTGATCACTGACAGATAGCACGGCTGCATTGTTTACACACAGCCCTGTTATCTGACAGTTGCTCAGCTCGTGACAAGCTGCAGAGGGTTTGTCTCCCTCGATCAGCTTCCCCCTCCCTCCCCCTAGAACAACACTCCCCTCACACAGTGGACACTAAAAATGTTAACCCCTTCCTCCCCATTGCCATTAGTACAGTTTCAGTGTTTTTTTTTTTTCACTGATCACTGTATTGGTGTCACTGGGGATGTCAGTGACCCCAAGTCAGTTCCCCCCCCAGTGTCAAAATGTCCGCCACAGTCCCGCAGTCCCGCCATAAGTCGCTGGTCGCCGTCATATGTCGCTGATCGCCACCATTATTAGTATAAATAAAATAAAAAATCCCAGTATCTTTCCCGCCATTTGTAAACGCTATAACTTTCACGTAAACCAATTAATTTACACGTATTGGGATTTTTTTCAGCAGAGACATGTCGCAGAATGCATTTTGGATGAAATTTGTGACAAAATTTGATTTTTTTATTTTTTTTTACTGGACATGTTTTATAGCAAAAAGTCCAAAATATTGTTTTTGTGTCTCAAAATTGTCAGCCTTTTTTTTATAGTGCAAAAAATTAAAAAAAAAAAAAAAAAAAAAAAAAAAAAAACGCACAGGCGATCAAATACCACCGAAAGAAAGCTCAATTTGTGGAAAAAAAAAGGATGTCAATTTAATTTGGGTGCAGTGTTGCATGACCGCGCAATTGTCAGTTAAAGTAACGCAGCGCCGTAACACAAACCACTTCTGTAACCGCTTCCTTACCACCCTACAGCAGAAATACTGCTACAGGGCGGCATGGGTACGCAAAATCACATATATATATATATACACGGAATTCGCGCTCCCGTGGTTTTCACACCCCTCCCAGATAGCGTCAGATTGCCGGACAGTACACCAGTCATCACATTTAACCCCTTGATTGCCAGGAGCATGCCCATGTACAATAAACCTCCATTGCTAGTATAGTTTCTGAACGGGTCAATATCTTTGATCAGGTCAGCACTATACCAGCGTTCACATTAGTATAGCGTCCCGAAAAACGCAGCGTTAGCGGGATCAGCCCCTGCACCTGCCAACACCTGCGTTAAGCCCCTACGCTTACCCCCCCCCCTTCTCCCCCAGCAAGTGCAGTGTCAGTAGATCACTGTCACTTGATACATTGCACACAAAACCGCAGTGTTCGCAGAATTAGGCCTGATCTCTGTTAGCACTTGTCGGTAAATTTTGATGACTCTCATATGCAGCAGAGTGGCAGTACCAGTGCCACTCTACCTTTTGGTGAACTGGAGAGTACCAGCGGTCTAGTACATCTTGGTCTTTCACATACCTCCTTGATTTTTGGAGCTGTTTTTCACAGAATATCTGTATGCGTTGATTGTGGATCAAAGCTGTCTATATGCACAACAATTTATCGCCGCCAACCCAAATTCAAACCTTGCCAGACCATTCGCATGGAAACTCATTACGGTTTTCAAATTTAAATTTTTTTTGGGCCTAACCCTCAACATGGGCATTACTAAAAGAAATGAATTGCGGTTGTATTGGTCCGCAGACCCCATTCATCATATGCCCGTGTTCTCTGCTGCCACGGCCAGACATGGATATGAGAGTATAATGTGTTTTATACATTTCAGCGACAATACACTGTCATCCTCGGGGTGACCCTGAATTTGACAGCTCCACAAAATTCAGCCCCTCGCAAATCACCTTAACCTAAAATTTGCAGATGTCTATACTCCCCAGCAAAACATCTGCGTCGATGAGTCCCTCATTAATTTTTCTGGCTGCCTTGCATTCAAACAATTTCTACCCTGCAAGCGTGCCAGATATGGGGTCAAGATGTAGAAGACCTGTGAGAGGACAACAGGCAATACTTATAAGTTTCGGATTTACGAGGGAAAAGATAGTCACGTGGAGCCCCCTGGATGCCAGACTACATGGGGAGCAGTGGCAAGATAGTTTGGGACTTGGTGTCATTTCTCCATATGGGGTACCACTTATACGTGGACAATTTTTATTCAAGCGTACCACTATTTAGACATTTATTCAATCTTGGAACTGGCACTTGTGGCAAAGTGTGACCTAATGTGTGCCCACCATTAGAAGTGGGTGGATGCAGGGTGGTATATTCTAATGGTGGGCATACCACACACTTTTCTGGCAGAGATTTCTTCTCATTTTTTCATTCATTCCACAGGCTGCATACAAAAAAAAAAAAAAAAGAAGAACATAGCATATATACCCAACAAGGACAAGCGACGTACTGGTACATCACTGGATTTGAATGGTTATACCAGGATGATGCCTACAGCTGCAGGCATCATCCTAGTATTGTTGTTTTCACCCGGTGATTGGCTTTCATGTAAAAGCAATCCTAGTGGCTAATTAGCTGCAAGATTGCTTTTACAAGCAGTGGAAGATTATGTCCCCCCTCCCCCGCTGCCTTCTCGGGCAGTTTCGTGCCATCAGGGGAACCTGAGAATGCAGCTGGTGTTTCTGCCAGCTGATCATAGAGCTGATTGGAGACCAGAATGATGCCAATCATCTCTATAGTCTAAGAATTCGGAAGCTACAAGCATTTCATCACTTCAGTTTCGCAGGATATAAACAGCGCCATTTGTAAATTGGGAAAGCATCTGATCACACCGATTTTGGTTTGATTAGATAATGTAAGAGCAGAGAAGATATCCAGAGTCTGATAGACCCCAGATTTCTCAAAAAAGAATATATGACAATGCCCATTGAAGTTATAGGGGTTATTTACATTCCCTGCTATAGCATTAAAAAAAAAAAAAAAAAAAAAAAAAAAGAGAAATGAAAAAGGTACAATGTAAAAATAAAAAAAAAAATCAAACTATAAAAAAGAAAAAAAATTGCCCCTCCCATGTGTGCACACCTGTGTGCACAAGCCTTGACCCTGTGCCGTTATGTAAACAGCGGTTGCACCATACATGTGAGGTATTGCCGTGAACGTCAGATCAAGGGCAGTAATTCTAACACTAGACCTCCTCTGTAAATCTAAAATGGTGGCTTTTAAAGGCTATTAAAGCGCTGCCTATGGATATTAAAAATGTTTGCAGTTTGTCGCCATTGAACGTGGCATGCGCAGTTTTAAAGCATGTCATGTTTGGTATCTATTTACTCGGCATACCATTATATTTTATATTTTAACAAACAATTGGCCAATATATTGTGTTTTTGTGCATTAAAAGTAAAAAAACCTGTATTTTTGTTTTAAAAATTGCATTTGAAAAATCGCTGCGCGAGTACCATGTGCCATAAAAAATTGTAATACCCACCATTTTATTCACTAGGGTGCCTGCTTTAAAAAAATATATATAATGTTTGGGGGTTTAAATTAATTTCCTAGCAAAAAATACTGATTGTTTTCATGTGAACAAAAAGGCTTGGTCTTCAGGTGGTTAGAAGAGTGAATGAAGTGTGGCATAAACTTCTAATGCTGGGCATAAAAACGCCCCCACCCCCCAAAATGACCCCTTTTTGGAAAGTAGTCATCCCAAACTATTTGCTGAGAGGAATGTTGAATCAATAGAAGAATTTAATTTTTTAACACAAGTTTTTGGAAAATGACAATTTTTTTTTTTTTTTTTTTTTTACACACAAAATTGTCACTTAAATTATTTACTGCTCACACATGCCATGGTTATATGTGGAATTACTCCCCAAAATACATTTTGCTACTTCTTCTGAGTATGGGGGTACCACGTGAGAGACGTTTTGGCAGTCTAGCCAAGTACAGGACCCCAAAATCCAATAAGCACCTTCAGGCTTTTAAAGGGCTTTATTTCCTCATTACACTTCCAGACTACCTATCACAGTTTCGGAGGCCCTGAAATGCCAGCATAGCACCTAACCCCCCCAAATTACCCCTTTTTGGAAAGTAGACACCCCAAGGAATTTGATAAGAGGCACGGTAAGTATTTTGCAGATCTCATTTGTTGCCACAAGTTTTTGGAAAATGAAGAAAAAAAAACACAACATATTTTTCTGTTCTTTTTTTATATTTCAAAACCTTGTGAGAAAAAATGAGATCTGCAAAATACTCACCATGCCTCTTTTTAAATTCCTTGGGATGTCTACTTTCCAGAAAGGGGTCATTTGGGGGGGGTTGGGGCTATCCTGGCATGTCAGGGCCTTCGAAACTGTGATAGGTAGTGAGGAAGTGTAATGAGGAAGTTACGCACCTTCAGGCTTTCAAAGTGGTCATTGGATTTCAGGCTCCTGTATGTGGCTAGGCTCCCAAAAAGTCTCACACATGTGGTATCCCCATACTCAGTAGAAGTAGCAGAATGTATTTTGGGGTGTAATTCCACATATACCCATGGCTTGTGCGAGAAAAATCATTTAAATGACAACTTCGTGTAAAAAAAAAAAAAAGTTTGTCATTTTCCAGAAACTTGTGGAAAAAAAAAAATCTTCCATGGACTCAATATGCCTCTCAGCAGATAGCTTAGGGTGTTTAATTTCCGAAAAGGGGTCATTTGAGGGTGTTTGTACTATTCTGGTATTTTAGCAGCTCAAGAAATGTGATGGGCAGTCAGAAAGTAAAAGCTGTGTAAATTCCATTATCTATACCATAGTTTGTAGACGCTATAACTTTCACAAAAAGCAATCATACACTTATTGGGATTTTTTTAACCAAAAACATGTAGCAGAATACATTTTGGCCTAATTTTATGATGAAATTTTAGTTTTAGATATTTTTTATGATCAAAATGAGAAAATATTGTTTTTTTCAAAAAAAATTCTCTTCTTCAAAACTTTCTGGTTATAGCGCCAAAAATAAAAAGTGCACAGGTGATCAAATACCACCAAAAGAATGCTCTATTTGTGTTAAAAAAAAATGACAAATTTCATTTATGTACAATATTGCATGACCGCGCAATTGTCCGTTAAACTAGCGCAGCGCTGTATAGCGAAAAAATGTCGTAAATTGCAGTATCTATACCATAGTTTGTAGATGCTATAACTTTCACACAAAGCAATCAATATACACTTATTGGGATTTTTTTTTACCAAAAACATGTAGCAGAATACATTTTGGCCTAAATTTATAACCAACTTTGAGTTTACTAAATATTTTTTACTTTCAGCTATAAAAAAAAATATAGTTTTTCTTCAAAATATTTGGTCTTTTTTTGTTTATAGCGTAAAAAATAAAAAAAGCGCACAGGTGGTCAAATACCACCGAAAGAAAGCTCTATTTGTGTGAAAAAAAGGACGTAAATTTCGTTTAGGTGCAGCATCGCATGACCGCACAATTATCAGTTGAATTAGTGCAGCGCCAAGTAGCAAAAAAAAGAGGCCTGGTCATTAAGGGGGGTAAATCCTCTGGAGCTCAAGTGGTTAAGGATGCCACACTCCCTTGATGTCATCTGGGTTACTCAGCATTAACACTCCATATTCCTCCTCACACCATGCTCCACCGAGATGCCAATATATGAAGAGTAAGATAGTATAAAATGCAACTGCCACCTGCTTACAAAAATTGGCCACCTGATTTAGTTCCCCTTTCAGGTGGACAGCAGATAAGGAAGCTAAATTTGCCTCTGCCCATGCCAGTAGCACCGCAGTCAGGCCCCAGAGGGACCTGCTTCTTGTTCCTCCCCGTTTGTTCACACAGGCCACCACCGTTGAATTGTCCGAAAGGGCGCGAACATGATGGCCCCCAATCAAACCCTGGAAGGAATGAAGGGCCTCCCAAACCGCCCTGAGTTCCTTCCAGTTTGAGGATTCCCTTTTCTCCTCCCGAGACCAAGCGCCCTGTACCACAGATTCCTCTAGGTGCGCTCCCCATCCCTGGGCGCTTCCGTCCGTTGTGATCTCCTTGACCACTGGAAAATTCGACAGTAACCCCTGGGTTAAGTTGGCTGCCTTCCTCCACCACCAAAAGGGATCTTTTTACCTTGGTGGGAACCCGCACCCAGAAATCTAACGACCCCTGCTTCCAGTCCCAGATGTTCAAAATGAACAGCTGCAGGGGACGTAGATGCAACCCTGCCCATTGTATTACCGGAATGGACAAGGTTAATAGCTCTAAAACTGACATTACTTCTCTGGGGTTAGAAAGGTTTTTTGACAGGCGGAATACAGTATATAGCCCAGATAAGTAATTCTCTGGGCTGGGATTAGACTGGACTTGGCCAGGTTCAACAGCCATCCCAAACTCTCCAAATGGTTCCTCACCACAGCGAGCTTGTGAACAAGAGAAGATCGTCTAGGTAGGCTACCACTGAAATTCCCTTCACCCGAAGTGGAACCAGCACCTCGGACATAACTTTTGTGAAGATCCTTGGAGAGGAGGAGAGCCCGAAGGGCAAGGCCTGAAACTGCAGGATGACACGTCCCCCCTGGACTCTGAACTGCTAGCCTGAGAAACTTCTGAAATGTATCCACGATGGGTACGTGCAGATGGCATCCTTTGCTTCCACCGGGGGCGTTAGCCTCCAATAGATTTAGAGCTTTGACTGTAAAAATTTAGTCAATCAGAAACTTCTTGTATCGGATAGTTTCGTTCAGGGGCTTCAGATTTAGAATGAATCTGTAAGCCCCTGAAGGTTTCTTGACAACGAACACATGTGAGTAGAAACCCTCCCCTATCTCTGCATTGGGGACTCTCACTACTACCTTTTGCTCCTCTAACTCCCGTAGAGACGCTAGTAAGGCCAAAGCCTTTTGTTGACATCTGGGTAGGCTTGTTACTAATACCCTTCGCGACGGTGGCTTTGAGAACTCCAGGCGGTACCCCCGTCTCACAATGTCCAGTACGAAGGGGCTGGAGATCTCCGCTTCCCATCGTGGGAGGAAGACCCCCAATCTTCCTCCCACCGGGGGAATCGAGTCACCGCAGCTTTTGGGGCAGCTCAGGAGGACAGGGGGGGGGGGGGAAAAAAAAAAAAAAAAAAAAAAAAAAAAAAAGGATCCTGCCACTCCTTTATCGTATCCACCAATACCTCGTGAACGGGAAAAACTCTGCTTTTGTTCTTCCATACCCTGATACATCTGGTCATGCAGTGAAAGGGTTTTTTTTATCCTCCTTAATATCGAATGTGGCATAAATCGCCCCCAACAAATAGTCTACCTCTTCCAGGGACAATTTGTATCTATAGGGGCCTCTGGGATCATCTGAGGGGCCCTCCCCTTCTAAATCCTCTTCGGACTGGGAGCCCAGGGATGGCTCACCCTCCTGGTCCTCCGTTCCTCGACTGGTTGAAGGAAGCACCGGCGGGGGGGGGGGGGCCCCCCCGAGGCCTGGGGTAACGCCAAATTCTCAAAGCATTTTGAAGGAGTCAAAAAAGGTATTCGTCATTTCCCTCCTTGATTTAACCAAGTCTCCCTGTGACGGACTCTCCTCCCTAACCAAACCCTCTATACAGGGCCCACATAGCACCTTTATCCACAACTCTTTCAGGGTCCCCTTACATGACGGGCATTTCCGCTTAGGCACCTGGTGCTTGAGTTTTTCACAGGCTTTATCCTGCAAAAACGAGAAGAGGAGAACCAGGGAACTGATTACCCCTTATCCAAACCACCTGCCCAGCCGCCGCCCCCCCCCCCCCTTTCTTCCTCCCTGGCAGGGAACAGGGGCCTGACCTTGGATAGACCCTCCCCCCCCTGCCCTGGCACCTCTGACCACAAAGAGGGCCGGGAACACCCCTTCGAGCTAGGGGCTCATAGATAGGAGAAAGACTCCACTGAGTCACTTACCTGTGCCTGGCCTCGCCTGGTCCCGGTGCCTCTGCTCCGGACATGCCTCAGGAGGGTAGTCGCCTCGCCGCAGTATCACCTGTCTCCACAGGCTACCGCACCACCATTCTTGCCACTGTCCCCGCGTCTTCAAGGCCACGGCCGGAAGCTGCGACCCTGGGAGAAGCCCCTTCCGTCGGAAATAACATCTCCCGCCACCCGGCCCGGCGCGCTCCAATGCCGGCACATATGGGAAGTGCAGGACTCCTCCCCTGGTCTCCCTAGACCTCAGCACGAGGACGCCCCGGCTCCCGCAACTCTCTGGAAGGGGCCGGCCGACAGGTTAGTGCCGCACCTTCCTCTGACCCCACAGAGGCAGCAGCCCTGACCCTACAGCATTACTGGGGGATAGCAGCCGGCGCTCCGGCCTTCACCCCACGCTGCCCTGTCTCCATCCTAACAACCAGGTCTCGCTGTCCCGACAGCACCTGGAGAGGCCTCCAAAAGATGTCTCCCCACCAGAGGAAACACAAAAAAAAAAAAAAAACTGAGGTCAGAGGGGAGTGACAGTTTTTATTTAGGGTGGAGGCGTTTCCTCAGGTGGGGGAGGAGCCGAGGTCTCTCAAGGTGCTGTCCTGAAAGACTAAATGGGAAATATTGATTTAAACTTGTAAACAAAACATGCCATAAAATGCTTGGTTTTCAAGTGGATAAAATTGATATTCTGGCAATTACCCCTCCCAAGAGAGATCTATAGATAATATAGTCATGGAACATTTCTTTGAAGCCCAAGCATAAATCAAAACTTTTTTTTAAATTTGTAAAATTTGGGGAAGGGGTTAGAATCTTTTTTTTTTTATTGCCATCTCTTTTGGAGAATTTTCACGGTGTAACACATGCCAATAAAAAGTAACATGTTTTAACTCTTCACCACTCCTGTCTTGAAGGGGGGGGAGTTTTGGCTAAGGTCAGCTTTAAATACTGGTCTGCAAGTGTAACAGTTTAATTATAGCCCTTTAAAATACATATGGTATGAAAGCTTTCCTGTGAGCAGGATAATTGTCAAACTTCTCATGATAGAATTCATGACATAAAATAGCAGCCAATGACTGGTTGAATAGCACAAACATAACCACCAGCCACCATGTTGTATGACCCAATCCAAACAGAAAAGAGATAGATATATAAATCAGCAGCTCCGCAAAATAATGTGGACAGGACACCCTCTCAAACCAGTCTCCATTGGGCTCAACATGGTTCATGGTTACAACTTTTCCTGCAACAAAAACAAAACATACATTAATAAATTGTGCACTCAGTTTTGTCTTAAAGAAAAGCATACATTTCTCTACACTCAAATGTCCATCGTAAGCACCTGAAAAGGGGCCCAAGATGAACTTCTAGCACCGACACTAACCAAACCTTGCAACAGTTGAAATTTTTTTTCATAAATACTCACCAGATTTATTTTTCCTTAGATTGGCAAGAATTACATGACATCTGTGCTGATGTACTGATGCCCAGATGTACAGTACCAACCCAATGATATGGTACCAATGAATTTGCAAAGCAAGGTCCAAAACGGTGACTAGAAGGGAGAGAAACAAAAATATATAGATGTGTAAATTTTGTACAAATACAATATTTGACAACCTACTGTGAAAATAGAATTAGCCCTCATTTTAGTTCATTCTAGGACAACAAATGGAGTAGGGATGACTCGGCTACCTGATATAGGAAATCAAAGCCACATATGAACAGAATCATATTCCCAGCCATCTTCCAAGACAACACATGGAGAAGGTAAACAAAAACTAGAGAAAGAAACTGGAAGAGGCCAAGATCTGACAAGTTCAGTCTTGATAAAAAGCTTAAAAAAAAAAAAAAAAAAAAAAAACCACGTCGCTGTGGTGGCAGGGTAATTCTAAACATTAATACAGCTGTAGTTCTATAAAACAATTTCCCAAAGAAGTAGCCATAACAGCCATAGGCTGCAGAAAACTGAGAAGAAGCATGTGCAGCCATGTCAGATTCTTCGCTTTCCTGGCTTCCTGATGCTGCTTTGCATAAACAAACATTGAGCCACTCAATAATGCAAAAATTTACCAAAGGCTTCTGGTACCAACTTTCTTTGAATCATCATATCCAAATAATAAAGAAAAGGAGTACACCTGAGAGCAGGAAAAACGCGGCTAGAAACAAAGTCCTTAAAACACTGCCTAATATTTCAGAACAAGCTCCTATAACAATCCTGCCAACCACAACGTAGGCAACCATAAAGGCAGCACTAGCTGTCCACTTTACACACTAACGTTGGCCATAAATGACAGCCAGTGGTGCTGATCGGAGAAAAAAAAAAAAAAAAAAAAAAAAAAAAAAAAAAAAAAAAATGATTCCTCATCTACAAAAGCGAAGGGGAATGCTCCCCGCTGTGCTATTGACAGCAGGGGCTCCTCTGCTGTCAGAATACACTTAGCTGGGATACAGCTTTTTATAAAAATGTAAGGCTTGTTTTTTCCAATTCCCGTAACAAGAGCATCCTTTCTTCATGTGCAGTCATGCTAAATGACAGAGGAAAGCCTGCTTTAGTAACAAAGATGTAATTATGGAAACATTCATAGTGGCAATATAGAACACAAAAGAGGAGGCTCTCTCTGATGGCTGACTACTTCAATCCTCATGGTGTATATTTATTTTTTAAGACACTGCAGACCTGCTTGGAGTGGATGAATTCTCAGCAGCAGTGCTGTATACCATCGTAATGGTACGATTACAATCCTCCTCATCTAACTTTGCTTCCTATGGCACAAACCAAACATTGAAGTAGTAGAGGTGTTTACGATAAACATTTTTATTAACATTGCTTGCCTTACTGAATGCCATTGCCAGATTTGCACACTGACATTAGATCACTTTTTAAAGCACAACAAGGCCCCACCCAAGCACACCCCTCTAACGTACAAGCACATACTGGGTGAAATGTTAGAGAGGCAGATGTGATCTGACATTATCTGGATGTGGCTTCCTACATTCCATTTTTTGTGGTATTCTGTACATTAGGAATACATGTGTGTACAATAGAAAGAAAAGTCACAATAATTGTTAACATTAGCAAAAAAGACTATCCTTTTATTGATGGAAAGTTAAGCTACAAAAACGCAATGCCTTGCAAATCCACCCATTCCCCTGCACACTTTACCTTTTTTGGGTTCTAACGTGGCATGATCAAGTAATGTTATCCCAATAAGAAAATAGTAGCCAACTCCAAGACCATACTGAGCCACATGAATAACCCCATTGGAATAGATGCTGACATACAGGCACTCTTCTAGTCTTCTTAGGCTATGCAGCCATATTAAGGACAGAGCCAGTAGAGTAGAAACCTCTCCACCTAGGATTTCAATATATAAAATTGCAGTCATAAAAAAGGACAGATATGGATAAAACATTACATATTCTGCTGTATTCAGGCGTGGACAAATTTAACATTCAGGATCTAGCAGATGTTTTTTTTTTGGAGCCAAGGACCTGAGCATATATTAAGACTAATAAGGTAACAGCTGTACTGCTTGAGGCACATCGCCGCTCTAGCTCCTCCAGATTTCAAAGTTATTTAAACTGGAGGTCCATTAACCCATGAAACAAGGATCTGTAAAAAAAAGCATGATGTATAAACTACATATGTCATGAATGATCCTCTTGAAGGTCCCGGTGGAACATCTGCAGCCTGTCCTTATATCCCACTAACAATCAGATTTCTCTATAGACTTTAGAGCCAACAAATTTTGAAGCTGGAAAATGTAGTACAGGTCAGACACCAGAATTCATTAGACAAAAACCATCAAGGAAAATAAATAACCAATTTACACAGTTAAAGCAGGTAAATTAATTACAGGAAAAAAAAAAAAGAAAAAAGTGCAGGACCTAGAGGAACTGCTACTGGTGGCTTGGTGAAAGACACCACAGCATACCTTTGGAGGTTTTGTGGAGTCCATGTTTCGATCAGTGTAAACATTGATCAGCCATAATTTTATGACTGACAGGTTAGGTGAACAAAATTGATTATCTCATTACAGTGGCATTGGAAAGTTGGTAGGATATATTAGGCAGCAAGTAAACATGTCCCTGAAGTTGATGTGTTGAAAGCAAAAAAAAAAAAAAAAAGAAAAAAGGCAGCTTGGTGTATGGGGCCACGTAGCTGCACACTGGTCAGTGTGCCCATGCTGACATGTGTCCACAGTGGCGTTCATGCCTTGACGGGTCAGAGACATTTTGACAGCAAAAGGGGACTTACTCTATATTGAGTGGTCAAAGTTATGTCTGATCAGTATGTGTGATATTTATGGCACCTGGAGAACAGGAGGTATATACAGTAATATAGGGCTTATACAGCCAGGTGACAAAAGTCCTAACACAAATTGTTAGTTTGCATACGGCGGTCACCATTTTGTTATGCAATACATCTTGGCAAGCCAAACAACTGCTTTGAGGCCATCCTCCATCCACCTTGTTTGTGTCCACTGGGACATTGTATTCTGACAGCAACTCCGGCTCCTGTCAGATTACACTAATCAGTGACTTTCCAGTGTGTCCCTTTGACAGAAGCTGATCAAATGAATGATTTCTGTAGAGCAGAGACAGCTACACACTGGTCAACATTCGAATGGTCCCTTAAAATTTCTGATTACATTTTTTAAGCGATTTGTTTTCTACTCATGTGACCAGAGCAATACAAAGTTACCATAGTAACAATGTACTCTTCTGGGCAAGTAATCACAATTTTTTTTTTTTTTTTTTTTTTAAACATACACATTATGATTGCTTTTACCAACGAATTTCATTGGTATAAGCAACCATTTTTACTGACCGTTTCATTCGGACTCATTCATTAGTTTTTGTTATGATCAGCTGTGATCGGCCACAGCTGATCACATGCTACAGATGGGCTGTGATTGGCCCAGTCTGTACATGCGACCAATCACAGATAGCAGCACAGTTGTAAGCAATGAATGGCATGAAAGGAAGCCATTCATTGTTTACAACGGTCATGTGATCTACTGTGATTGGTCACAGCAATGTTGGAGGGGTTGGAAGGAGTTAAGGCATGTTAGTAGAATGTTTAATGCCACACAAAATGCAATATTGTTGCAATATGCATAGTCAGCTAAGAGTTTTTCTTCTTAGAAATAGTACATAGCAATTTACAATTTTGAAAGAATGGACTACAGGAAAATACCCTGCCACATTTTGTAGTCGAAGCTCCAACAAACTGATCATGCTGCAGTGGAAGATCTCATATGCATACTGAATGAGAACAATGGCCAGGCCCAATTACATAGCTATTTTTTCTTGTATAGACATTTTATTGCTCACCTGATATTTTTTGTTGTGGCTCCTTGAAGAAATTAAGCAGTGACTGAAGCCACTGTGGTATTTCTACACCAAACAGCTGTGACTGCACAACTAACCAAAGCAGTGCCCCATTCCAAAAAATGGATAGGTAATAAAAGTGCGAGAACCACCTGTGGTTAGAAAAGGCAAACATTAATACATAAATGATCAATCCAACACAGTATGTATACAAGAGATTAAATTATTTGATTCCACAGGAAATCCCCAAAATACATCTATTAGTATATGTGGTGTCACCCCTTGAGGACCCCAGAACCAGTGTATTTCTATTCCAGGGACACCTCTTCCTTTTATTTTGAGTTCATAACATTGAAGCACAAAAACTAATTTTAAGTAGATTCCTCAAAAGCTAAAAGAAAGAAATGTATTTTGTAAACACCAAATAATTCTAAACCCAGATATTACCTTGTAAAAGTATCTTAGGCAACATCAATGTTCTGTACATAGCTTGTGTAGAGAGCAGAGCTGTGGGAGGGACCAAGCAGATCTGCCTACTACAGACTACCTGTAGAAAAACAGAAGAAGAGGGCGGAGATAAGACCAGTCATCCTGCACAAGCAGAGAGACCAGGTAGTGCCTGGTCGTTTATTCAGGGATGGGCAATTCACATCACCCGACACCCAGGATAGTTCCAGACCTCGGGCAGGTGGTTTTTATTTACATTTAGCCCTGTTGCGGGCAAGTGGCAGGGTTTACATTTTGTTTGCGGAGCAGACACCAATGAAGTATGAACAGATCTTCATGCTACACCAGAGTTAGCAGGCTCTCCACGCATCCATGCTGCTGTCCAGTGCAGGCAGTCCTCTCTGACAGCCTCTCACTAGCTCATTGGTTCCCTCAGCCCATCCATTCCACTCGGTGGCCAAGTTCAGTCCTGGCTGCTCCCACACTTCTTACTCTCCTCTTTCTTGGACACGCTGCCCTTCCTGCACCCCTCACCTTAGCACTCACTCTGCCTCTCCATAAAGCACTGAGCAAACTGTTGGCGCTATATAAATCCTGTATAATAGAATGATTTGTATCCCTCCGTCTGCATACACTCTGCTGCAGAACACAGACGGCAGGTAGCCTCAGGCCCCAGACCACCATACAGGACATATCAAGGGCAACACACATCAAACTCTGTCCTATTACTACTTATCTACGCCACGTGCCACACACAGCATTGTACTTTGTGATTGCTGAACCACAAAGTACAATGCTGGATAATAGGGATAAGCTGACCATCCCCACGCTTGGCATGCCACCTCTGTAGGGATGGTCAGAAGTGTGATTGCTGAGTGAAGGAATGGTCAGCCTTAATAAAATACAGATTTGGTTAAAATATATATCTATATATCAGGACAAGTAGATTGGGACCCAGATTTATTCCCTTGGCCAAGTAGTTTTTTTGTTTTTTATTTCACATCCCTGTTTATTACAGGAAACCCCAGCCCCAGCACAAAGACAAAATGCAGGAGTTTTTTCATGCTGGAGCACTACACTGAGCTGGAAGACGTATAAAAAACACACCAAGATTCAAAAGGAAGACTACACAAGACTCTTGTGTTTAGACAATATTCAGTTATTCCAGAGTTCAGCTTTAAAGCAGGCCATAAACGGGGCAAAAACCGGACGTTTAAAAAAAAAAAAAAAAAAAAAAAAAACACACAACAAAACAAAACAAAAAAACACACCACACACACACACGGCTGATTTTCGTCCCATCTATGGCCAGCAAATATAATAGCAGTGTCCCTGCAGAGAGCTCCGCTATTATATTTGACATTTAAAAGTATAGCAAAGTTGCAACATTGTATCTATTTGTATCCATTTCAGATACAGGATGTTTCTATTCGGATACAAATAGATACAATGTTGCAACTTTGCTATACTTTTAAATGTCAAATATAATAGCGGAGCTCTCCGCAGGGACACTCCGCTATTATTTTTGACATTTAAAAGTATTGTGGTTGCAACATTGTATATTTGTATCCGAATAGAAACATCCGTATCCGAAATGGATACAAATAGATAAATAGATACATATGTTCTTTTTCGGTCTTTGTCTTCATCTTTTCCTTCTTCTTGCAGGTCACGGCTCATGCACATTTTTTATTTTTTTTAATCGGTAAAAAGATCCGCCGATTTGCCCATCATTGCCGTGAAAAAAAAAAATAAAAAAAAAAAAAAAAAAAAAAAAAAGTGTGTCAAAAATCACGAAAAACGGCCGACAAATTCACCCACTAACGATCCGAAAATCGGCTGATTAATCTGCCGGACTAATTTTCGGCCAATTTTCGACCCATCTATGGCCTGCATAAGACTCCAGGCTCTAGTGTTTTGGGGTTCTTTTAAGCAAAGAAAAAAAAAAAAAAAAGCTAGGAAAAAAAAAAAAAAACTGTTGTTAGGAGTGTTCAAAGTTTTTTCTGCTGGCAAACCAATCCCCAAAAAAAAAAAAAAAAAACAAAAAAAAAAAAACTCATAACTAGCTGCTAGAAGCTTAAAAAGAAGCTAGTGTGCACAGAGCCTAAATGTGCAACATTCACTGTGTGCAGCTGATATATTCACTTTTTAGTTTGCTTCTTATGTTGAGAAAGACAGAAACAGGGAACGCTGGAGGTATTAACGCTGAACGCAATGTAGATATGAATAAAAGGGGAGGGGCTGCTGAATTGCTTCCTCATTAGAAAGGGGAAGTAGATTTCTCAACATGACAAAATTACAACAGACATATGTCCCACTTAGGAATGATGATTCACACCAGAATTGCACAAAAAACCTGGTCTGATTTTCATTAGAACATGCTGAAATCACACTGAATCGGCAAACAAGTAGTGCATGCACTACTGTTCAAAAATCGCACATGGAACCACAGTACCATGCAATCTGGTGCAGGCAAATGCATGGAGTTTGCCTGTCTGCGTTTGAGGCATCATTAGGAATATATTGACACCAGCAACAGATTGCACATCCAGTGTGTTTTGAACACGATGTGGGAAATGCACACAGAATGCTGGTGTGAATAAGCCCCTAATGTAACTGTTCATGTCTGAGCTAAAGTCGAGCACCTTTCCAATCTAAACTAGGTTTCTATGTGCCAAAGCACCCTGCTCCATTACACAAAAGCCCTCTGCAATTCCCATTATTCACAGCCCCACCCACGCAGCACCACCCTGCCCAAGTGACCACAGGACCAGGAAAAGTGTGACCATGTTGATGCATGGCCTTTTCCCATTGTCTAGGCATCTCCAGCAGTGTGTCTGCTCTTCTACAAGTTAACATGTGCCTCACGTTTTCTGCTGGTCCTCAGCAGCTGACAATTGTGAAGTACTGACACAAATAATAAATGAATATGAACACAAAAGCACATAGGTGGATGCAGGCTGAATAATGGGAGATGTACTCTTTGTGGAGCAGCACACAGGATCATACTTCACATGAAATGCTCATAACTTAAAACCAGAAGTAAGAGGAGAGCTCTTCAGTAGATTACTCAGCGAGGGGAGAATAGATATACTGAAAAAAAAGAAGAGTAAATATCACTTGCTGATTATATTTGAGAGAGGATGCTTTATATAGAATGCCGATTTGGAAACTTGTTTTTACCTTGAGGGTTTACAAACACTTTAAGGTCTAATAGGGAACCCACATGTGGTGAACTACATGTCCCAGTTGGAACACTATAAAGAAATGTGGGGTTCATTCTTTGCAGAGTCAAAAAAGCTTCACACCCAACTTAGCGTCTCACACTGCAAAGCAAATTCATAGAACGCAGAAAACACTGATTAGAGGACTGGCCAATGAGAAAATGCCAAGCGTTCTCTGAATGGCACCCATGCCAAGCAAGCAACCTCCTCTGTTCAGTAAGAGGTACCTACTGCAGTGATTTCTAGGTTCATCGGTCAGGTATGGAATGTGCATAGTTACATTGATCCAAGAAGGACCAATGTAACCATGTACAAAATAGCCACACCTGGGAGAATCAGCACAAGGGATAGAACTTAAAGTCAGTAGGGTGTGTCCCACATAATCTATAAATGGAAGGGGGGGGGGGTGAAATGAGTGGATGATTGATTCATTCACAGATCTTATTTCATTCATAAAGTGGTGGTAAAGCTTTTATTACTGGAGGAACTGAGTGAAAAGGGCTGGCTGGAGCCTGTGACAGCCCCTTAGCTGTATTAACCCCCACTGCCATAATCTCTCAGTACATAGACGGAGGAGGATGTCCACTAACAGAAGAGGAATCAGCACAAGGGACACATCCTACTGATTGAATGGCTAGGTTCACACCTATGTGACTGCGTTGTGTGTAGGGCAACCTACTCATCTCAATGGGCGGCTCTATCTGCAGAAATGCAGGTTAAGAAGTCCCCAACCCTTTTGTTAACCACTTGACCTTCAGAACTTTTCTGACACTTTTGTTAATATGCAACAATCAGTATTTACTAGAAAAAAAAAAAAAAAAAAGTTAGAACCCCAGACTTTTTTTTTTTTTTTTTTTTAAAGCTGAGGCTCTAGAGAATACAATGGTGGGGTTTGCAATTTTTTTTATATCACACAGTATTTGTGCAGCTGTTCAAACCATTTTTTTGGGAGAAGAAATACTTTTTTGAATTTTATTGAAAAAAAACCCAAAAACAATACATAGCTCAATTTCTTTTCTGAAATATAAAAAGATGATGTTACGCAGAGTAAATAGATACCAAACATGTCACACTTTAAAATTGCGCACTCCCTGCAACTAATGACGTAAATTTTCATTTCCATTGATGAAGCTTTGAAAGCCTTTACAGGTTACCACTTTAGACTTACAGAGGAGGTCTAGTGCTAGAATTACTGCCTATGATCTGACGTTCACAATGATACCTTCACATGTGTGGGACAATCGCTGTCTGCATGCATGAGGGACCGATGTGTTTGTGGGCATGCTTTACATTTTTCATTACTTATTTTTACACTGTTGCTTTAATTTTTTCTTAGCACTTTTATTGCTGCCACAAGGAATGTAAACATCCCTTTTGAAAGCAATAGGCAGCGACAGGTACTCTTTATGGAGAGATCTGGGATCAATAAGACCCTAGATCCCTCCTCTGCCCTTAAAAGCATTTGATCACACCAAGATCAGTGTGACCAAATGCTTTCCATTTTAAAAAAAGTGGCATTACACCAAGGGAAACAGGAAGTGAAGTAAAATCATAGAGGTGGACAGAGCAGTACTGGTCTCAGTCTGCCTCTATAATCAGCCGGAGGAAGCGACTGCTGGTTGATCGGGTTTCGCCCTCACGGGACAGGTGGCAGGGGGGCACATGTCCTGGGTGTCAGGTGATATAGGATGATTGCCGTTTGCTTGTGTGCAGGATCGACGCCTGCATTCACCTTTATGCGCAACCACAGGGGGATGGGGGCACTATACATTTTTTTTTAATTTTACTTTCACACTGTTGCTTTAAAAAAAATTTGGATCGCTTTTATTGCTGTCACAAGGAATGTAAACATCTCTTGTGACAGCAATAGGCACATGACCGGTACTCTTTATGGAGGGATTTGTGGGTCTATAAGACCCCAAATCTCTCCTCTGCACTGAAAAGTAGTGGTGCACCGAAATTAAAATTCTGGTGCCGAAACAAAAATAAATAAATAAATCAGAATGCATGTTGCCGAAAACCGAACCGAAATGTCTGCGCAGGTGGGGGTGGGAAGACTCCAATTTGTTTGTTTTTTTTCTACTTTTATGTAGATTTGTTTATTTTTTTAACTCATGATTTTATTGCTATCACATAGGGTGTACAAGGAGAGGAGCAGTGTATACAGTGAGGGAGCAGTGTATACAGAGAGGCTCCCTCACTGGCTGTCACTCTATGTCAGTGCTTTTAAATGCAATTGCCTGTTTTTTCATTTATTCCTTCACTATAGCTCAGAGAAAAACGGTTTCTTTTTAGCTCGGGAAAGAAACTAAAAAGAAACGTTGTTTCTTCTAGCTTGGGGAAAGAAACAGGTCATTCTCTGAGCTATAGTGAAGAAAAAAAAAAAAAAAAGCCTAAAAACCAGCACTGACATACAGCGACAGCCAGTCACTGTATACACTGCTCCTCTCCTGCCTTTCTCCACCACCGCGCCCGCCCCCCCTTCATATCTGCAGGACACAGTCCCTTGTATCTGCTAAATATTTTTCCGATCAGCAAAATGCCGATAGTGCTATTTTGTGGCCATTATGTTTCGGTGGCCAACATTTCAGTGCATCCCTACTTAAAAGCATTCAAAAACACCAAGATGGGGGTTTTGAATGCTTTGATTTTTTATAAAATGGCACAGTTTAGTGCTGAGTAAACTGGAAGGAATGTCAGGTCATTACTTCCGGGTTCCTAGACTGTAGAGCCGATCCTGGATTTGTTCAGCTGTCCAGCCAGCCAGTAGATGTGCTGGATGGTTGTTCTGGTCTCCCGGTGGGACAGTAGAGCCTGAGAGGGCTGTGGAAGGTGTCAGGATGCTCCGTCCCGCTGCTAGTTAGCCTCTCTGATTGCTTTTACAAGAGAGCTGACCACAGGCTCGAAATAATGGTACTGGGATGATGCCTGCAGCTTCAGGCATCATCCTGGTGTAACTGCTTGAAGTTCAGGCAAGTCTCTGGTCCGCACATGGGAAAAAAAAAAAAAACAGCACCAAAACACATGGTGCTGCAGCACCATGCAGTTTAGCATGCATGAAAATGCCAGAATATTAAAGTGATTCTAAAGGCTTATTTTTTTTTTTAAAGAACAAAAACGTGTATACTTACCTGTTGTGTGCAGTGGTTTTTCACAGAGCAGCCTGGATCCTCCTCTTCTCGGGTCCCCTGCTGGTGCTCCTGGCTCCTCCCTCCCATCAGGTGCCCCCCACAGCAAGCAGCTTGCTATGGGGCACCTACTGCTCCGTGTGGCCTGCCCCCCTCTCTTCTCTTTGGCTCACTAGCTGTGATTAACAATGGTGGGAGCCAATGGCTTCCGCTTTGTCTCAGTCAATGAGGAGAGGGAGTCCCAGGTTAGCCGAGACTCCAGTGCACATTGCTGGAACGAAAGGGGGCTTAAATTAATATTGGGAGGGAGGAGGGGGGGGGGGGAGCTGCTGCACAGAGGTTTTTTTACATAGAACGCATGAAGGTAAGAAAACACCAAGCCTTTAGAACCAATTTTAAATTATTCTGGTCATTGAAATGAATGAACTCTCAGGAGCTAAAAGTGCCTGGCATTTAGACACATTTACATGTGTTTGAGTAAAAAAAAAACAAAAAAATAAAACCCACACCACACAAAACATGCCTAAATGCGCCTCTCGAACGCACTGGCGATTTTTTTTCTCCCCTGCCTGTAAATGCTCTCTTCTAGTACACCTGTAAAAGCCTGTGTGCGCACAGACACGGGCTGATTAACAAACTGGAGAATACAGTACAGCTCTCTGTAGAAACCAATCAGCTTCCAGGTTTTGTCAAAGCTTAAAAGTAGAGTTTCGGCTGTTTTTGTGTTTATTAAAAGTCAGCAGCTACAAAAAAAACTGTACCTGCTGACTTTGCTGGGACAGATAAGTGTGTGTTTATTAAAAGTCAGCAGGTACAGTTGTTGTAGCTGCTGACTTTTAATAAACACACACTTATCTGTCCCAGCAAATGTTGTCACCCGCGCTGTCCCTTCTCCCCTCCACGGCATCTCAATCATGGGCAGCAGGCTGTGACAGCTTGCAGCTTGACTGCCTGGTGCCCACTGTGCATGTCACTCTGCACCTCTTAATTGGTCCAGCAGTCTCCAGGGACTTGTGAAAGTTCCCAGGAGACTGCAGCAGGGAGGAGGGGGCCAAACTTCTGACTCACTTTGCCGCAGCAAACTGAGCTGGAAGTGGGAGCAGGTACCTGTCAAACACAGGTATCTGCTTCCCACTCCCCCCCCAAAAAGGTGCCAAATATGGCAGTGAAGAGGGGGGGGGGGCAACAAATAAGTGGAGCTTCCACTTTTGAGTGGAACTCCACTTTATCTGAACAAACTGAAGCTAGAAGCCGATTGGCTACCATGCACAGCTGCACCAGATTCTGAGTTTTAGTAAATCTCCTCCATAGACCAACAGAGGGATGTTTAGAGGCAAAGAACAGAACCCAACAAACTCCTGTAACGGCATTTATTAAACACTGTGTGTATGAAGCCTAACACTGCACTTTTCTACATTCAGCCCATAGTGGCCCCAGCAGTAATGTACAGCCTGCACTCCATGAATGAAGCCTCCCCCATCTGCGATCGTTCTCTAGAAATGCAGCAACAAGGGAGTGTCTTCCCACCAATCAGAATGCTGGATTCCCTGTAGAGGTTGCTATGGACAACCCCCAGTCTCCCTTCTCACCTCTTAGGCAGGTCGAAGCAGTGCAGCCATGCTGGGCGCCCCCGTCCGGTCTTGGTCTTTCCATAGCGGATGAGATCCTGGAAGACGGCGCAGAGTGTAGAGCCCCGGCGGGCACAGTCTCCCAGCACATGGAGGAACAGAGACACGAGGAAGGCGACATCTAGCAGGAGCCACAAAGCGGCGATGACAGTCAGCCCTGTGCCTGAGAGCGTCATGGCCGCCTCACCCACAGCCCGCTATTTCCAGACTACACGCTCCCCTCATGCACCTCCTAGGGCTACACAACCTCTCGATAGTTCCCGGGTTACTTCCACATATTACAACCCGACTCCTCCCCCATCCACATCTGCCGCTTATAACCTGCATTTATATGGGAACTAGTTGTCTGTATCTAGTTCCGGACCGGAACACATTCATTGGGGCACGCTATGAGGCTTATTTACAAGGACCCTCTAGGTGCCCGTCGTAAGTGCCTGTTACAAAATGCTGCTTTCTGATTTGTTGAAAGTTGATAAGTACCTACCTTCAGGAGCTAAGCACCTTTTTGCTAACCACTTGCTACCCAAGCCAATTGTGACACTCTTCACATACATATAAAAATTCAGCATTTTTTTAAACTAGAAAATTACTTAGAAACCCTAAACATATATTTTGTGAAAACAAAGGTCCTGGAGAATAAAATGGTGGTTGCAGCAATCTTTTCTATCACACGATCTTTGCGCAGCAATTTAACAAACACGAATATTCAGGAAAAATAAACTTTAAAGCGGTAGTAAACTGCAGCTTGAGGTAAAAAATATTAAAAATCCCCTGGAAGGTGATGTCATCGCATACTAGTACATTATCCAGGACTTACCTTAAAATGAAGCGAACACGTACACCCGCCGAATGCAATAGGCTGTTTTGTTTTTGCTGCGAAGTGCAGCCGAGGCATGTGTACAGCCTTGAATGGCTTGGCGTCAGTGTTCAGGTGGTGGTTGGTGGGCAGTAAAACAATAACTCAACCACCCAGTTTTACTGTTCTTTGGCTGCTTGTGTGAACAAAGTTACAAACACTACACTTGTACAGGTACTGAAAATTCCCAAATAGAGCTGCTCTGTCACATTGATTCAAAACAAGTATATTAATTTGATTATTTAATTACCTTTACTGTAAAATAATTTTATTTTATTAGGAAGCCAAGAATATATTTATACCAACACTTAAAAACCATTACATTCTGATGCACACCCATATATCAAATAGAGAACAGTTACATGTACAAAAATATATTTGGTAATTAAAAATTGATGCCATCACTTTATTAGCTTCAGATCTCATCAAGTTGAAGTTTGGTATAACTGAAAAGGGTAATTTCATTAAGCACAGAGAAATTCCAAAGACATATGTATGTAAGAAGGGGCACAGAATTGAGAGGCTGTGGCCCGGCCTCTTAGTTTTGTGCTTGGTCCAAACAAACTATTTACAGTCATGGGAAGTATGGAGATCAGCCTTAAGCACATTGTGTTTGCCTATTGTGAATTAGATGAGAATCAGATCACATTTTATTGTAAATTACTGCAGACAAACAGTTCATTCCCAAGGGTTCACATACTTTTTGTTGCCACTGGTAGATATTTCAATACAGGAGGTGTGTTACTGGCCAGATCACCAGGTGAAAACAGAGGGGAAAAAATGAAAATTAATGAAACCACCACATCTACATTAATAATTGGTAAGCTATAATATATTACATTATTGGTTTGGGGTTTAACCACTTCCTGTCCGGACATTTTTACCCCCTTCCTGTCCAGGGCAATTTTTAGCTTTCAGCGCTATCACACTTTGAATGACAATTGTGTGGTCATGCAACACTGTACCCATATGAATTTTTTACCATTTTTCTGAGACAGATAAAGCTTTATTTTGGTGGTATTTATTCACCGTTGGGATTTTTATTTTTTTTGCTATGTAAATGAAAATGTCCAAAAATTTAGAAAAAAGTGTTTTTCTTATAAAATTTTGCAAATAAAAAACCTTTCATCATAAATCTTGGCCGAAATGTATTCCGTTATCTTTTTAGTAAAAAAAATAAATAAGCAAAATTAGTTTATAACCAAAAATTATAATTTTTAAACTTTTTTTTACATTTTTATTTTATTTTTTTATATTATTATTTATGGGGGTTTTTTTTTTACATACTGTCACCCTAGCAGTACAGTGTCACCATGGTGACACTCTACTACTTGTGGGGGGTGATGAAGATTTTTTTTTTTTTTTTTTACAGTGATTGCTTTTACACCCATATAGGATGTAAAAGCAAATATTTCTCTTTCTCTCTGTCTGCATTCTTGCAGCCATTGAGAAATACTGAGTGAGCTGTGATTGGTCACAGCTTGTCACATGGTACAATAGCCTTGTACCATGTGACCTCTGTGATCATTCACAGATTTCACACGTAGTAGGCAATGATGTCACAAGTGACATCTTGCTTACTACTTTGCATGTGATCACTGATTGGCCTATCAGTGATCACATGATCGGGACCTCGTACAGAGGTCTTGTCCGACAATCGGTGTTTCACTGTGTCCGGAGGACACAGCGGGCACCGGGTCGTGGTGCTGCGCGCTCCAAGGGAGCACGCACATCTAGAAATGGCGGGTGCCATTTATGAACGGCAACCTGCCCCTGGAGTGCCACCGTCCTGCCGTTTATAAACAGCAGGCGGACGGCAAGTGGTTAAAGGATAAGTTCACCTTTTGGTAAAAAATAATAAATGCACATTTTTTTGCAGGTAAAAAAATGTGCATTTATTATTTCTTGCTGCAGGAGCCTGTAAAGCCTTCTACCAGCAATCAGTAGATTGCTGGTGCCATACTGATCTGTCAGTATATCCGCTTGGCCATAAGGCTTGGCTCACGTATATGCATTTTGCATTTGATGCTTTCTCCAGTGCTTTTTACAGTTTGTTTTGCATTTTTCTACACACGTTTTTGATGCAATTTTACCGGGTTTTATGTTTTGTTCAACTCTTTTTTTTTCGTGAAAATTTAGGGGTTTTTTTGTTGCTGGGCAGAATAAAAATGCGACAAAATTTGGCAAAAATGCACTACCATGCATTTCAGCAGCTTCTCCATTGAACTCTATGGTAGCAAAAATGCTACTTTTTGCTTTTAATAAAGTCTCTGACCCTTTCCAAAAACGCAGCAGCTCAAAAAAGCATAGATGTGAACATGTTCCATAGGAAACCATGTTAAATGGACTGTAGTGCGTTTCTGCAAAAAGCACTAAAAAAAGCATTGGTGTGAATAGAGCCTTAGGGATGTACGAGCAAGCTGATATACTGAAGGAAGATTCAATGAACTACTACGGTGGTCCACAGCGCCGTGGTAGTTAATTGAGAACTACAAGCCAACATTTTTTAAAAATTTGACAGCTAGCCAGGAAGAGGGGCGGTGGAGGTGGAGGGTGATCCCATGCTAGCTGTCAATGCGGGGGATCGGCAGGAAGTAGGGGATGGTGCTCTCATAACATGTTAAATGTTACACCCTGAATATGATCAATATATCTCTCCCTTTAGGAGGGATTCCACCCCTGGATGGATCTGTGACTGGTGATAGGAAGTGGACAGATATGCTTCAAGGAGTCATTTTCATCCAATGCTGGCTTGCTTTTTGCTTCTGGTGTGTGCATAATGGTGGAGGAGTAACACAGAAGTCACATTTATTTTTGGTCACCATTTGATCACATCACTTTTTGGGACTATTATTTGGTCGAGTTTTTTTGGGACACATCACAGTGGATTATATTTACATCCCTGTCATTCATATATTGGACATTCTATACTGGTCATCTATTACATCTATTGTCTCTTTGGTAGCACATTTATACATATTTCATATATTGTACCGCTGCACCATTTATTTATAAGTTCTATTTAAAAGTTTGATGCCAATTTCCATTTCTGTGATTTATTGGATACATCACTTCTCACCTGGTTCTTATGCAAAGGCTGTACTTTCCAACTAAACTATTAAAATATGCCATAGGCAGTATTTGCTCCGCATGGCAAGTGACGCACTTTGGAATAAAAGTGATGGTTCCATTTTGCAATATGTGATGATGATGGCTTACATGGGTCACATCTTTGTCAACTGTTGCTTTCTTGAGAATATTGAGTAGGAAAAGTTTAGAACCACGGTAATGGTTTTTTTGGAGTTCCTTTTAGGGCCAGTTCACATTGACTTGCGCTAAAATGCATGTACATATCCATCCATTTTAGTTGCGTTATAAAGCTGACGTCCATTGACATACATTTGATGTCCATTGACATACATTTTGACGTCCATTGACAGACAATTGATGCCCGTTGACATACATTTTGATGTACCTTGACAGACATTTTGCATTTCAGCGCAACACAATGCAACATTATGCTGTGAATAAGACATATTGGAAATTACTGTTTTTCGGATGTCCTTCTGTTGAAATGCGTTTTACAGCTACGCTAAAACAAACTGGTTTGAATTGACCCGTAAAGAGATTTCCTCTCTCTATTGTTTTGGTGGCAAAAGTTTTGGCAGACTGGAATTGCAGACTTTCCCTCAATTCCTGTCTGCTGAAATCTTTGCCATCAAGATAGACAGGGACAGAAAGAACAACACTTTCTTGAGCTTACGAAAAGACTAAAACCCTTCCAGTCTGTGTTGCCTGTGGCAGTAAATGAGGAAAATATACCTGGGGTTCTAATTTTTCCCCAGCAAGTCCAAGCTCAAAGCTATGCTTTCCAAGAACCTAGCAACATGGGACAAAGCCTTGCATGTACTTTGTTCCATACGGTCAAAAACAGTGAAAACATTTAATAATATTTTTTCTTTAATGATTTACATATTATAATTTTATAACTGGAAACTGTAAGGGACCGCCCGGCGGTACCACTAGCACTCCACTGATCGGATGTTCCCAGCGCACGGAGTCTAAGCCCCAGAGTACTTGTTCACCAGGGCCCCTGATGGTGGGGATGGACTTGGAGTACCCTGGGACCAGGTCGTGACTACTGAGGACACCCGTCAGTGGTAGGGGTATTCGCCAGGGGCTCCCACGGGAGAGAGCCAGGTATGAGGAGGTCTGGAGACCCCGTTGAGAGGGACGGATGGATGGCTGAGCAAGTGCAAGGTCATACAAGCCGGGTCGGTAACTATGGGGACGGTGTGGTACAGAGCAGCGGGCAAAGAATAGTCGGGTCACACGCCAGGTCAGCAACAGCAGGTCAGATCCAATAGGGGGCATTCAGGAGAGAGGTCAGGCAAGCAATGGGTCAAGAACAGGAGAAACAGCAAGGTCAGGGCACAATCCGGGTTAGCAACTTACTTTGACAGGTTAACAGGTTCACAGGATTCAGAAAGACCAAAAGGCACTGAATGACAGCTCAGGGCCGTTTAAATATCCCGCCCTGCGCTGTCATTGGTGCCAGGCGCGCGCCCGTGGTCTCTACTGCGCATGCGCAAACCTGGTTGCCGCGGTCGGCCAAGTCTCGGCGCCCGCGTACAGGGCAGTGTACTGCGCCTGCGCCGAGC
Source organism: Staurois parvus (assembly GCF_062004578.1). Taxonomy (NCBI): domain Eukaryota; kingdom Metazoa; phylum Chordata; class Amphibia; order Anura; family Ranidae; genus Staurois; species Staurois parvus. The sequence goes on along the minus strand of NW_028317867.1, from coordinate 3,306,084 downwards.
CCAGCGGCGCGGAGATCTCCGACAGAAACACAGCTAGACAAATAGACTGAAATTAGCAAAATAGAGAGACTGTTATACAAGCTAAATTATGCACCAATCACATTACCTCTGATGTCATCAATAACTGAGTGGATTTCTCACAAATCTGATTTGACCTACATATCTTTACACAACCTCCCCCTACCCATAATACAGCATGGAGGGGCTCAGTGAAGGTGGCATTGAAGGTGTAAAGGTGCTGGATCGGGTCACACAGGTCATAAAAGGAGATCTGTCCGGCCTCATAATCCAGATATATCCCGACTCTATTACTGGAGACCTTTCCAGGTAACCGGAACCAATTCCTATCATATAGCACCGAATACTGATTATTCAGCCACGATTTATGCAAACCCCATGACTTGTTATTCCAGCCAATCTCCGAGTGACACCCACTCCTGTTTATACTGGAGTAACACATCCCGACACTCCAAACCTGGGACCTCTCCACATCCACTTCCCAGTAATGTTGCCCAGAGTGGAAACTTTGAGTGCTTAACACCTGAGCAGACTGAAATCTTCCTGGTCTTTCTGGGTATTTATGGGTAAAAACTGAGAAGGATACATTTGTTCTGTTGTCTGATATACAAAGATCATTCCCAGCTGTGTTTATATCCAGTGTTATGTCTGCAACCTTTGTCGGTCCCAACATTTTGACAAACTGAATACTAGGCTGGTGGTGTGTGCCTTGTACGGTTGAGGCTGGGTGAGGAACTCCAGAAGGTGGTGCAATAATGATGTGTCCTTTGTCCTCTGTGCTACTTTTAGGTTTCTGAACATTTACCCGAGACATTATAGAAAATAAACCTGTTTGTAATGTCTGTGAAATCCTAGCCATGCCCAGATGCTCTCCATCATGGAGGAGTTTATCGATTCTCTGTCTGTCGTTATTATCACCATCCTCAGTATCATACAAATCGCCTATATATTCCTGAAGGACAGTCAGTGGATGCATCATGTTACACAGCTCCTCAATGTGATGTATCTTCCTGGACAGCTCTTCCTTTTTTAATTCCAGCTCCTGTATCACATCCAATATGGAGAATGACAACCGCTTGGCCGGCTTGAAGATCTCACTTAGAACTCTTTCCTCCAGGACCTTCAGCTGTTTCCTGAGGTCTCTAAAGAGTGCAGTGACTCTCTCTTTCTCCCTTGCTGCTTTTTCTTCTACTGTTCTCCTCTGTTTCTGAAGACTCTGGACTCCTTCCTCCGTCTTTTCTTTCTTTGTCAGCAGTTTCTGCAGAACATTCCTCATTTTATTTTTTTTCTTTGTAGAGGCCTCCTCCAGTGACTCAAACTTGTGACCTGTGTGTTCTCCAATCAAACAGCAGGAAGCACAGACACAAGTATCATCCTCTGTGCAGTAATACTCCAGTATCTTCTTATGGATGGAGCAGCAGACCCCAGAATCCTCCTGAGCTGGTTGAATAGACAGGAAATTCTCCACTATGTTACGTAGTTTCATGTTCCTGTGCAGTGCAGGTCGCTCTTGATACATCTGTCTGCATTCAGGGCAGGAATAGCCTCCAGACGCTCTTTGTGTATCCAGCACACAATTAATACATTCTTGACAGAAGTTGTGTCCACACTGCAGCATTACAGGGTCTGTATATATGTTCAAACAGACAGAACATTCCAGCTCTGCTTTCAAATTGGCAGACGCCATTGCTGACAGCAGAAGAAAGAAATGAAAGTGAAAGTCTGTGACGCTTGGAATCCAGTAGGTGGCATAATTGTGCACAGCAAAGCTGAGTTAATTTTTTATTTCTCGTCAGGAGTCTTTGGAGTACAGCTGCATTTCAAAATTAAAAAAAAAAAGTTGCCAGGCGCGGCTAAAGTACTGCACATGAGTAAAATATGTACCCAGTTATTTTCAATCTCCATGCTATAATGATTCATGCCCCGTACACACTATAAGAATATTGTATGAAATTTTTCGTACGAGGACCGATCGTCTGATAATCCGACCGTTAGTACACAGCTTTCTAGAGCCGATCACGACAATTTGTGCGACAATATCCGAATGGGCAAGTGCAAAAATATTTCTCGTACGATACCAGATCGTACGATTTTCGTTTAAGCAGTACAGTAGTCGTCCGAAAGTGTAATACAAATACAATACAATACATGACATCACTTTCAAAATTCTTTTCTTTCATAGTAGAATTTTTGTATCTTTAATAACTGTTTCACTTTTGATGTGAGACTAGCAGGCGAAAAAAAAAGGGCGATCGTTCGCCCGATATTCTCATCATGTGTACGGGGCTTTAGGCTTCACTCACACTAGTGTGATTTCTACTGCATCTGTGCTGCAATGCACAACAGTGGAAAGCACTTTAGTCTGTATATTGCCTGTATACATCAATGAAATATGGTGCAGTATGATTAACAAAAAAAAGATGTAGGTACTTACTTTGGTGCAGAATAGTGCATTTTTGACCCCATAGACTTCAATGGGAGCACACAAAAAACATATTTTGATGCGTTTTTGGCAGTTTTGTGCTTAAACCAGTCTCATCCTCTTACCAAAATGAACAAAGCATTAAAATGCATAAAAAATGTACTAACAACATGCACTGGATTATGCAGCAGCACTGGTGTGAACATAAATTTAGGGTTGGAAACACATTTGGTGCACACTGCCCAAATTGTATGGACCAGCAGACTACGTAGGCCTCCTAAAGCCTCCACAATAAAATTCTAAAATTCAGCTCCACTAAAGAGTATGGAAGGTAAAAGTTTCTAGTGCCAGCTACTGAATTCTGCAAGCTAAATAAAAAATGATCTGAGTTAAATACAGAGGTTTTAGTTGCACACAATTTGCAAATACATGTGGAAGCTGCACTGTCTTGTCAGGCCACTTTGAATAATGCATTCTAACACTTACAGTAGGTAGTTGTGGATGAAGATGGATCACTGTTTGACCAGCAGGTTGAACAGAAAAATTGACCCAATTCCCCCATCCACACATTCTATGTGGATGAGGGAACCCTCCTTACTGAGCTTTTGTATTCTGACAGTGGGGAGAATTTCCTGCTGTCAGAATACACTGATCAGCGTTGCAGGCTATACCCTGCAGGTCTGATCAAGCGTGGAAAATTCAAAAGGCAGTTGTCCAGATGTCATTTGATATATTGACTTCTCTACAACCTCCATGCCCATACGTAGATCGAAATTCGGCTGCTCCCTGCTGAACCGGCCGAATTTTGATCCATATATGGTTGGCTTAATCTATGAGAGTCTCCAAGTTAGAGCATACTGTATATAGCATTGAATAAATTAAGGGCAGGTATGTCTGGAGGAAGCCACTCCTCCCTAAAGGTACAGAACACACCAAAAGCAAAATAGAGCACAATGGCAGCTGAAAGCATCCTATGTTCCCCTGCACCATATCCAGCAAGCTATTGTATTTGGAAAGCTGGCATCTGTGGCTGTCAAAATACACAAAACAGTGGATTGGATGCACACGCTGTTCATCCAAGAATTTTCCACTTGGTTCCTTTGACAAAAGTTAGTTGAGAAAAAGACTTTTGTTGAGCTGGGTGGTGCCAACAACACCACTAGGTATGGAGGACCTACACGGGGCAAAGAATGTTGGCTGTTCTAGAATAGGTGGAATTTGTTAAATTGTAAAGAGCCTGGCGCATCGCTAGACAATTTTAGAGATGAAGCATTATGGAAGCCCAGATATTTCTTATGGAAAAATTAATAATAACAAACCCTAGGAATGATTATATGAATATTAAAGGAAACCTGTCATGAGGGAAATGGGTTAGCTGCCTTTGACAACCTCCAATCACTAACCTCTGCTTGCGAGAATACTAAATGCCTGACTGTCACGTTAAAGAAATTACTTTAATATATTATAAGTCAATGACTGACTCAAAAGTATTGAAACCAAATATAGTTAAGCAACCAGCAATTTCAGATGGAGGTCAACCATTGCTCTAGAAACGTAGTAACCGGCCAGCAGGGATTAGCCAAATTTCGATCCATGTATGGGAACTGTGGTTGTACAGAAGTCAGTCTTCCGATCAACTTTTTTTTATAACCGTCCTGCTAGAAAATTTCTTCTTGATCAGCGCTGCAGACTGTAGCCTGCAGCTTTGATCTGCGTATTTTGATGGTGGTGATGTCTCCCTGATGTCAGCATACAATGACACAGCGAGAGGATTACCACATCAACTTCGAATGGGTGAATTGGTTAGTTTTTTTCATTCTACCCGCTGGCTGAAATAAAAAATTTAACCCATATATGGCTAGCTTTAGAGACATGGGGTAGCTTGTGGATGGGAGGGCTTCCAGGAGAGACACGGTGGTATCTGAGATATGTGGAAAACAGAGCAGAAGACACACTGAACAGCAGAGAGGACTAGTTTTATTTATGAACTTAAGTCAAGGCAGCAAGTAAACATAAAAGCAACAACAGAGAAACAGCAAGAAAGGTAAGAAAAAGTGATGGCAGGGAAGGCAAGAGAATGAAGGAGCAGCAATGAATATAGGTAATCTGGGACACATGTTGGAAGATGAATAGGCAGAGATGAGAAACAGTGTTAGTGCTGATAATCAGTGGAGACAGCAAGGAATGTTGAAATGTCAAGAATCATAGCAGTAAAGAGGGCTCTGAAAGTAGTAGATGGAATTGTGAGACACAAGTGATGCAGCATGGGAGGAGAACTAGGGTGCCGGCCTTACCACAGTGTCCCAGATGTGAGTGAAGTAGAAGTCAGTGGCAAGAGAAAGACCATGGAGCTTGGAGGTAAACACATGAAGTATAAATGGAGCTTCCAGGATTGCACACCAGCCTTGGTGGGAGTGTTAATGTTTGAGACTAGACCCCATCCCTTTGCAGACATGGACCAGATCTCACTCCAGTGTCTAAAGCTCAACCCAGGGAGCCTCACGCATCCTCCTTTACAAGTGTAGTGCTTGAGGACTTCCCAGATCCTAGAACCAGGGAGAATATTCTGACTCCAATAATTGTAATGGTGACTTATCCCTTCCTGACCTGAATGTAGTAGACATAATCACTGCAGACAATTTTCATCAAACAGCTGAACATTTGGCATCCACAGATAACTTTATTGCATGCAGAAATGCTTAGGCAAATAATATGATGCAGTAGATGTTGGTGTTACAGTACAGCTTGAGAGGTAAGAATTACAGATAATGAATGCAGGTAATACAATGATGTCTAGGTAGCCTCATAACCATAAACAATTAATCTAGTGAAACAGCATAGGATATCACCATAGATGTATTTCCATTGCCCGTGTATCACTACCACAAAGGAGCTGCTGGTGATTAGGTCTATTTCCTTCTTACAGCACCCACAGCAAGGCACACAGCATTTTCTGCATACTTCCATGGGCTCAATAATCAGACAGGGTTTTGTTTTTTGGTGTTTTTATTGTGGAATGATGAACTTGGATAGCGAAGGGAGCATGGGATACCCCGAACTGTAAAACTCTAGAACTTTAACAACTTGAGGGCTGCTAAACTTCTAGCTGTGCTGTACAGATTGCGAGCTGTACTGCACAACTTTAGGCTGCAAGGTACTTTGTCTTAGATGTATGGAGTAGTAGTTGTAGTTGCACCGCTACTGGCTGTCTTGCACTGCACCTGGCTGTACTAAGCTCAGTCTTTGAGAAGTGGTGTGCCTCTGGTTGACTTGCACAACTCCTGGCTGCACGCAATCCTGACTTGTAATGTGTTGCACTCTACAGTCACTTCTCCCTTAAATGGCTGGATTAAGTACTCACTCCCAGAAATGGGGCTTCCACACTCCAGAACTCCTGGCTCTTGGAGTCAACGCTGACCCAGTCTGTCTTTCTCTATCTAGTAGGGTCCTCAGCTAAGCCTAGCTGAGATCTTCACAGCTGTACTAGACTCCTGAGGCCTCTCTCCTTTTCTCCTCTCTGCCCTAGGGACACAGCCTCCAGCAAAGGGGTCTCCTCCAGTTGCTGGACCCTGGACTCTGCCCCCTGGCTGCTAGGCCTCAAAGTATTTATGACCTTTCCTTCCACTTACTGGGCATGCTTCCCTAGGAATTGGCTGGAGAACCATAAATATATAGGCTGCCTGCCCTTCCATTATGTTCTGGAACACTCCAGAAGACAGGGGAAAGTAGCAGGCCAGCAACCTGTGAGACACTGAACAGCTCCTAGCCCAATTAAAAAACTTCTGCTTACAGGGGAGCCAACTAAATTTACCTAGCAACCTATCAAGTAGGAGGGTGCTACACCCATATATCTGATGGAGGCAGCACAGTGACAGCTTTTTCTGGCAAAACTTTTTTTCCTGGTGTCCACATAGCAGCATAACTGTTATAGGGCTCTGCCTCTTAACCACTCCCTCTAGACCAGTGAATAGCATAAAAAAGGAATAGCTAAGGCCCCCCGCATTCTCTCTTTTTTCCTAATACCTCCATGCACCAGAGAAACAGCTGTTTGCCCCAACAGAACAGTGCTCCATTTAGGACATTACCTTTAAAGCAGTGTTTCTTAAAGCAATAACCTCAGGTAGAAGAGTGTCAGAACTGTAGGCCCTGTGGGCCTTGGATAGACATCGTTTTCTTCCCAGATCATGTAGAACTACATCCTGTAAACCACTTCATACCTAAGGTGGCAACATCTTTTCATGTTTGGGCCTTACCTAACTTTCCAGAAGATCACACAGGAAGGTTACATGAGCTAGATGTATCCAGAACATTGAGGAAGTATCTCCCTGCTACTGCTCCTTTTAGATCCTATAAGAGGCTCTTCATCATTCCAACTGGGAAAAATCAAGGGAAGGAAGTGTCAAGGTCCTACCTTTCTTCAGAGCTTGTGCATCTCCATGAGCTGGCATCCATCTTGGTTTTCTTCAAAGCATGGTGGGAACCTTTATGCCTTCAGGCTTCTGCGGCTCCTCCTCAGAAGGGTGTGGTTGAGCACATTTAAACCTGCTGTCTGCAAGTGTGCTCTGCACTTGTGTCCTGTATGTTGCCCTGTTGCAAGCTCTTGTGGTGTTCCCATTGCACTCCTGGTAACCGACTCGGCTTTGACAAGACTATTCTCTGTGTTAACCCTTTACCTGACCTCCCGTTGCTGAACCCGGCCCGTGACCTGAGTATTCTTTGCCTACCGTCTAGTACTGTCTGCTCCGTTGTTATTGACCCGGCTTGTCTGACTACTCTACTCGTGTTCCCATCTAGCTCCCACCAGCTGTACGCCATTGGCGGCAGTCGTTATCGCAGCTGGGGTCACTCGGGGGCCGCGACCTGGTCTCAGGCTGCGTCAAGTCCATCCCCACCATCAGGGGCCCTGGTGAAGGGTAGCCTGGGGCTTAGACTCCGCGCCCTGAGGGACTCCGGTCTGTGGGTAGTGGCTGTCGTCAGTCGCAGCGTGACCGTACCATAGGCCTGCCTGCCCGTTCCAGCGTTCCTGCCCTGACAGGAAGCCACTGCCAAAACCTTAGCTAGCTGGATCCTGAAACGCATTAACAGAGCATATAGAGCAAGGGGCCTTGAACCTCCTTCTGCGGTGACTGTGGACTCCACTAGGTTGGTTGCAGCCTCCTGAACAGCACATTTGAAAGTATCCATAGAAACCATATGTAGAGGGGCATCATGGTCATCTCAGTATACTTTCTTAAAACATTACAGAATAGACCCAGGTTCCTTGTCAATAATACACTTTGGAAGAAGAACTGTACAGTCTTCTGTCACATTGTAAAATAAAATTACTTTGTCAAGCAGTACCCACCCGGTCAGTTAGTTATGTATGCTGCTGTGTGGGCTCCGGGAAAATTGTATCAAATACTTATCGTAACTTTCCTTTCCTGGTGCCCATCCATGGCAGCATACATGCCCACCCTATGTGTGTATATGACTAATTACAAAGAATGGGGAGGGGGGGCCTTGCCTTGACTATTCCTTTTTTATGCAATTTACTGGTCATGAGGGAGTGGTTAAGAGGCAGAGCTCTATCACGTGTATGCTGCCATGGATGGGCACAAGGAAAGGAAAATTATGGTAAGCATTTAATACAATTTTTGAATACTGTAGGGATGGGTTACACCCCTGTCAGTTTATCTTGTGCTGGCTGTGTCCAGTTGGAAAGATTTTTCATGACTTCATGTCCTAGAGATGCGCCAGGGATTGAGAGGAAATCTCTAAAAGTTAGGGTATTTCTCTTTTAGACTATTGAGAAGATAATGTCTATGCTGGATTCATATATTTGAAATGGCAATATACAATAAAGCAGTAATAAGGTGTGTTTGTGCAAAGTGTGCTGAACTGACATCATCAGAATAACAACAACATAAAGACATACAGTATATGCATGGTGTAAGAACAATGTTATGCACTGGTGGGAAGGTAATCTTTGTGCTGTGTTAACATCATTCAAAAAGGCAATATAAAGTGGTGACACATTTTCAAGCCGCAATAATTAGGCAAGTCTGTGCAATAGATACACCCTTTTTGAAACTGGGAGGGGTGTACACACAATAATAATGCTGTAAAGTGAACCATGAGGCATTGTTATGCATAGTTGGGATAGCCTATTTATCCTAAATATGAGCATATGGCCTAAATTGGATGCAATAGGAACAAAAACCCCTTTTCGTAAGACTGATTTACTTATTTAAATAAAAAGTATATACATTTATTGTAATAATCTAGTTAAGAGCATAGTACCAAATACCTACTGTTTTCTAGTTTGTTTGGTAAAATTAACAATCGCCTCCTGTTCCTGTGGTGATTATAACATTTAGAATTTCTCATAACTTTTTGTCTCCCTCACAATGGTAACTAGGACACATAAAGATGGTGAATCTACTCAACATGAACATAGCAGCAATAAAAACCTGACAGGGGTTCTATCCATTCCTGACTCTATCCAAAAGGTAAAAGAAAAGTTTTAGCTATACATACACTTTGTTATTTATCACTGGCTGATGGCTTCCTTCCTTACTGTGGAACAGTCTCTGTCCACAGGAGTCTCTTAAAGGAACAAATGTAAAGGTGAATTAACACCATACACCCTCCCCGCTGTGCTCACCTTTGGCGATCCTGAGCTTCCACTACTCATGCAGCTGGTCTAGCGGTCTGAGGATTTGAAATCACAATTTTTCTCCTTCTCTGTGCAACGCTTTTGGGATGGACCAGATTAATTCAATGTGATGGAACTATATAGTATCACCTTTACTCAAGTGACCACAAGCGGCGCATAACCTATACCATATAAACCCTATATCAATAATCTCTAATTATTATTCATGTGTCCTTTTCTATCTTCATCAATACCCCTGTAACACAAACATAATGTGTAATTTAGGTAAATATAAAGTGACTGTAAACATAAAACAGTGATGCTCCATATATTCCAAAAGAAAATAGAATACAAAAATAGTCCCGTGATAGGAGAAAAACTGAAAGTCCAGTGTTCAAAAATTCCAAAATTAAAGTCCTATGTTGAAATAAATTTCAGTGATAGAAAATATATAAACGTGTTGAAAAGATCCATGCTGTGCCCACCATGCACCCCCACTCAGGTGTGCACTCACCAGAACATAGCCTTTAATAGCATAATCACAAGGATATCCACTGTCGAGATCAAGAGGTTCCTCCAAGAATCACCCTTATCATGAACGGTTGCCAGGATCATAATAAAATACTCCACGCCATCATAACATAGACAGAGAAAAAATGTTTGCTCCAATCGTGTATTACCCAAAGTAAACAACTTTAATAATCCAAGTATTGCACTTACAGCAATAAAAACTTCAACAAACTGTAGCTGCTGACTTTTAAAATACAGTTACTTACCTGTCCCTTGGACCACCGGTGTCCTCACCACCACTGGTTTCATCAGCCGTCTTCTCTCCCTGGCGCCAGCATCTTCAGTGTGGGCACCCGGCTGTGACAGCTTGCGGCTTCACAGCCGGGTGCCCACTGCGCATGTGCGAGAAGCGCTGCACTTTGTGAATGGCCCCGTTGTCTCCTGGGACCTGTCACGTGTCCCAGAAGACTACAGGGGGGGGGCAACTTCTGCTACCGATCGCCTAGGCGATTGCAGTGGAAGTGGGAGCGGGTACCTGTCAGATTTGGGTACCTGCTCCCCAAAGGTGCCAATCCTTAATGGGGAGCGGGAGATAAAGGCTTAAAGTGGAACTTCCTCTTTTGGGTGGAGCTCCACTTTAAGTTCCTGTGGAAGCAAAGTACCCCAAGAATGGGCAGAATCACATGGCTGGCCTTGTTTATTCTCTCTTCAGGCAGAGTGCAAAAGGTAGCAGCTTTAATGAAGTATTATAATTGAGGAGACAGCAGAGGATGCAAGACACAGAAGGGGGTTATTTACTAAAATTGGGAGTGCAAAATCTGGTACAGCTCTGCAGAGAAACCAGTCAGCTTTTATCCCTGGTTCACAAAGAATGCAACTTTGAAATCCCACTACCTTGCTTGAAGTCAGGTCAATGCGATTTCATGTGCGGCTTTCCTGACATCTGTGCAACTTCATGCTTAGATGCCTATGCAAGTCGCACATGAAATTACAAAAAAGAGTGCAGGTGCCTTTTTTCCAAATAAGTGCAGCACTGCAAACTCAGAGTCACATCAATTTGAACAGTTCCATAGGGAGAAATAGGGTGCAACTTGTCATTCAATTTGGAACTGTCAAATCACATGATAAGTCCCACCATTGTGAACCAGGGCTTATTGTCAAAACTCAACAAGTTGAAGTTAGAAGCTGATTGGCTACCATGCACAGCTGCACCAAATTCTTAGTGCACCAATTTTAATAAATCTCCCCCAGTAAGTATTTTGGAGTGAACTTAGCAGAGTGATAGCAGAGTATGGGAGACTACAGTAAGTGTAGGGCAGTGCAGCCACAACATTTACTATAATCTTCCATACTCTGCTTTCAGAATGCTGGATAACACTGGGACTATAAGGGAGTAATGTCAGTGGGAAGACAACAGAGTACAGGAGACAGCAAAAAAAATAAATAAATCAGTACAGTAGATTGCACTCATTGTTATCAGTTGGGAGACAGCAGAGTATGGTAGACCGCAGTGACTATAGTAGAGTGTAATCAGTGGGGAAAAAGAAGAGTATGGTAGACTGCAGTAAGTATACAGTTGCAAGAAAAAGTATGTGAACCCCTTGGGATTCCGTGGAGTTTTGCATGAATAGGGCATAAAATGTGCTCTGAATGTCATCTAAGTCACAACAATAGAAGAACACAGTCTGCTGAACATAATACTACACAAACATTAGATGTTGCCATGGTTTAATTGCACATAACATGTAAACATTCACAGTGCAGGGAGGAAAAAGTATGTGAGGCCCTAGCTTAATGACTTCTCCCAGAGCTAATTGGAGCCAGGAGTGAGCCAACCTTGACTCCAATCAGTGTGATGATATTGGATGTGTTGCTGACAGCTGTCCTGCCCTTAAAAAACACACACCTGTTTTGGGTTTACTGGTTTCAAGAAGCACTGTCTGATGTGAACCATGCCTCGCAGAAAAGAGCTCTCAGAAGACCTACGATCAAGAATTGTTGACTTGCATGAAGCTGGAAAGGGTTACAAAAGTATCTCCAAAAGCCTTGATGTTCATGTGTCCACAGTAAGACAGACTGTCTACAAATGGAGAAAGTTTAGCACTGTTGCTACTCTCCCTAGGCGTGGTCGTCCTGTAAAAATGACTGCAAGAGCACAGCGCAGAATGCTGCATGAGGTAAAGAAGAATCCCAGAGTGTCAGCTAAAGACCTACAGAAATCTCTGGCACATGCTAACATTTTTGTTGACACATCTACAATAAGGAAAACATTAAACAAGAATGGAGTACATGGGAGGACACCACGGAGGAAGCCATTGCTGTCCAAAAAGAATATTGCAGCACGTTTGAAGTTTGCAAAAGAGCACGTGGATGTTCCACAGCACTACTGGCAAAATATACTGTGGACAGATGAAACCAAGATTGAGTTGTTTGGGAAGCACACACAACACTATGTGTGGAGAAAAAAAGGCACAGCACACCAACATCAAAACCTCATCCCCACTGTAAAACATGGCGGAGGGAGCATCATGGTGTGGGGCTGCTTTGCTGCCTTAGGGCCTGGACGGATTGTTGTCATTGATGGGAAAATGAATTCCAGAGTTTATCAAGACATTTTGCAGGAAAACGTACGACCATCTGTCCGCCAACTGAAGCTCCGCAGAGGATGGGTGATGCAACAGGACAATGACCCAAAGCATACAAGTAATTCAACAAAACAATGACTGCAGCAGCACAGAATACGCCTTCTGGAGTGGCCCAGTCAGAGTCCTGACCTCAACCTGATTGAAATGCTGTGACATGACCTTAAGAGAGCGATTCACACCAGACATCCCAAGAATATTGCTACACTGAAACAGTTTTGTGAAGAGGAGTGGTCCAAAATTACTCCAGATCATTGTGCAGGTCTGATCTGCAACTACAGGAAACGTTTGGTTGAGGTTATTGCTGCCAAAGGAGGGTCAACCAGTTATTAAGTCCAAAGGTTCACATACATTTTCCTCCCTGCACTGTGAATGTTTACATGTTATGTGCAATTAAACCATGGCAACATCTAATGTTTGTGTAGTATTATGTTCAGCAGACTGTGTTCTTCTATTGTTGTGACTTAGATGACGTTCAGAGCACATTTTATGCCCTATTCATGCAAAACTCCACGGAATCCCAAGGGGTTCACATACTTTTTCTTGCAACTGTAGTAGAGGACATTCAGTGGGGAGATGTGAGAGTTTTGGAGATCATAAGTGTAGTAGAGGACATTCAGTGGGGAGATGTGAGAGTTTTGGAGATCATAAGTGTAGCAGAGGACATTCAGTGGAAAGACAGTAGAGTACTGTAGACCACAGTGAGTGTAGAAGAGTACTGTCAGTAGGAAAATGACAGAGTATGGTAGACTGTGGTGACTGTACTAGATAGAATGTAGTCAGTGGAGACAAGCTGAGTACAGGAGATCACATTGGATATAATATACTTCAGTCATTGAGGAGATGGCAGAGCATGGTAGACCTCAGTGAGTGCAGGAGAATAAATTGTTACATAGAGCAACTGCATAAATGTAGTCAAGCAATGCAAATACAGTACTTTAAATAATGAACAAGTATCTATTGTAACTGCAGAAGTGTTTCTATAAAAATATACCACCCTAAAGAAAAAGAACATTGCCATAACACGCATGGCCATAGATAGAGCAGGCGTACTGCAGCAAAATGTTCTCTTATTTTGCAATCCTGTATTATGTAAGTAAAATACCGTATTTCTGTATGCAATGTTATATCAAATTACTCCATATGACATAAAAACAAACTCTTATACATGCAAATATTAGCCTCATTAATAGAGTTTATCCAGTTGCAAACTGCTATATACCTCATCTTTTTCCACTTATTAACATGCACATAGCTCAGGGGCGGACTGACCATTTGGAAACTCGGGCACTGCCCAAGGGCCCAGGGTCAGTAGGGGGCCCCATGAGATGCCCCTGGTACCTTTTTCATAGGCTTTTTTGTTTGGGCAAGGACACAGGGGCCCCATGATCCCCTATTGCCCGGGGGCCCCATGAGTTGTCAGTCCGCCCGAGTCATAGCTGTAGAACGATAAATGTGTAGTGCCTCTCTAGTTAGATAGGGGGAGCTAGCTAGGTTTTTTTCAGCTAAAGACTGCATAGCAGCCTGGTGTGAGTCAGCATGGGATGCGTCAGTCAAGTTCACTTTAGGTCAGGGCTGAAGGATCTGCAGCTCAGTTCCCTGATACCTCCCCCTTCTTTTAAAAGCTGGAGAAGTTTTTACAAGGCTGTGGGGGGGGGGGGGGGGTTCTGATCTGCACACTAAGGGCAATCTGGCCAATCCCTAAGCAGGAAACCTAGCAGCCCTTAAGTGTGACTGAGCCAGCTCAGCAGCAGGAGAGTTCGGGTGGAAGATGGAGTGAGAGGCTTGGATACAGGGGCCTGGGAGGGGGTCCAGGGAGGGGCCTACCCACAGGTAGTGTAGCTGGACAGGAGAATCTCTCGGCCTCACCATGCCGTTGGAGAGGTCAGCCTTGGAAGCAGGGAAGGAGCCAGCCCAGTGTAAGGCAGCCACCAACCCTCAATCTTACAGGAGAGGACTGAGTGAGTAATCCTACAACCTCTGGGCCAGATAACGGGAGAGGGCATTCTGGTGGGAGACCTGACTAACACCACACCCGGGACTGTTAATTTCTAAGTGGCAGCTTCTGGATCCCCTTGCCCAGGAATTCCCTCAGGCAGCTAGGTGAAGAGGAGAATTCATCTAGGGTCTGAGGTGGTACACCTGGAGGGCTGGAGAGCTCTTCCAACAAAGAGACTTTGCTGTTTAACAGACTTATACATAGTTGCTAAGGAGTTGTCCTCAGTTCACAGTTACCTTGGGCATCCCTTACACCCCTCAACCCTATCCAAGTTCAATACCCCTAATAAAACGGGTAAAAAAAACAAGCTCAAGGACTGTTTACTGTCTGCAGTGTGAAAGGTCTGAAAAAAATGCATGTTGCTTGGCTGTGCAAGACTAAAGAGGGAACCAAAACTCAGTGACTCCTAAGGATGTAGTGCTACAAATGGAAAGTTTGGGTTGTTATAGCTTGTTTACTGTGCTTAAAGTGTTACTAAACCCATGGTCCTGCATTCACTATGAGCAGTCTTCCACAGTACACAGTATGGAAATGCTATTAATTTAGTAAATATAAACTGCTAAATACCTTTTCTCATCAGCAGTGTATAGCAGTAACATTGTTATGGGGATGCAGGGGGTGCAGACCGTACCCGGGTGACACCCTTCAGAGGGGTGACACCATCAGGACCACAAGGGGTCTGGCCGCCCGCTCCACTGTATTTTATTTCAGTAACAAGGGGAGGGGGTACATGGCTCAACAGACAGGCTTCTCCTGATCCTCCTCTTACCTGCAGCTTCCTTCGTTGGGTGGAGCATCGGTCGTCACATGACTGGCAGTGATAGAGTGCGGTTCAGTCAAACTGAGCCCAGAAGACTAAAGAAAGATGAAGAGGAGAGCAGAATGGTAGTGTGTGCCTGGGGAAGCTTTTGAGGACTGGCCTGTCCACTGAATGTACGTAGTTGCATTGCTGCTGAAAAATTCCTTTTCTTATTGCTGTGAGCTGAATTAACATTTCTGCAGACTGGGCTACATCTGCCAGCCTACCTGTGACTGTCGCTTTGCTGGACTGGGCTGTCTTTTTGCAATATGAGAATGTCTTTTTGCTGAATTGGGCCGTCTCTTTGCTGGATTGGGCCATCTCTTTGCTATATGGGGATGTCTTTTTGCTGGACTGGGCTGTCTCTTTGCTGGACTGGGCTGTCTCTTTGCTGAATATATTGGGCTGTCTCTTTGATGGACTGGGCTAACTCTTTGGTGAGTTGGACTGTCTCTTTACTGAATATATTGGGCTGTCTCTTTGCTGGATTGGGCCATCTCTTTGCTATATGAGGATGTCTTTTTGCTGGACTGGGATGTTTCTTTGCTGAGTTGGACTGTCTCTTTGCTGAATATATTGGGCTGTCTCTTTGCTGAATTGGGCTGTCTCTTTGCTGGATTGGGCTGTCTCTCTGTAGAATATATGGGGCTGTCTGTTTCTTGGACTGGGCTGTCTGTTTGCTGTACTGGGCTGTCTATCTGCTGGACTTGGCTGTTTCTTTGCTATATGGGGATGTCTCTTTGCTGGACTGGGCTGTCTGTTTGCTTAATATATTGGGCTGTTTCTTTGCCAGACTAGGCAGTCTCTTTACTGGACTCGACTGGGCTATCTCTTTGCTGGGTTGGGTTGTCTCTTTGCTGAGTTGGGCTGTCTCTTTGCTGAATATATTGGGATGCCTCTTTGCTGGATTGGGATGTCTCTTTGCTGAATATTTTGGGATGTCTCTTTGTTAGATTTGGCCATCTCTTTGCTAAATATATGGGATGTCTCTTTTCAGAAGTATATCTGGATGTCTTTGCTGAAATATATTGGAATGTCTCGTTGCTGGATTGGGTTGTCTCTTTGCTGCACATATGGAGATATCTCTTTGCTGGATTGGGCCATCTCTTTGCTAATTTTTGGTGATGTTTCTTTACTGGATTGGGCCATCTCTTTGCTGAATATATGGGGCTGTCTCTTTGCTGCTTTTTGACCAAAGTATAATTCCTTACTGTTAAATCTTGAAAGCAATGATGACATGGAATCCATTTTTCATATATTATAAGAGTGTTAAAATAAAAGTGAGTACACTTGAGGACTTGGTGGGATGGCCAGTGGGACAGCCAGTGGGCGTGCCCTGGGGAATGTTGCTGGTCAGGCCTGAGGGGGCCTAGGCCTACAGCTGTGTAAGGGGTCCCAAAATTGTTGACTGCCCTGGACACTATAAAGCCTTAAACTAGCCTGTCCAGTGCTTTGCAGGGCACTGTGGAAGTCTAGATAAGAGAGAGCCCGATGCGCTAGCCTGCCCAGTGTCTACTGCTCTGTCCTGCTTCTGCTTTCACTCTGCAGCAGCAGGACAGAGCACTGTGGCAAACTGGGGGGGGGAGCTGTGCTGATGCAGCGGTGTGGTAAAACATGGTTGGGGGGGTTGGGGGGGTGACACCATGTTGACAGGTGACACCAACCCTAGTGACGCCACTGGTATATAGCAGTCTTGTGACTTCTATCGGTGTCCACCCAAGCATTGGTTAATCTTGTAGGAGGAGTTTTCATTCTCCTTTGACTGTCCTTTGACTGTCCTATGAGGCTGCATAACCCCAGACCCTTTGTCTGGACAGCGTTCATTGGCCTATCCCGTATGGGCAAGTAGATATACTGACAGATCTGCAGGAGACCTGCATGACACCAGTGATGCTTTAAAGGCTCCTGCAGACAAAAATAATAAATGCATATTTTTTTACCTGCAAAAAAATGTGCATTTATTATTTTTGTGCAAAAGGTGATCTTATCCTTTAAACCTACAAATGCACTTCTTACTTGGTACCACAAGGTGGCACTATGATCTAACTTATTATGAAATATGTTGGCCTTACAGTATGTAAATCCTTAGGGCACATGTCTTTTGGTCCCAGAACAATTCTCTGTTGTTCAGAGGTGGCATCTTGTTATTTTTTGCAAGCTATGTTAAGCTATTGGAAGGTTATGTTAAGCAGATTAGAAGGTTGATCTTTTTTCTTGAAAATATTTTTCTCATCCTAAAAAAGACAGTGTTCATTTAGCTTAGTGACTACGGTGAAGCTCTGTTTACGTCTTAGACCACATCCATACGTGCCTTTAGGTGCAGACTATGAATTCCTGCAGAGTTTATGAAAACAGCTGCGTACGGGAAGCCCCATACAAAGCAATAAAGGGAAGTCAGTGTCCGCAGCCATTCGCATGCAATCAGGCATGCAGTGCTTACTTGTGGATGATCAGCCTTGGACTCAAACATCCACCAGTAATCATTGCATGTCCAAATACATGCTGGTGCTGACAGCCTCTTATTGCATTTGTATTGGGCTTTTAAGCCCCAGCTGTTCACATAAACCCCATTGAGTCTCCTGCAGGAATTCATAGTCTGCCTTTAAGCGCACGTGTAAATGAGGCCCTAATCATCCAGGGAAACCTGTTTCTTTAAATTTACCTTAAACCTTGATTGGGTATTGCAAGTGATCATAGCTTCCCCTTTTTCACTAAGCTAAATTAACATTCTTTAGTCCTTTTAGCATATTAGCCCTATAGTGTTTCTGAAATATGTGTGCAAACACAATGCTATGAGATCACCTTTTAAGGGATTTTTTTTCTAAAAAGTGATACTCTGAACTAAACATTTCATTATGATATGGTAAAATCAATCATCACAGTCATATGGTACCCATAGGCATTGCTAGCACCAGGGACTCAGGGCCCCAGGCCATGACCATCCAATATTTCCAAGTTTGCTGCTGCTAGGCTGCTCCAACCCCCCATATAACTTGTGGGATGTTAGTGCATTTCCCTGGCCTTGTCTGATGTCTATACCAGATCTTGAGGGTAACAATGGACAAATGATGATGCTGGCGCAGTGCCATTACGCTCCACTCCCAGCACTCCTCTATGTGCCCATTCAACAGGTAAAGGAGTCCTATAAATGGGCACCTCCCCCAGACAGACCCATACGGGCTTAAGGTTTAACTATTGGCAAAATAAAAAAAGCACAACAGTCCTCCTGCAACTAGTTTTATAAACTGTTTTATAACCTGGCATTAGATCTGATTTTTTTTATTTTTTTTGTTATAGGGTGACAACACTGTTCTTTCTACAGGGAAACTGTACAGCAGTGTTGTTAGCCTTTGGGTAGTCATAAATGGTCACGTGGTCATAGAAGGACTACCAACAAATTTAATCCTATGTTCAGCTAACATTTTTGTTCAGTTACAAAAACAGATTTTTATTTCTTTTGTAAAAAGGTTTTAAAAGAATAAAAATTGAGTTGTAAGCACCCTCTTCAGTGGTAAATAGTTTATTCCAACCCCTTTAACTGCCACTTTTGCTGAACAGATTGGCCTCTTACTGTAAATTAAAAAAATTACAGGTCTACTGGCACAATCAACATGCAATAAAACTATGTTAAAGGGGTGACACCGGAAAACACAAACTGCTATGTAAATGCTATTGACTGACTGCATTTTATATATATCCACTCCCTCATCATATCACGACTCGATTACTGCAACTCCCTCCTTACTGGCCTGCCTCGCCGCTGGCTATCCCCGCTTCAGTCGATCCTGAATACGGCTGCCAGACTCATTCACCTTTCCAACCGCTCCATTTCCGCCACCCCCCTCTGCCAATCCCTCCACTGGCTTCCGATTGCCCAACGGATCAAATTCAAAATCCTAACACTGACGTACAAAGCCGTCCACCATACTGCCCCGAACTACATCACTGACCTAATATCCAAGTACCACCCAACACGCACACTCTGCTCCTCACAAGACCTCCTTCTCTCTAGTTCCCTGGTCTCCTCCTCCCATGCCTGCCTCCAGGACTTCTCCAGGGTGTCACCCATCCTCTGGAACTCCCTGCCCCAACCCATAAGATTATCACCTACTCTCCTCTCCTTTAGGCGCACCCTGAAAACCCACCTCTTCAGGGAAGCCTACCCCACCCCCTGCTAACTTGCCAACCTCCTCCACTCTTCCTACCACCCCATCCCCCACAGCTATCTCCTCCTGTGCCACCATCCCCTCCCTCCTAGCTTGTAAGCTCAAAAGAGCAGGGCCCTCGATCCCCTCATGTTTTGCATTGTATTGTTGTTTTTCTGTCACATGTTCTGTCCCCCTTTGTAATGTACAGTGCTGAGCGAACTATTGGCGCTTTATAAATACTGTATAATATAATATACTGTATATATAATTTATATATTTTGGCCAAAGTTAATCTTTAACATTTATTGGATGTGCTGCAGATTCTCTGTGACAGTGAGGAGGAGGCAAGGGTGGTGGTGGAGGTGTTAAAGTAGAATTCCAGCCTAAACCTAATTAGACTTAAAAATGTTCCCTCCCCCTTCCTAACACCTATGCTGACTAACCTGTGTAAAAAATTTAGCAAATACCTATTTTCAGCCAGCTCTGGTCCGGTCAATTGGTCCTGATTCCATGTGCCAGCCAGCAGCAGCTGCAGGGGAGAGGAGGGAGCACCAATAACGACTGGTACATGGGAACCTATGAGTGATGTCAGCACTCCAAGTTTTAGCAGCTGTTGTCTCCAGCTTTTAGCAGCTGTTGTCAGAGTGCTTTCTCCTCTCCCCTGCAACCACTGCTGGATGACACAGGGGGATCACACGTCCAGACCAAAAAGGGCTGAAAATAGGTAAGTATATACATTTTTTTGTCATCATCAGTATAGGTGTTAGGAGGGGAGCATTTGCAAGGCTAGTTATGTTTAAGCTGGAATTCTAACATTTGTGTGCAGTATATAAATCAAGTAGATGCATATTATGTTTAAACATATCCCCTTAAGCCCTATAGACTTTCTCTCCTTTGCGTGCCCAAAGGCGCTTCGGTCTTTCATGATCCTAAAAGAACTCGGGTTGCACCATCACAGGTCTATTATAGGTACAGATCACAGGTCTACTAAACTTTTGGTTTAAAAAAAAAAAGTGAAGTAAAAAGTAATAAGAATGCTTCATGGTTCTATGATCCCAAGTCACATGACATAATGACACAGCAGCCAGTACTGTCGTGATGAATGAAGCCTTTGCTGACTGCTGCCCACAATGCTAGGTAATTCCCACCCAGCTTTTGATAATGTGTCAAATAACTACATCACTATGAGAACTGCTTAAACATGAGTTCCAGGTATTTTTACCTGTGCCAAGAGGCCAACGTCCTGTGCTCAGAATCCAGCAGGGCAGCTGCTTGACACAGTATCCAGAAGATAGTGGAGATCACTGGGGTAGTGGTGTCTACTACAGTGAGTTCCAGCTTCTTGAAGATTCCCACAGGTATTGTATATACATAGCAGGGGCGGACTGAAAACTCATGGGGCCCCTGGGCAATAGGGGATCATGGGGCCCCTGTGTCCTTGCCCAAACTCAAAAAGCCTATGAAAAAAGGTACCGGGGCATCTCATGGGGCCCCCTACTGACCCCGGGCCCTCGGGCAGTGCCCGAGTTTCCAAATGGTCAGTCCTCCCCTGATACATAATCACATCAAGCCGGACTAATGTAACTATGTAAAAACCTGGAATTCTTCTTTAAATAAAGCTGTCAGAAGTTTAATAATTTTGCTAAACCCCTACCCTTCTTTAATTAATTTGACAGTTTTCAAAAATGTGACCATGCACCCAGTTGGTAATGAGCCCCAACCTAAGCCATGGTTCAGATATGTCTCCAGCACACCAACAAGCTTGTTTCACAGTGGAAAGCTATATATTCGTGTATGATTACAAAGAAAAGCAATGCTTTGGGACCATGCAGGGGCCCTTCCTCAGGCTGGAGGCTTGCTCCTGGTCTAGTTACTAGAAAAGAAAAATCTTGTAATGGAATAACAACTATAATGACTGCCATTTAGAAGAGTGCGGAAATTAAAAAAATACAAACACACATACTCACCTACCAGCTGCTGCATCATTCCAGTGCTGCAAGTTGTCCCCCACAGGCTCTAAGCCTGAGAACTGAGCAATCACATGACTGCTGATCGTTGGTTCTCAGTCTTCACTGAACAGAGAGTGGTGGCTGTCAGTCTCCAACTCTCTGCTCTGTCCCTCCAGTGCTCACTGGTGTGCAGGGCAGGGATGGTTGGATTAGTGCACTGAGAAGCTGAGCCCAGATGGCATCTAGGTGGATCCCGACATTATTGTCCAGAGTCTGGACTGACTCTGTGATAGCAGAATTTAGCTTTAGCCCACTGTCAGCTGATTTTGGGCCATAGGAGAGCAGAAATAAGTGCATAGCTGTGACCCACATGTGAAGTATGACTAAAAGAGCTTTGGCCATACTTCTCTTTTAACTTTCTATCTAAGCATATTGGAATTGTAGACAAGTTTTATCACTTTCATTACTATATCACCGATATTGATGGTCATGATGGAAGACTTTGCGATGAAGAACCTACATTATTCTTATGATAACATTTTATATACATTTACAAAGAGCTATTAGTAGAATAATTATGGTAATCATATGTTCTTATACATTTTTGACTCATGAAACCATTGAGTCAACTGTTGTAAATTGTAGTTATTTAAATATCAAATACAAATATTTTATAATGTTTTAAGTAGCAATTATGAGAGGTCAAAACTTAAAATGAGCAGATGTTTTGCTTTTGAGCCTGATCATCTTGTTTTACATAAACTCTGCTTTCTAAAATATACTTCTTCTTACTCATGCCTGTCATACTGGAGCTCTTGTGTTCACATAATTACCAATAAGTGTATATTATCATTTCACTAAACCTTTGGGTGAGACCATATGCACACAAGCACAGAATGTTCCCAGATTCCCTTAAAAGACTTGGCCATGCTTTTACTCATGAATAATCAATAAAGACTGCAGCAATGTTTTCACAAATACTCCTATTAAAACATCTTCTAAGGTGCAATCTTTTTTTAAATCTTTCTGGTAATATAAGCGCTTAGATCTTGTTTTAGAAATGCTAGACTTTTGTATTAAAGAGAACCTGTCATGTCAGACCTATATGGGCTGTCATTGCTGACATCTACGAAGTGTGGCAATTTAATTCATGGAATAGACTCAGAATAATCTATAAAACACCTAAACACAAGTCAAACACCTCTGCATTCTTCAAAAGATCAGATGAAATTTGAAGACCATGTTCTTTCTAACCTTCTGTCAAGATCCAAGGCACCATCTTTGCAGAAATCTTTCTCATTCCCTAATCATTCATTAAAATCTGCTGCACTATTTCCCTGTTTATGTTCAGTTCTTCTGCCATTATTTGCACACTCAGTCTTCAATCTGAAAGTATGAGGATTCACAATCTGTTCACATCAGTATCTGTCCTTTTTGTTTTTGGCTGCCCACTTCTCGCATCACCATGGACATCTTTCCACTCCTCCTTAGGCGTGTTTCACACAGGGGCTTCAGCTAGTATAAGAGCATTGTGGACAGCAAGTTTTGACAAAGCATTTGCAGAGCTTTCAGCAAACTTTGTTGAAGCTTTTACCATTCAACTCCTGTTTGTAAAAACTGAACACAGAACCTAATGGGAGTGTTGATTGCCACTTTAATCAAGCTTTCAACAAGCTTCAAGAAGTTCTGAAGCCTCGTCTGTAACCCACCTCTGAGGAAGTGCGTGCGCACGAAACGCGTCAGGTGGGACCCTAGGACGCCGTTGACATTAAGCCGCCGGTGCCACGAGGAGGCCCGGCGGCCATTTTGACATCTAATAGGGTCAGTGTGTTTGCCCATACTTGGCTATTCTCCTGTATTCTGCACCTGTGCTGCTTTCAAATAAAGTTTTAAATTACTACACTATGAGTGCTCCCCTGTGTCTCCTGTGAGGAGCTTTTCCATCCTTGTAGCCCTTGGGATTCCTGTGCCAGTTCCTTGTGGAGGCTCATCTGGATCGTCATAGCTTTGACCTGCTGGATCATTTCCCACCACATGAGGGCGTAGGATCTCCATTCTTCCAAGCTATATACCTGACCAGCCTTAAGTGGAGAAAAGGATCTTCAGGATTTACACATATATGCGCATTACCCATGCGCGTTCTGGTTAGTGCAAAATTCTACCATTTACACTGGGAAACAAGGAGCACTGTTGTTTTATTGGACTGTGTCTACTATTTCCAATATCAATTTTAGAGCGCTGCATTTTTTTGTATATGTAACCCAGACAAGTGCAAGCAACACAGTGGCTAAGTGGTTGCCACCAAGCAGTACTAGGGTTATCGACTGGAATCCCAACCACAACACTACCTACCTGGAGTTTGCATGTTCTCCCTGTGCCTGTGTAGGTTTCTTCTGGCTACTCTGGTTTCCTTCCACACTCCAAAAACATGTTGGTAGGTTAATTTGCTCCTGTCTGAATTGGTCCTAGTATGTGTATGTATGAATATGAGTTACGGACCTTAGATTATTACCCCAGGGACTGATGTGAATGTACAATATATATGTGTGAAAGGCTGCACAAATTGACAGTACCATATAAGTACCTATAATAAAATAAGTCAGAACACACTTGCATATGAATGGCTGTGTGACTCACCATCATAGAGCTACACTGCCGGCATTCCTGAAATTAAATTGCACACCTCATATTTCTCAATAGTAACTCAGCATTCATGCTGGAATAGATTTTCCCATCCACGCTAAACAGTGTGGATGGACAAATCACCCATTGCTGTCTATTGTATTATGACAGCCAACACCCGCAACTATCAGAATACCCGAACAGTGAATGTCTGCTGATTGGCTACAGTCACTGTTCAGAAAACGTTCTTCAGCATGGCTCCTTCAATTTCTCAATCAAATTTTGTTGAGCTAGGTGGTTTTGGTAGGACCACCCACAGCTCAAATTTTGGTCGATTGTCAGGAATTGTCTGACATTTAAGCCATGTGTCCAGATTGAGTCACTGTGTTGTGACAGGCACAGAGATTTTAAATTCTGATTTTTCTGCACAATTGTTCATCAGAAACATTAAAAGCAGACACGGCTGGCAAATAGCATTTTCAGAGGAAGGCCGGCATTGACATCTCCATTTTTTTCAGAACAATTTGCATATAAATTCTGTTGCTCTGGATCTACATATTTACATGCAGTTTTTATGAAAGGTGATTTCCCGAATATACATTTTTTTCATCATATGCTCAGTTTTGAAGTTTTGGTTTAAAGTGGAGCCTTGTGGACTGATTCAGCCAATAGTTTCTGATATGTCTTGAATACATTTACAATGAGATCTCCTTGTTATGATTCTGGGCTCTGCACCTATCTAACTAGTAGATTTGGATATTCCAGTTCACCTTTGTGTGGTCACTCAAAAGTGATATTTTAACACATACACAGCACAGCGCATATATATTCATTCTTAAAGAGGTAATGCAATGCACCAGCCTTTAGTGCACCACAATGTAGAGATTGTGGTGCACAATGTTTTTTTTAGCTAAAGGAAATCTGTTCAAATAAAAAAAAAAAAAGTTAGTTGCCACTGATGACTTATTTTTGATGCATATTGAGTGCCTGTTGTGGGGCTGCCATCCTTATCCATTACTTAGTGTCCTGACACCTGATATGCACATTTGTTCCAGGTCAGTAACTTACCCTAGAGTATGCACCTTTAAAAAGAATCAGCAGTAGCAATTACTATACTCCTCTCCTGAGAGATCCTATTAACCACTTGCCTACCGGGCACTTTTACCCCCTTCATTCACAGGCCAATTTTCAGCTTTCAGTGCCCACATACGTTGAATGACAATTGCGTGGTCATGCAACACTGTACCCAAACTATATGTTTATCTTTTTTTTTGAGACAGAGCTTTCTTTTGGTGGTATTTAATCACCACTGGGGGTTTTATTTTTTCTAAACAAACAAAAAAGTTTTTCTGTTATAAAGTTTTGTAAATAAGTAGTTTTTCTCCTTCACTGATGGGCACTGATAGGCTGCACTGATGAGGACTCACTGATGGGCACTGATAGGCTGTACTGATATGTGGCACTGATGAGGCTGCATTGATAGGCGGCAATGATGGGCAGCACTGATAGTTGGCACTGATGGGCACTGTTAGGCAGCACTGATGGGCACTGTTAGGTGGCACTGATGGGCACTGTTAGGCGGCAATGATGGGCAGCACTGATGGGCACTGTTAGGCAGCACTGATGGGCACTGTTAGGCAGCACTGATGGGCAGCACTGGTGGGCACTGATAGGCGGCACTGATGGGCACTGTTAGGAGGCACTGTGGGGGGGGGGCACCGTTAGGAGGCACTGATGGGCAGCACTGGTGGGCACTGATAGGCAGCACTGATTCAACTGATGGGCACTGATTCAGCTGATGGGCACTTATTGCCAGCAAACATGGGCACTGATGGGTACTATTGGCCACACTGATGGGACTACACTGATCACCAGAACACTGATGATCAGTGTAGTTGTCCCCCTGCGAAATGCTGCTTACCGGCTCTCCTCTCTTCACGCGCTGTCAGCGTGAGGAGAGGACTGCCAATAACTGGCATTTCCTATTTACCCGGTGATCAGCTGTGATTGGACACAGCTGGTTACATAGTAAAAGCAGCTGTAATTTGCCTGTTCCTTAGTCATATGATCAGTTGTGTCCGAAGGACACAGCAATCACAGATCGTACTCAGTGCGTACCCCAGGGGGTGCGTGGGGGTTGTGGTTCTGGGAGGACATCCATGGACGCCCTCCCAGAACTAGCCGACAACACTGTAGCCGTCTTTTGGCTATAGCTCGGTTGGGAACTGGTTAAAGTATCCATCAGCACTGTTATGTGGGGTTTTTCTCCTGTAGACAAATAGCCTTCTGGAGGGAAGGATAGGTAAGTACTGTATGAGCAGCACTGGGGACGGACCAGAATTTAATGTGTACCCAGCTAAATTAGACACGTGTAGTTTGTTTCATTCCGAATCAACACAAATTCGTAAATTTGAATGTATCCGAATTTCAATAGTAACAAATTTAAACAAATCCAAAATAACAATGAAATTTCATCCAAAATTTTAATCGAATTAGATTTGAATCGAATGCGAATCAAATTGAAATATGAAATTAAATTAAAAAACTAGAATAGAATAGAAAATAAAGGAATATAATAGAAAAGAATAGAATAGAATACAAAAGAGAGGAATAGAATATAACAAAATAGAATAGAAAATAAGGGAATAGAATATAATAGAATTGAATAAATTTACAATGAGATCTCCTTGTCATGATTCTGGGCTCTGCACCTGTCCACCTAGTAGATTTGGATATTCCAGTTCACCTTTGTGTGTTCACTAAAAAGTTATATTTTATCAATTTTGCCCAGGTTCACACTAATGCGATTTCTGATGCATTAAAGGAAACGCATGGAATCGCATGACAAGTGAATTAACATGAGTTTTTAAGGATGCCATTCACATATATGCAATGCAATTCAGATGTGATTTTAAAAAGAGCACTGTGCATGTTTAGTGCGGTGCAATTTGTAACTACATAGATGTGAAGAGAAATTGCTCATCTTTCCTAAGATAACACAATTTTCTGTAAGTCTTTGCTTTGTTCCTTATCTCCCATCCCTGATCCAGAGGGAGAAAGACTGACTGAGAACACTGCTAAATCTCTGCCAAATCGCATTCGAATTGGACCTGCATTGCTGAACAACTACCCCTTAAAATTGTAATGAAACCGGCAGGAAAATCGCAGCACACAAATGAGAACCTAGCCTAAGGAGACTCAGGAAGTAAAGCACAGATATTTCAATACAGAGCTCAAGAGAAATAAGAAGCAACTAGCAAAACCTGAAATGTTAGTTTTGAGTGGAATGATCCTATAAAGACATTATTTGTTACTTACAGTAGAACTTCAATTAAAGTTTTTTTAAAATTTAGATAATGTAGGGAAGGGACAAACCCATAAGCTGACTACAGATGGACTGAAATTCTGCTGGCTCAGCAGGGACCAGCGGGATTTTGATCCATCCATGGCAGTTCCCGCTTGACAAAAGCCAGTCTAATGATCTTCTTCTGTTGATTGGGAATGTTTGAAAACATTTGTAGACAGGTGGCTGCATTCACTGATCAGTGCATTCTGACAGCAGAAGAGTCCTGCTGTCAGAATACAAAGTCACAGAAGGGAGGATTCCTCCATCTCCAGCTTGTGTGGATGGAGGAATCTGTGGTTGTTTTTTTTCGATCAGCCCGCTGGCTGGATGAAAACAAAAAATACATGTATGACCAGCCTTAGTCAGGTTTATTGTGATACATCCGAATCTCTGAAAATTAAATTTTTGTTTGAAAAACAAATCAAAACAAAACGAATTGCACATGTCTAGTACATGGTACAGCAGCCACATATCAGGAATATGAAATGTTGGGGTAATATATTCTTTCATATCCCCATGGGAGACATGCATGGCAATAAAAACATAAATTAGGTTTTAGCTCTCTCCAAAAACTAACAAAAAGTTCACATGGTTGGAGTTCCATTTTAAAAAAGCAGTCTAAAGGTCTTTGATGATTTGCAGTTCTGCCTTTTGCAACCAGATTCAATTTTCTGAAAAATGAACTCTTCACTGAGTCCTATTAGTTACTGCATTTTGCATACTGTTCATGGCCTTGCTAAATAAGTAAGAGATTCTTCCTGTGAAGTGTATACCGGGGATGAATCACAGGCTGTCACTGTATTCCGACCTCAGGAGGACCTTTCTTCACCTTCTGGTACTTGTGCTGATTTTGGTTAATTACCTTCTCGTAGACAAATTCCCCTTTTAAGTACAGTGGCCACATTTCTAGTAAGTCAAAGGTAAGCAAGAGGGCAGAAAAATCTCTGCTATAGGGGAGGTTTTGATGACGGTAACACAGAAGGACTATTTACGCGGTTGGCTGGGTTATACCCACAAAGCTCTAGATGTAGACCACTTCCAAAATACTGCAGCTGAATAATTCCAACACAAACGTAACCAGACACCAATGAAAACTGACCACAGAATTAAAAAGTGGTTTAGCAGAAGCCCTGTAGTGTATGGGAGTCAGTGTAAGGATTTCCAGCTCAGAATAATCCAAAAGGCACGCAACTAAATCCATTAAAATGAGAGACCATATTAATCACGAGGAGAGGAAAGATGACAAGGTGGCCATAGTTAAAGTAAATATGACTAAACTTATTAGACCCTTTTATAGCTTGCTGGGTAGAAGTCACTTTATCTCTTAGATTGTAAGCTCTAATGTGCAGGGCCCTCTGTTTCCTTTTGTACCAAATTGTATTGTAACTGTAATGTCTACCTTCAATTTGTAAAGCGCTGCGCAAACTGTTGGCGCTATATAATTCTTGAATAATAATAATATTAATAATATGTCACACTTTATTTTCACACTTCAGTGTCACACCATGAAGTGTTGTGTAGCATAAGAAGGCATATAAAGTTAACCACCTGGCCTCCGAAAGATTTACCCCCCTTCGTAACCAGACCATTTTTTGCTATATGGAGCTGGAGTTAAATTTTTTTAACTGAAAATTGCGTGGTCATGCAACACTGTACACAAATTAAATTTATATATTTTTTTTTACAAAAATAGAGCTTTCTTTTGGTGGTATTTGATCACCACTGGGTTTTTTATTTTTTGTGCTATAAACAAAAAAGACCTAACATTTTGAGAAAAAAACAATCTGTTTTACTTTTTGCTATAAAACATATCCAATAAAAAACATTTTTTAAATCAAATTTCTTCATAAATTTTGTGCCAAACTGTATTCTGCTTCATGTCTTTGGTAGACAAAAACCCCTAATATGTGTATATTAATTGATTTGCATGAAAGTTATAGCACCTACAAACTATGGTGTATATACTGGAATTTTTTTTTATACTAGTAATGGTGGCGATTAGCAACTTAGATAGAACAGCAGGCATTCTGACACTGGCTAACTAACTCTGGCTTCACCAGTAACACTAATACAGTGATCAGTGATAATAAAATGCACTGACACTGTACTAATGACACTGAGCAAAAAAGGACTAATATTTTGGACAATCAAAGGGTTAACTGAAAGCCTAACTATGTGTAATGTGTGCAATATGTGCTGTTTTACTAAGGCATGTGATGTTTTTGTCTCCCTGCTGTCAGCAGAGGGATCTGTGTTGTTTAAAACACAGATCTCTCTCCTGTCACTTATTCCGACGATCGGCGTGTAAAGTAGCCAATGACATAGTGGGCAGGCGAGCGTGCACACGTGCCCCCTACCCGTAAAAGCAGAATCACATAAATATATGTGATTTTGCGCAGCCGGCCAGTAAAGCTACAGTGCATGGTCGGCAAGTGGATAATTAACATGTTAAAGTTTGCATCGCAACATTATTTATTTATTTAAGGTACTTATATAGCACTGTCAATTTACGTAGAGCTTTACATAAATATACAGTTGTGTTCAAAATAATAGCAATGTGTTGAAAAAAGTGAATAAAGCTCAACATCCTTCTAATAGCTTCTATTTCCATACACACAAATGCATTGGGAACACTACACATTCTATTCCAAATCAAAACATGAAGAAAAATATATCAAATTTGAGTTGTTCCTCTAAATAAATTAAAGAAAAGTGAATATTAGACTGTTCAAAAAATAGTAGTGTTTGTATTCTTCTTTACAAACTCAAACATTCACAATATAAACTGAAAAATTTTGAAGATTTTGCTTTCCTTTGAATCACTTAATGAATATTTAGTTGTATAAGCACTGTTTCTGAGAACTGCTGTACATCTGTGTTGCATGGAGTCAACCAACTTCTGGCTCCTGTGAGCAGGTATTCCAGCCAGGATGATTGGACTACATTCCACAGTTCTTCTCTATTTCTTCCCTCATTTTATTGCCTCAGAAACTACATTTTTTATGTCACCCCCCAAGTTTTCTATTGGATTAAGATCCGGGGACTGGGCTGGCCACTCCATAACGTCAATCTTGTTGGTCTGGAACCAAGATGTTGCACGTTTACTGGTGTGTTTTGGGTCGTTGTCTTGTTGGAACACCCATTTCAAGGGCATTTCCTCTTCAGCATAAGGCAGCATGACCTCTTCAAGTATTCTGATGTATTCAAACTGATCCATGATCCCTGGTATGCGATAAATAGGCCAACACAGTAGTATGAGAAACATCCCCATATCATGATGCTTGCACAACCATGCTTCACTGTCTTCACAGTGTACTGTGGCTTGAATTCAGGGTTTGGGGGTCGTCTGACAAACTGTCTCCGCCCACTAGACCCAAAAAGAACAATCTTACTTTCATCAGTCCACAAAATGTTGCACCATTTCTCTTTAGGCCAGTCAATGTGCTCTTTGGCAAATTGTAACCTCTTAAGCACATGTCTTTTTTTCAACAGTGGGACTTTGTGGGGGCTTCTTGCAGATAGCTTGGCTTCACATAGGCGTCTTCTAATTGTAACAGTACTCACAGGTAACTTTAGACATTCTTTGATCTTCCTGGAGCTGATTGTTGGCTGAGTCCTTGCCATTTTGGCTATTCTTCTATCCATTTGAATGGTAGTTTTTCGCTTTCTTCCACGTCTTTCAGGTTTTGGTTGCCATTTTAAAGCATTTGCGATCATTTTAGCTGAGCAGCCTATCATTTTCTGCACTTCTTTATATGTTTTCCCCTCTTCAATCAACTTTTTAATCAAGGTACGCTGTTCTTTTGAACAATGTCTGGAACGACCCATTTTCCTCAGAATTTCACAGAGAAATGCACTGTAACCAGCATGTACAACATTTGCTGCCTTCCTTCCTTAAATAAGGGCAATAATTGCCACCTGTTTTTCAAAGAATGAATGACCTCACTAATAGAACTCCACACTGCTATTATTTTGAACATGCCCCTTTCAATTAGTGATCAATTACACAGAATCAGCAGCATGCATGTCATGACTGTTGGGTCTGTTGGATTTCTATTACTCTACTACACCTGCTAGTAAATTATTTGCCATGTAGAAATATCATTTCTACCAAAAACAGTGATTGATCAGGTTAGTGATGTCTGACTGCTATTATTTTGAACACAACTGTATATTGTAACTTCACATCAGTCCCTAACCCTCAAGGAGCTTGCAAACTAAGGTCCCTAACTCAAATTCATACATACACATACTAGGGACAATTTTTAGACAAGACCCAATTGACCTACCAGCATATTACTTTAGGACCTCTTTGGTTTTCTGATACTCTTATACAGGATTAAAAAAATCAATACATGCAATACAGAGTCTTTTTACCCTTCAGTCCCATTCAAAACCGATGTCTGATTATGAGAAAGTCAAAATGGCCATGCAGGATGGGACATGCGGCAGAATAACGCAGGGTAGAATAGGACAATGCAGGATTCGCTGGGCTTGTATGCATGTTTATCCCGCAAAAACGAGCATCAAAGAAATGTGGAATATGGAAAGTAAAATTAATGCGCAGCGGTGAAGTTCCTCATTAAGGCACTCCTAACACTAAGGGGTTGATTTACTAAAGGCAAATAGACTGTGCACCATGCAAGGTGCAGTTGCACTCTGCACGTGCAATAGCTCCAGAGCTTTGTAAATGAGATAAAGATTCATTTTGCAAGAAATACCCAATCACGTGCAAGGAAAATTGAAAAAAAGTTCTTTTGCTTGCACATGATTGGATGATGGAAGTCAGCAGAGCCTCTACTCATTTATCAAGCTCTGGAGCAACTGCTCTTGCAGCGTGCAACTGTACTTTGCAAAGTGCACAGCCTATTTGCCTTTAGTACATCAACCTCTAAATGTTTAGGTGCATACATTTGTGCAAACACATTAACACATACACAGCACAACGCATGGTATATATTCATTCGTAAAGTAATGCACCAGCCTTTAGTGCACCACAATGTAGAGATTGTGGTGCACAATTTATTTTTAGCTAAAGAAAATCTGTTCAAATAAAAAAAAAAAAAAGATAGTTGCCACTGATGACTTGTTTTTGATGCATATTGAGTGCCTGTTGTGGGGCTGCCATCCTTATCCATTACTTAGTGTCCTGACACCTGATATGCACATTTGTTCCAGGTCAGTGACTCACCCTATAGAATGCACCTTCAAAAAGAATCAGCAGTGGCAATTACTATACTTCTCTCCTGAGAGATCCTATTAATGTATCCATCAGCACTGTTATGTGGGGTTTTTCTCCTGCAGACAAATAGCCTGCTGGAGGGAAGGGTAGGTAAGC
Organism: Staurois parvus; assembly: GCF_062004578.1. Taxonomy (NCBI): domain Eukaryota; kingdom Metazoa; phylum Chordata; class Amphibia; order Anura; family Ranidae; genus Staurois; species Staurois parvus. Next base: position 3,273,657 of record NW_028317867.1, on the reverse strand, counting down.
ACTGTATAAGCAGCACTGGGGATTGACAAGAATGTAATCTGCATCCAGCTAAATTAGACATGTGCAGTTTGTTTCATTCAAATTAACACAATTTTCATTATTCGTAGATTAAGATGTATCCAAATTTCAATAGTAACAATTTTAAACGAATCCAAAATAATAGAACTAAATTTCATCTAAAATTTAAATCAAATTAGATTTGAATCGAAGGCGAATCAAATTGGAAAATGAAATTGAATTAAAAAATAGAATAGAACATAAAGGAATATAATAGAAAAGGATAGACTAGAATACAAAATAAAGGAATATAATATAATAAAATAGAATAGAAAATAAGGGAATAGAATATAATAGAATAGAATACAACAGAAAAAAATAATAGTATAACATAGAAAATGATAAAGTATAAAAAAAAGAATAGAATAGAAAAATTAATAGAATATAATAAAATAGATACAATATAACTGTCTTCTGAAATTCGAACTTCGAATAGAATAAATTTGTATTCTAATAGATTAGAATAGAATAGAAAATGACAGAGTAGAACAGAAAATAAAAGAATAGACTAGAAAAGAATAGAATACTGTACAATAGAAAAAAACAATAGAATAGAATAAAATACAATATAAACATCTTCCGAAATTCAGTTTTCAAATAGAATAAATTTGAAGTAGAATAGAATAGATTAGAATAGAATATAAAATAATAGAATACAGTAGAATAAAAAAAAGAATAGAATAGAACCGTCATCCAAAATTCGAATTTCAAATAGAATTAATTCAAATTTAAATGCCGATTTGAATTTCCTAAATTTGCTTGAACTGAATTCAATTCAACTGAATTTGTTGAATTTAAATCAAATTATAGAAAGAATAAACAAAACTAAACAAATTCCAAAAATGAATTAAACAAATTTAACCAAATTATTTAAATAATGAATTGGGCTACCAGTTTAAAGTTACAAAGGAGGTCAGGTGCTAGAATTATTGCTCTCACTCTGACGTTTTCAGCGATACCTCACGTGTGGTGTGACCACTGTGTACATATGCGTGAACAAATGAACTTCACATTTGCGAACCCATTCAATTACTTAGAAGCCCCAAACATTTTTTTTTTTAATCCGAGGCCCTGGACAATAAAATAGTGCTTTTTACAATTTTCGACATCACGCGATATTTGTGCAGCCACATGTGTTTTACAACACATGTGGCCATTTATTGACACTGCGCTCAACAGAATCTCAATTAATTCCTACTTCATACAGTACTTATCACGCATTGGTCGGGGGTGTTTAAACACTTGATCTCACACTTCCAAGCAAAGTGCTGTACTGCCTGAGCCATCATCAGTGATTCTTTTAGTTGTGCTCAAAATGCAGGGGCCTTATCATGTACTTTTCAGGCAGGTGATCTAACCTTAGCCAAAATCAGCATTTGTTTACCAAAAAAATTCTTAAAACCCCCAAACATCATAGTTTTTTTTAAATCAGAGGAACTGGAGACTAAAATGGTGGGTTTTTTTAAATTTTTTTTACGTCCTGCGATATTTGTGCAGGCAGGTTTAAAATGCAAATGTTTAGGAAAAAATACACTTTAATGCAAAGTCTGACACTTTACAGGCTACCAGTTTAAAGCTATCCAGGAGGTCTGGTGCTGCATTTATGCGTGATCACGAGGGGCACTTTAATAATTTTTATTTTATTTTTAGGTTTTTGCTATCAAGAGGGCTGAACAACATCCTCTGTGAAAACATGAGGCATGACAGGTCCTCTCTATGGAGAGATCTAGGGCGTATTAAAATCAATTGAATTCCAAATACATAGTTATCTCATACATTGGCGCAGGGAGTTGAACTCAAGCTCATAAACTACACATTTGTGAGACTGATGCTTTAACACCTGTGCCACCATCAGAGATGCTTGTTGCTTTGTCCAAAATGCAGGGGCCTTATCACGTGCTTTTTATTATTATTATTATTATTATAATTATGCAGGATTTATATAGCGCCAACAGTTTGCTCAGAGCTTTACAATATAATGGGAGACAATACAGCAACAATACAGTTCAATACAAGAGGGTTAGGAGGGCCCTGCTCCTTGGAGCTCACAATCTAAGAGGAAGGGGCTGGTGGTACAAAAGGTAATAACTGTGGAGGGATGAACTGATAGGAGGAATAGAAGATTCTGTTATTAGCTAAAGGCAGGATAGGCTTCCCTGAAGAGAGAGGTTTTCAGAGATCGCCTAAAAGTGGGCAGAGTAGGCGATAATCTGATAAATTGGGGTAGACAGTTCCAGAGGATGGGGAGGCTCTGGAGAAGTCCTGGAGACAAGCATGGGAGGAGGAGATAAGGGAGCTAGAGAGCAGGAGGTCATGGGCGGAGCGGAGAGGACGGTTTGGGTGATATTTGGAGACAAAATTGGAGATGTAATTTGGAGCAGAGTTATAAATGGCTTTATATGTTATTATTAATGTTTTGAATTTTATTCGTTGGGCAACGGGAAGCCAGTGGAGGGATTGGCAGAGAGGGATGGCAGATATGGAATGGTTAGTAAGGTGGATGAGTCTGGCAGCAGCATTCATGATAGACTGAAGAGGGGATAGCCTGCGATGAGGTAGGCCAATGAGCAGGGAGTTATAATAGTCAAAGCGAGAGATAACAAGGGAGTAAATAAGTTTCTTAGTAGTTTCCGGGGTGTATCTTGGAGATGTTGCGAGGGTGAAGTCTACAAGATTTGGACAGTGATTGGATTTGGGACTGAAAGGACAAATGGGAATCTAGGACTACACCTAGTACCCTGGCATGAGGGGAGGGACTGATGGTTGTATTATTGATCTTGACGGAGAAGTCAGGGGAGGGGGTACGGGCTGGAGGGAATAGTATGAGCTCCATTTTAGAAAGATTGAGTTTGAGGAAGTGGAGTGACATCCATGCTGATATGTCACTTAGTAGGTTAGTGATGTGAGAGGAGAGTGAAGGGGTGAGGTGAGGAGTAGAAAGATAGATTTGTGTGTCATCAGCATAGAGATGGTGCTTAAAGCCAGGGGAGTTTATCAAGTGACCAAGGGAGGAGGTGTAGATTGAGAAGAGAAGGGGTCCAAGGACAGAACCTTGAGGGACCCCTACATAAAGAGGAAGTGGAGAGGAGGAGACAGAGTTATAGGTAACGCTAAAGGAGCGCTGTAATAGGTAGGATGAGAACAGGGAGAGAGCAGAGTCTCAGAGGCCAAGAGAGTGGAGTTTTTTGAGGAGGAGGGGATGATCAACAGTATTAAAAGCCGCAGAGAGGTCAAGTAGTAAGAGTATGAAGTAATGGCCATTGGTTTTAGCAGTTAGTAGATCATTAGTGAGTTTTAGTAGGGCAGTTTTAGTGGAGTGTAGTAAGTGAAAGCCAGACTGTAAAGGGTGAAGAAGGTCGTTGTCAGTGAGGTAGGAGCTCAGGCGATTATAGATCAAGCGTTCTAAGAGTTTAGCGGTAAACGGCAGCAGGGAGATGGGTCTTAAGTTGTTCAGGTTGGTGGGGTCCAGCGAGGGCTTTTTAAATATGGTAGTGATGTGTGCATGCTTTAGAACGGTGGGGAAGGCACCATTAGAGAGGGAGAGATTGAAGATGTGAGGGTGGGAGCATAGGACAGAAGAAGAGGGTGCCTGTAATAGTTGTGAGGGGACAGGATCCAGGGGGCAGGTGGTGAGATGAGCTTCTGAGATAACTTTATTGACCTCTTCAGTAGTAGCAAGGTCAAAAGAGGAAAGTGTTGAGGGAGGTTTACTATAAGGTATGCTAAATAGGATAGATGTCTATGCAGTGGAAATGCCCCTATAAATTGCATCAATCTTGTTTTTGAAATGATTTTCAATCTCCTAAGTAGTGAGTAAGTTACTGGGTGGAGGTGGAGAAAGTAGAGAGTTAAAAGTAGAGAAGAGACAATGAGGACTGGATGACAAGGTATTAATAAGAGTGACAAAGTAGGCTTGTTTGGCAGCATGGAGGGAGGAATTGTATGTTAAGAAAGCAGATTTATATAGGGTGAATGCTTGCTGAGATTTGGTTTTATGCCACAATCGCTCCAGTGTGCGGCTATGTCTCTTAAGATTTCTGGTGTCGTCAGTCTGCCACGGTTGTAATGGCTGGGGTCTGATACTTTGTGTAGTTAGAAGAGCAAGTGAGTCTAATGTGGATGAAAGCGAACTGTTGTAGACAGCAGTGGCCAGGTCAGGGCAGGATGGGAGAGATTCTGTCATAGAGGCGGTCACTTGCAGAGTGGAAAAGAGAAGCGTTTAAGTTGTGAAAATTTCTGCGGGTAATTGTTTTCTGCTTGGAGGGATAGGTGTTTGAAGACGAGGACACTGTGAAGGTGATGAGATTGTGATCAGAGAGAGGAAAGGGGGTGTTTGTGAGGTTGTAGTGAGTGCAAAGATGGGAGAAAACAAGGTCTAATGTATTCTCATCAGTGTGAGTGGAGGACTGTGTCCATTGTGTTAAGGCAAAAGATGAGGTTAGGTTGAAGAGTTGGGATGTAGCTGGGTTGCTCACATTAATGGGGATGTTAAAATCTCCAAGAATGATAGTGGGTTATTCAGAGGAAAGAAAGTAGGGTAGCCAGGCAGAGAAGCCATCAAGAAAGCTGGACACCGATCCAAGAGACCGTTAGATCAATGCAATCCTCAGAGAAATGAGAGAAAACAGCCAAATGCAGTGAATCTTGAAAGAAAAGGATAGAGAGGGAGGGTTATGGAGGACTTGAAAGGTGCTCAGTGGGGATAGATGCAAACCAACTCCACCTCCTTTACGACCACTGGGTCTTGGTGAGTCCAGAGAAGGCCTCCATAGGAAAGTTCTGCTGTAGAAGCAGAATCTGCTGCTTGAAGCCAGGTTTCTGTAATTGCTGGTAGGTTAAGGGACTGGTACAGAAGGTAATTGTTGTAATTGTGTCCCTTTGTAGATTACCTGGGTACCTAATGTCAGATAAGGTCCTGTTTTTCAGAAGGTGGTGGTGCAGTGATTACGGTGCTGGTTATGTCAACATGGGGGCCTGGGTTCAAATCTCTGCTGTGGTATGTTGAGGTGCAAGCTAGGTGACACCAGCTGGGTATTGAAGGAAATTCAGGGGTACATGCATGCAGATTGAGAAGATGGCCATGTAGCCCTCCAGCCCCATGCTGCTGGAACCTAGCCTTTGGCATATTGGACTCTTTTACCTCTCCACTGCAGGTAACACTCCACGAATACCTGGGCAACATTTTGCTATGCATCACACCCTGAAAAATAGGCCCAAACACTGGACACAACAGAAGGCCTCCCCGCTCCTGAGAACAGGCAAGATGGTGCCTGATCCCCCTGAGCCAGATATTTGCAGACTTGTCTCCAGTCATGATAGGAAAACATTGCAAACTGAAGCCCTATCTACAAATTCTACAATCCAATGGTATCAATTATCACTGGGGAGTTCTGTTTAAGATCTCCTTCTCCTATCAAGGTCACCAGTTCCAAGCATCTTCTCCAGCAAACTTGCGTCGCCACTTCCAAGAGCTGAAGCTTGAACTACCCCCCTCACAGGTTGAAGTGGCTCAAACTACATCTCGATGGAGAGGATCACAATTGTCAAGCAAATCTCCTCCACCATCCCAGCACAGCTCCTAATCTCTTCAGTCCCTACAAGCTCAACATTTTCAGGAAGCCTCTGCAGAATGACCTCATGAATCCAGATGGCTTCTTCCGTTACTCATTTCTATGATTTACATTTACATTTTATATCGCTACGATGTCTCTTTGTTGTACTTTTTCTCCATAAGTAGCAGTGCGGAACAAACCTTTTGTTGCCGAGACTTCCACTCCATAGACGAGATTTTGTTAATATGACTTAATTTTTTTTTTTATTCACAATTGTGTTAGGCGCAGGCCCTCTGTCATGGATCCTCTCCTGCTTACCGGGACGAAACCACAGACAGGCTAATGTCTATGAGTCCTCCACGGCCCTCTGCCCTGTGATGCTCAGCCATTACAGTGCCCATGTTCTGGCATATTTATAGATAGCTACTTATTTGTGGAGACCTCTAGCCCTCATTATATGTTCAACTATTCTACAATTTCAGTTTTGCCAAGTGGTTCTGGTGGACCACTGTACCCTCCATGAGCTGGCACTTGGCCGGGACCTATGTCCAGACGAACATCCAGTGTAACCCCCCACAGCACAATGCAATTATATTTGTAATATACCTTTTGAGCCAACTATATATTGGTTATACAGTATACAGTTCTTTTCATCTCCTCCTTTTCTCCTTCTACTTCTTTCTCTTTTTTATTCTTCCCTTTTCTGTTTTTTGTTTGTGTTTATTTTTTTCCAGGGTCCCCGGGGTTCACGATAGGGTTCTCATTTCTTCGGGGTTCTCGTTTCTTCAGCGCCATGGCACTAGATTGGTTATCCTTAAATGTCCAGGAGATGAATTCCCCCCCAAAAGAGGGTGAAGGTATTTAAGTATCTCAGGACACGTCATGTAGATATTGCTTGCTTACAGGAAACCCATTTCTCCACAGCATCCTGCCCAAGATATTTTGATGCTTGCTACACTCAAGTTTTTCAAGCCACAGGCCCTACCAGGGACGGACTGACCATTTGGAAACTCGGGCACTGCCCGAGGGCCCGGGGTAAGTAGGGGGCCCCATGAGATGCCCCTGGAACCTTTTTTATAGGCTTTTTTGAGTTTGGGAAAGGACACAGGGGCCCCATACAAAGCAGTGTGCAGCAGCTGATAGGGAACAGATCTGTGTTGTTTATACACAGGTCTTTCCCCCGTCGGAGATACTCGGCGATCACAGTTGCCGGCGAGTAATTACCAGCCGGGACCCGATGATTGACAGCTGAGGCCGTGAATGACGGCGTGAGTAGGAACTGCAAAATTACACATATACATGTGATTTTGCACACCCGTGCCACCCTGTAGCAGTATTTCTGCTATAGGGCGGCGCAGAAGTGGTTAATATAAAAAAAGTCCAAAATATTGTGTTTTTCTCAAAATTGATGGTCTTTTTGTTTATAGCGCAAAAAATAAAAAATGCACTGAAAGAAAGCTCTATTTGTGGGGAAAAAAGGACGTACATTTAATTTGAGTGCAGTGTTGCATGAGCGTGCAATTGTCAGTTAAAGTAACGTAGCGCCGTATCGCAAAAAATGGCCTGATCAGAAAAGGGGGTAAATCCTCTGGAGGGCAAGTGGTTAAACATACAGTATAATACAGACTACACCCATTACACAAGAATCACAGAACATTATGTTTCTAAAGAAAAAGTAAAGCTGCTCATTTCTAGACTGGTTCTCTGTAACTGAAACCTCATTTCACCCCATTTGAAGAGACAAATAGGAATAGGGAGGGGAGTCAATGTTCCGATTGATTCAGTAAATGTGAACTTGAGCTATCAAACTTTTTTTTTCCCCTGCAACTCAGGCAAGACTAATCTAGGAAACATAAAAAAAAGCTTCACTTGCAGTTTAAAATGTAAATACTATGCAATATTTTATATTTATCTTACTAAACACGTTTAGTTTTTGGCCCTAACCATAAAAAAAGAAATAACAGCAATTTGTAGCTAGCTATAGTTGTCAGTAATCTGCTGCAAAAAAGCAATTTTTTTTTCAATTTCAGGTCAAACATTTGCTACATTATTACATTAGTGTTTGCTGCTAAAAATCGCTCTCCTTCAGTGATCTGTAGCCATCCCATAGAGCTGAATTGCTGCTTTCGGTCTTGTCCCCGACATGAAAATCTGCAAAAACTCAATTGTTGTGCAAATAAGATACAAATCACTGTAAAATGAGAAAGTTATTGATCATATTGAAAATAATTATGATTTCCTTAGCGAGAAAAAAAAAAAAAAATCGCTGTGAATAAACCACCTATCTGACTTGGCCTTATATGTGGCCCCCAGAGTACGCAGTACATTATTTTTTGCATGCAACTTTAAATTATTTTCAAAGTTTTATCTGCTTTTCTTACTAATTGCAGAGAATATGAAGAGCTAGCAGCCAAAACATAATTAATCATAATAGCTGTGGCCTTGCTATACAGATAAAAGGCCTGTAGGAGTTTATCTGAGTAGAGACAAGAGGTTTATTATTTTGGGAGGTAATGAGGAAAGACATGTGATGGTCTCCTGTGTTAGAATGATAATAAGTTAAAAATAGAGTCCTGTGGGATACAAATAGTCATACAAATAATGAGAATTCACAGTGCTGGAACCCCTGTATTATAACACCATGGGGAAAGGTCTTACAATGAGGTGCTTCAAAGAATAGACTAAAATAGTCTATATTCAGCTGACGAGAGAAATGAATTGCAGGCACAGGAAGTCCACAACTATATTTTGGCTATAGGTATCTTTCATTGTGCTTATCTTTTTATGAGGAATTATTATCCACAATGCCTCAAGTTAGTCTCCACTGTTTTAAAAGTGTTACTAAATCCACAACATTAAAACCAGTCTGTATATGTAGTAAAGCATGCTTGTTATACTCACTGTGGAACCTAAAGGGTTAATCCTCTTCATTGTGTAAAAACGCTGTTTGATCCTGATGTCTATGATCCTCCCCTTCCTCCAGTGTCCCCCTCATATCTCTTGATAAGACACATCGTGTGGAGTCACTCTGCATATGCTCAGTTTGGTGTGTATTGCTAGAGTGTTTTTTTTTCTTAGGAGAGTGCATGTGATCAGCACAGGGCCAATCAGCACTGTCAAGACAGAGGTCAGGGGTTCTGCATCCTCCTAGATCAAAATAAAAACTCCTCCTACAAGCTTTAACCAGTGCTTGGCTGGACACTGATAGGAATCACAAGACTGCTCTAACTGCTGATGAGAAAAGGTATTTAGCAGTTTGTATTGACTAAAATAATTATTTATTTCAGGTACTTATATAGCACCGTCAATTTACACATATATATATTGTACATTCACATCAGTCCCTAACCCTCAAAGAGTGTACAATCTAAGGTCCCTAACTCACATTCATAAATACACATGCTAGGGACAATTTAGACAGCATCCAGTTCACCTACCAGCATGTCTTTGGAGTGTGGGAGGAAACTGGAGTAAATGGAGGAAACCCTCACAGGGAGAACACACAAACTCCAGGCAGGTGGTGCCGTTGCTGGGATTTGAACCAATGACCCTAGTGCTGCCAGGCGGACGTGCTAACCATTTAGCCACTGTGCTGCCCAATTAATTGCACTTCCATGTTCTGTGTACTGTGGGACACCAGATATAGTGAAGGCAGGATCCTGGGTTCAATAACACTTTAATTAAAAGAAAACAAAAGCTACCATTTACAGTGGAGAATACGGGGCAACTGAACCTGCGGACCAGTTTGCTTTTGACAAATAAGGGTCAGCACTGAGGATCTGAGAGGGCCTCCGTGAAGGAAGTCTGTGCTGAGAAAAATGCAGAGGCTGCTATTAATCATGCTCTTGATAATCATGAAAATGTCTGTAGCTTGGCTGTATCTGGTTTCAGTCATTTAAAGAGGAACTTTGCTCTGCCTAAGCCCCCCAAAAATGCAAACATCCCCAACACTTGTTCCCGTCATACTTACTAGACCATGGAGATCAGAGATGTCTTGCTCAAAGCAAAGGTTCTCCTTTTGCGCCTCTTCTCCATCACTGCCATCTTTAATTGAGATCTGGGCATGCACAGATATGCTGTGAGTCTCTACTAGGACTGACAGATATACCCACAGCATGTGTGTGCATGAGACCCCATGATGTATGTGTGTGTGCCTGAGACCCCATGGTGTATGTGTGTGCATGAGATCCCATGGTGTATGTGTGTGCCTGAGACCCCATGGTGTATGTGTATGTGCATGAGACCCCATGGTGTATGCATGAGACCGCATGGTGTATGTGTGTGTGCATGAGACCCCATGGTGTATGTGTGTGCATGAGACCCCATGGTGTATGTGCGTGTGCATGAGACCCCATGGTGTATGTATGTGCATGAGACCCCATGGTGTATGTGTGTGTGCATGAGACCCCATGGTGTATGTGTGTGTGCATGGGACCCCATGGTGTATGTGTGTGTGCATGAGACCCCATGGTGTATGTGTGTGTGCATGAGACCCCATGGTGTATGTATGTGCATGAGACCCCATGGTGTATGTGTGTGTGCATGAGACCCCATGGTGTATGTGTGTGTGCATGAGACCCCATGGTGTATGTGTGTGTGCATGGGACCCCATGGTGTATGTGTGTGTGCATGGGACCCCATGGTGTATGTACTACTCAAATAGCTCATGGGACGACTAAGTCACACAACCCATGAGGCAGTTTGCAAGATGTCATGCAGGTTTAAACACCCTGCAGGGTCTCTACCAGAGACATGGAAGTTCTGTGACATCATCCGGGCCTAGGCCGGGATTTAGGAAGTAAAAAAAAAAAAGTAAAAATTTTTACTTTTTAAATAAAATTAAGTGGGGGGGCAAGATAGAGGACCTTAAAAATGGTAAGAGTGATTGTGGAGCTCCATATGTTTATTTTTTTAATTAAAATACCAAACATATCATGATTACTTGCTCTGTGCAATGGTTTTGCATAGAGCAGCCCCAATCCTTCTCTTCAGGGGTCCCTCACCAGGGCTTCTGGCTCCTCCCTCCCACGAGTGCCCTATAGGAATCTGCTTCCATTCAGATACACAGCCCAGCTGCTCACTCTCTGCTGACAGATTTTGACTGACAGCAGCAGGAGCCAATAGTTACCACTGCTCTCAGCCAAGCCTGAGAGAGTGGGGAGAAGGGCCATGAACTGCTGCAAGTGTACACAGCGCTGGATTGGGCTTAGGTGAGAATTTGGGGGGAGGGGGGGCTGATGGGGGAGCTACTATTGAATTTTTTTTTACCTTCATGCAGAGAATGCATGAAGGTATAAAAGCCTCTTACCTTTACAACTCCTTTATGGCTAGGTGCGCACTAGTGCTGTAGTAAAATCATACGTTTTCTTAGTGTGTTTTTCTGCATTTTTTCAGGTGCATTTGTGATGAATTTTCAAGCTTCATTCATTTTTTTTTGTGGGAGGGGGAGACTTGTTGTTAAACACAAAACTCAACTTTTTTTTTTCATGCGCTCCCGTTGAAGCCAAAGGGGCCAAAATCACACCAAAATCACACCTGCCTGTACCTCTTGCACTGCAGGAAAATGCATACCGTATATGTGAACAGGCCCCATAAAAGATAATGTTAAATGGATTTCAATTTGTTGTTGCACAGGTGTGAATGGAGCCAAAAATCACTAAACACAACAAGTTTGCAGAATAGAAAGCCAGAGCTAAAGATTTTCAGACTTTTTTCAGATCAGTGAAAAAGTCGAAGCCATTTCAAGAGGACAAGTTAGCAATGCCCATATGGAAGAAAAATATATTTGAAATATATTTTAAAAATATTTTTCCCAAATATATTGCCATATATTTGAAATGCTAAAATTTGGCCATATTCAATATATTTCAAAATATATTTCAATAAATATATATATATATATATATATATATATATATACATACTGCATGTTGAAATGTGTTTTTATTACAAAATATATGAAAGATATTTTTAGAAATACATTTAAAATATACTATATGTCTTTAAAAATACAAATTTACATTTTTGGAATGCATTTACAAATATATGTAAAAATATATGTTAAAATTACTTTTTTATATTTTAAAAAAATCTGAAGAATATATTTAAAAAATATATATTTGTTAAAATATATATTTTTAAAAATATATTCTTAAGATTTTTTTTAATATTTTTCTTCTATGTGGGTGCAGCCTACATATTTCTTGTGGTATAGGTTTTAGTTCATCCTTACACTAAAGTAAATGGTTCTGGTGCACCTTTACAGCAGTTTAATTCATGTACTGTTACATATAAACAGTCATGTTCTCAGAACAGGAAACTCTGGATAATTAAACTGCTGAAACCATCACAGCTGCCTAAAATGTCTTCTCTACGCTTAATTAGGAATGAGTAAGGTCAGAACTATTAGCTAGTCACTTTGCTGGCAAACCCATTTAATACAGTGAACTGGTGGAGTGGATGGAAATAGCACATATCAGTTCACTTCCTATATAGAACTCATGAGAGGGCCGCAATCAGTATAGGGATCCACTGTGCTACATCATTACCCTAACAAGGATGTACTATATGTCAGTAAATTCTTCTACTACTTATTAAGTCAGTAATGTTATCCCAGAGGTGTGAAGGATCACTGCTGCATTCAATAGCGAATGGGTAAGCTGGCCTTTGGGGTTTAACTGACTGGTTAAACTTTACGGCAATCTACTGCAGACTGCTTTTCAGAGCATAGGCTAGTGTGAACCTAACCTAACAGGGACGCATACAACAATTCGCATTGGACAGAGGCTCTAATCCAAACTAAAGAAAAAAAAAATGCCTGGGACTACTAGACTTTATGATACACCCTGTATTACCCTACAAACCTAGTGCATCCTGTATCAGTGGCTTTCTGCATGGATTACTGTAACACTATGTTGTAATCTGTGTAATTGATACTAGTTAGGGCTCGTTCACACTGACTGTTTTACCAACTCGTTCCAAACGCCCCTATAGCGTTTGGCAAGCGTTGGTCCGGCGTTTGCGGAACGTTATTTAACGCTCCGCAAACGCTGCATGCGCGGTTCAGCGGCGGTTGCTAGGTGTTTTCCAAGCATTAAAAACACCCCACAAATGCCTATAATGAAGTTTGGATGGTGTTACCGCTCTGCAAACGCCCCACAACCGTGTCGCAACTGCACCGCAAACGCCGGCCGGGCGTTTGCGGAGCGGCACCATAGGCTAGAATAGGAGGCTTCAACGCCTCCTGACTCAACAAGAGGCATCCGTTTTGCCGCACCGCTACGTGCCGCGATGCTACCGCTTCCAGTAGAACAGCACCATGTGCTGCAATGGGCAGAATTGTCCGAGGTGTTTGGGAAGCGGTAAAAACGCTTCCCAAACGGCTTTCTGCCACTTGAAAACAAGGCTAGTGTGAACGTAGCCTTACAATGTTAAAAGTTTGCTATATTTTAGTTAGGTACAGCCAACAAGGGCTGTAAATTACTTTTTACATTATTTAGCCAGAGCTAATCTAAACTGGCCACAGCTGACTCTGCTGACTTCCTTTTCACAATAAAAGAAAATATTTATTATTTTTAGTTTGTTTTACAATGATATTTTTTCAATGTCACATATATATATAGTGTATTGCCAAAAGTATTGGGACATTCCTCCAAATTATTGGATTAAGGTGTTCCAATCACCTCCATGGCCACAGATATATAAAATCAAGCGCCTAGGCATGCAGATTGCTTGTACAAACATTTGTGGAAGAATGGGTTGCTCTCAGGAGCTCAATAAATTCAGGCGTGGTACCGTGATCGGTTGTCACCTGTGCAATAAGTCCATCCGTGAAATTTCCTTGCTGCTAAATATTCCACAGTCACCTGTTGGTGGTATTATAACAATGTGGAAGCAACGGGGAACAACAGCAACTCAGCCATGAAGTGGTAGGCCACGTAGAATGAGAGCGGGGTTAGCGCATGCTGAAGTGCACAGTGCGTAGAAGTCGCCAATTGTCTGAAGAGTCAATAGCTAAAGACCTCCAAACTTTGTGCGGCCTTCAGATTAGCACAACAAAAGTGCATAGAGGGCTTCATGGAATGGGTTTCCATGGCCGAGCAGCTGCATCCAAGCCTTACATCACCAAGTGCAATGTAGAGTGTCTGATGCAGTGGTGTAAAGCATGCCGCCACTGGACTCTAGAGCAGTGGAGACGTGTTCTCTAGAGTAACAAATCATGCTTCTCTGTCTGCCAATCCAATGGACATGTCTGGGTTTGGCGGTTGCCAGGAGAACGGTACTTGCCTGACTGCATTGTGCCAAGTGTAAACTTTGTGGGAACAGTTTGGGGATGGCCCCTTCCAGTTCCAACATGACTGCATACCAGTGCACAAAGCAAGGTCCATAAAAACATGGATGAGCAAGTTCGGGGTGGAGGTACTTTACTGGCCTGCACCTCAACCTGACAGAACACCTTTGGGATGAATTAGAGCGGAGACTGTGAGCCAAGCCTTCTCGTCTGACATCAGTGCCTGAGCTCACAAATGCACTTCTGGAAGAATGGTCAAACATTCCCATAGACACACTCCTAAACCTTGTGGACTGCCTTCCCAGACGAGTTGAAGCTGTTATAGCTGCAAAGGGTGGGCCAACTCAATATTGAACCCTACGGACTAAGACTGGGATGTCATTAAAGTTCATGTGCATGTAAAGGCAGGCCACCCAATACGTTTTGCAATAATATATATATATATATATATATATATATACTGTATATACAGTGGGGAAAATAATTATTTGATCCCCTGCAGATTTTTAAATTTTGCCCACTTACAAAGAACTGAAGGGTCTCATTTTTATTATAGGTGTATTTTAAATGATAGAAACAGAATATCAATTTATTTTACTCATACATGACAGGACAAGACAGTATGAACTTTGAATAATAGGTTATGTTTCTTCCTTGTATAAAATCATAGACAAAGAACGGAGTGTCAGTGTTGGATTTGAAATTTTAGAACAGTGCAAGTGCTGGAGATGTAACTTGCATGGAGTCAATGACAGTCCATAATACAACCAAGGTGATGAATCCCAAAGAGTAACTGTAACATAGATCATTTTGGGAGTGGGGATATCTACCATGTTTTATAGTATTCCATGTGTGGGTTCAAAATGAAATAAAACTACAAAACACATAATCAATTTTATCACTGCTGCTAGGATTCTAGAATAGTCATAAGAAGAGACTGATGATCGCACCACTTACATGCATTGCTGCAGACATCACAGTTGGGGGGAAGACAAAACAGAGAGGGAGGATGAGCATCTGAAAACAAAAAGTATTTCAGATACAGAGGATGTGAAGTGCAAATCCAGGCTAGTTTGGTCACAGGAAAATCTTCAGAAGAATTGGGGGAAACTGAAACAGATGCCAGAAAAGATAAAAGGCTTACTGCTCAGCTCTGAGTTGAAGGAATGTATGGTAGTTTTGTATGTGTAAAAAAATTAGAAAACATATTTTTTCCCTTTTTTTTTTTTTTTAGTAAAGCAAATATGAAATATATCATATTAATATTTTGCAGTTTACTATGCAGACAACAGGTGGAGCTTGTGTGAAGCACTACTGCTACCTATAGAAGACCTTTGCTTGTAGAACTTAATGGAGTTGATTTATTAAAGAAGGCTGTTCACTTAGCAAAATGAATGTTCACTTTCCAAAATGATGTTTCGCTTTGTCAAAAGCAGGTACCGACTTCCCCCTCCTTCTCAAAAGGTGCCACATGTGGCAGCGGAGGGGGGAGAAGGCAGTCAAGCAGAGCTTCCCCTTTTGGATGAAACTCCTCTTTATGTTCTCTTTATGTTCGCAATTTGAAACAATACTGAATGTTTTTTCTTCGTTTCCTTTTATTATTATTATTTGTTTATTTTTGCTGGCCCTGCTCCCCTTTGCCATTCTCACCTAGTTTGTCTCTCCTCCCTCAGCCTCCTGGGATATCCCCATCACATATACAGTGAGGGGTACCAAGATGGCGGCATTGTCTGTAACTGTTCTATGTATTTACCACTGTTACTATTGATGTATGTCTGCATTGGGTTGTCTAGTCACTAAGAAAAAACAAAGAAAAAAAAAATAGGCTACACACCTAAAAGGCTAACCTCAAAAACATGTTTATTCATGAAAAACATACAAAGTAAAAACACATTGCATCGAGGACCTGGTTACCACTCCCGACTGTGAAAACCCCCATCCCTGGCATGGGAGAGACCTCCCACAATGGGCACTCTATCGATGGTACCAAAGAGTGTCCCCAGTGTGTACACTGCACCCACACCTCCCCTAAAAAACCAAATCACCTCCCCTAACACCACAACCACCTCTCAACAATCCCCCCCAAAGCAAAACAAAACAAAAAACCCCAAAATGTCTCCCAAGGTACCCCAATACTCCTCCCACAATGACCCTCCCAAACCCATCCACCCAACCACCCCCCTCCCAGAAAGGAAATAAGGGATCTGAGGTGTAACACTCACCCACTATGCCAGGGATAGGGGTTTTCACGGTCTGGCGTGGTAACCAGGTCCCCGATGCAATGTGTTTTTACTTTGAATGTTTTTCAAGAATAAACATGTTTTTAAGGTTAGTCTTTTAGGTGTGTAGCCTATTTGGTTTTTCTTATTGTATGCTTTAGGCAGCATCCTACCAGATAGTTCTGGAGGCACCTCACCTTCACATGGAATTTTAGTAGAACCCCTCCCCCGGATTTCCTTATTCCTTTGTTCCCTTTTTTCCCCTCTTTTTTGTCTCACCTCTAACCTGTTTTTTTTAAATATTTTACTTAAGCTAGTGTGTGGGTGTGTTCTGTGTACCATTCAAGGTGTCATCACTGGTGGAAGGTAGGAGGACCCTGCAAATGAATCCAGCCACTCTTTTGAGAGTGGGATATAGATATATACACGAGAAGAAGAAAACGTCATCATTGTACACAGGGCATGTGTAGCATGTCCAGTCTCTCTGCCCTGCTTCTGGGACCTCCCAGTGTACCTCTTGTCAGCTGTGATTAATCATAACCAGCATTACATAGTTGGCAGCTCTAGCTATCAAAAAAAAATCAACCTGAATCCGTGTTAACAAACAACTCTGCTCCAGACCATGAATATACAAAGAAACAAAGTAGCATATTGTTACATTTGTAATTTTCTGTTCATTCATCTGCAGATCAAAGGGAAGAACTTATATCTGCAGAGGATGTCAGTTAAAACAATCTGATTTTTTTTAACTAAAATGTTTAACCCTGTATTAGCAGTCTACTATAATCATCCCCAATGATAATCATAAGGCCTCTTTCACCCAATTAGTCCAATCGGGTCTGCCTGTCCATTTTTCAGGCAGACCCAATCGGACCCTCCATTCTCCTCTATGGAATGGTGAATGTAAATGGACTTGCATCTGTTTACACCCACCTACCTCCAGTCTGCTGAAAACAAAATGGAAGGGGTCCCCTTCCATCTAGTGGATCAGATTGGAGGGCAGTTGAGTGTAACTGGACAGCTGGTCCATTTACACTCGACTGCCCATACAGCAGAGTGGGCTTTGTCCATGTCTGCTCTACATAAATGGAGTGGACACAGACATGTCATCTACCCACTGTCCTCTGATCAGTGGAGGATCAGTGGACAGTCAAGCAGTGTCCACCCCGTGTGAAAAGGGCCTTAGTCTCCTTCTCTCTTTATTATTTTCCTGCTGATTTTTTTTTTGTTTGTTTATATTTTATTAACTATTGCTATTTAAACTTGTTTTGTTTGTAATATTTTTACACACTTGCCATATATTTACACGTTTCCCATTTAAAAAGGGCAAAAAATAAAAAACACTTTAACTCATTTGTAAATAACTTTGAAATGCTTTGTACCAAAATCATAATTTCTGCGTCATTTTAAACAGGACAAATTACAGAATAACATGCACACTTTATCTCCAGTAACACTATTTTTTAAAAAGTGCTTTTTGTTTTGTTTTGTTGCGTTTTATAGTCAAAGGATTTCAAAATGATTGTTGCAAGACAATATAAAAATAAAGCCTTATTTGTCTTACAGAAAATAATACACGCCTTACCGTGTTATCTTTAGTAATGACAAAGTTATTGCCAAATAAACAGGTCCAAAGCACAAATGTAAACACTGCTCTGGTCCATGGGGGTAAATGGAGGTGAGAGGCAAAGGGGTTGATTTAGTAAAGGGAATTAGACTTTGCATTCTGCAAGTGCAGTTGCTCCAGAGCTTAGTAAATGAGCTGACTTCCATCATCCAATCATATGCAAACAAAAAATGCTGTTTTTTCATTTTCCTTGCATGTGATTGGGTATTCTTGCCATAGGGAAGCTTTACCTCATTTACTAAGCTTTGGAGCAACTGCACTTGCAGAGTGCAATTGCACTTTGCAAAGTGCACAATCTATTTTCTTTTAGTAAATCAACCCCTGAGTGGTTAACGAACATTTTGGTAGGCAAGGCATCATTTTTGTTTTGTACCCAGGTCCATAAAGCTTGTTAAGGTCCATGTTTAAACCACTCCTGTCACCAAAAAATGGTTCTGTAAATGTATACATACCGATAACACCCTTAGCCACCCTTAGGTTCCCATTTATAATTAGTGGTAGTGAAGGGCTTTAAGAGGCCCATGCAGTTAGATCATCACTGATATTGGCCATATGTAATTAAAAGTATGTCCTTGGATATATGGTTTTTGATCTTATGATTTGATCTACATCATCAGTGTTGATGGCTACTTTTCCAATACTAGGTATGATCTTTTGTTTTGTTCAAGACTTTATTGTGATACATGTTATAGCTTTACCGTCATCAGTATAAGATTAGGTTAAAATACATATTAAAGTGGTGTTAAACCCAAAACAAACCCGATACAAAATTCTATAATATAATGTATTATATTGCAGCTACCAGTCATTAGATGTGGAGGTTGCATCTGATTTCTTTTTTTAGGCCTTTTCCCCTCTGTTTTCACTTGTGATCTGGCTAGTAACACACTTCGTGGATTAGTGAGACACCACTTTGGAGGAATCAGCACAGGACACAGCAGACAGCAGCATTGTCAGTCTGTGGAGAGGGAGTGTTATATGTATTAGCAGATTTTAATACAATAACAAACTGAAGCCAAACTCCAGCTCACACTTTATAATCAATTACAGCAAACAGTTTTGTTTTTTCTTGGGATAAAGGTCTTACACAAAAAAATGAATAAATAAAAGATGATCGTTTTAATCACCTCTGCCAGTGGTAAATGGATGGTTTCATCCATGTAAACTGATACATTCTGCTGGAGAGCTTGAACTTCTGAAAAAATGCAGACTTTCTGGGTGAATGAAAGATGAAACTAGAAGAAAGAAAGCATAAAAAAGGAAACTAATGCAGCCATCTAAGATTTGGTAAGATGCAATGTAATAAATGTATGCTTTTGGGTTTAATACTGCCTTAAGGATTTTGATGTTCTATAAATTACCATGCTAGTTTACATGCATCCCTACAGTAATCTTCCACTTGCTGGTGTTTTGGGATGAAAAGCTGTTCAATTTCCTTATTTTTCTGCAGTTCACTGGTCTTTGGTTTATAACATAAAAATGGCAGCGTGATAAGCGGAATTTCCTCCTTGGCTGCTATGTCTAATTTCTGTAACATTTATGTCAACAATTTTGTTTCTTTTTTACTTTGATTGTTATTTTCAGGAAATTTGCTTTTTAGCCCAAGGTTGTCCTCTGGCCTTCCTGGGAAGAAAGTTCAATCACAAACATTTATTGGAAAACTAACTGCATTCTACAGCTTACATTAAAGACAGAGTTAACATTTTACATGCTCTGAATAATACAGGAACTGTAGTTTGTTATTTTAACACTTTCTTAGCTCACTTTTTACTATCCTACTCCTGTGAGCATCTAACTGAGGACAGTCAACTGACATTCAACAGGTTAATTTTAATGATGACCCCCCCCCAGCAGAAAATCTCATTTGCCCTCTGTGTTCCTGATGCTTCTTTTTGTTGTTGAGAGTGAAGAAAATTATTCACTCCCAGCAATGAAATGGAACAGTATGGGAAAGAAAGTAAGATACGTTTTAAGCAGCTGATGGTGCTACCATTAAAGTGAGTTTGTTGTTTTACCCTACATGGTTGAAGCTATTGGGATTTGAGCACAGGTATATCTTATTAAGTGTTCTTGCATGGCAAGACCACTTACTGTTATCTCACATATATATTCTTATTATTATAGCCAAATTTACCACCCTAACTCCTCCCACAGTTTTTACACTACATAGACAGTAATATACCGAAACGTACGGATTGTTTCCGATTGGTGTGCTATTACTTTGTGGAACATTTCGCCAAATGGTTCACAAAATATCTGCGTTTTTGTGGTGAAATTGGTCCCATAGGAATGAATGGCGGAATGTTCGAAACTAGAGTGGGAGCTGAAAAATTAGGACATGATTTCTAAACTGCCATCACTCCCTCATTTTCAAGCCCACCTACACAAATCTTATATTCAAACGTTCAGCTATCCCTGCTGCCACTAAAAATGTCCGCAGCTAAGCCATAGTCCTGATAGTTTTCACAATATGACCATTTGTTTGCAACTCATGCCGCCCATTGACATTCATTGAAACTCCACTCTAGCCAACTCAAATTTGAAGGGCAATTTCTAAACTGCGACTGTGCCTTCATTTCTAATATTTCAGAGACATACTATGCATCAAAATGTAGGTCTGGGTCTTGTGATTCCCACAATGTAAAGCTCTTCAGTGTAGGATTTATCATTTTTAAACTACAACTGTTTGAATATGGCAACTGCCAGTGAAGTGAGCAAGTTGGAGCAGTTTGTTTTTAACCGCTCTTCTTTGCCCTTGCTGTAGTGTGAGTTGCCATAGGAACCCAGATGTGTGAGCAGGCAGCAGAGTGACAAAAGCAGTTACTCCACCCACTCCAGTTGTAGACTACTGGTGGAGGCAAGAACACTTCACACAATTTCCTCAGAAATTGTAGCTTTTCTAGTTCCTATTGCAGTGCAGATCAGTGACCAAATCTGAACCTGTAGCTCTCCTACAACTTGTGTCTATGTGCCCCATACTGGCACTATATCCACTGGAGCATTTGCAGAGCAGAGCAGGGAGTGGCCAGGGAGAGATTACACTGAGGCAGTTGGCCAGCTTAACCATACATTGAGATGTACAGTTTGTGAACTACAAATCTTTGTTTTTGTGCAAAGTTTGCTAGAAAGGCTGTATAGCAGTGTGCAGAGGGCTCATTCAGAAAAGTTTAGTGTTAACATGTGGTCACACTCATTTAGCACCTGATGGGTTATATATACACTATATTGCCAAAAGTATTGGGACTCCTTTTCACACATATGAACTTTAATGGTATCCCAGTCTTAGTCCGTAGGGTTCAGTATTGAGTTGGCCCACCCTTTGCAGCTATAACAGCTTCAACTCTTCTGGGAAGGCTGTCCACAAGGTTTAGGAGTGTGTCTATGGGAAGGTTTGACCATTCTTCCAGAAGCACATTTGTGAGGTCAGGCACTGATGTCGGATGAGAAGGCCTGGTTCGCCGTCTCCATTCTAATTCATCCCAAAGGTGTTCTATTGGGTTGAGGTCAGGACTCTGTGCAGGCCAGTCAAGTTCCTCCACCCCAAACTCGCTCATCCATGTCTTTATGTACCTTGCTTTGTGCACTGGTGCGCAGTCATGTTGGAACAGGAAGGGGCCATCCCCAAACTGTTCCCACAAAGCTGGGAGTATGAAATTGTTCAAAATGTCTTGGTATGCTGATGCCATAAGAGTTCCCTTCACTGGATCTAAGGGGCCAAGCCCAACCCCTGAAAAACAACCCTGTGCCATAATCTCCCCTCCACCAAACTTTACACTTGGCACAATGCAGTCAGGTAAGTACCGTTCTCCTGGCAACCGGCAAACCCAGACACGTCCATCAGATTGCTAGACAGAGAAGTGTGATTCATCACTTCAGAGAACACATCTCCACTGCTCTACAGTCCAGTGGCTGTGCGCTTTACACCACTGCATCCGACGCTTTGCATTGCACTTGGTGAAGTAAGGCTTGGATGCAGTTGCTTGGCCATAGAAACTCATTCCTTGAAGCTCTCTATGCACATAAAGTTTGGAGGTCTTTAGCTATTGACTCTGCAGACAGTTGGCGACTTCTGTACACTGCGCTTCAGCATATGCTGACCCCGCTCTGTCATTTTATGAGTTGCTGTTGTTTGCGGTACCACACTTGAATTCACTGAGCTCCTGAGAGCAACCCATTCTTTCACAAATGTTTGTAGAAACAGTCTGCATTCCTAACTGCTTGAACTTATACACCTGTGGTAGTGGAGGTGATTGGAACACCTGAATCCAGCGATTTGAAGGGGTGGCCCAATACTTTTGGCAATATAGTGTATGTATGACATCCTCCCATTCTAGCTGCGCATGGGAGCATGCAGCACGGTGATCGGCGGTGTGCTGTGTCCCTCGGACACAGCGGATCACCAATCAACGGAAAGAGCCGAAAATGTGATCAGCTGTGTCCAATCACAGCTAATCGCATGTAAATAGGGAAATTCCAGTTATCGACATTTTTCTCCTCACGAGCTGTCACGCTGACAGCTCAAGAGGAGAGGAGAGCCGGTAATTGGCATCTCTCAGAGGGGACATCTACACTGATCATCAGGGCACTGATGATCAGTGTGCCTTGATGATCAGTGTAGCCCCAGCAGTGCCACCTGTCAGTGTCCATCAGTGCCAGCTGTCAGTGCTCATCAATGCCACCTGCTAATGCTTATCAGTGCCACATATCAGTGCCTACCAGTGCACATCAATGCCACAAATAAGTGCCAATCTGAGCTGCCTTTCAGTGTCACCTATTAATGCCAGTCAGTGCCAGTCAGTGTAGCCTATCAGTTCCAGTCAGTGCTGCCTATCAGTGCCCATCAGTGCTGCCTAACAGTGCCGCCTGTCAGTGCCACCTATCATTGCCAATCAGTGCTGCCTATCAGTGCCACCTATCAGTGTCATATATGAATGCTGCCTTTCAGTGCCCATCAGTGCCTCTTCATCAGTGCCACCTATCAGTGCCCATCAGTGCAGCCTATCAGTGCCCATCACTACAGCCTCATCAGCGCACATCAGTGAAAGAGAAAAATCACTTATTTACAAAATTTTATAACAAAAACTAAAAAAAAAGTTTTCAGTGGTTTTTGGTTTGATTAGCAAGAAAAAAAAAACCCAGAGGTGATTAAATACCACCAAATGAAAGCTCTATCTGTCTAAAAAAAATTATAAAAAGTTCATATGGATACAGTGTTGCATGACCGTGCAATTGTCATTTAAAGTGTGACAACGCTGAAAGCTGAAAATTGGCCTGGGCATGAAGGGGGTATAAGTGCCCGGTAGGCTAGTGGTTAATGTAAAGGCAACATTTCACAGATGTGTATTCACATTTAGTAAAAACCTTTTTTGCCTTCCAGTCCTCTGTTTTGTTCTGTTAAACAGAGAGGCTCAGGAAATGAGAGGTGGATGAGGGGACATGCTCAACATTTTACAAGAAAAGTTGATACGTGCAGAAAACTTCAGCTGATTATATCTCTATAACTAATGATCAATTTGACATAAGGTCTTCATGGAAAGTAACCCAAGATTGTGCATTTTACTGCATAGGTCAGCTTTAAATGCTAATGATTGTAACAAGTTTACTTTAAAATTATGTCAATGATTACACAATGGATCCCATAAATGGAGGTGGCTAGATTAGCTGCGAACTAGAAACCAGTAAATTAATGTTCAAAAAAATTTAGCAAATCATGACTTTTTAAATGAATAAATGTAGGAAAATCAATTCTCTTACCCCTACTGAGAGTACTTTATCTATCCTATTCACATGCCTGTGAAGAGGCAAAGAAAACTAAACTACTGATTTTGTATAATGGACAACAGTAGTATTCACATCCCATAGGATACTGGTTGAAGAACCAATCTGTTGCAACAGATGTTGAAAGCAGTATAGTTACTTAGTAAGTCTGTCTGAAAAAAAGATAAAAGTCCGTCTAGTTCAACCAATTAAAAAAAAAGTTATAATCCTATACCCATAGTTGATCCAGAGGAAGGCAAAAAACCCCCCAGCAAAGCATGATGCAATTTGCTCCTGCAGGGGAAAAAATTCCTTCCTGATCCCCTGAGAGGTAATATAGTATTAAATAATATTGATCTCCCAAGAGTACGGTATGGTATTAAACCCATAAGCAAATATTTATTATATTACAGCTTGCTGATTCTTAGATATGATAACTGCATTCATTTTCTTTTTTAGGCTTTCTTCTGTTTTTGCTTGTGATCTTGCCAGTAAGTCTGTTTTTGAACAGAACAAGCTCTCTTGCAAAATGTATCAGTTTACAGGGATGAGACAAACTATTCACCCCTATTGGGCACATTTATGTTAAGGGCACTCTACTGGGCACATTTATGTAGGAATGAATGAATTTAACTTTTTAAATCCTGTAAAAGTTTTAATGCACAGCTAGATTTTTGTAACTTCGAGTGTCCTACGAGTACAATGGCTGTTATGAGTTAATAGTTGTGAACTACCTATCCTATTGTAGATGTAGCATGGTCAGAAACAGCATGGTGAAGATGTTTAAGGCCTCATGCACACAGGGCATTTTTGCAGCCACTTTTAGGGGCGTCAGGCATTTTTATTAACACTTCTAAATGCCCCTCCATGTTATCCTATGTGTCCATGCACACATAGACTTTTAGAAGCTTTTATTTGTAGGGGCATTTACCAGCAGGAAAAAAACCCAGGGCCAGTGCGTCCAGGAGCAGCAGTGTTTTGGCAGAAAATCTCTTGATGCGTGTAAACACATGGTAACACTAGGCGTGTTTAGCAATTGAATATTAATTAATTGCAATGACCAAAATTATTTACTATTCTGGCTAATGAAATGAATTAACACCCAAGCCCCTTATGTCTATAAATGCACCTAAATGCTTGTAAAAGCATTAGACACTTTTACAAGTGTCAGGCGTTTTTTCTGCCAAATTGCTGCTGCCAAGAGGAGGAGCATTTTTAAAACATCCTGTGTGCATGAGGCCTCAAGATCAATGGGGTTGATTTATTAAAACTGGAGAATGCAAAAACTGGTGCAGCTGTGCATGGCAGCTAATCAGCTTCTAACTTCAGCTTGTGCAATTACAATTTGACAAAAAAAACAACTGGAAGCTGATTGGTTGCAGAACAGCATTCGCTTTTGTACTCTCCAGTTTTAGTAAATTATTATTATTATTTTTATTATACAGGATTTATATAGCGCCAACAGTTTGTTCAGCGCTTTACAATAAAAAGGGAGACAATACAGCACAATACAGTTCAATACAGGAGGGATAGGAGGGCCCTGCTCCTTGGAGCTTACAATCTAGGAGGGAGGGGCTAGTGGTACAAAAGGTAGTACCTGTGGGGGATGGACTGGTTGGAAGAGTAGAAGATTCCATTATTAGCTGAGGGCAGGATAGGCTTCCCTGAAGAGATAGGTTTTCAGAGATCGCCTAAAAGTGAGCAGAGTAAGTGATAGTCTGATAAATTGGGGTAGAGAGTTCCAGAGGATGGGGGAAGCTCTGGAGAAGTCCTGGAGATGAGCATGGGAGGAGGAGACAAGGGAACTAGAGAGCAGGAGGTCGTGCGAGGAGTGGAGAGGACGGTTTGGGTGATATTTGGAGACAAGATTGCTGATGTAATTTGGGGCAGAGTTATAAATGGCTTTATATGTTATTGTTAATGTTTTGAATTTTATCCGTTGGGCAATGGGAAGCCAGTGGAGGGATTGGCAGAGAGGGGAAATTAGCCCCATTGTGTTTCACAACAGGGCCTGAGATGACATGTCACGCAGCTGATAAACTAAGGGATTTTTTAAAACGTTTGGGTTTTCTGAATCTAATAGTTTCCTGGTTTGTGTTGCTTTTAAACTAAATAAAACACATTTACAACTATGTATAGCTCCATTTTGTTATTTTTAGATGTTCTAAAAAGACATGAAAGGTTCCTGAAAATAGACACAAATTTACTATGGAAATGTCTACTACTCCTTTCTTACTTCACCCTGCTGACATTATCTACAGCAGTCTATGTCCCATTTTAGCAGCCGGAAGGCAAAAAAGCAACTCTGTATTGCAGGGTGAGGAAGGGAACGGTTCACTAATGCCATCTTTCACTGAGTGCAATGGCCAATGCAACCTTAGAAGAAAGGAAAATAATGTTTGTTGTTGTTAAGCACTTTGCGATCACATACAAGGCAGTATACCAATAGTCCTGTGCCCAATCCATCAGACAGCTGCAAACATCAGTAAACAGGAAAGTCCAAATGGAGGAACAACCACCCTTAAACCGCAGCCCTGGAAGGAAGTGCCCAATGTCATCTGTCCCAGTCCAACTAAACCCAAATCACAAATAAACAGTCTGACAGTGTGCAGTCATCTTTACCTATCATTGCAAGAAATGTCTATCATTGATTGTGAGCAAACATTTCACAGTGACTTGTATGTCCAATGCTACACGTTGCATGTTTATTACTGGAATTCTAGCACTTTTACTGGTCTAACTACTCTACAATATTTAAAGCGGAGTTCCACCCTTTTTTCATGATTCTTGACACACAATGCCCACCCACAGAACAGTCTGTTATGGGATATTTTTTTTATTTATTGATTTCTAAATACCTTTTTTTGCTGACAGTATCCTGCACTTCCGGTTCAGCCGCCTAGGCAATTTCGTCATTAGGCGATTCCCTAGGACTCTTGGGCAATCACCATAGCTTTTTCCAGGTGTCTTTGGGAAGCCTAATGGTGAAGTCTCGCGGTATTTCTTGACCGGAAGTGACGTTATTGGGAGGAATGATTGACAGGTTGCGGGATCTTCTGTCGCCACCTTTATTGTTATGTAAACCTACAAACAACAGTGTGCCATCCTGTGTCCTTACAGCACAAGTGCGAGATCAGGAGGTGCATGCTGGGTATCCAGCTGCACCGAATCCAGAAGAAAGTAGGAGCTGGCTTCAGATGCCCACACTAGTAATGGCTGCTGCCTGCCTGCTGGGATCCTGCTGAGGAATGTCACATTTACAAGTAAGCAAACGACATACACTTAGAACGCTTTCCTAATTATATACTGCATATATAAAACAGGTGCAGCGCTAAAAAATGAACACACAAATATATATTCCAAAAGTGATGAATAAAAAAATATATATAGTGATAGTTCGTGGTCTGTTCAAAAGTTGATAGTGACTTTCCAATCCAGTGATCTGGTGACAAATAGTGAAAATGCGCACTCACCAGATGCGTATTTTCAATACGCTTGTGTTATATAAACTAGGGATGGACAAGCTGGACCGTTTGGTGGATTCCCCTTCCTCCAGATGTGGAGTGGCCAGACTGCTACTTCCCTCTCAGAAATGGACAGGAAGCCGTGTAGTCTGCATCAGGGCGTACATCATCCTTAAAATGGTTCAGGTGTCGCGGGCTTGGGCACTAGAACGGATATGAGGCTCACCGCAGAGCCACCAAGAAATAGCCCATAGTGTAGTAGTTTTTTAAAAGTTATTGATCCACTAGGTTTATTTCCAAAACAAATAAAACAAGTACTGACCAAATGTGTGAGAAGATATCACGGCGTGCAGGCCCCTTTAACGCGTTTCGTGCGAATGCACATCATCAGAAAGCACAGGCCATCACGCCAATGCCGTGTATCAGGGGTTTATATAATGTCTGCAGTGTTCTAATCATTGCAGACATGTGGGAATGCTGTAGGTCGCCTGCGCATGCGCAGTGGCGTTCGCCAAGCTGCGCAATCCCTTCACATGCTGCCCGCATATCCGCCCCATTGAGCCGAGGTCCAGCAGTGATCTATCGCGCATGCGCGGGTGCCATTTTGCGGTAGTCAGATATTGGAGTTCATTGTTGTGCAGCAATACTGCAGTGAGTGGTCCCAAAATTAGCCTCACATAGGTACCCCAGTGGGTGTACAAATGTGAGAATGCTGTAGTACGTGCAGTAGGCGTTCGGTATATACTGCAACTGAAGAGAATCACAGAGGTGCTTTTTGTAGAAAAATGCCAAGGAGACTGGAACTCCGCTTTAAGAACTGACAGATTGCTGTTTTATGAATTTGCAAAGAAAATATGATCAAGGAGAAAATACTTGCTTAAATTGCTCAGTTATTTTAAAGTCATTAAAGTGTAATGCATCTAAACTTAAACTTTACAGTATATATTGCATTTTAGCATTCCTTTTTTCTAGGTTATGCTTACTCACTCTTTCTTATGGAAGGAGCTATGGTTGCCATCCAGGCTGGATTTTAAACATGACCACCTTTGTTCATCTTTGTTTAATGGGGCGATGGGATTAGTAGTTAATAAATACCTCAAAGTAATCACAAATACATAGCCCAAAATGTTAAAGTGCAATAAACATAGGACAAGTACCTCCAAGATTATTATTATTATTATTATACAGGATTTATATAGCGCCAACAGTTTGCTCAGCGCTTTACAATATAACGGGAGACAATACAGTAACAATACAGTTCAATACTAGAGGGATAGGAGGGCCCTGCTCCTTGGAGCTTACAATCTAGGAGGGAGGGGCTAGTGGTACAAAAGGTAGTAACTGTGGGGGATGGACTGGTTGGAAGAGTAGAAGATTCCATTATTAGCTGAGGGCAGGATAGGCTTCCCTGAAGAGATAGGTTTTCAGAGATCGCCTAAAAATGAGCAGAGTAGGCGATAGTCTGAAAAATTGGGGTAGAGAGTTCCAGAGGATGGGGGAAGCTCTGGAGAAGTCCTGGAGATGAGAGTAGGAGGTCTTGCGAGGAGTGGAGAGTACAGTTTGGGTGATATTTGGAGACAAGATCCGTGATGTAATTTGGGGCAGAGTTATAAATGGCTTTATATGTTATTGTTAATGTTTTGAATTTTATCCGCTGGGCAATGGGAAGCCAGTGGAGGGATTGGCAGATTGGAAGATGGTGAAGAACATATTTAGAAAGGATAACTAGGTAACAGAAGGCAACAAAAACATAGCATAAGAAGGCATCACAAGGAGGGGGGGGGGGGCGGGGAGACACAGGGACCCTCACTGCGCTACCCATGGCTGCCAGATCTTGTCATATTTACCCAGACAATTCCTGTTAATATAAATTAATTTGTACATGGGTAGCACAGCATTAATTGCAGTTTCCCATGTTAATGTGGGAAGAGACAGGGAGGTCCACTTACAGAGAATTTCCTTCTTTGCATAATACGTAATATCCCCAGGAGAGCCAATTCAGGTGAGCATGGTAGTGACAACTGCAGACGAGTGTTGATTAGGTCAAACACCTCATTCCAAAACTGTACTATCCTGGCAAAGGACTAAAACATGAAATAAAGTACCCATAGACATGCGACACTTAGTGCAGTCTGGGGATCTTTGTGAATAGATTCTGTGCAACCTCTGAAGCGTATAATGCACCCTATGTAAGAACTTGGTTTGAATCAATTTGTCCCTTGAGGAAACAACCAACTTGGAACTATGCTCAAAGCTCTCCTCCCAGGACTCCCTATCCAAAGTTGGGATGTTAGTCCTCCAATATTCCCAGAGTTTATCTATTTTAGGGGAACTCATACTAAGTAAAGCAGAAAAGAGTGCAGATAAGGGCTTAGAGAGAGACTCCTGCGAAAGGGGATCTCAAGTGTGTCAGTATCCAATACAGGTGGTTCAGGAAATTGGGAAATAGTTGCATGTCTCAGCTGGCAGTAGTGAAAGTACATCCAGCGGGGCAAACAGAACCTACCAGAAAGCTCCCAGAAGGACAAGAGTACTCCGGAGGGCATAATATCTCTAAGGATTTTGGTACCATGACTAGAGATGAGCGAATCGAAGTAGCCGAAGTGGAATTCGAGTCGAATATCGGAAAAATTTCGATTCAATCCGAAAAATAGCCTAATTCGGACGCGCGAATCGAAATTTTTCCGAAAATGGCGGCTGACATGTGCGGCGACGGAGCGGGGATGTCTGGGAAGGCGCGCAGACAAGGCGCGCTGACCCATAATGCATTCCTCAACGACATGTGATCGCATCAGCCAATCAGCAGCCAGCCAGCTAGCACTGTGTAATGGTCGAGCTATAAATAGCGGCCATTTTGGAATTCTTCATTTGCCTGCAGTCATTGAACAGAGGCAGACCGCTCTGTATTAGGGACAGGGACAGAGTTAGGGCCACAGAAATGATACTTGGGGACAGAGAAACGATACTTAGGGACAGAGAACTATTACTCAGGGACGCAGATTTGTTAATTAGGGCCACAGAATCGTTACTTAGGGACAAAGAAACGCTAGTTAGGGACACAGAATTCATACTCAGGGACAGACAGAATTGTTACTGAGTGCCAGAGAATTGTTACTTAGGGCCACAGAAACGTTATTAGGGCCACAGAATTGTTACTCAGGGACAGACAGAATTGTTACTGAGTGCCAGAGAATTGTTACTTAGGGCCACAGAAACGTTATTAGGGCCACAGAATTGTTACTCAGGGACAGACAGAATTGTTACTGAGTGCCAGATAATTGTTACTTAGGGCCACAGAAACGTTATTAGGGCCACAGAATTGTTACTCAGGGACAGACAGAATTGTTACTGAGTGCCAGAGAATTGTTACTTAGGGCCACAGAAACTTTAGTTAGGGCCACAGAATTGTTACTCAGGGACAGACACAGAATTGTTACTGAGGGCCACAGAACTGTTACTTAGGGCCACAGAATTGTTACTCGCACAGACACAGAATTGTTACTCGCACAGACACAGAATTGTTACTGAGGGCCACAGAACTGTTACTTAGGGCCACAGAATTGTTACTCGCACAGACACAGAATTGTTACACAGGGACACAGAACTGTTACTGAGGGCCACAGAACCGTTACTTAGGGCCACAGAATTGTTACTCGCACAGACACAGAATTGTTACTCGCACAGACACAGAATTGTTACTGAGGGCCACAGAACTGTTAGTTAGGGCCACAGAATTGTTACTCGCACAGACACAGAATTGTTACTCGCACAGACACAGAATTGTTACTGAGGGCCACCGAACTGTTACTTGGGGCCACAGAAACGTTAATCAGGGACACAGAATTGTTACTGAGGGCCACAGAACTGTTACTTAGGGCCACAGAATTGTTACTCGCACAGACACAGAATTGTTACTCGCACAGACACAGAATTGTTACTGAGGGCCACAGAACTGTTACTTAGGGCCACAGAATTGTTACTCGCACAGACACTGAATTGTTACACAGGGACACAGAACTGTTACTGAGGGCCACAGAACCGTTACTTAGGGCCACAGAATTGTTACTCGCACAGACACAGAATTGTTACTCGCACAGACACAGAATTGTTAATCGCACAGACACAGAATTGTTACTCGCACAGACACAGAATTGTTACTCAGGGACACAGAACTGTTACTGAGGGCCACAGAACTGTTACTTAGGGCCACAGAATTGTTACTCGCACAGACACAGAATTCTTACTCGCACAGACACAGAATTGTTACTCAGGGACACAGAACTGTTACTTAGGGCCACAGAACTGTTAGTTAGGGCCACAGAATTGTTACTCGCACAGACACAGAATTGTTACTGAGGGCCACAGAACTGTTACTTAGGGCCACAGAATTGTTACTCGCACAGACACAGAATTGTTACACAGGGACACAGAACTGTTACTGAGGGCCACAGAACCGTTACTTAGGGCCACAGAATTGTTACTCGCACAGACACAGAATTGTTACACAGGGACACAGAACTGTTACTGAGGGCCACAGAACCGTTACTTAGGGCCACAGAATTGTTACTCGCACAGACACAGAATTGTTACTCGCACAGACACAGAATTGTTACTCGCACAGACACAGAATTGTTACTGAGGGCCACAGAACTGTTAGTTAGGGCCACAGAATTGTTACTCGCACAGACACAGAATTGTTACTCGCACAGACACAGAATTGTTACTGAGGGCCACAGAACTGTTACTTGGGGCCACAGAAACGTTAATCAGGGACACAGAATTGTTACTGAGGGCCACAGAGCTGTTACTTAGGGCCACAGAATTGTTACTCGCACAGACACAGAATTGTTACTCAGGGACACAGAACTGTTACTGAGGGCCACAGAACTGTTACTGAGGGCCACAGAACTGTTACTTAGGGCCACAGAATTGTTACTCGCACAGACACAGAATTGTTACTCAGGGACACAGAATTGTTACTCAGGGACACAGAACTGTTACTGAGGGCCACAGAACTGTTACTTAGGGCCACAGAATTGTTACTCGCACAGACACAGAATTGTTACTCGCACAGACACAGAATTGTTACTGAGGGCCACAGAACTGTTACTTGGGGCCACAGAAACGTTAATCAGGGACACAGAATTGTTACTTAGGGCCACAGAATTGTTACTCGCACAGACACAGAATTCTTACTCGCACAGACACAGAATTGTTACTCAGGGACACAGAACTGTTACTGAGGGCCACAGAACTGTTACTTAGGGCCACAGAATTGTTACTCGCACAGACACAGAATTGTTACTCGCACAGACACAGAATTGTTACTGAGGGCCACAGAACTGTTACTTGGGGCCACAGAAACGTTAATCAGGGACACAGAATTGTTACTGAGGGCCACAGAACTGTTAGGGCCACAGAATTGTTACTCGCACAGACACAGAATTGTTACTCGCACAGACACAGAATTGTTACTGAGGGCCACAGAACTGTTACTTGGGGCCACAGAAACGTTAATCAGGGACACAGAATTGTTACTGAGGGCCACAGAACTGTTACTTAGGGCCACAGAATTGTTACTCGCACAGACACAGAATTGTTACTCAGGGACACAGAACTGTTACTGAGGGCCACAGAACTGTTACTTAGGGCCACAGAATTGTTACTCGCACAGACACAGAATTGTTACTCGCACAGACACAGAATTGTTACTCAGGGACACAGAACTGTTACTGAGGGCCACAGAACTGTTACTTAGGGCCACAGAATTGTTACTCGCACAGACACAGAATTCTTACTCGCACAGACACAGAATTGTTACTCAGGGACACAGAACTGTTACTGAGGGCCACAGAACTGTTACTTAGGGCCACAGAATTGTTACTCGCACAGACACAGAATTGTTACTCGCACAGACACAGAATTGTTACTGAGGGCCACAGAACTGTTACTTGGGGCCACAGAAACGTTAATCAGGGACACAGAATTGTTACTGAGGGCCACAGAACTGTTACTTAGGGCCACAGAATTGTTACTCGCACAGACACAGAATTGTTACTGAGGGCCACAGAACTGTTACTTAGGGCCACAGAATTGTTACTCGCACAGACACAGAATTGTTACTCAGGGACACAGAATTGTTACTCAGGGACACATAATCGTTTAATTAAAGAGTATGTCAGACAACATGCAGAGGAGTGGCAGAGGAGGCAATGTTTTAGGAGCGAGCAGACGTGGCAGCAGAGGAAGGGGTCGAGGCAGCACTATTCGCAGCCAGAGGCCAGTGCTCCCGGTGTCATCCAGCGGTCGTGTCTCCACCGACAACCCTGCCGTCATCGATTGGTTGGCTCGGTCGTCTTCCTCTTCCCAGGTCACCTCTGACACCTACAGCCAACGGCCGGTGGGTACGTCAGACACAACCGTTAGTTGGCATGGCCCGGGACCAAGCCCACTGAAATCACGTGTCCTCTACCTGCCCCTGTCCTTTGGTGTTCCCTCACCAAGCGAAGTATCGCATGCTGTGGGCTCAGCCCCACTGTACAGTGAGGAAGAGCTAA
Organism: Staurois parvus; assembly: GCF_062004578.1. NCBI lineage: Eukaryota > Metazoa > Chordata > Amphibia > Anura > Ranidae > Staurois > Staurois parvus. The sequence continues at coordinate 3,240,134 of NW_028317867.1, read as the reverse complement.
CAGAGGGCGGTCAGGAACGGGGGGAGACATCCGCCTTTTCAGCAGCCAGGCGAAGAAGTAGTGGCGAGGAGAGTGGCCCGGTAGCCGGTCTAGAGACAGGTCTGTCTCCTGACCCAGACGCAGCCGAGGGGGCTAGTAGTGAGGCGGAGACCCTACTTGATGATGAGGAGGTTGATCGCACTTGGCAGCCTCGTCGTCATCAGGCAATTTCTTCCGCATCATCAGGAGAAGAGGGTGGCAGCTTGGCAGTGAGCGAAACAGTCGGTGGGTTGCCCAGGAGACAGCAGCAGGGTCGCAGCAGTGTCAGTGGAAGCAGTGTCAGTGGAGCCAAACGGCCACGGAGTAGAGCACCAGCTCCACTGCAGCCTACCACCACGGCCAGTAGTGGTGCCGGTGTGCACGGAGGAAGCAGCAGTCAGCCAGTGAGGAGTATCGGGGGCAAAGTTTCCTACTCGGCGGTGTGGCAATTTTTCGTCAAGCCGCCCGAGGAAGTAAACGTAGCCGTATGTCGACTATGTGGCCAGAAAGTCAAGCGTGGCCAGGGGGCCCATGTTGGGACTACAGCGTATTCATGCCATGTGCCACTTTCAGGTCTCCTCACACTGCTGGTGTGTTGAATTTTTTGACATAGGGTGCTGGCAGATTATGGGCCTCCTATAGCTGCTGCCAGGCCCCTAATCTGCCATAGGCCCCTATATACCGCCTCCTCATGCTGCTGCCAGGTCCAGAGTCTCTCATGGGTCCCTGTACGGCCTCCCATTGCTGCTGTCTCCATCGCCACACTCTGCCATGTGCCACTTTCAGGTCTCCTCACACACTGCTGGTGTGTAGAATTTTTTGACATAGGGTGCTGGCAGATTACGGGCCTCCCATAGCTGCTGCCAGGCCCCTAATCTGCCATAGGCCCCTATATACCGCCTCCTCATGCTGCTGCCAGGTCCAGAGTCTCTCATGGGTCCCTGTACGGCCTCCCATTGCTGCTGTCTCCATCGCCACACTCTGCCATGTGCCACTTTCAGGTCTCCTCACACACTGCTGGTGTGTAGAATTTTTTGACATAGGGTGCTGGCAGATTACGGGCCTCCCATAGCTGCTGCCAGGCCCCTAATCTGCCATAGGCCCCTATATACCGCCTCCTCATGCTGCTGCCAGGTCCAGAGTCTCTCATGGGTCCCTGTACGGCCTCCCATTGCTGCTGTCTCCATCGCCACACTCTGCCATGTGCCACTTTCAGGTCTCCTCACACACTGCTGGTGTGTAGAATTTTTTGACATAGGGTGCTGGCAGATTACGGGCCTCCCATTGCTGCTGCCAGGCCCCTAATCTGCAATGGGCCCCAAAACCGCCTCCTCATGCTGCTGCCAAGTCCAGAGTCTCTCATGGGTCCCTGTACGGCCTCCCATTGCTGCTGTCTCCATCGCCACACTCTGCCATGTGCCACTTTCAGGTCTCCTCACACTGCTGGTGTGTAGAATTTTTTGACATAGGGTGCTGGCAGATTACGGGCCTCCCATAGCTGCTGCCAGGCCCCTAATCTGCCATAGGCCCCTATATACCGCCTCCTCATGCTGCTGCCAGGTCCAGAGTCTCTCATGGGTCCCTGTACGGCCTCCCATTGCTGCTGTCTCCATCGCCACACTCTGCCATGTGCCACTTTCAGGTCTCCTCACACTGCTGGTGTGTAGAATTTTTTGACATAGGGTGCTGGCAGATTACGGGCCTCCTATAGCTGCTGCCAGGCCCCTAATCTGCCATAGGCCCCTATATACCGCCTCCTCATGCTGCTGCCAGGTCCAGAGTCTCTCATGGGTCCCTGTACGGCTTCCCATTGCTGCTGTCTCCATCGCCACACTCTGCCATGTGCCACTTTCAGGTCTCCTCACACTGCTGGTGTGTAGAATTTTTTGACATAGGGTGCTGGCAGATTACGGGCTTCCTATAGCTGCTGCCAGGCCCCTAATCTGCCATAGGCCCCTATATACCGCCTCCTCATGCTGCTGCCAGGTCCAGAGTCTCTCATGGGTCCCTGTACGGCTTCCCATTGCTGCTGTCTCCATCGCCACACTCTGCCATGTGCCACTTTCAGGTCTCCTCACACACTGCTGGTGTGTAGAATTTTTTGACATAAGGTGCTGGCAGATTACGGGCCTCCCATAGCTGCTGCCAGGCCCCTAATCTGCCATGGGCCCCTATATACCGCCTCCTCATGCTGCTGCCAAGTCCAGAGTCTCTCATGGGTCCCTGTACGGCCTCCCATTGCTGCTGTCTCCATCGCCACACTCTGCCATGTGCCACTTTCAGGTCTCCTCACACACTGCTGGTGTGTTGAATTTTTTGACATAGGGTGCTGGCAGATTACGGGCCTCCCATAGATGCTGCCAGGCCCCTAATCTGCCATGGGCCCCTATATACCGCCTCCTCATGCTGCTGCCAGGTCCACAGTGTCTCATGCCATGTGCCACTTTCAGGTCTCCTCACACTGCTGGTGTGTTGAATTTTTTGACATAGGGTGCTGGCAGATTATGGGCCTCCTATTGCTGTTGCCAGGCCCCTAATCTGCCATGGGCCCCTATACCACCTCCTCATGCTGCTGCCAGGTCCAGGCGAACGTAGTCACACAGGGGAGGAACTTCTCAGTGTAATGAACAGAGAAATCGACAGATGGCTGTCTCCGCGCAAACTGAAAATGGGAACCATGTTGACCGACAACGGAAAGAACATGGTGTCTGCTCTGCGTCAAGGAAGGTTGTGCCATGCGCCATGCATGGCTCACGTGTTCAATCTGGTTGTCAAGCGGTTCCTAAAATCCACCATCCCACTGCAAGACATCCTTAAAATGTCACGTAAACTTTGCATGCATTTCAGCCATTCCTACACCGCAAAGCACACCCTCCTTGAGCTGCAGCGGCAGAACGGAATTCCACAGCATCGCCTGATCTGCGACGTTGCAACAAGGTGGAATTCAACCCTACACATGGTAGACCGCCTTTACGAACAGCGAAAGGCCATCACCGATTTCCTGATGTTACAAGCGGATAAAGGTACTCCCCTGTGTAACTTCGATGTCAGCCATTGGCAGCTCATGCGTGACACCTGCCGCTTGCTCAGGCCCTTTGAGGAGGCCACGCTATTCGTGAGTTGGCAGGACTATGGGATGAACGACATCATTCCTCTGTTGCACGTCCTGGAACAAATGCTGTTAACAATGGCTGGTCAGGGTGCGGTAGACGTGGCGCACCGATCTCAACGCCACATGACCCCTGTGGGGGCAGGACAGGAAGAAGAGGAGGAGGTAGAGGAGGACATTGGTGCTCAGGAATTATTGAGTGAAATGGGTGGTTTTTCCACTCAGCGGACAGGAGTGGAGGAGCAGGAGCATCTGGTAGAGGAGGAGCAGGAGGAGACAGAGGACCCAGACGCACCGTGGCAGTATGCTGTGGAGATGGAGGCAGGGAGTCCCTCGCATTCCTTGGCACAAATGGCCCATAGCATGCTCGCTTGCTTGCGTAGCGACAGCCGAATAATAACCATCAGACAGAGGGATGACTTTTGGCTGTCCACCTTGTTGGAACCTCGCTAACGTTCAAAAATGGTGGCCTTTTTCACACCTGCTGAGAGGGAGGCCAAAATAACGTACTATAAAAACCACCTATGTAGTCAGCTGGTCTCTGCCTTTCTGCGCCAACGTCCATCCTCAGACACTGTGGGCCCTGTGCGCTCGCGTTCCGCTGCCATGGCAGCAGGGGAGGGGTGGGGTGGTAGGAGCAGTGGCAGCTCCACCAGCAGCGGCTGCCTCAGTCTGCAGTCGATGATGAGTAGCTTTCTTCACCAGCGCAGTGAGGAAACTACTAACCAGCCGCAGCAGCAGCAGCAGCAGCAGCAGCAGCAGCAGCAGCAGCATCAGGTGGACCTGGAGCAGGACCTCAAACAACAGGCTTGGGCCTACTTGGACAGCACCCTGCCAACCGAGGTAGACAATCCCCTTGACTACTGGGCAACGAAACTTGACCTTTGGCCCCAACTAGCTGAATTTGCCCTTGAAAGGCTGTCATGCCCGGCCAGTAGCGTGGCATCGGAGCGCGTGTTTAGTGCGGCAGGAGGTATTGTAACTCCGCGGAGGACACGACTGTCCACCCAAAGTGTGGAGAGACTCACGTTTGTGAAAATGAATCAGGCGTGGATTAGTCTGGATTTCAAACCACCAGTTCCTGACACAACTGACTAAATCCGCCATGAATCATGCCTCAAACATGTGCCACTTTGAGGTCTCCTCACACACTGCTGGTGTGTTGAATTTTTTGACATAGGGTGCTGGCAGATTACGGGCCTCCCATTGCTGCTGCCAGGCCCCTAATCTGCCATAGGCCCCTATATACCGCCTCCTCATGCTGCTGCCAGGTCCAGAGTCTCTCATGGGTCCCTGTACGGCCTCCCATTGCTGCTGTCTCCATCGCCACACTCTGCCATGTGCCACTTTCAGGTCTCCTCACACACTGCTGGTGTGTAGATTTTTTTGACATAGGGTGCTGGCAGATTACGGGCCTCCCATAGCTGCTGCCAGGCCCCTAATCTACCATAGGCCCCTATATACCGCCTCCTCATGCTGCTGCCAGGTCCAGAGTCTCTCATGGGTCCCTGTACGGCCTCCCATTGCTGCTGTCTCCATCGCCACACTCTGCCATGTGCCACTTTCAGGTCTCCTCACACACTGCTGGTGTGTAGAATTTTTTGACATAGGGTGCTGGCAGATTACGGGCCTCCCATTGCTGCTGCCAGGCCCCTAATCTGCCATAGGCCCCTATATACCGCCTCCTCATGCTGCTGCCAGGTCCAGAGTCTCTCATGGGTCCCTGTACGGCCTCCCATTGCTGCTGTCTCCATCGCCACACTCTGCCATGTGCCACTTTCAGGTCTCCTCACACACTGCTGGTGTGTAGAATTTTTTGACATAGGGTGCTGGCAGATTACGGGCCTCCCATTGCTGCTGCCAGGCCCCTAATCTGCCATGGGCCCCTATACCGCCTCCTCATGCTGCTGCCAAGTCCAGAGTCTCTCATGGGTCCCTGTACGGCCTCCCATTGCTGCTGTCTCCATCGCCACACTCTGCCATGTGCCACTTTCAGGTCTCCTCACACACTGCTGGTGTGTAGAATTTTTTGACATAGGGTGCTGGCAGATTACGGGCCTCCCATAGCTGCTGCCAGGCCCCTAATCTGCCATAGGCCCCTATATACCGCCTCCTCATGCTGCTGCCAGGTCCAGAGTCTCTCATGGGTCCCTGTACGGCCTCCTATTGCTGCTGTCTCCATCGCCACACTCTGCCATGTGCCACTTTCAGGTCTCCTCACACACTGCTGGTGTGTAGAATTTTTTGACATAGGGTGCTGTCAGATTACGGGCCTCCCATAGCTGCTGCCAGGCCCCTAATCTGCCATAGGCCCCTATATACCGCCTCCTCATGCTGCTGCCAGGTCCAGAGTCTCTCATGGGTCCCTGTACGGCCTCCCATTGCTGCTGTCTCCATCGCCACACTCTGCCATGTGCCACTTTCAGGTCTCCTCACACACTGCTGGTGTGTAGAATTTTTTGACATAGGGTGCTGGCAGATTACGGGCCTCCCATTGCTGCTGCCAGGCCCCTAATCTGCCATAGGCCCCTATATACCGCCTCCTCATGCTGCTGCCAGGTCCAGAGTCTCTCATGGGTCCCTGTACGGCCTCCTATTGCTGCTGTCTCCATCGCCACACTCTGCCATGTGCCACTTTCAGGTCTCCTCACACACTGCTGGTGTGTAGAATTTTTTGACATAGGGTGCTGGCAGATTACGGGCCTCCTATAGCTGCTGCCAGGCCACTAATCTGCCATAGGCCCCTATATACCGCCTCCTCATGCTGCTGCCAGGTCCAGAGTCTCTCATGGGTCCCTGTACGGCCTCCCATTGCTGCTGTCTCCATCGCCACACTCTGCCATGTGCCACTTTCAGGTCTCCTCACACTGCTGGTGTGTAGAATTTTTTGACATAGGGTGCTGGCAGATTACGGGCCTCCCATAGCTGCTGCCAGGCCCCTAATCTGCCATAGGCCCCTATATACCGCCTCCTCATGCTGCTGCCAGGTCCAGAGTCTCTCATGGGTCCCTGTACGGCCTCCCATTGCTGCTGTCTCCATCGCCACACTCTGCCATGTGCCACTTTCAGGTCTCCTCACACACTGCTGGTGTGTAGAATTTTTTGACATAGGGTGCTGGCAGATTACGGGCCTCCCATTGCTGCTGCCAGGCCCCTAATCTGCCATAGGCCCCTATATACCGCCTCCTCATGCTGCTGCCAGGTCCAGAGTCTCTCATGGGTCCCTGTACGGCCTCCCATTGCTGCTGTCTCCATCGCCACACTCTGCCATGTGCCACTTTCAGGTCTCCTCACACACTGCTGGTGTGTAGAATTTTTTGACATAGGGTGCTGGCAGATTACGGGCCTCCCATTGCTGCTGCCAGGCCCCTAATCTGCCATGGGCCCCTATACCGCCTCCTCATGCTGCTGCCAAGTCCAGAGTCTCTCATGGGTCCCTGTACGGCCTCCCATTGCTGCTGTCTCCATCGCCACACTCTGCCATGTGCCACTTTCAGGTCTCCTCACACACTGCTGGTGTGTAGAATTTTTTGACATAGGGTGCTGGCAGATTACGGGCCTCCCATAGCTGCTGCCAGGCCCCTAATCTGCCATAGGCCCCTATATACCGCCTCCTCATGCTGCTGCCAGGTCCAGAGTCTCTCATGGGTCCCTGTACGGCCTCCTATTGCTGCTGTCTCCATCGCCACACTCTGCCATGTGCCACTTTCAGGTCTCCTCACACACTGCTGGTGTGTAGAATTTTTTGACATAGGGTGCTGGCAGATTACGGGCCTCCCATAGCTGCTGCCAGGCCCCTAATCTGCCATAGGCCCCTATATACCGCCTCCTCATGCTGCTGCCAGGTCCAGAGTCTCTCATGGGTCCCTGTACGGCCTCCCATTGCTGCTGTCTCCATCGCCACACTCTGCCATGTGCCACTTTCAGGTCTCCTCACACACTGCTGGTGTGTAGAATTTTTTGACATAGGGTGCTGGCAGATTACGGGCCTCCTATAGCTGCTGCCAGGCCACTAATCTGCCATAGGCCCCTATATACCGCCTCCTCATGCTGCTGCCAGGTCCAGAGTCTCTCATGGGTCCCTGTACGGCCTCCCATTGCTGCTGTCTCCATCGCCACACTCTGCCATGTGCCACTTTCAGGTCTCCTCACACTGCTGGTGTGTAGAATTTTTTGACATAGGGTGCTGGCAGATTACGGGCCTCCCATAGCTGCTGCCAGGCCCCTAATCTGCCATAGGCCCCTATATACCGCCTCCTCATGCTGCTGCCAGGTCCAGAGTCTCTCATGGGTCCTTGTACGGCCTCCCATTGCTGCTGTCTCCATCGCCACACTCTGCCATGTGCCACTTTCAGGTCTCCTCACACTGCTGGTGTGTAGAATTTTTTGACATAGGGTGCTGGCAGATTACGGGCCTCCCATAGCTGCTGCCAGGCCCCTAATCTGCCATAGGCCCCTATATACCGCCTCCTCATGCTGCTGCCAGGTCCAGAGTCTCTCATGGGTCCTTGTACGGCCTCCCATTGCTGCTGTCTCCATCGCCACACTCTGCCATGTGCCACTTTCAGGTCTCCTCACACTGCTGGTGTGTAGAATTTTTTGACATAGGGTGCTGGCAGATTACGGGCCTCCCATAGCTGCTGCCAGGCCCCTAATCTGCCATAGGCCCCTATATACCGCCTCCTCATGCTGCTGCCAGGTCCAGAGTCTCTCATGGGTCCCTGTACGGCCTCCCATTGCTGCTGTCTCCATCGCCACACTCTGCCATGTGCCACTTTCAGGTCTCCTCACACACTGCTGGTGTGTAGAATTTTTTGACATAGGGTGCTGGCAGATTACGGGCCTCCCATAGCTGCTGCCAGGCCCCTAATCTGCCATAGGCCCCTATATACCGCCTCCTCATGCTGCTGCCAGGTCCAGAGTCTCTCATGGGTCCCTGTACGGCCTCCCATTGCTGCTGTCTCCATCGCCACACTCTGCCATGTGCCACTTTCAGGTCTCCTCACACACTGCTGGTGTGTAGAATTTTTTGACATAGGGTGCTGGCAGATTACGGGCCTCCCATAGCTGCTGCCAGGCCCCTAATCTGCCATAGGCCCCTATATACCGCCTCCTCATGCTGCTGCCAGGTCCAGAGTCTCTCATGGGTCCCTGTACGGCCTCCCATTGCTGCTGTCTCCATCGCCACACTCTGCCATGTGCCACTTTCAGGTCTCCTCACACACTGCTGGTGTGTAGAATTTTTTGACATAGGGTGCTGGCAGATTACGGGCCTCCCATAGCTGCTGCCAGGCCCCTAATCTGCCATAGGCCCCTATATACCGCCTCCTCATGCTGCTGCCAGGTCCAGAGTCTCTCATGGGTCCCTGTACGGCCTCCCATTGCTGCTGTCTCCATCGCCACACTCTGCCATGTGCCACTTTCAGGTCTCCTCACACTGCTGGTGTGTTCAATTTTTTGACATAGGGTGCTGGCAGATTACGGGCCTCCCATTGCTGCTGCCAGGCACGTAATCTGCCATGGGCCCCCGTACCGACTGCTCATGCTGTGACGTTGCAACAAGGTGGAATTCAACCCTACATATGTTAGACCGCCTTTACGAACAGCGAAAGGCCATCACATATTTCCTGATGTTAAAAGCGGATAAAGGTACTCCCTGTGTAACTTAGATGTCAGCCATTGGCAGCTCATGCGTGACACCTGCGCTTGCTCAGGCCCTTTGAGGAGGCCACGCTATTCGTGAGTCGGCAGGACTATGGGATGAACGACGTCATTCCTCTGTTGCACGTCCTGGAACAAATGCTGTTAACAATGGCTGGTCAGGGTGCGGTAGACGTGGCGCACAGATCTCAACGCCACATGACCCCTGTGGGGGCAGGACAGGAAGAAGAGGAGGAGGTAGAGGAGGACATTGGTGCTCAGGAATTATTGAGTGAAATGGGTGGTTTTTCCACTCAGCGGACAGGAGTGGAGGAGCAGGAGCATCTGGTAGAGGAGGAGCAGGAGGAGACAGAGGACCCAGACGCACCGTGGCAGTATGCTGTGGAGATGGAGGCAGGGAGTCCGTCGCATTCCTTGGCACAAATGGCCCATAGCATGCTCGGTTGCTTGCGTAGCGACAGCCGAATAATAACCATCAGACAGAGGGATGACTTTTGGCTGTCCACCTTGTTGGACCCTCGCTACCGTTCAAAAATGGTGGCCTTTTTCACACCTGCTGAGAGGGAGGCCAAAATAACGTACTATAAAAACCACCTATGTAGTCAGCTGGTCTCTGCCTGTCTGCGCCAACGTCCATCCTCAGACACTGTGGGCCCTGTGCGCTCGCGTTCCGCTGCCATGGCAGCAGGGGAGGGGTGGGGTGGTAGGAGCAGTGGCAGCTCCACCAGCAGCGGCTGCCTCAGTCTGCAGTCGATGATGAGTAGCTTTCTTCACCAGCGCAGTGAGGAAACTACTAACCAGCCGCAGCAGCAGCAGCAGCAGCAGCAGCAGCAGCAGCATCAGGTGGACCTGGAGCAGGACCTCAAACAACAGGCTTAGGCCTACTTGGACAGCACCCTGCCAACCGAGGTAGACAATCCCCTTGACTACTGGGCAACGAAACTTGACCTTTGGCCCCAACTAGCTGAATTTGCCCTTGAAAGGCTGTCATGCCCGGCCAGTAGCGTGGCATCGGAGCGCGTGTTTAGTGCGGCAGGAGGTATTGTAACTCCGCGGAGGACACGACTGTCCACCCAAAGTGTGGAGAGACTGACGTTTGTGAAAATGAATCAGGCGTGGATTAGTCTGGATTTCAAACCACCAGTTCCTGACACAACTGACTAAATCCGCCATGAATCATGCCCCAAACATGTGCCACTTTCAGGTCTCCTCACACTGCTGGTGTGTTACATTTTTTGTCATAGGGTGCTGGCAGATTATGGGCCTCCCATAGCTGCTGCCAGGCCCCTAATCTGCCATGGGCCCCTATACCGCCTCCTCATGCTGCTGCCAAGTCCAGAGTCTCTCATGGGTCCCTGTACAGCCTCCCATTGCTGCTGTCTCCATCGCCACACTCTGCCATGTGCCACTTTCAGGTCTCCTCACACTGCTGGTGTATTCCATTTTTTGTCATAGGGTGCTGGCAGATTACGGGCCTCCCATAGCTGCTGCCAGGCCCCTAATCTGCCATGGGCCCCTATACCGCCTCCTCATGCTGCTGCCAGGTCCAGAGTCTCTCATGGGTCCCTGTACGGCCTCCCATTGCTGCTGTCTCCATCGCCACACTCTGCCATGTGCCACTTTCAGGTCTCCTCACACTGCTGGTGGGTTCCATTTTTTGTCATAGGGTGCTGGCAGATTACGGGCCTCCCATAGCTGCTGCCAGGCCCCTAATCTGCCATGGGCCCCCGTACCAACTCCTCATGCTGCTGCCAGGCCCGTAATCTGTCATGGGCCCCTGTTGTCGCTTGTTGGCATATTCCGCTCGTTCAGATGCTCCTTCTCCTGCTACTCCTCTTCACGGATTCCGTCAGCAGTCTTTCTTGGAATCCGTTTCCAAGAGACAACAGTTTGCGAGCACGCACCAGACGGTGCAGAAGCTGAACGTCCTCCTGTCCAAGTTGCTGCTGCCAGGCTCGTAATCTGTCATGCGCCCCTGTACCGCCTCCTCATGCTGCTGCCAGGTCCAGAGTGTGTCATGGGCCCCCGTACCGACTCCTCATGCTGCTGCCAGGCCCGTAATCTGTCATGGGCCCCTGTACCGCCTCCCCATGCTGCTGCCAGGTCCAGAGTGTGTCATGGGTCCCTGTACGGCCTCCCATTGCTGCTGCCAGGCCCGTTAATCTGCCATGGGCCCCCGTACCGACTCCTCATGCTGCTGCCAGGCCCGTAATCTGCCATGGGCCCCTGTACCGCCTCCTCATGCTGCTGCCAGGTCCAGAGTGTGTCATGGGTCCCTGTACGGCCTCCCATTGCTGCTGTCTCTATCGCCACACTCTGCCATGTGCCACTTTCAGGTCTCCTCACACTGCTGGTGGTTTCCATTTTTGTCATAGGGTGCTGTATGGCCTCCCATTGCTGCTGCCTCCACCGCCACACTGTGGCTCCACACTCTGGTTTTGGCCCCGTGACTGCCCAAATGAGTGAAGTGTGCGGTGATTCTAAGATCGACGGCACTCATCTGCATGTCATACTGCCTGACAGTATTATTTCTCTTCCCCAGCAGACTCCAAGGGCATTTAAATTAAAGGTACAGTGTTCAGCACTAATATTAAGTCTCTCTGAAGCCTAGAAACACCCTTTTTTAAGTTAAATTCACAGCGAATATATTCGACTCGAATCGAAATTTTTCCACGAATTCGCCGAATCAGTCGAATCGAATTTTTGAATACTTCGCTCATCTCTAACCATGACGGGTCCAGACTGATAGATCCAGGATGAGCCTATAGTGGGCAAGGAGGGATTGGAAAGAGGATGGTAAGGAGACCATTGATTGGGTTGAACAAAGTGTGCCCTAGCTGCATTCCACACTCTAAGTGTGGTTTTAGTGTTGAGAATGAGGGAGGAGAAGGCCCGAGGACCCCTGTACACTAAATTGGCCAGCTTCATGAAGGAACCCAGCAGGGTGGCTTCCAAACAGATTGCGGCATTCTCCCTTGACCTCAAAAACCACCATCTGACTGTAACTAAGACAGCCGCCCAGTAGTATGCCTGAACATTTGGGAGCGGTAGACCACCAAACTCCACCAGAAGGTGAAGCATGGATTTCGCTGGTGGGGGGTGGATCTACCCCATAGAAAGGCAACCACACAACGGTCAATATCTCTAAACAGGGATACCCCAAACCAAATAGAACAATTTTGAAAAATATAATTAAACTTGCTGAGAAAAATCATGTTAAGTATATTAATACGACTCAGTAAATTTAAAGGTAAACTGGCCCAAGAGGAGCATTTAACTTACAATAGAGCTAAAAGAGGGCTGATGTTAAGAGCATGAAACTTCCACAGGTCTCCTGTCACCCTGATTTCATGTATTTGAAATCTTCAACCCACTGAAGGGGGGTAGGGGCCACAGAGTCTTTCGCCCAAGGGTCTAAGGGGAAAAGAACGGACTTGGACCAGTTAATACAAATGCTCGAGAAGCTCTCAAACATTTCGAAAACCGCCAAGGCAGCTCCCAAGGAGGAATCTGAATCATGTAGATATAACAGGGTGTCATCTGCATAGAGCTAAATTTTCTCCTCTAAGAGGCCAAACCTCCAGCCCTCAACACGTTGGGAGTCCTGCACTAAAATAGCCAAAGGCTCCAAGACCAGAGCAAAAATGCTCAGGGACAAAGGGCACCCTTGGCTCGTGCCTTGGCCCAGGGGGAAAAAAAGAAGCAGACACCTTGTCATTGATTCGGACCCGAGCACAGGGGGCACGATACAACATACCCACCCAAAACTTAGGTCCAAGCCTACATAATACTTCTGATATGCAGGGCCATCCGACCACCTTGAATGCCTTCTCTGCATCTAACGAGGCCACCACTCTAGTACCGGCATTATCATAGTGTGCAGACAAATAAAGAAATAATCGGTAAATATTAATGGCAGTGCAAATTTTAATACTTAATAGGCATTCTCGGCTGGAAGTTATCCACAATTCCTAAGTATAAAGTTACTCTTTTTAATTTTCCACATTCAATACTTTTCTATTTTGATCTTGTTACTACAGAAGAGGTAGCTGAACTTTTCTCTGGTGCCCACCTCACCACCTGCCTCCTGGACATTGTTAGCTCTTCCTATTCCTTCCATGGATTGATTATCCCCTTTCTTAAAGAGTCCTCGCTGATCCTCATCTGTTTGAACACCTTAAGACCAATTTCCTTGCCCCTCTTAACCTCCAAGCTTCAAAAACACTTAGCCCACAATTGACTGAACTGCTATCTCATTGATAACAATCCTCTCAGCCCCTTTCAGTCTGGCTTTCACCTGTAATACTCCACAGAAACTGCCCTTCTAAAACTCCCTAACAACTTACTAATGACCACTAGTTCCTACTAATGCTTTCAGACCTTTCTACTGCCTTTGATACAGTTGACTACCCACTCTCCCTCCAAAAGCCCCACTCCCTTGGCCTTCAAGACTCTGATCTTTCCTGGTTCTCCTCCTACCTAACTAAGGGCTTTGTCAGTGTCACCTATACATTGCAAAAGTAATTATTAAATCCCCTGCATAACATTTGTGTTTTTTCTGGATTTTTGGTTGATATTCTATCATTTTAAAATACACCTATGAAAAATATTATAGACCCTTCATTTCTCTGTAAGTGGGCAAACTTACAAAATCTGCAGGGGATCAAATAATTATTTTCCCCACTCTTTTGCTATTCTTCTTCCTGTGGGGTTTTCCAAGGCTCTGTCCTTGGACCCCTTCTATTCTCTATCTACACATCCTCTCTTGGTCAGCTGATAGCATCCCATGGCTTCCAATAGCATATCTGTGCTGACAACACTCAAATCTATCTCTCTACGGCTCCATGCTCACTGGACGTTTTAATAACACTAGTAACGTTAGCTGTGTAAAGTCAAAATGTGAGTTTTTCAGCATTTTTGCATTAGTGTTTCGCAGCATTTAGCTGCGTTTTTTCGCTTTTGTGGGTTTTAGCTTTTTTTTACCCCCCCCCCATTTGTTTTGCTCAAAAAAAGTCCAAAAAACACCAGTTTGCAGTGTTTTTACAGCTAAAAAACACCTCTAGAGATCCACTAGTTCTGGGGTTTTTTCCAGCCAAAAACACCCCTGCCAAAAAATGCTGATTATAGTCTATGTGTGCATGGACACATAGGATAACATGCTGGGGAGTTTACTGGCTGTAGAAAAAAAACCCAAAAACAGCAGCTGTAAAAATGTCCAGTGTGTATGAGGACTACATCTCAGCTCACCAGCTCAGTCTCCTCATGCATTACTAATTTACTAACTGATATACCAGTATGGATATTGCACAACATCCTCAAGCTCAGTATTTTCACTATCCATTATTCCATTATTTCAACTATCAGTTGACCCACTCATGCCAAGGTGCTAGATGTATTCCTGACATCTCCTTTCACTCATATATCCAACCACTCTCCAAATTTTGCTGCCTTCATCTGCTTAACATTAACAAAATATGCACATTCTTAACCATGATTCTTGTTTACTTCCTTGTTGTCTCTTTCTTTGACTATTGCAACTCCCTGCTCATTGTCCTCCCTTTACACAGGATTTCCCCCCTTCATTCTATCGTGAATTTTGCTGATACTTTGTTGTACCCAAGTCCTTTGGTATACTAATAAATTAGGCCCTTTATACTTACCTATATTTTTCAAAGCTTTTTTTTTTTTTGTTCCAATAAAATAATAGATTATTATTATACAGAATTTATATAGCGCCAACAGTTTGCTCAGCACTTTACAATATAAAGGGAGACAATACAGCAACAATACAGTTCAATACAAGAGGGTTAGGAGGGCCCTGCTCCTTGGAGCTTACAATCTAAGAGAAATACATGACTATAGCAGCTGTAAAGACTAAAGCCTAGTACACCACAATAAGAAAATTGGCCGAAATTTTTTTTTTCGGAACAACAGTGCGATAATCTGATCATTAGCACACAGCTTTTAACAGCTGATCAGGACAGTTCATGTTCAAATTATCTGAAAGGACAAGCACAACATTTTTTCTCATAAGATAACATAATTAATGATTTTGGTTTAATCAGTACAGTATTCGTCCCCAAAAAAATCGAGTGATCAAGACCGTGCACACTTGGAAACAAAAGAATATGTTACGATACAATACAATACATTACATCGTCACAGAAAGTTGTATTCTGTTTTATGAGAATTCTCGAAACTTTAGTAACCTATTCGGTTTCAATATGAGACTAGCATGCATAAAAAAAGGACGATCATTCGTCCAATATTCTCATTGTGTATGCTAGGCATAAATAACCAGAAATTCAGAAGAGTACTAACAAGTTCATAGCACACTTTGTCAGAGGTGTATGTAAACAGTCTACTGACTATAAGAACATAAAGTGCAGCAAAAGATTAGATATAGTTCAGTGCATTGACCATTGGGAATGCACAGACCACTAATTCTTATATCTCTAGTCCACTTCAACTAACACTGCAGTGGGAATTGCCGTCTAGAATAACACAGCATATCCCTGATCATAAACAATGGTGGTTTTCACTAATCATCCATTAATAGATACAAAGAACATTCATCAAAATTAGAACTTTGTGACTGTGATCAAAGAAAGTGCTGCTATATTGTAGATCTCAAGAGTGTGTTTTATCAGCTTCCCGTCTAAGCTTAGAAAAAATGAGAGATGGATTGAGAGCCAACTCCCAATTGACTTCTGTCAGTACTATTTTCATGGCAGATTTGTGTGGTCCATTGGGATTATATCTCTTTAGGTTAAGTGATTAAGTGGATTCATTGATATTACTTCCAAAGCCAAGGCCAGTGAGACCTTTGCCATATTACATTGTTAATGAACATTAGAAAAAGTGTGCTTGTGTGGACACAGGAGAGATAAGGTGCTGGGGAAAAAATAGTTAAATATCTTTAAAGGCCATTGTGAAGCACAATTATTTTATTAAGCACATCAAAGACAATTATCTAAGTGATATTAAAGGCAATTATGTTTTTTAAAATAACAAATGTCTTACTTACCTGTTCTGTGCAGTGGTTTTGCACAGAGCAGCCCCAATCCTCCTCTTCTCGGGTCCTCCAGTCGGCACCCCTGGCTCCTCCTGTTCTCTTACCTACCAAGTGCCCCCAGATCAAGCAGGTTGCTATGAGGCATCCAAGCAGGCTCGCTCCCGAGCCACTGCTCTTTATGTCCTTTCACATATAGAGCCGCGGCTCTGCCCCCCCCTTTCCTCATTGGCTCACTGGCTGTGGTTGACAGCTGCGGGAGCCAATGATTCCCACTGCTGTTTCAGCCATTGAGGAGGGAGAGTCCCCGAAGAGACAAGGCTCTCCTGCACATTGATGGATTGCAGTGGGGCTCAGGTAAGTATTATGGGGGCTGGGGGGCTGCTACACACAGAAGATTTTTTACCTTCATGCATAGAATGCATGCAGTTAAAAAACTTTGAGCCTTTACTGTACAACCACTTTAAAGTACAGCCACGTTTCCTTTTTTGACCATAATGGGTAACTGTTTTCCCAGAAGATGCTGTGACCACTAGCCAGTCATGTTGGCTAGTTTTTCAAAACTACCCACTCTAAATGATAAATGAAGTCTTTATTTTCAAAAGGATAAATGAAAACTGCTTATTTGAGCATGGAAAAATAAACAAAACAGTCCATACTCCTGGTATACAAAATAAAGGTTTGGCTCACCACCCATAAGACTTGTCCTTAAGGGGTTTCAAAGCCCCTTGCCTTCTTCTCCATTTTAAAGGTCACCAGAGCTCAACAGTGTCTCAGCCAGACAGTCCATAGCCCTCACACAACTGTGTCCAATTCCACTCAATACTTCACGGAAACATGCTGATGGCTTTCTGCCCTTTTTAGACCTCTCTCACAAGTGGGTTAACCTTTACAGGGCCAAGATACTTGTAGTCAGGGTTGGAGATTCTTTTCTACGCAATAATCTCTCTGAGCCTCTGAATTCCAGGTCTCATACAAGGACTAACAATCCTGGGGAAACTTAAAGTAATTTTTCCCCTTTTTGCGGATCACCTAAGAACCCCTCACCCCGCATGAATGAGAAACCATGAGTGCTCCAAGAATGTCTCCTATTGTCGCACATTAAGAGACCAGAAGCCAAATAATGGTGATACATATCTCCATACATTACCTATCATTGCATCTTTTGTGAAAGTTTGATCACAAACCATACAAATGTTCCGTATTGTTTATAATGCTGGCCATACAAAGTTCGTAATCTTGACTGTTTCCTGCTGAATCTGCCAAAATTCAAGCTTTGGGTAGCCCTGTTGGCACAACCTGGCTCAACAACAGTCTATTGAAAACTCAGAAGAGCTGGGTGGAAAATTTTGGTTGAACAGTGACTGCACCCAATCAGATACAGTCACTGTTTGGGTATTCAAGCAGCAGCTGGTGCTATGTTTGCTGGAATACAATAACCATCAGAGTCCTCCATGCACACTGTTTAGTGTGAATGGAGCAATATATTGATTTTCTCTCAAAAGGTGATGTCAGGGATCCCCTCGATCCCCGCCGCGTTGGTCCCGGCGCAGGCGCAGTATGCCGCCCGGCGCAGGGACTCGAGCACTGGGTCCGGGCCGGCCGCGGCGTTCGAGTTCGCGCATGCGCAGTAGAAGCCGCGGCCGCCCGCTGGGCACCAATGGCAGCGCAGGGCGGGATATTTAAACGACCCTGAGCTGTCATTCAGTGCCTTCTGGTCTTTCCTGCATCCTGTATCCTGTGAACCTGTACCCTGTAAGTTATTGACCCGGATTGTACCTGACCTTGCTGTTTTCTCCTATTCTGACCCTTGCTTTGCCTGACCTCTCTCCTGAATGCCCCCTATTGGATTTGACCTGCTGTTGCTGACCTGGCGTGTGACCCGACCATTCTATGCCCGCTGCCTTGTACCTTGCCGCCCTCTCTGTTACCGACCCGGCCCGTCTGACCTTGCTCATCCATCCATCCATCCCGTGCAGTGGGGTCTTCTGACCTCCTCACATCAGACTCTTCCCCGTGGGAGCCCCTTGCGCATACTACTACCACTGACGGGCGCACCCGGTAGCCACGACCTGGTCTCAGGGAGCTCCAAGTCCATCCCCACCATCAGGGGCCCTGGTGAACAAGCACCCTGGGACTTAGACTCCGTGCGCTGGGGACGCCTATTCAGTGGAGTGCTAGTAGTACCGCCGGGCGGTCCCTTACAGTACCAGAAGGCCATGACTGAGTCTAGAGGAGGTCCCTCGCCGCTGGAGGAGATCTGCAGGCACCTGTCCAATTTGACACAGACCGTATCGGCCCTGCAGGATAGATGTCAGTGGATTGAAACTCAATTCCAGGCCTGCACTATATCCGCTCCCGCCCCACAGGCCGCGGTCCCCACATCTCCAGCTGTAGCAGCCCCTGTGCTGGTGTCTGGGGCATCCGCACCACTCCCGGCGGCCGACCCCCGAGTACCCTTACCGGAACGTTTCCACGGGGACCGCACACGTTTTAGATCATTCCGCGAGTCCTGCCTCCTCTATTTTGAGCTACAACCCCGAACCTTCGTGACTGAATCCGTGAAGGTGGGGTTCGTCATCTCCCTCCTGCAGGGTGAACCCCAAGACTGGGCCCATCGATTACGGGGAAAAAACGACCCTCACCTCAGTTCGGTTGACAGTTTTTTTGATGCTATGGCCATCCTTTATGATGACCCACAGCGGGCAGCTTCTGCTGAAGCTACTCTGTACACGCTCCGGCAAGGCCGCCGAGCGGCGGAGGAGTACGCAGCTGAATTTAGGCGATGGATGGGGGATACTCGCTGGAACGAGTTCGCACTCCTGCATCAGTTCCGTATTGGCCTATCAGATGGCCTGAAAGACGAGCTCGCCCGGGTGGAGGTACCTGAGACTTTAGAGGACTTAATAGCACTGACCATTAAAATTGACCGTAGACTGCGGGAACGCAGGTTTGAGAGGTCCGGCCAGGGTCATGGAAATCCCTGGGGATCATTTCAGGGTCCCAGTCAAACACCTAGGCCAGTCGTCCAAAACCGGCCACCTGGAGACAACCCCGAACCCATGCAGCTCGGCCTGGCACGGCCTAAACTATCCCCAGAGGAACATCTGCGCAGACAATCCCAGAACCTGTGCCTCTATTGTGGCGAAGCTGGTCATATGGCGCGTTCCTGCCCGCAGAAACTGAGTAAGTGCACCTCTTCTTCCTTATCCATTGGCAATGTTGGTCTATCCCAATACTTAGTGGTACCCCTTTCCTTTCAGCTTCCAGAAAGGACCGTGGAAGTATCGGCCATAATTGACTCTGGGGCATGCAGCTGCTTCGTGGATATTAATTTTGCTCACCAGCAGGGTATTCCCCTTCAATTGAAACAGAAGGGGTTCAATATTTATTTGGCCGACGGTTCCCGAATAAAATCGGGGGTAGTGAACCAGGAAACCCCCTCCATCACCACTGTCATTGCCGGCCAGCACCAGGAATTCCTCCGCCTGGATGCTATAGCTTCACCCCTCTTCCCAGTCATTCTGGGGCTCCCATGGTTACGGGCCCATAACCCCCAGATTGACTGGGAGACCGGAGTAATCACATTCCCTTCCCCATACTGTCGGATATACTGCCGCACTTCGGGCCCGGGGGCCCCCCAAATCCTCCTGTGCTCTGAGGGGGAAGCTGAATTAAAACAAGTAATCCCTGCGGTCTACCATGGGTTTTTAGATGTGTTCAGCAAACGGGGAGCTGATACTCTACCCTCCCACCGCCCTTATGACTGCCCCATTGACCTGTTACCCGGCTCAGAAATTCCTTTTGGGCGAATCTTCCCCCTTTCAGAGCCCGAATTGGGGGCCCTAAAGGAATATATCGAGGACAGCCTCCAGAAGGGGTTCATCCGCCACTCCACCTCACCGGCGGGGGCGGGAATCTTCTTTGTTGAAAAGAAGGACAAAACCTTAAGGCCATGTATCGATTACAGGGAATTGAACAGGGTCACGATAAAAAACCGTTACCCACTACCATTAGTACCTGAGCTGTTCCAAAGTTTAAAGTCAGCAGTGGTTTTTACCAAGCTGGATCTGAGGGGGGCGTACAACTTGATTCGCATAAGGGAGGGGGACAAGTGGAAGACGGCCTTCCGCACCCGCTTCGGTCATTTTGAATATCTGGTCATGCCGTTCGGGTTGTGCAATGCTCCGGCCACTTTTCAACACTTTGTAAATGATATTTTTAGGGACTTTCTGGATGTCTTCGTGATCGTTTATTTAGACGACATTCTGATTTTCTCCCCGTCTTTGGGGGAACACAGAATACATGTAGCAAAAGTATTGGGGCGGTTGCGGCAGCATGGGTTGTACGCCAAGGCAGAAAAATGTTGTTTTGAACAATCCAGCATTGCCTTCTTGGGCCTGATTATCTCCACCGCGGGGGTCGCGATGGATCCCCAGAAGGTCGCTGCAATACTGGATTGGCCTGAACCCACAGATAGGAAAGGCGTCCAACGATTCATCGGCTTTGCAAATTTTTACCGGAAGTTCATCAAGAACTTCTCGGGTCTGGTCTCCCCCATTACTCAGCTAACCAAGCTGGGAACCCGATTCAGATGGACACCAGAAGCGCAGGGAGCTTTCGAAGTCTTAAAGAAGCTGTTCACTTCAGCACCCATTTTGGGTCACCCAGACGCCGCTCTGCCCTATATCTTGGAGGTAGATGTATCGGAGAATGCGGTAGGCTCCATCCTCTCCCAACGAAAAGGCACCAAGGAACTGCTCCACCCTGTAGCGTTCTTCTCACGGAAGCTGACCCCAGCGGAGAGGAACTATGATATCGGTGATCGAGAGCTACTAGCGATCAAAACGGCGTTAGAGGAATGGAGGTACCTGCTGGAAGGTGCGGTGCACCCCATCTTAATATTTACTGACCACAAGAACCTAGAGTATCTGAGAACCGCCAAGCGTCTACGCCCGCGACAGGCGAGATGGGCACTATTCTTTTAGAGATTCAACTTCCACATTACGTACCGGCCGGGATCAAAGAACACTAAGCCGGATGCGTTATCACGGATGTACGAAGACGCCAAGGAGACCCCAGTACCTGACACCATCCTGTCCTCGGGTAACTTCTTGGCCCTTCAGTCGGATCTTCGTTCCAGGCTAATGGAGGCATCCACAAACTTCTCTACCCCAGGCGGAGGGCCACTCCGGAACAAGGGGGGACTCCTATGGAGGGAAGACCGAATTGTGGTGCCGGAAGAAACCCGAACCTTGGTCTTGGGGCATTGCCACGACCACCCAATGGCGGGGCACTTTGGCCCAGAAAAGACCCTGGAACTTCTCCGACGCTCATTCTGGTGGCCAGACATGGCTAAGGATTGTAAGGGCTATGTCAGGTCCTGTGTCACCTGCCAGAAGAACAAGCCAGCAAGAAACAAGGTTTGGGGTCTGCTGCGACCCTTACCTATTCCTGAACGGCCTTGGCAAAAGATCTCACTAGACTTTATAGTCGAGCTTCCGCCATCCCGAGACCACACGGCAATCCTGGTAGTCGTGGACCGCTTGTCCAAGATGGCCCACTTCATCCCGTTGAAGAAAACCCCCTCGGCGGCCGAGACCGCGCAAGTCTTCATTCGTGAGGTAGTCAGGTTGCATGGGGTCCCTGAAGACATCGTCTCGGACCGAGGGGTCCAGTTCACGTCCAGATTCTGGAGGGCACTGTGCAAAGCCCTGGACATCAAATTATCTCTCTCCTCTGCGTTCCACCCTCAAACTAACGGTCAAACCGAAAGGACCAATCAGACCTTGGAGCAATACTTAAGATGCTATACCTCGTTTACTCAAGATGACTGGCTGCCACTTCTTCCTTTAGCGGAATTTGCGTATAACAACGCCCGCCACTCAGCAACAGGGCAGTCCCCGTTCTTTGCCAACTATGGCTTTCACCCAGTCTTCCTCCCGGATTTGGTGTCGGAATGCCCAGTACCAGCAACACAAGATGTGGTAACATTCTTCGCTGCGAACAATAAGAAGCTTCAAGTGGCCATCAGTCGGGCCCAGGAAGACTACAGGAAAGCATTCAACAGGAAACGGAGAGGAGATCTGGTATTGCGGCCTGGGGAGAAGGTTTGGCTGGCGACGTCCAATCTAAAGATGCTTTGCCCGTCAAAGAAATTGGGACCCAAATTTATAGGCCCCTTCTGCATTAAACGGATGGTTAACGGAGTAGCCTACGAACTCGCCCTCCCTGACACGCTCAAGATCCACCCGGTCTTTCATGTGTCCCTGCTGAAGCCAGTGGTCCCAGATGCCTTCCCTGACCGGGAATCTAGACCCCCGGAAGCGGTAACGGTCGAAGGAGAAGAAGAGTTTGAGGTTGAAACAATCCTGAAGTGTCGAAGGAGGGGAGGCCAGACCCAATTCCTTATCAAATGGAAGGGCTATGGTCCTGAGGACAATTCTTGGGAACCAGCCCATAATGTCCATGCACCCAGACTTGTCCGGAGGTTCTTTCGCGATCACCCGTGGTGGAGAGATCGGGTGGGCATCTGGAGGTTGCCCGTAGGGGGGGGGCAATGTCAGGGATCCCCTCGATCCCCGCCGCGTTGGTCCCGGCGCAGGCGCAGTATGCCGCCCGGCGCAGGGACTCGAGCACTGGGTCCGGGCCGGCTGCGGCGTTCGAGTTCGCGCATGCGCAGTAGAAGCCGCGGCCGCCCGCTGGGCACCAATGGCAGCGCAGGGCGGGATATTTAAACGACCCTGAGCTGTCATTCAGTGCCTTCTGGTCTTTCCTGCATCCTGTATCCTGTGAACCTGTACCCTGTAAGTTATTGACCCGGATTGTACCTGACCTTGCTGTTTTCTCCTATTCTGACCCTTGCTTTGCCTGACCTCTCTCCTGAATGCCCCCTATTGGATTTGACCTGCTGTTGCTGACCTGGCGTGTGACCCGACCATTCTATGCCCGCTGCCTTGTACCTTGCCGCCCTCTCTGTTACCGACCCGGCCCGTCTGACCTTGCTCATCCATCCATCCATCCCGTGCAGTGGGGTCTTCTGACCTCCTCACATCAGACTCTTCCCCGTGGGAGCCCCTTGCGCATACTACTACCACTGACGGGCGCACCCGGTAGCCACGACC
The DNA here is from genome assembly GCF_062004578.1 of Staurois parvus. Classification (NCBI taxonomy): domain Eukaryota; kingdom Metazoa; phylum Chordata; class Amphibia; order Anura; family Ranidae; genus Staurois; species Staurois parvus. Next base: position 3,217,210 of record NW_028317867.1, on the reverse strand, counting down.
TGGTCTCAGGGAGCTCCAAGTCCATCCCCACCATCAGGGGCCCTGGTGAACAAGCACCCTGGGACTTAGACTCCGTGCGCTGGGGACGCCTATTCAGTGGAGTGCTAGTAGTACCGCCGGGCGGTCCCTTACAGGTGATGAGGAAAAACCACAGAGAAACTGCCACACAGTAGAGGAAAGGAGTAGACAATCTTCAGGGACATGGCCATATATGAGAGAATGGTATTGAGAGGCTGCAGAGACACATTCTTCAAGAAGTGTGTTTCTCCAGGAGAGGAAGAGGTGGCATCCATATAACATTACATCTGCCTCTTTAAAGTGTGACAAGTTTTGTTTGTAATGGGTGAGGAGGCAGTGCTGGTTTAAACTCTGTGAAGGCCCCTAGGCAGTCGAACCCTGGAGTCCCCCTCGCAGATTTCTGGAGGTTTTGTGTGCATGCACTCTAGTAGGATAACATTGAACTAAGTAGTGTGCACGTCGGCCATTAGATGGAGATGACCATCACTACTGTACATTACATATACCTAGGTTGCACAAACATTTTTTACAAACTGACAGATGAAAGAAGATGAGCCTTTACGAGACAAACTGTAATGTGAACCTGATGTCTATGGTTTACGTACTTTAAATTGCTATTCGGTACTTTACATTAATACAATATTTTCTTTGGTGTCTTTAATGTAAAGTTTTAATTTCTTTGAGTTGATTAATTTTTTTCTATCTTTTATAAACAATTCAAGAAAGCTTCATTGTAATTTTCTTTCAAGATCAAATCAATATTATTTTGATCTGTTGGCAGGGGTCCTTAAATGGCGTGTGGCCTATAGGCCAATGCTGATGCTGCCTATTTGATAATCTGGCACTGTGAGGAAGGTAGGATTGGCTCTGCATAAATCCTTCCAATTCCTAATTTGCAGTTTCTAGCCATTTAATAGACTCCAGGGATTGACAATGGCTTAGCCTTAATAATACTAAGGGATACTTATGTTGAGAGTTTATATATATTACTTTCTAAGAACCCTTTAAAAGGTGTATGTTTAAATCTAAAGACGTTCTGTGAACTTTAGAACCCTGGTCCCAATTTTTGCCATCCAGACATCTAGATGGTATCTTCTACTAAAGGCAAATAGGTTATTCACTTTACAAAGGAAGGTGCACAGTACAAAGGATTTGCCCCAGAGCTTAGAGAATGTGGTGAATGTTCACTTAGAAAAGAATAGCCTATCACAAGCATGCAAAATTTAAAAACAGCTTATTTTCTTGCACATGATTGGATGATGGAAGTTAGTAGAGCTTTACCTCGTTCACTAAGCTCTCTTGCAAAGTGAACAGCCTTAGGTAAATCAACCCCAATACACATATATACACTCTGGAGTTAAATTGGCTGACAATAGAAATTAATTCAACAGATTTATCAGGTTGTAAGACATTGGATGGGATGAAGAAAAAATCACCTTTGGCTTAAGGAATGTGATCTGGTAGACTTTCCTGGTCACCTCCAGCATTAGGACTGTGGTTGGGCAGACTTTCTTGTTGTTCTGAGCTAATGGCATTTCATTTAACTGCTTATGGGAAGCTCGCCTGACCTACAATGAATAATAAATGTAAAAGTAAATGAGTCTGAAGCCTGTGTACACTAGCCATAACAGTGATATTTACGTCTATGTCCATGCATCCAAATTTAACCCCAAATCTCCCTTGTAGCACCTGCTCAGCACTCTTTTTTTTATTTTACCTTGTCTCTGAACAGAAAAACAGGTTTTCTTACTCACTGTGACATCATCAGTAGGCTTGTAAAATTCTTGCAGGGCCAGCTGCAGAGAACTCAGATTCTTTTGATGTAGGCACACCACCAGAAATACATTTCCCAAGACCTCTTCACTATACACAGGCAGACTCATCCTCTCTTCTGGGATTTATTTGTTGTGTATCCCAATATGAATGCCAATTTTACGTTGACGCCATAGTTTAGCTGGGCTCTATGGAGTCACTTCAACTCAAGTGCCCCACCTGCAGTGAAATGTCAAGCACATTCATACCCCTCCACCAAAATGACTTGAGTGACAGGCAAGGAGGGACCAGTAGAAACTCTGATTTAGCTTTTTTAGTATTGCACACGCACATCTGCTTTGGGTGTGCAGTGTATCATGGGCACTACTGGGCATGGAGGAAAGATCTTTCCAGAAGTAAGAGGGAAGGTCTGCATCACAAGGGCAATGGAACTTTATTTATGGTAAATGTACCTGTTGCATGCTTAGTGGGTTAAAAGTAATACCATTTGTATTATATTGAAGACAATAATTTGAAAATCTGAAAGACATTATAATTTAAAGCTTTGTCATATGCCAAGATTTTAATACTACTTTCTTATCTCTTTGAAGATAAGTTTTACTTTCTTTATTATTGTATCGCTACCCTCTTGAGGACCGCTGTGCTTTTGGGTCCCCCCTTAGCTCTGCACAGCCAGGCAACATACAGTTTCTACACTTACATCCACAGTCAGTAAACAGTCCAAGAGCGTGGCTTTTGTTATATTATTAGGGGAAATAACTTGGATGGCTGCCTGAAGACATTTCCAGCCCTCCTGGCTGCTCTGAAAATCTCCCAGCAAAAGGATAAAGGGTTAGGCACAGCACCGTCCTTTGAAAGCTTGCTACACATGGTAGTCTCTCCCATTGTGAATCCCTGGGTGTGCTAATGTGGTCACTCTGTCCTCTTTGCTCCCTGCTACTCCTTAGGCGAGATTCCTCAAACTGCCCCATTGATGAGATCTCCCCAGGCCAGCCCGAGCCCAGCCTGGAGGTAAAGACTCCCCCTAGACCTAGGGGATCCCTCCTAGGCCACTGAGAGCCTCCTCTGCACTCCATCTTCCACCAGACTCCTCTGCTAGCATGGCTCTCTCATATTTATGGGCTAGTCTTACCACACTACCAAAGCGTCTTAGCCCGGGATTGTTCAGACTCCCAAAAATATGTACTTCTGCCCAAAGGCTTCTGGAAACCACCATGGCCCTCCAAAACCAGGTGGAGGTGATAGAGTTCCAACCTGCTGATTCACCCAGCCTGACCTGCTGTAACTTGACCTAATTACAGACCCATACAGTTACCATGAGTCATACCACAATAAATTTACCTACACTAACACTAGTAGCACACTAGAGGGTGCTACATTATTATCACAAGAAGGTTGTCATGGGGTAGATATTGGAGACACAAGATGCAGAGAAGGGAATATAAGGGCACCTTTAATTGGATGCATTTTTACCTGTACCGGTTCACTGGCGAGGACTTAACACTGCTATGACTATATTAGACCAGAAATTTAAACCCTTAAAATGAACCCTGCACCTGTCACAGATATTTCCTCTTAATGGTGTTAACGGTTACCTCTCCCTTAATTGCCACAAATGGCAGGCAGCGTTTCCTCTTGTCCATGGCCCCATCTTAATCCTACATCCTCCAGATCTTGTAAGCGAGTAGTCTGAGATCTAGCTGGGTACCTGGTGGTTTACACATTACTATATCATATATTTTAGGAGATTTTGGCTTTCCCTCCTGCCATCATTCAGCGGCTGCAGGAGGAAAATGATCATTGTGCTATCCAAAATAAAAAATTCGAAATTCTGAACCTTTCCAAATCACTTAAGTGACCTTCAAAATGTTGTTACCAAATCACTTAAGTGACCTTCACTCTTCAAAAAGTTGAGCACCCTGCCTTAAAGTGGTAGTAAACGCTTTTTTAATACTTTTACCTACAGGTAGGCTTATAATAAAGCTTACCTGTAGATAAAATTAATATCTCCTAAACCTTTATGAGATGTTAGCTCTTTTTAATAGCCAGCGCATGTACTCTGAAGGAAAGGCATACCCATGCTGTTCCTTCAGAGCACTGTGCCAAGGCATCATCGTGGGAGTGATGTCATCGTGGCTTGCCAGTCAGACCGGAAACCTGGAAGGTACGCTGTCACCGCTGATAGGGCTTTGTTTTAAGGTACATCCTTCATAATGTGCTAGTATGCACTGCATATTAGCATATTATGCCTTTACCTTGCAGGGGATTTTTTTTGGATGCGGGTTACTACCACTTTAAGAGAAAGAGCACTTTTTATGTTTGCCAAATTTCCCTTTTTAACTACTTGCCAACCGCAGATAGCCGAATGATGGCTACACTGTGGACGGCCAGTTCTAGGAGGGCGTCATATGATGTCCTCCCAGAACGCACTCTCCTGTGTGCCCCCGGGGGCGCACACCTGGCGATCTCCGTGATCGCTGTGTCCTACGGACACAGATGATCACGTGATGTGGTAAAAGGCCAATCACAGCGGCCTTTTACCACGTGATCAGCCGTGTCCAATGACACGCTGATCACCTGGAAATGCAATTGCCGGTTCTCGGCTGCACTTTCCTCACGCTGTCTGAGCGTGAGGAAAGTACTGCCGAGAACCTGTAGTTGTCAGAGCAGGGATTGGCACCGATCATCAGGGCACTGATGATCAGTGCCCTGATGATTGGTGCCCAGCAGTGCCACCCACCAGTTCCGTCCACCTGTGCCCAGCAGTGCTGCCCACAAGTGCCCATCAGTGCACCCACCTGTGCCCAGCAGTGCCACCGAGCAGTGCCACCTAACTATGCCCAGAAGTGCCACCTACCTGTGCCCAGCAGTGCCACCCACCCGTGCCCACCAGTGCCCATCAATGCAGTGCTGCCAGTCAGTGCCACCAGTCAGTGCCCAGCAGTTGTGCCAATCAGTGCCCAGCAGTTGCACCAGTCAATGCCTAGCAGTGCTGCCAGTCAGTGCCCAGCAGTGATGCCAGTCAGTGCCACCTATCAGTGCTGTCTATCAGTACCCATCATCAGTGCCGTCTATGAGTGCCACTTATCAGTGCTGCCAATCAGTGGCGCCTATCCGTGACACCTCATTAGTGCTGCCTATCAGTGCCGCCTATCCGTGCCACCTCATTAGTGCTGCCTATCCGTGCCACCTATCCGTGCCCTTCAGTGCCACCTATCAGTGCCCATCAGTGCTGCCTCATCAACGCACATCAGTGAAGGAGAAAAAATACCTGTTTGAAAAATTTAAGAATAGAAACAAAGAAATGTTTGCAATTTTTTTGTTTATAGCGCAAAAAGTAAAGTGCTCAGAGGCAATTAAATACCACCAAAAGAAAGCTCTATTTTTGAGAAAAAAATGATAAAAATTTCATATGGGTACAATCTTGCATGACCACGCAATTGTCAATCAAAGCACAACAGCGCTGAAAGCTGAAAATTGGCCTGGTAAAGAAGGGGGTATAAGTGCCCGGTAGGCAAGTGGTTAAAAGGAAAACAGGCAGCAAGTTTTCATGAGAGATAGGAATGTACATAAACAGTAGGCATGTCAGAGGCCTGTAGTACCATGAATATGTCTGTTTTCAGCGAAGTAGTGAAAAATTGTCTGTAGTGTTTACTTTTTCGTACAAATAATTTTATTTTATTTGGTTATTAATTTTTAATCAAGATTGACATACCAATAAGTGGTACATAAAGATATAACCTTTTTCTTTACTTATTCCATCCTAGGTCACCATGTAAATAATAGTAAATGTAAAAATGTTTTTCAGGATCACTTTACACATATTCACATCACTTACATATTATGAAGGTGCATGACGCAAACATGCAGAAGGACCGTATTATCCCCAAATTCTTACTGTACTCTGTACACATATGTTTTAGGGTAAAATAAAAATGTAATGTAAATAAAACTTTTTTGAATAAGACACATACCTTCCTGTAAACAGATGTATCAGTCTGATTAACCTTCATGTAGAAGAGGCACATAACCTTTACAGAACAGGATCATGACCATTACCTTAGATGTGATGTAAACATTGGATCACATATCATGGCAATTGCAGCTAAGTACAGAGAAAATTTACTGCATGATGTATTTTGCATAAAAAAATGAATTTCCTGGTGAACACCAGGAAATATAAAGTTTCTTTTGTTACATATTTTGATTTTTTTTTTTTTGTTCTGTTGGTGGTCTCCTTTTTGTTTGTTTCTCTATTGTACCTCAGTATGTTACAACAAAAACAATAGCCAGAATATATTTTACTGTTCAAAACTCATGTTCTTTGCTGAAACAATAAAAAATATTGAAGTACAGAGAGCAATAAAAGTCACATGTTGTACAGGAAAAGCCAGTAGAGGCACTACCATTAACAGAAGCAAGGAAACAATAGATGATTTAACATTCAAATGTACAATTAAAGATCTAAGTGTGGGGAGGTGCAGCGTGGTGCAGTGGCAGTAAACACTCGACGTCCAGTTGCAGGAAACAGAACTTGTATTAAAGTTAAGTTTCAAATTTCACAAACAGCCCGGAGGGAAGGCACCCAACTAGGAACACTCACAGGTTGAAACTGCAATATGAACGACCAAGTCTCGAGTGTGTCAACAGCATCTGTCTTGGAGGGCGGATTGCGGCCTGGTCGGTCTGTATTCATTTGGGAGAATTCCATAAAGGATGGCATGTCTCTATCCTGTCCCTACTCATCTGGAACTATTCCCTACCTCTAGTCACTGTCCCTGACAGACGAATGACCTGTCCTTATACTACCCATTCACAGAATGCGGCCAAACTCAGGAGCCAAGGTCTTAAATAGACTCTGCCTGACCCAAGATGGCAGCCACAGTCATATGAGGTGGCAGCATCTGACCAGATAGCTCCCCCAGTGACCCAGGAAATCAGAGAGGATCCATTCTCTGCATGAAGGTAAAAAACCTTTTCTGTGCAGCATCCCCCCAGCCCCCCATAATACTCATCTAAGCCCCCCACTCAGTACTATGTGCACTAGAGTCTCAGCTATCCCGGGACTCCTACTCCTGATTGGCTGAAACAGCAGCGGGAGTCATTGGCTCCTGCTGCTGTCAATCACAGCCAGTGAACCAAGGAGAAGAGAGAGGGGGCTGGGCCAAGCCACGGCTCCCTGTGTGAATGGACATGCGGAGTAGCGGCTTGGGAATGAACCTGCTTGGGTGCCCCAAATCCACTGCACAGTGTAGGTAAGTATAGCATGTTACTTTTTTTTTTAAGTCAAGCCTTTAGCATCATTTTAATTGCGTAGGACCAGGGGTGGACTGACAACTCATGGGGCCCCCAGGCAATAGGGAATCATGGGGCCCCTATGTCCTCACCCACACTCAAACCAGATCCAAAAAAGCCTATGAAAGGTACCAGGGACATCTCAGGGGGCCCCCTACTGACCCCGGGCCCTCGGGCAGTGCCCGTGTTCCCCAATGGTCAGTCCGCCCATGCATAGGACTTATCTTCTGTGGGCAGACATAAACCCCTAGTTACTTATGTACACTTATTAAGTTCTTTTGGGAAAAATATGATGCAGTCTGGCTTATTTATCCACTTGCCGACCACCTCATGTAGGAGTACAGTGGCAAGGAGGCCTCTCTGCTCTGGACCATGCATCTAATACATGATCCGGCTCTTCTGCGTAGGGGACGCGTGTGCTCCTTCGCCCCACCTGTGCTATAATTAGTTACAGCATAAGCCGATCAGTATGTCCTGGCCAATGATTGATGACCAAGACCCGCCAATCAGCCAAGCGGATGACAGGACCGAGCTCTGTGAATGTAAACAACACAGAGCTCTGCCTTCTCCGTGGGGATGTGCTGATTTTTGTTCCTTGGTGAAGCAGGGAATAAAAACTAGCACATCCCTTAGTAAAAGTAATACACACCAAGCACTGTTAGGAACACAGTTAACCATTTGATTGAACCTAGATGTTAACCCCATTCCAACCAGTGTCACTAGTACAGTTTCAGTGTTTATTATTAGTTCTGATCACTGAAAGGAATTGGCTCCTCTCGTTCCTTCCTGTAGCTACCGACTCCCGTCAGTCCCCTGGCCCTGATCAATGTCTGTCTACAGGCCTGGAGTCCCCTTTGAGATACAGGAAATTGCACACAGACACAAGGTGGTATCTCAGAAGGAACTGAATTTATTCTTCCGTGTTCAAACTTATATATGAAACTTAAAACAATACATGGAAATATAAGAACCAATCAATTGACAGGTATGCATTGACCAATCAGAATATTATATACGTCAGTAATGCCCAATCATTTAGCATTTATGTTAATTATTATTATATGCGTCAAACATTAATATAGAAAGTAGACAACTTCCCTTTTAGCGCTGGCTATAGTTTATTAATACTCTTGCAACAGGAAAAAGCCCACCGCAGACTTTCAGTCTTGTGCTCGGTAGAGGAAAAAAGGAAGTTACATCTGAAGGGAAAAGAGGAACCTCAGACTCTTATCGAAAGTAAGAAACAGTCTTAAAACACAAATTCATCTTTAAGTACTGACATAAATCTCAAAATGGATTCTTATCTTAAAATGGCAGATCTCAGGTCAAGAGACAATATGGCGGTATGGTAATGCTGAAAGGCTAATTCCTTCAAACCCCCTCTTAGGTCACGCACGTGACCTTACACCTTTTTTACAGGTTGGTACCTGGGGCCCTTAGTAGGTCCTTTATCAAGATACTGATTCCACATGGTTCTAGTAATGGTGGCGTCAATAAGTTTCTGCATTAAACCTTGGATGCAGGGGATACAACAGCAACCACACAGAGTTAATACTGCAGCAGCCATTACTATAGAAATCAGCATAGTTTTCATCAGAGTTCCCCATCTACCAAACCAATTTTCAAAAAAACCAGCTAGTGGATTTTCTACTCCTGAGTTTTCAGCCAATTCTTCAGACAACATTTGGAGGCCTTGAAGGGCTCTAGTAATGCTTCCATCAGGAGCGGTGTTATTGGGGATAAAAGTACAGCAGTAGGAACCAAACATTTTACATACTCCTCCTTTCTCAGCTAATAACATATCAAGAGCAATGCGGTTTTGCCAAGCAGTAAGGGATGTTGCATCAAGTTGGGCAGAGACCCCCTTTAGAGCATCTCTAGTATAGTTAACAAACCTTTGTTGATTATAATAAATGTAATTAATCCAATCCACATTTTTGTTAGGCTGTACCCATATAGCAATAGAGGCAAACCCTGCAGCAATCTGGTCCTGAGCTTTAAACTCATCAGGGACTCCTCTTGGTACACCTATAGCATCTATGTAAACTCTATTATCAAAGGAACCACGGGGTGCATTTCTTTTATACCTTCTAGATCTGGATTTTTCCAAGATGGGCAAGCTTCTTATCCCATCTTCTACTTTGATCATAAAGAAAGGCATGAGAAGATGGGTCAGAGCGCAGCTTCCCTTCCATCTGCTGGGGAGTCTGGCTCTGAGTCTCATATCTCCACACAGCCACCACACATCTGACAGTTACTGCCGGTGGTCCTGAAACCATTCCTTCCGGTAGCCTTCTGCGGAGGTGCGGATGGTCTTAACACAGTAATTAGGTGGGAATGTACCTAAATCTTTACCCTTAGCATCATCATGTTCAAAGCAGGTAAAATTTCCTGGTACCGGTTTAGAGGCCAAAGGTAAATTTCGTAATCCGGTAACAGGGAACTTCTTAACAAAATCAGAACATTCCTTCTCAGTGATGTTATCTTTATACATTCTAATTAGGCAGGACATATTAGTTTCTTCTTCTAACAAAGGAACTGTGGCAAGTAGGGGGCGGGGATTGGCACATGAAACACAGTCTCCCTGTCCCTTACTTTTAGTGGTCCATCTCACCCATTCAATCCATTCATTTTTGTCAGAGTAACCAGTTTCAATGCTTAATCTGTCTTCTGATTGCATCACTACTCCTGTCACCTCATTATCCAGTCGATTCCTAACTTTGGGGAATGAATTGTCTATGGTATTGACATGGACTCTTGGGGAGGGTTTTACCTGTAATATGAGGTTGGCCCAGGGGTCTGTTCCTGACACAGTTATTCCCAACCTATATTCCCCACTATCTCTGACCTGTGGGTTCCTTATTGTGAAAATGATATTCCCTTGGCCTTTTGCTATAGAGATTCTTTGATAGGTGCCTATGTCCTCTAGGGGAATTCTAGCTGATTGGGTCTCCCATTTATGAGGGTCTGTTGTCCACCATATATTCTCCCAGTAACCACAGGGCTTATTCCTCCCACACATGTACACATTATAAGGTCCAATATCATAAGTAACTTTAGTCGGGTCAAACACCTGGTTTTTAGTCAGAGTAAACACTATGGTCTGATTTACATCCTCAGTAGTCAAGACTGGTGTTTCCTGTAACCCCCATCCCTTATCTTGTACAAAGGACATTCTTCTCATCCTTCTCTTAGTGCGGGTTAGACTTCGTTTCTTTCTGACACTAGAATGTTGTGTACTATGGTTTTGTGTGTGCACTGGTTCTGCATTATCTGGGTCACTAGCTTGTATGGAGGTATTACATATACTCTTAATCACTCCATAATCATCTGGGTGATAAATACAGTTAGTTATTGTCCATACTGGGAGGAACACAGTCAGGGCTGCTAGTATGAGGAAGCAAAATGTCTGCCCAGAGTTCTGTGAGAGCATCAGAAAGGTCATCTTCTTCAAAGACTTTTACACCGGCTTCACTTCCTTTTTCTTCTTCTGTATCTGTGTCTTTGCCTTTGTCTTGCTTCTTAGGGGCTTGGTTCACCCTTTTTACACGGCTGGCATGGATCCAGGCCTTGGAATCCTCAGTCAGGACAGCGGTCCTGGTGACAGCGATCACAGAAGTGGGGGGCCCAAAGGGATACTCTTGCTTCCGATTCCTATGGAGGGCTTGTATCACCACACGGTCCCCGACTTGGAAAGAGTGAGTTGGTTCCTGTGAAGAAAGAGGAAAGGTGCGAGCAACATTTCTTTCAACCTTGTCCAAAGTTTCAATAAGTTTTCTCACATATTCCTCCTGAATCAATTCCAAATCCCCTCTTTCTACCATGAGTGGCTGTCTAGCCCAGGGAGTGGGAAAGGGCCTACCCATTAGAACCTCAAAGGGGGAGTAACCTGTCTCTTTAGAAGGAGTCATCCTTACCTCTGCCAAGACTGCAGGCAATACTTTCTTCCAGTTTGCAAAGGTACCTCCAGTAGCCTTCCTAATTTTATCCTTGAGGGTCCTATTCATCCTTTCCACTATACCTGAGCTCTGAGGGTGGTAAGGAATGTGAAACTTCCACTCAATTTTGAGTGTTTTCACCAAATCCTGACATACCTTGGCCACAAATGCTGGACCGTTGTCAGAATTAATCTGGAGTGGACATCCCCACCTGGGAATAATTTCCCGTGTAAGGATCCTCACTACAGTTTGGTCATCTTCTTTTGTGGTTACAAAGCTTTCTACCCAGCGGCTAAACATGTCCACAATTACCAAAAGATATTCTTGTCTTTTTCCTTCCTTTGGCATGTGTGTAAAGTCTACCTGTAGGTGAGTAAAAGGTGTTGATGGGTATGTCAGGTGTTCATGTCTTGCCTTGTGAGGATTGTTTGGGTTATTCCTTATGCATGTAATGCATCTAGACACATATGATTTTACCAAAGAGGGAAGGCCAGGAATGAAAAAATCATTATCCAGCAGTTCACATGTAACCTGCCATCCCCTGTGACCTACTCCATGATACTGTGAGATGAACAGAGGTGCACTGGCCTTTGGAATGCATGGTCTCCCCTCTGTGACACAAAGTCCAGTTTGTGGACTCTTTGTCACACCAGCTGCATTCCACTGCTCAATATCTTCTGAGGTAGCATATGTCTGTAAATCCTGCAATGTTTGATCCAACAGTGGCATTTCAGGGGTGAGCATTGGCATTTGGATCATGGCAGGCTGGGTAAGGGCCGCCTCTTTTGCTACTTTGTCAGCTAAAGCATTTCCCTTTGCAATATCAGTTTGTTCATTTGTGTGTGCCCTACAGTGTAGGATAGCAAGGGATCTTGGCAGTTGTATGGCTTTGAGTAAAGCCTTCACCAGAGATGAATGTGAGATGGATTTTCCATCTGCTGCAATAAATCCTCTCTTTTCCCAAATTATTCCAAAATCGTGGCACACGCCAAACGCATATCTGGAATCTGTGTAAATATTTACATCCTGACCCTCAAAAGCTGACATGCTCTTGTAAGGGCTATCAGTTCAGCGGCCTGAGCTGACTGGTATGGGATGGGTTTTGCTTCAAGTACTTTATCTGGCAACTGCACCACCGCATATCCTGCATGGTAAACAGTGTCAGTGGGTCTCGAGCAAGAGCCATCTACAAAAACATTCTGTGCCTCTGGAAGAGCCACAGAAGACATATCCTGTCTTGGGGAGGTGTCCTGATGAATCAATTCCAGGCAATCATGCTGTGGAACAACTTCATCCTGCTCTCCCTTTAAGCCTAATAAGGCATTTAAAATTGGAGCTGGACCTGAAGTGGGAGAGGTATATTTTATTCTCAACTTAGGGTTTGACAACAGTATAACCTCATATCCACTAAGTCTCTGGGCTGACATGTGTTGGGTATGTATATTCTTGAGTAGAATAGACACATTGTGGGTGGTATGTAAGGTGGTCTCATGTCCCAGAGTGAGTGACGTAGCCATTTGGACCACCATAGCGCTTGATGCTAGTGCTCTGAGACACGCAGGCATGCCTTGGACCTGTACTGGAACCATTTTTGAGAAAAAAGCAACAGGGCGGAGTTTTCCTCCATGCTCCTGGGCCAGGACCCCTGCCATAGTTTTACAATTTTCCCTAGCATACAGATGAAACATTTGATTATATGCGGGCAGACCAAGACCAGGGGCTATTACCATAGCATTTTTCAGATACACAAAAGCATTGCACATATCATCTGACCATTTCACAAGATCTGACATTTCTGAACCTGTGGCTTGTCTCAAAATGTTGTCATAGTAGGAACAGTCAGGTATCCATTGGCGGCAGTAACCAATCATACCAAGAAAGGTGAGCATGTCTTTCTTGGTCAATGGGCGGGGCAGACCCATAAGAGCCGCAGCTCTTTTGTGGCTGACTTTCCTTTCACCTTTTGTGAGAACAAAACCAAGGTATTCAACAGTTTTCTGACACCATTGTAGCTTTTTCTTAGACACTTTATGACCACATTCACATAACCAGTTCATGAGATCTACACTATCCCCTTGGCTGGCTGCCCGATTAACACTACAGAGAAGCAAATCATCTGCGTATTGAACCAATACTGAACCATGGCAAGGAGTCCATGGCTTTAAGGTAGCCTGGAGGACAACAGAGTAGACCACAGGCGAATCTACATACCCTTGCGGTAATTTACACCAAGTAAGGATCTTTCTCCTGTAATGAAACGCAAAAATTGGGCGTGTCTCCTTGGCAACAGGGATTGAAAAAAATGCATTTGTCAGATCAATCACTGTGAAAAACTCAGCATCAGCTGGGATGGAGGAAATGAGTGTTGGTACATCAGGCACTATTGGGGCAATGGGAATCACAAGATCATTAATGGCCCTCAGGTCCTGCACAAATCTGTAAGAGCCGTCCGGCTTCTTAACTGGATTTATTGGGCTGTTGTATGGTGAAATCACCTCTTCAAGGACTCCTTCCTTGAGAAAGTGTTCCACCATGGGCGCTATTCCTTCCTCCTTTTCTTTTGACAAAGGGTATTGTTTGTGAAACACAGGTTGAGCCCATGGCTTCAGTGTGGCCTTATATGGAGTGCAGGAAATGAATCCCACATCCAAGGCACTTTTTGCCCAAACTTTGTCATTAATTGTTCCAGCAGGAAATGAGGGGTCTTCTTTAGTAATCATTGTCATGGCAGGGATGATTGGCATTTTGGCAGAATGAGCCACTATACCACCTCTCCTTGTGGATTTCAAGTTGATGTTCAACTCTCCCATGAGGTCTCTCCCTAACAAATTAACTGGACAATTGGGTATGATTCTGAATGAGTGATCTAGCAGAGTGATTCCCTGTATGGGGTCAAAAATTGGAAGAGGCGGTGTTTTATAAGTCTTGGTCAGTATCCCATTTATTCCCATAGAAGGTTCAGCATTCATTACCTCTCCCTTATAATAATCCTCACTCAGACTCGAACGAGTCGCGCCTGAGTCCAACAAGAATGGGGTTAATTTGCCCTGTATATGCAAGGATACAAGGGGTTGTTCCTTATAAGAGTGAGAGACAAGCGGGAATGCTGGGATACCACCTTCTGGGCACCTTCATTTATTTTGTGATTGTGTCTGCCAAGAGATAGGAAACCTCACATTCTGCTGTGGGAGGTCCCTTTGTGGTTGGCCTGGGGAGGGGCTATGCTGGGCGTGGTCCTGAGTTTCATATGGACATTGATTTCTCCAATGATCCTCAGCCCCACAGTTAAAACAACCCGTGTCCCGTCCCCTATTATTCCTCCCTCTTCCCCTAAACCGGCCTCTGCCTCGGTTATTGAAACCCCCCCTTCTCTTGTACGGTGGGTTTGTGTGGGGAAAGGGATCTTCCTGAAAATGAGTGGCCACCGCCTTGGGTATCTCTAGACATCCGGCAGCATCTTTCTCAGTCAATTTCAATTGAAATTGTTCTCTGGTACAAGTGGGCCATTCAGAAATCATCTGTTTTACAGTTAACATGACACTGGGTTTTAGATTGGACAGGAAAGTCTGAATCAGTAGACTATGCATGGTGTCTTGCAATGTCAGTCCTGCCTCTTGTGTCCATGTCTCATTAAATCTTTTCCAAAAATCTAACACAGTTTCTCCTGACTTTTGCTTGCAGGCTACTGCGGTAGGAAGGGAGGATCTAGATTGGAAAGCTCGTTCCATTTCTTCTGAGACCTCTCTCCACATATTGTCCCTACCATCTTCTGTGTTTAATTTATAATTTGTGGCAGTAATGTTGCCTGCTTCTAGGATGGATATGGTCCCAACATTACCCCAATTCCAGGGGGAAGTTTGTCCCAATATTCCATCGAGGATAAGGCGCATATCCTCTTGTGTGTAATTTCTACCTTTACATGCTTTCTTCAAATAGCTCACAGTAGCCGTTGAAGAAACAGTGGGTCTTGGACAATGTTTGACAATCCTATTTATGTCTTCTATCTCAATGGGTTTCTTTAATAGATTGTCTCCTATTGTCATGAAGGGCATCTGTTGTGTATTGGAATCAATACCATATTGGGTATTATGGCGTGTGTGTGATGGACTTAGCATGTCCACTATACCTAGACTATTAGCTGCTCTGAACAGCAGAGAGCCTGAACTAGCGGATTCATCAACAAGTGAGTCATCTGCTTCAGTAGTTGAAGAAACAGCTATTCCCCCTGTCGCTCCCTGTGTGGTAGGACTTTGAACCACACCCTGGGAGGGCGCGGGAGTTTGAACTGTACTAGGCTGTGTGGTAGAAATGTGAACAGCACTAGGTATTTGAGGGGTCTGTGGAAGTGTTGGTGCTGGAGGTGCAGTGGGGTGTTGGACTGCATAATGTCCGGCTAAAAAATCAATATCTTCTTCAGTAAGAGATGGATAAAGTTTTGTGGGCTGTGGGACAGATGGGACATATGGGGGAGGGAATGGCATGAGAGGGTGTGTGGGTCTGTCTATTTCTGACTCTAATGCATGTATTTTAGTGGCATCTACATTTCTAGCTTTGGCTTTATTTTGTTTCCCAGTTTGTCTATGAAACCAGAGAGGGGCAAATTCTAACCAATTTTGTCCACCTTTGGTCATGTATTTCTGATCCCACACAGGATCTCCCTTATACCATGGAAAAGCCTGTTTATCCCCCAGACAGAGACCCCTAATCATATCCATATGAAAAATATTATTGCTCCCATCACGGGGGAACGGGTCAACACTTCCCATGAATTCACTCCAGTCTGCTAATTTATCCACCCAGGGGTTAACTAGATAGTAATCTGTCCCACAGATACGGGCTACATAATCTTTACATGTCTCACCAACATTTGGGGGAGGGAGTTTATCCTTACTTTGACCACTTCCCATTTTTACACTTACAAAGGTCTGTGTTACAAATCTGTCCTATAGGCTGTCCCAAAAAACAGGGGTCAACTTCCAAATGACAATTTACTTTATAAAAATGTCTGGACTTAAGATATTTATTGGGTCTTTCTCTAGTGGTTGACCAAAAGTGGAGATTATAACCTGGATATACAATACTTCTAATAATATCCTGACTCTGACTAACTCCCACTTTTCTAACAATAAGCCTACAACACAATTTGAACAAGACATTTACATAGGCACCCAACTCCGTGTCACCATGCTATCACCTTCTCTAGGTCATCAGCCAATAAGGCCTAGCTAAAGGGGTGGTGCGTCTTACAACGGAAGTTGACAATACCTTCAGTGACCTCTGGCCCATACACTTACCAACTGGGCACTTGTGTCACACAAACAAATTATCTTATACTTCTATGCGATAGGAAGAAAAGCAAAGAGTTGCAGGACAGAATTGATCAGCCCCGGACTTTTCCTGGTTTCTTCTCAGAGAAACTCTTTTCAGCCCCTTCTCATAAGAGACTGTGCAGTTCCCAAAACTGCTCCTGGTCTTTTCCAAAAGACCTTGTGCTTCCCACAGCACTTTGCGCCTGGCCACTAGCGTCTTTAGACGCGAAGCCCGGTGCTACCTAAGGGCATGAGATTTTAATCAGAGCCCTTCCGGCAAGACAGACTAATTGACAGAATGACAAAAAATCTTACCTACCGAAAAGGATGATTATCTCATCCCGGACGAGCCCCCAATTGAAAGGAATTGGCTCCTCTCGTTCCTTCCTGTAGCTACCGACTCCCGTCAGTCCCCTGGCCCTGATCAATGTCTGTCTACAGGCCTGGAGTCCCCTTTGAGATACAGGAAATTGCACACAGACACAAGGTGGTATCTCAGAAGGAACTGAATTTATTCTTCCGTGTTCAAACTTATATATGAAACTTAAAACAATACATGGAAATATAAGAACCAATCAATTGACAGGTATGCATTGACCAATCAGAATATTATATACGTCAGTAATGCCCAATCATTTAGCATTTATGTTAATTATTATTATATGCGTCAAACATTAATATAGAAAGTAGACAACTTCCCTTTTAGCGCTGGCTATAGTTTATTAATACTCTTGCAACAGGAAAAAGCCCACCGCAGACTTTCAGTCTTGTGCTCGGTAGAGGAAAAAAGGAAGTTACATCTGAAGGGAAAAGAGGAACCTCAGACTCTTATCGAAAGTAAGAAACAGTCTTAAAACACAAATTCATCTTTAAGTACTGACATAAATCTCAAAATGGATTCTTATCTTAAAATGGCAGATCTCAGGTCAAGAGACAATATGGCGGTATGGTAATGCTGAAAGGCTAATTCCTTCAATCACTGTATCAGTGTCACTGGAGATGTCAGTGGCATTTAGTCAGCTCCCTTAAAAGTGTCAGTGAGTGTCAGATTGCCCGCCATCCTTTCACAGTCCCATAAATCCCTATCACCTCCATCACTAGTATAAAAAAAATTTAATAAATGAACATTACAGTATATATACCATAGTTTGTAGAAGTATAACTTTCACGCAAACCAATTAATATGTGCTTTGAGATTTTTTTAACAAAAATACGTAGCAGAATACATTTTGTCCTAAATTGATGAAGAAATCTGATTTTTAAAAGTTTTTAATGAATATTTGTTAGCGCAGAAAGTAAAATATAATGTTTTTTCCCCAGAATTTTCAGTATTTTCAATTATATAATAAAGAATAAAAAACCAAGTGGTGATCAAATACCACCAAAAAATGTCTATTTGTGTGAAAAAAATTATGTAATTTTAATTTGGGTACACCGTTGCATGACCATGTAATTGTCAGGTAGACCTGGTCTGGAAGAGGGTAAAACCTACCGGAGGGCAAGTGGTTAAAGCATATCTAAACCAAAAACAAAAAATGTAATATATTGCAGCTCACTAATCCTTTTTTCCCTTTATTTTCACCTGGTAATCTAGCAAGTAGCACACTTCCTGTCCTAGGATGGCTCCAATCTATGAAGGAGCAATGGAGCTACACTTGGACAGCAGCTTTGTCAGCTTGTGGAGAAGATAGCTTTGGATTCTGTCAACACCTGTGGTAGTGAACCCTTGTAGATAGTCAACTTAGGGTTCCCTAGGGTGCGGAGTCTAAGCCCCATCCTGCTTCTTCACCAGAGTCCCTGATGGTGGAGATGAACTTGCAGCAAGCTGGGACCAGGTCGCGGCCCCCAGGTACGCCCAGCTGAGGTTGAGGAAACCGCTCGCGGGAGCAGAGTATAATGGGAGGAAACAAATGGAATCCGATAGACTAGCCGTGGTCAGGACAGGTGGAAAACAAGCAAGGTCAGAGAACGAAGCCGGGGTCGGTACACAAGTAGTCAATGTAGGAGTCAGGCAGTACTAACACACAGGAGCTCCAACAACTAGGAAGTTGCTCAGGCAAAGTGGGATAGACTGAGCATGCCTTATAAAGACAAGAAAACTAGGAGGCGGGCCAGGAAGTGATGGAAGGGAAGGAAGTAAAACCCAGAGGATAGCAGACGACGCCCATAGGTGAGCACAGACAAACCACACATGTGAAAGCGATCAGGAGCAGCAAGGAGGTAAGAATAAACAAACAAGAGACTAATTTGTGACAGCTGCACTGTGTAGACAGACATTCATTCATTAAAATATATATATTTTGAGGACAGGAAAATCCATCCAAAGTGTCATGTCTGCCAATAACCAGAGTATGTAAGAGATTACAGTGAACAAATGTAGGCAAGAAGTATTGAGATCTACAGTGAATGTATCAAAAAATGTATTTACTTGTTCAAATAGAAAGCAGCTTAGTCTCACGTAGCTCAAATCGAACAGAAGGTCATATCACGTCAATTGTTGGAAAGGTGAAAGAGTCATTGTTGTGCTCACCCATAAAACATTTACAATCAAACAAAGGGTTTGTGCCTAGAAAACGGAAAAATGTGTCCTGCTTGTGATGATCGCACCTCAATGTAATAGAGTAACAAGTACAACCAGCATGACCATATCAAAAAAACATTAACCCTAGGTTCACATCTGTGGTAGTGACGCTGCAGATCCGCACAAAAATCCGTTCAGCCACACCACCCGCACAGAGAAATGGCACGCCGCCCGCACTGGAAAACTCAATCATACTGGCAACCGAGGTTCCCATGCAGGCTGCGTTTTCTAAAGAAGTGCAGGGACTTCTTCCCTGCATGTCACGGGCACGGGAGTCCATTCAAATGAATGGGCTCTTGTGTCCATGCAAAACGCGGCCCGCACGGCTGCATATATGTGAACTGGGGTGAAGGAGGTTATGATGTGAAATTTGTTACCAAAGAAAGAAGATAATCTGTCGTATCCTGGGTGTCTAGGCAGGATCTCCAAATTTTATAAATTTTCCTTGGGCTAACCCTAGCTTCATATGTCAATTTGTACATAGGCAGGGTTTGATTAGTTAGCTTTTTCCACATACTTATTTGCAGGGGTACAGCAGAAAGCCAGTGGAGGGCTATTTATTTCCTAGCATAATATAGCAACATTCTCAAGAACTGTTTGGACCTAACAGAGATATCAAGGTCTTCAAACACACCCAATAAACACCATTTAGGGTTGCATACATTTTGGAAATCATAGGTGTCAGCCATGAAGGCTTTGATACTTGACCAAAAAGGTCTAACTTTATCACGGTACCGCACCACATGCAAAAAAAAATCACCATTTTGTTTGCTATATTTATTACAGAGAGGTGAGTCTCTCTTGCATGTTAAACAAATGTTGTGGGTTATAATATAAAATGTGGGACACGCAAATCTATCTCTCTACCCCTCACCTCACCCCTTCAGTCTCCGCCCATTTCACAAGCCTACTGAGCGACATATCGGACTGGATTTCACTCCAGTTCCTCAAACTAAATCTGTCCAAAACTGAGCTCCTAGCTTTCCTCCCAACCCACGCCCCCCCCCCCCCCGACTTCTCCATCAAGACCAACAACAACACCATCAATCCCTCCCCTCAAGCCAGAGTACTAGGAGTCATCCTAAACTCCAATCTGTCCTTCCAGCCCCAAGTCCATTCGCTGACAAACTCATGCAGACTTCACCTCCGCAACATCTCCAAAATACGTCCGTTCCTAACCCCGGAAACCACTAAGCAACTCATTCACTCCCTCATCATATCACGCCTCGAGTACTGTAACTCCCTCCTCACCGGGTTACCCCACCGCAGGCTATCCCATCTTCAGTCTATCTTGAATGCTGCGGCCAGACTCATCCACCTTACTAACCGCTCTGTATCCGTCACCCCTCTCTGCCAATCCCTCCACTGGCTTCCGATTGCCCAACGGATAAAATTCAAAATTCTAACATTGACTTATAAAGCTGTTCATAATACTGCCCCAAACTACATCACTGATCTGGTATCCAAATACCACCCAAAACGTACTCTCCACTCCTCACAAGACCTCCTACTCTCTAGTTCCCTGGTCTCCTCCTCCCATGCCCATCTCCAGGACTTCTCCAGGGCGTTCCCTCAAGTTTAGAATTTGAAAGCCGCACCACTCAGAGCCCGAACTGCGTCCCTGAAGCATGTCGCAGTTCTAAGTATCTAAAACAGCAATTTGCAGGAATCCCCAGTTCCTGTCGCAGGGACAAAACATTTTAAATGCACCCTGATGACAGAATGCATAAAATGGGTCAATCCAGGTTTATGCCAGAAGGACCAGTGCTGTATTTTGGTTTTGTGCTGCCCTAGGCAAGACTAAAATTGGGCACCCCCCCACATCTAAATTTGTCCCACCCTTTCATCTGCAAACTCCACCGCTTCCTCTTTAGGCTCCACCTCTTCCTATTAGAGCTCCGCCCACTGACACCGATGGGGCGCTATTCCTCCCACTGACACCAATGATGGGGCACGATTCCTCCCACTGACACCAATGATGGGGCACGATTCCTCCCACTGACACCAATGATGGGGCACTATTCCTCCCACTGACACCAATCATGGTGCCCCATCATTAGTGTCAGTGTGTGAGGAATAGTGCCCCATCATTGGTGTCAGTGGGAGGAATCGTGCCCCATCATTGGTGTCAGTGGGAGGAATCGTGCCCCATCATTGCTATCAGTGGGAGGAAGTGCCCCATCATTGGTGTCAGTGGGAGGAATAGTGCCCCATCATTGGTGTCAGTGGGAGGAATCGTGCCCCATCATTTGTGTCAGGGGGAGGAATAGTGCCCCATCATTGGTATCAGTGGGAGGAATAGTGCCCCATCATTGGTGTCAGTGGGAGGAATAGTTCCCCATCATTAGTGTCAGTAGGAGGAATAGTGCCCCATTATTGGTGTCAGTGGGAGGAATAGTGCCTCATCTTTGGTGTCACTGGGGGGAAGTGCTCCATCATTGGTATCAGTGGGAGGACTAGTGTCCCATAATTGGTGTCAGTGGGACGAATAGTGCCCCATCATTGGTGTCAGTGGGAGGCCCGGTGTCAGTGGGAGGAATAGTGCCCCATCATTGGTGTCAGTGGGAGGAAAAGTGCCCCCTCATTGGTGTCAGTGACACCAATGAGGGGGCACTATTCCTCCCACACTGACACTAATGAAGGGGCACTATGACTCCCACTGACACCAATTATACTTACATCGCCGTGCAGCCCCCCTGAAAAGTGCCGCCCTAGGCAAATGCCTTGTTTGCCTCGTGGCAAATACGCCCCTGGGACAAGTGAGGGGCAGTGGGACAGGAGGATCGCAGAGGGACAGGATCGGGGCAGCGAGACAGGAGAAGCGCAGAAGGATAGGTGAGGGGCAGTAGGACAGGTGGGGGGCAGTGTGACAGGGGGCATGGGACAGTATCGGGGCAGCTGGACAGGAAGAGCGCAGAGGGACAGGTAGGGGGCAGCGTGATGTGGGGCATGGGATAGGATCGGGGCAACGGGACAGGAGAAGCGCAGAAGGACAGGTGAGGGGCAGTGGGACAGGAGGAGCGCAGAAGGATAGGTGAGGGACAGTGGGACAGGATGAGTGCAGAGGGACAGGTGGGGGGCAGCGTGACGGGGGGCATGGGATAGGATCGGGGCAGCGGGACAGGAGGAGCGCAGTGGGACAGGTGAGGGGCAGCGGGATAGGAGGAGTGCAGTGGGACAGGTGAGGGGCAGTGGGACAGGAGAAGGAGCACAGAGGGACAGGAGGAGTGCAGAAGAATAGGTGAGGGGCAGTGGGACAGGAGGAGTGCAGAAGGATAGGTGGGGGGCAGTGGGACAGGTGAGGGGCAGTGGGACATGGCGGCCCTGCCCCCGTCCCTTTCCCACAGTAGTGTCCCTTCCATGGGAGAGGGGGGGGGGGGCCGCACTGCCGCCATGCCGCCCCCATCAAAAGTGCTGCCCTAGGCAAATGCCTAGTTTGCCTCGCGGCAAATACGCCCCTGAGAAGGACTGCTTAGTAGAGAGCAAATGTGAGCTATCAGAAAGTAAGGAAAGGCATGCAACAGCAAATTTAGATAGATTTGATTAACAAATTAAAGCTGAACTCCAAATAACACTTTTTAAGCAGATATAACAGATTTTGTTTCCTTTTGGGATAAAGGTTTTAGATAAATGAATAAATGTGGACCATTGTAAACACCCCTGTCAGTGTTAAATGGTTTGTCTCAGTTCTCTAACTGCCAATTTTGTTGGATAGCTTAGCCTGTTATAGGAAGTTGAAAAACAAGAGACTTACTGCCCAGATCACCAGGTGAAAATAAACGTAAAAAAAGCCTAAAAACCCCAAACTAATGCAACCACCATATTAAAAGATTGTTAAAGTGGAGCTCCACCCAAAAGGGGAAGTTCTGCTTTAAGACTTTGTCCCCCCGCTCCCCACTAAGGATTGGCACCTTTGGGGAGCGGGGGGGGCGGTACCCGAATTTGACAGGTACTCGCTCCCACTTCTGCTGCGATTGCCTAGGCGATCAGAAGTGGGAGTTGTCCTCCCCCCCTCCATCCCCGTAGTCTTGTGGGACAGGTGACAGGTCCCAGAAGACTACGGGGCCATTCACAAAGCGCAGCACTTCTCTCGCATGCACAGTGGGCACCTGGCTGTGAAGCCGCAAGCTGTCACAGTTGGGTGCCCACACTGAAGATGCTGGTGATGGGGAGAGAAGACTGCTGGTGAAACCAGCGGTGGTGAGGACACCATTGGACTGAGGGACAGGTAAGTGGCTGTATTTTAAAAGTCAGCAGCTACAGTTTTTGTAGCTGCTGACTTCTTTTTTTTCAGGTAGAACCTGGCTTTAAGCAGCAATATAATAAATTTGTGCTTTGGGGTTTAGATACACTTTAAAAGCTGACCTCTTCTCTTTCTTTTGACTCAAGTAGCAGTGTTTTATCTATTTTGGCTTTTTAATACATACTTTGGCTGAAGTCTTTAGGCTGGTCATGTGACGCTGCAGTGTTCTCTTCCCTGGGCTAGGCAGTTCTCTTAGATTCAGAATGCATCATTAAAGTGGTTGTAAAGGCTCAAGGTTTTTTTACCTTTATGCATTCTATGCATAAAGGTAAAAAACCTTCTGTGTGCAGCAGCCTCCCCTAATACTTACCTGAGCTCCATCTTGATCCAGCAATGTGCATGAGAGTAGCAGCTCTCCAGGGACTCTTTCTCCTCTTTGGCTCCCGCTACTGTCAATCACAGCCAGGAAGCCAATGAGGAGATAACAGAGGCGGGACCAAGCAGCTCTCCGTGTGTGACTGTGAGCAAAGCTGCTTGCTATGAGGGCACTAGGCATGGGGGATTAGCCAGGACTGCCGGAGAGGGACCCAAAAAGAAGAAGATCAGGGCTGCTCTGTGCAAAATCACTGCAAAAAAAATCTGCCTTTAATATCACTTTAATGCAATGACATCTCTGCACCAATACATTGTGAAAAAAAAACAAAATTCCTAGGACATCTTGTAGCAAATTAGAGATACTGTGTGTGACAGCTCTGGATTAAAGATGAGTCTTGCAGTCTAAGCTTTGTTGTATTTTTTCTTAACACTGCCTGGTGGACATTTCAAGTAATAAAAATTTACCCTGGAGATGGATTTTCAATCCAAAGTCCCACTTAATAGTACAGTCTTAGAATGCTTAAAGAGCATCATGATTAGGACTATACAACAGTGAGTAGTTTGGTTTTCTTTAAGTGTAGGGTGCTATTTAATGAAGTATAGTTGTGTGTAGTTCAGTGAGCTCTAATGAACGACAGCAGCTGATACACTAAAAAGGGAAACCATAAACCTTCAATAGAATATAAATATAAGTAGTGCAGCGCTAAAAATAAAATATGAGAGTATACCAATGGTAATATGCAAAATAACAAATATGCAGCAAATATTAAAGCAACACAATATGTCCTTAGGAAATTGTAGCAATGGTGAAGCTATGTCAAATACCTTCACTGATATTGTAAAACAGTAGTATAACACATGGTGCAAATAATAGTCCAGAATAACTATGAATGGTAAACCACAATATAATTGAAAAATGGTGACTTGATAGAATCCCAGTGGAACCTGCGATCCGGTGCAGTGCAGGAACAATAAGTAAATTGCACACTCACCAGAGGCACAATTTAACTGCGCAATTGTGTCATGTACACCAGAGGTCCCTTTGGTTGTGGATGGAGCGTGGCCTGGATTGGATAACTCCGCGATAGGTAATGGAACGTCTGGGGGTCCCCTAGATGAGTTTGGTTCACGATGGGTTCTGCCGATTACAGCTCTCTTTTAGGCCCTGGGATGGTCACCTGGTGGTCCTCATTATTAACATCCCATCTAAGAAACCTAGGGACCATCTTTTCCTTGATGTACTTTTCCAAAAAGGAGATGTCTCACAGTGTTCTTATTTCCTATGAGGTAATATTTTGAAGATGTAGAAAAAGGCCTCTTAGATCATCTGCGATGCCACAGGGGCCGTACTGCGTGGTATAGAGACGGGAGGTGGCGGGGGCGCGCCTGGAACTCCTCACCACAACAACAATCGCCACCTCCACCGAGTGCACTCCACTTCCGTACAGACAGTGTAAGGGGTTGCATGGCGTACATTCCAGAACTCTCCCGCAGATGAGATGCTGTATTTTGTGTAGTACACACTGGTGCCGATACTGCAGTTCCTATTCAATCACATTGCTCAACTTAGATTGCTTTTTCACAACTTATAGTAGTCAGATCTATGAAATATAAGTGGCTGCTATGGGTTACTGTGTTTGACTAATTTTGTGCTTTAGCCCAGGTTCACATATGTGTGCTCTTGTTTGCAATCTTTTTAGTGGGTTTCCCTACCCATGAGATATGTGGGGAAAGGAATCCCCAATCTCTTTTTTTTTTTAAAGATAAATTTGTCTTTATTACATTTTCAACAGATTAGCAATACAAGGCATGAGAAAAAAATGAAAACAAGTACAAGTAGATAAACATAAGAAAAACCACATCACAAATGTGACGATGATCCATGTGAATAGGTGAAAATGGTTTCATACAAAAAAAATGGAAGGATCAATAAAATGATAGCATGTATTGCAGAGATATGAATAAACATAATGTCGAGGGGGGCATCCCCGGTGAGATGTAAGGAACAAAATGAGGCAGCTCCATATAATCAAGAATATAAATCCAAACAAAAACAAAACAAAACAAAAAAAAAGGGGGGGGGAGAAAATATAAGGACAAGAGAAAAAAAGAAGTCAGTTGGAGAAATAGAGAAAGATAAGAAGAGAGGGGATCGGGACCCAATCTTTTTTTAAACTGTGCCTCACCGAAATTTGACAAGGTTGGGTAGATTAACTCCACCTATACTGCCTCTGACTGATAACCCAGTACTGTATTCCGTTCTTACCGCTGTATTTTATATTACACTTTGAGTCTGTCTATATCTGCTAAAATGTTCTGGATGTGCCTTTCTGCAGATTTTTCTTTGTTTTTCCACTCCCTGGAGATGGTATTTGGACTCTCTTTGGACTCTATTTTCAGTCAGTTTTTTGTACTTGGTACACTAATTCAAACTTAGGATGAGGAGAATGCTGTACTGATTGTGGAAGACTGTTGTCTATGTTTCTGTATATGCAATTTAAAACCTTTTCAATAAAAAATAGCTTAACAAAACTGCATGGTACCGCAGCGAAAATGTGTTGTGGATGCTGTTGTGTGTGGGTACCAATAAGTATGGCACCTCAATGTCTGCTAAAGTGCAGCATGGTTCTCTGTGGCTTGGGAATGTGCACAATTTTGCATGTAGAGATGTGAACCTTGCCTTACTGAATATACCCATGTGTTTGCATTATTTAAAATTGCTCAAAGCGTATCTATACCCAAGAAAAATGCAATATATTGCTGCTTAACAGTCCTTAGATGTGTAGGCTGCATTATTTTTCTTATCTTCAGGCTTCTTTTTCCTTTTTTTCCCCTGGTGATCCAGCCAGTATCACACCTCCTGTCCTAGGGTGGAGAGACTCACTCACTGTAAGACAGGACTACAGAACACCTGCCTCTTACATTTTCTTCATCATAAGAGAGAATTTGTGTGTTTATTGAGCAAATATAACAATATACTTTCTATTGTATATTTAAGATATACATACACTTCAAGATTGGAAGAGGAAATATTTCACAGAAAGCATCTTTTTAAAAGTGCTTACATTGTATGTCATTCTAAAATATTTTATTTAATTCTCAGTTAGTTAATAGGTATAAGTTTTCGGCCCATTTGTCATTGATAATCTTGTGTTTCCAAGTCCCATTGGCACAATCTAGAGTAGAGCTGAGCTCTGGACATTGCCTTTGCACTCTTCCTCAACAGCTGGCTCCTAATAGGAGTTTGGTGGTGACCTAATGTCATTTGTTGGAGAGTTGCATTTGGAATCCTGTTATAGCTCCATGAACCCTGCAGTGATCTGCTCCCCAGTGTCACCAAATGCTGCTTCACTGAGCAGATTCCACTTTCATGTGTTCCTGTTATTCCTCCTCCGGGACTTGCTACTACAACCTTTCTTTCCCCAAAGCTGTTCTAGATGACCATGTAAATAACATCTTAATACGTACGAAAAGACAGACATTTCACTGGAGTGAATGAAAACTGACACTTAAATTACTCTCGGTGGTTCCTAATGACATGTTTTGGCTAAAAGAGCACCATTCTCAAAAACACTATGCAGCTCTTGAAATGCCATATAGAATTAGGATACTTAGAGAGTGAAGGGTAAGTAATGGTGGCGCTTAGAGTTTGTTTCCTTAATGATGATGACAGGTATTATAAGGCCTGATTTAGCATCATGCATATACTATGGATACACATATTATTGCAGAATTAATTATGATGAAGTGATATACAGAAAACCCCAGCGCACAAGTGTACCCTCACACAATTAATTAAACCCAGGTTATGGATTGCTGCTGCACACAGGTAAATATACCAAAAATAAAAATATATAAAAAACAGCGCAAAACACCCCCTGACTAAAACAGTGCCATAAATATTATACAGCATAAATGACAAAAATGTAAATTATTTATATAGTGACATTAATCGAACATGTGATAAAATACTCAAAAGTGTCCAAATTATATTAAAGAAAAGTCCTTACTCCCAACAGATTGTGAAAAAACAGATATCCAAACGAAATATTGCTTCCACCAATCACCAGTGAACAAAACCAACATCAACTGCACTCACCAGATGATGGTGAGTAATGCGCCTTTTAGAATATTTTGGGATCCTAAGCCCCCTTTCTTGGAAGCCTTCAGTACTCCTTCCCACCATATAGGGTTTAAATATTCCTTCCACTCGCTCCTGCCTTCTCCTCTCGCCAAACTCCACAGCAGTGCAAGGGAAAAAATTGGTGATAGTGTAATACTGCTATTACAACTGCAATAATTAAGAAGAATTGCCAGACCACTCACATCAAAAAGGATAAAAGCATCTGTTTTATTGCCTCCATAGGCTAGCATAGGTAACACTGCTTCCACATCTCATCATAGAGATCTCACAGCCTGGTATAGCAAGGAATGACAGGATCAAATCCAAAGATGGCCGCTTGGAATGCACCGGTCAGCGTGCGTTCCACTCACCGGAAGTGACGCGGGACATTAGGACGGCAGACCGGAAGTGCGTCGATGAGTTTTGCCCCACCCACAGGGCGTTCTCAAGACACACACCTCCAGTCTCAGGCCACTTTTAGTCTATTCACGGGTCTCGAGACCCGTGAATAGACTAACTGTCTGTCATCCCTTACTTCTACTCAGCGAGATCCCTTCACAAGGATAATGGTACAAATAGCTCAAATCTCTGGTCTAATCATAAATTCCCATCACAAACTTTATTACATTAGGAACCAACCTTGCCATATCCTAAACTTGTTATAGGAACTGAGATATGCAATGAAGCAAAAACACAAAAAACAACACACAACACAAAAACATTGTATACATACTGTATATCAACAAAGTAAAATATCCAAAAAAATTTAAATAAAAAGGGAATAAAAAATTTTAAATATATATTTTTTTAAATTATATATTTGCAATATGGGTGTGTATATATAGTTTGAGGAAACAAATAACACTGTATAATGAAGTGTCTACACTGTAAATCATATATGAACAAATTGTATGTTTATAATTAGCACATTCTGCCATCAAATATGCTGTCTAACTAGTTTGAACAGAGTGGGAGTTATTTGCTAAAACTGCATGGTGCAAAAACTGGTGCAGCTGTGCATAGTAACCGATCAGCTTCCAGGTTTTGTTGCCAAAGCTTACTTGAACAAGCTGAAGTTAGAAGCTGATTGGGTACTATACACAGCTGCACCAGATTCTGAGTGTTCTAGTTTTAGTAAATCTTCCCCAGTGTGACAGTTAAAGCCCATTTTCAGACAAAATCTAATCCCCTTCTACCACCTCTAACCTATTCAGCTATTAAGTTTTGATACTTTAACCACATCTCCACCGCCCTATAGTAGAAATACTGCTACAGGGCAGCAGGGGTGCGCAAAATCAGGTGTATATATATATATATATATATATATATATATACATGATTTAGGATCTCTGGGTAGGGGGCGCACGTGAGTGCCCTGCCTGCGCCACAATTCGCAGCCATGGCTGTCAATCACCAGATCCCGGCCGGTAATTACTCACCGGCGCCCGGTGATTTCCGACGATCACCGACTTCCCTGTCAGCTCGGGCACAGCACAGCCATCCAGATCAGTGTGATTACAGTGAAACACACAGACACTGCCCCCTAGTAAAACATTCCCTGCACATCCCTTTGATCGCCCCTCATGTTAACCCCTTCCTGCCTAGTACCCGCTATAAGTCGCTGATTGCCGCCATTACTAGTAAAAATAAAACATTTAAAAAAAATCCCAGTATATATACCGCCATTTGTACACGCTATAACTTTCACGTAAACCAATTAATATACATGTATTGGGATTTTTTTTTAGCAAAGACATGTAGCAGAATACATTTTGGCCTAAATTTATGATGAAATTTGATTTTTTAAATTTTTTTAGTGGAAATAGTGGTTTAATAGCAAAAAGTCAAAAATATTGTTTTTTTCTGAAAATTGTCGGTCTTTTTTTTTATAGCACAAAAAATTTAAATCGCACAGGCGATCAAATACCATCCAAAGAAAGCTCAATTCGTGGGAAAAAAAGGACGTAAATTTTATTTGGGTGCAGCTTTGCATGACCGCGCAACTGTCAGTTAAACTAACGCAGTGCCGTAACGCAATAAATGGTCTGGTCAGGAAGGGGAGTAAACCCTCAGGAGGACAAGTAGTTAAAGTATAACTAAAGGCAAAACTTTTTGTTTTGTTTTGGAAAGAGTGAAGGATTAGAACACCTGTCAGTTTTTGTTGCTGTGTCCCTATTAGGGATATTCACCCTCTCTGTTTGCCCTGTTTACCATTATTTATGAAAGTGAAAGTAAACAAAATCCCAAATTTTGAGTTTTTGAGTCTCCAGAAAATCGGAAATCTTCTGATGAGGACACTAGTTCTGGTGGCCTCCAAGGGATTCCCTTAATTTGCAGGAATTGACTCTCACCTCCTTTTTGGCTATGGGAAAGGCAGTAAAGAAGAGTCTACAAAATGGGACACAGATAGTGAAAACAATGTGACCCCTCTACCCAACATGAAAAAACCCCCAAAAAACCTATAGTTCTACTTAAAGTCAACTTAATCCACCATCCTGGAACCTTGCTGATGTAGAGGACTGGTAATCCATCTCTTCAGGCGTCATAATTGCCAAGTGTCCCAGATGAGTCCTGGGATTTGAGACACTGTCCCACAGTGTCCATGTTCTGCGGACTGTCTTATAAAACCCTCAGTACCAGTGTAAATTGGCAGTTGAACTATAGTCCCAGCCTGATATTATTTGTTTATTTATTTATCGAGTTTATATAGCGCCAAAGGTTTTGCTCAGCGCTGTACAATAGAGGGGGGACAATACATGAAACAGAACAGTAACATCAAACAGCACACGAGGGGTTAGAGGGCCCTACTCTTTCGAGCTTACAATCTAGGAGGGAGGGGGTAGAGGCACAGGAGGAAACGGCTGTGGGGGATGGAGTGGTAGGAGGAGGGAAGGGCAGCGGCTGTTAGGTGAGGGTGGGGTAGGCTTCCCTGAAGAGGTGGGTTTTCAGGGAGCGCCTGAAGGTGAGGAGGGAAGGTGACAGTCTGATGGATTGGGGTAGTGAGTTCCAGAGGATGGGGGAGGACCTGGAGAAGTCTTGCAGTCGTGCGTGGGAGGAGGAGACCAGGGAGCAAGATAGAAGGAGGTCCTGTGAAGAGCGAAGGGTACGGGTAGGGTGGTACCTGGGAATCAGGTCAGTGAGGTAGTTAGGGGCAGTGTTGTGAATGGCCTTATAGGTCAGGGTGAGCAATTTAAATTTAATGCGTTGGGCAATGGGGAGCCAGTGGAGGGAGAGGCAGAGGGGGGTGGCAGAGGTGGAGCGGCTGGTGAGGTGGATGAGTCTGGCCGCTGAGTTCAGGATGGTCTGAAGCGGGGAGAGCCTGCACTGGGGTAGGCCGGTGAGGAGGGAGTTGCAGTAGTCCAGGCGTGAGATAATCAGGGAGTGTACTAGTAGTTTAGTGGTGTCTGGGGTAAGGAAGGAGCGTATCTTGGCGATATTGCGGAGGTGGAGTCTGCATGTGTTTGTGCATGATATGCTGAGGAAAAGGGCAGTCGAAGTGGGATCAGATAAGACTGAAAGGATTGCAGGAATTATCACTGCCACTAAACACCAATGGCAATGGGGTTGTAAATAATTACTGCCCAGCATTTATTGGTGGGCTGGGAGATAATTATTATTGCCATTGACCACCAATAAAAGAGGGGAGAGTGGGTGATTAATTCTTACTGCCAATAACCGCCAATGAAAGAGTAGTGGGAAGGTTTAATTATCACTGACCATCAATTAAGCAATCACGGTTTCATTATTACTGCCACTGACCACTGATTCAAAATATGAAACTACTGTATGTACCTGGTTTACCTTGTTTTCATGATACTGATAGGAATTACTTTGGACATTGTGAACGGCTTCACATACAATTAACCACTTCTTATCCGGCCCATGTACATAAACGGCCGGAAGTGAGCAGTGCAGGAGCAGGCGGCCATTTATAAATGTCCTCCTGCATTCCCTGCCTGTGCACGCTCCCTGGGAGCGGGTGCACCGCGATCCGGTGCCCCCTGTGTCCTCCAAACACCGATCGCTGTACGGGACCTCTGTGTGAGGTTCCGATCATGTGATCACTGATTGGCCAATCAGTGATCACATAAATAGTAGTAAGCAAGATGTATGTGTGACACTGTACTGCTAGGGTGATGGTATGTTAAAAAAAACAAAACATAAATAATAATATAAAAATGTAAAAAACATTTTTGAAAAATTATAATTTTTGGTTATAAACTAATTTGGGTTTTTTTTTTTTACTAAAAAGATAGCTTAATACATTTTGACCAAGATTTATAAATAAAGATTATTTATTTGCAAAATTTTATAAGAAAAACACTTTTTTTTTCAAAATGTTTGGACTTTTAAATTTATATAGCAAAAAAATAAAAATCCCAGTGGTGAATAAATACCACCAAAATAAAGCTTTATCTGTTTCAAAAAATGCTAAAAAATTAATATGGGTACAGTGTTGCATGACCACGCAATTGTCATTCAAAGTGTGATAGCATTGAAAGCTGAAAATTGGCCTGGACAGGAAGGGGGTGAAAGTGTCCAGACTTGAAGTGGTTAAAGCATATCTATGGACAAAATGTAAAATCATAAGTTAATTTGCTCCTTGTATTTCACTTATTTCTATCCTACTCCTATTAATCTGAATGATCTTGACGTTTGTAATCTTACTTTAAGATCCTGACACTTTACTTCCTTGAATTCTGTGGCACGTGTTCACTATACCCTGTGAGTAAGCACTGCTGTGTCACACATTTCAAAAAGTTTTGGGAGGCAGAGTCAGTACAGGAATTACTGCTTGCAGGCAGCAAGGTACCATGGAATATGTAGTCTTTAGAAATTATTATTATTATTATTATTATTATACAGGATTTATATAGCGCCAACAGTTTGCTCAGCGCTTTACAATATAAAGAGAGACAATACAGCAACAATACAGTTCAATACAAGAGGGTTAGGAGGGCCCTGCTCCTCGAAGCTTACAATCTAGGCCATTAAAGGTAAACAGCAGAGGAAGCTGCAAAGCATACAGGAAATTCAGAAAATTGTGGAAAGAGATGGCCAGCAGACAGTCAGCACTCACAATATGAAAGGAAATTTTTCAAGTAAGCTTTTATTGGATTGTAAAATATATTGTTTGCATTGCCATTATAATGCTGATGTTATACAATGAAAGTGTATGCTGGCACTATAGAATTTCTCGAAACCCTCCAATCTCTTAGAATAAACCTGCGGCCCAAGGGCCCTTTGGCACTTTTCATGCTACCCTTGCAGACACTAATCTATGTTTCCCTATTGCTCTGTTATAGTAGTGATTTCTTGTTCAATATGTTTGTTATGTTTACATAAAACGTTTCAAACATTTTGCATTCAGTAATTAATTTGGAAGTAAGGAATGACATTCAAAACATACTGTAACATGGATGCAGCAATGGCAATAAGAACTGACATACAAAGGAGAAAGCAAAATAAAATACAAAATACCAAACAAAACAATGGTTACCCACTAATAGGTAGGTGAAGAGCAATTAGTATCATTTAATATGTTGCTAGGGTTGGAGGTATAATAGTGATTTTTAGCAGCCTCATGTAACATGTCTGCAACCTATGAATGTCTCCTGAAGCATGCCTCCAGTCTCCAACAACTCCTATAGCATGTTCACAGTCTGACAGTCTCCTGTAGCATGTCCATGACCATCTCTTGTATTATGTCCACAGTCTCTGACCATCTCTTGTATCATGCCCAAAGTCTTTGACCATATCCTGTTGTGCATCTGCTATCTCTGATACTGAATATTCACTGAATTTTATGTATGGCCCTTAAGTGATATCAGGGACAGTACCTGAGGACCCCCATATCAAGAAAGTTGACCACCATTGCCTTAGAACCAAGGAAGCTGCCATTTTAACCTCTGTTTGCTCTGCAGATACCGTGGTACTGTACCTGTTTTGGGAAAGGTAAATCGATGGGTTATTTCCACTTTAAAATTTGCACTATGATACTAGACTGCATCTCTAGATTGGATTTTAGGTGAAATCTTTAACCTCAGATCTATTGCATAGGAAAACCTGGGGCATGGTTCAGCCAGAAGGGGGGCCCATCTGTTGTTTTATGTATAGAATTTCCCAACAAAGTGGAAATTTCCTACTTAACTGAATATCCCCTTCCAACTTTGATAAAATTTGAAAAATTTAACATTTAGATTTATCTATTCAGCTACAGTTTTCTCTGTGATTATTAACAAGGATATTGTAAATTCTATGGAGGATGACAGTCCTTAATATTATTTTGAAATCTTCTATTTTATATGTCTAGAGTTTTTTTCAGAAAGTGATACAATAAGAAGTTGTCTTCCATCTCTATCTCACTCTATACAGTGTGTGCTTCCCATGAGTCTGTCAACGTTGACAGAAAAAGACCAAAGAAGTCATTATGACTTAAGTGAAATGTCATAACAAAGCTGAGACGTAACCTGCTTCTAAAAGATCAACTTTCCAGCAGGAAACCTGATTGCTCTGGAAACAGCAAATGACATTGTTGTGATTTCTTATGAGTGGTAAAGACGTTGGATCAACGGCACTCGCATTTCATGTAATTCCCCCAGACACTGACACTAAGCTGTTACATTGTATCTGTACATCATCCCCGCATCATAATTCATGCATGGAATACAGCTGGAGATAGATTTACAAAGCTGTCTAAAATGGAACTAAACCCAAAAAGAACATTTCAGTTACAATTTCATGCATGAAAAATTATTTATTTACACAGAGGTAATACATGAGAATTTCATTCTTTTTCCTATAT
Organism: Staurois parvus; assembly: GCF_062004578.1. NCBI lineage: Eukaryota > Metazoa > Chordata > Amphibia > Anura > Ranidae > Staurois > Staurois parvus. The sequence goes on along the minus strand of NW_028317867.1, from coordinate 3,182,750 downwards.
GTTTATTAGCTGAGGTTGCTCAAAGGAAAAGCTCAGCCAAGAAATAAATATAATAAAAAGCAAATAAACCTTTGCAATGTCATGAATATTGATATATGTACTTGTGTCATTTTATTAAAAAACATACACATATACTGTATATATCTACATGCGTGACATTGCAAAAATGTATTGGTTATTTTTGTAGTTTAAATACAGTGAGTTGTAGATTTATCTGGCCTGAACCTTAGCCCTTCACAGCACCAGAGAGGATGTTCCTGCAATAAAGGGAGAAAATACTTTGTTCTTAAAACCACCAGCTTGTGTGAGATATGTGTAATGGTTTTTCTATATTTATGATATATGTACCAATATTTTGTCAAGTGAAATATATAAATAAACAAATAAAGAATTACAAAAGGGGGGGGGAGAGAATAGAAGAGTTCATGGGATTGGTAGGGGGTTAAACTGCATGGTATGTAATAGTTTAGAACAGTGGTCTCCAAACTGTGGCCCTAGGGCTGGATGCAACCCCTTGCTTGTCTTTATCTGGTTATTGAGGCATTATTCCTACCACTGACAACAACAATGTGGCATAATTCCTGCCATGGACACCAATAATGGGGCACTATTCCTTTCACTGACACCAACAACAGGGTATAATTCCTTCCACTGATGACAAAAATGGGGCACTATTCTCCCACTGACACCAACTATTTCTCCCCTTAATATCAAGGAACGGGCATTGTTTACTCCCGCTGGACACAATCTGGCCCCCCTAAAGTCTGAAGGGCAGTAAACTGGCCCTTTATTTAGAAAGTTTAGAGACCTCTGGTTTAGAAGCAGGCATCATTTTCTTTTTTTTAATTATGGGTACAAAATTGTATCGGACAAAAGCAAAAATCAAAAACTGAAAACATCTTCTGAAGTGACCCTAAACTCTGGTTTGAAAAAAGAAAATTCTATTCAAGTATGTATTCTTAAAAAAAAAATACTTCATTGCTCCCAGGCTCCTCCAAATACTTTTTTTTGTTGCTGTGATCTGACTTCCCATTCGAGGGTATCTACATTTGTTTTCCATATTCCCATGTTGGAAAGTAGCCACCCACTAATGCTTGCTCTAGAGATCCAGAGAGCTTATGGACCGTGGGATTTGTAGTGTGCATAGAGCAGTGCACATGCTCAAACTAACGTCTTCCAGCTCTTGCTGCTTCTCCCCCTAATCCCCCCCTGAGTGTGACAGCGGGCAGGGGATTTACTCCCTACAATAACTGCCACAATTCAAAAACAACGTGGCTGTGTGTGGCTCTGCCCACACGGTTGCATCATTCAATCACAGTTTCCTGTGAATGAATGAACTACAAGTACTATCAGCCACTGCAGGAGACAGCTTGTAGTTCTGAATGAACTGCAAGGGTGCTGATGAGCACCCTTGAAGTTCATTCACAAGTCATGCAACATTCAAACTGACAGCCCATATGCAGGTACAGGCTAAAGCTGCAGGGCTTGTCTGCAGGAGCCTGACATTGCACCTCTGACCCCCTGATCACAGGTGCAATGCTTTCCAGGCTCCTGTAGGAAAAAAATAAATACACTTTTTTTAATGCAAAAATCTGTGCATTTACCGGTATTATTTTTTTCTAAAAACATAAACTTATCCATTAAAATGAACATTTTTGAATGAAGTTCTACTAGTGTATGGCCATCTTTAACATAAGCAGTCTCTCTTCCACTCCCCATACCCATGAAGACTGTCAACACTTCTTTTTCTTTAATAACAAATTACCAACTTCATGCAGATCTAATAACAGTATGTTCTGCACTGGTCTCAGCACACACTATGCTATGGGGGGAATGTTCTCACTCACCTCTTTAAGGTCAAAGTGATAGATAAACGGTTTCCTGCAGCTGTAATGTGGCACACGATGTACGCGGAATACACATTTAACAGATAAACATGTCATAATGTATCCTGTGTCATAATTTCCACACTTGACGTGCATGCATTATCCCTTAAAGCCAGTAGCTGGTAAAGTGCTGGATTTAACTTGAGCGCAATATTAAAAACATATGGAGTCTATTATATATTGAATATCAACCATATGTTTTGCTAATTAGACCTAATTTAGTGGCTAATTTAGTGAGGAGCGATGTTGTTGGCCAGCTTAATACTGAGACATGTGGTAGGAATAGCTCTAATGTTAGGGTTTGTTTATATGAACAAAGCCTACAATCAGAACCCTTCCTTCCTTAGTTCAAGGTAACCATATTTTTCCAGGTGACACTAGGACAACCGTTCTTACCACACTTTCTAGTCCCAGATGGCCTCCTCAATGTTCTTTTTTCCTATATACCTTAAAGAAAAGAGAGAAATGATATAGGTTACATGTGCTTTCTTTTTTGATTATAAGAAGTTGGATTCCCCAATGTATGGAAGAGAATGAACTATACCTTGCATAATAGACATGTAGGACATTGTTGCAAATATGTACATACACAGATAGTTGAATGACAACATTATCTGGGCTTTGCCCACTGATTGTACATGGCTACCAAATGTAATGCTTCTTTTGAAGTGGAACACATGTTCAACTGTTATCTACTTTTTTGTTTTTAAGCATTATGCAGAGCAGGAAATGAGTGTGGATTTCTCCAAAGTGAAAGAAATACACTTTTAGGCAGCTGTCACCGGAACAAGTGCCCCCATTAAAGGATTTCTCCCTATTCCTGTTCTGGGGACAACTGAAATTTTGTTCTTTCTTCATTTTCAAGTATAGTGACAATGGTCACCAAGACAAACTCGGAATGTAAATCTGCCTAATGGGGATGTAGGCTGCAATAAAACCTATTATCCTTACATAGTTAGTCAAGCTGAAAAAAGAACAATGGCTTTCTAGTTCAACCAACAAAAAATTAATAAATTGAAAATCTTCATATACACAATCCTTTACCCACAGTAGATCTAGAGCACATGTGTCAAACACAAGGCCTGTGAGCCAAATCCAGCCCGCCAGGCCATTTCAAGGTGCCCTCACACCCTACTGCTGCTGCAGCACCCCTTCATCTCCATCCTCACCTTGTCTCAGCAGCTGGCAGCAGAGAGGAGGACAGAACTCCTCCTCCAGACTGGGCACCTTTCTGTGCAGCCACAGCACCCCTTGTCTCCGCCTCCGCTGGTCTCAACATTCAGCAAACTTCAGCAGCTGACTCCAGCCCTCCTTTGGTCTTCCTTCACACCCAGCACTTTTTGCTTCCCAGCTCCACCCCAGCTTCTTCCTGACAGCAGCAGAAGCTAAGGGGGGGTGCAGTCTGATGTAAGGGAAGGTGGGGGGCTCATGACATCTAATGTAAGGGGGGTGGAGTGCTCTGGACATTTGTGTTTTTTTGGCATTCAGTTGTAAGAGATCATTTTTTGGTGTAGTTTAGAGCGTCTAACCTCTCACCACTCTATCCAAAACTGAAAAACAGTTTTGGCTTTAGGCTTAACCGCTTTAGCTCTGCCCCATAGCAGAAATACTGCTACACGGCGGCAGCTGTGCACAAAATCTTGTATATATACATGGTTTAGCATTCGCAGCCGCGGCTGTCAATCACTGGGTCTCGACCGGGGATTACTCACCAAGGATCTCTGATGGGGGGAGAACTGTTAGTAAATAAAACAGTTCTCCTCCCTGTCAACTCAGGTACACTGCTTTGCATGGCTGTGCACAGCACAGCCATGCAAAGCAGTGTGCTTACAGTGAAGCACACACACAGAACATAATGTAAAAAGACACACAGCACACAGATGTTAACCCCTTCATGCCCAGTGCCATTTGTAGAGTGTCAGTGCTTTTTATTAGCACTGATCACTGTATTGGTGTTACCAAGTGAGTTCCCCCAGTGTCAGAATTCCCGCCACAGTCCCATAGTCCCGCTATAAGTCGCTGATCACCGCCGTTGCTAGTAAAAAAAAAAGCCCAGTATATATACCGCCATTTGTAAACACTATAACTTTCACGTAATGGGATTTTTTTTAGCAAAGAAATGTAGCAGAAAACATTTTGGCCTAAATTTATGAAGAAATTTGATTTTTTTAATTTTTTTACTGGACATGTTTAATAGCAAAAAGTCAAAAATATAGTTTTTATCTCAAAATTGTCAGTCTATTTTTTTTTTATCTTATCTGTCTCTTTTTCAAAAAATAAAAACTGCACAGGTGATCAAATACCACCAAAAGAAATCTCTCTTTGTGGGAAAAAAAGGTCATAAATTTAATTTGGGTGCAGTGATGAATGACCGCGCAATTGTCAGTTAAAGTAATGCAATGCCGTAAAGCAAAAAATGGCCTGGTCAGGAAGGGGGGTAAATCCTCTGAAGGGCAAGTGGTTGAAGAAAAGTACATCATTGTTAACAAACTACTGCCAATACCATAGTATTCATGTACTAGAATAGTGGAAGCCATTTCACTTTCCATTTTCTTTGAAAGTGTATGTAGGTTTCAATTGCTTTCCTTGTTGTCTGGCTGTCGTGCTGACCCTCTCACTTTAGAACTTTGAGGCACTAACCTGGAAAGGTATGCAGATAAGTCAGTGCCTCAAATAACACTGAGGCCAGTTGGTTAACATAACAGCCAGGCAACTAGCAATCTCAGAAAGTGGTCAGCAATGGCCACTCATGTTTACCCTATGACGGATTTATATAAATTTGATTAGATGCTTTTGGCAGAAAATGTGTATTTTGCAATTATTATTCTCTAAAATTTCTCTGTATACTTAAACAAGCAGCTTAGTCCTACATCACGAATTTATATTATTGATGTAAAGCCATCAATAGTCCATAAGATTTGTGTCAGTTCCAGGAAATAATTCCATGGCACATGCTTTAACATCAGCGGAAGCAGGTCCCTCTGTGTATAGAACATATGATTAGGATCTGCTGAAGATTTGTTTGACTTAAATGTATAAATTCAGCAGTATAGCTTATCTGGAATGCTGTTTTGTATCTTCTTATCTCCAGGCCATGGCATTAACATGTGTAAACATTTTTCATGGTTTACCTTTGTGCCATTTATCCAAAAAACAGTAGACCTCTAGGAATGATTGACAAGACACAAGATGTGATTCAACTGAGATTTACAACTTTTCTAGCAGAAGCATTACTAGTTTGTAATGTTGTAACAAACTTTCATATCTATCTATTGTTTATCAAATTAGAGTAATCAAGCTGAAACTGAGTCTCCGGTCATACCGGTGCAAATTCTCATGTGATTTGATTGTTTCTAATTGCATGACAAGTTGCACCCTATTGTCCGCAATGGAAGTGGTCATATTGGTGCGATTCCGACTTCATTGGAGTTGCAACGATTTGGAAAGTACTTCATGCACTATTTTTTGCAAACTCTGGTGCGGCTTGCATAGACATCTGTGCATTATTATTATTATTATTATACAGGATTTATATAGCACCAACAATTTGTGCAACGCTTTAAAATATAAGGGAGACAGTACAATTACAATACATTTCAATACAGAAGGAATATGAGGGCCCTGCTCCTGGAGCTTACAACAGGTTGCACCTGAAGTCAGACTGACATCTGACTTTGAAACTGTGTGAAACCAAGTGAAGTCACATGATTTCAAAGTCGAATTCAATGTGGCCGAAGACTAAAAATCATTAAAAAGTTACTTTCTACTTGCATTTCATAGAGTTTAATTTCTCTCAACCGATAGATGGGCAGCTTTCAAAACTGCCAAGTATATACTGTATCTAGCATAAGGGCTTGTATAGCCAGGAAGTGCTATGTTAAAGCAGTAATAAAATTTAAAAGCAAATATTTATTATTAAAAGCAAATATTTATTATATTACAGTTTACCAATTCTTAGATGTGATTGCTGCATTGGTGTCCTTTTTTTTGGCTTTCGTTCTTCTATTTTCATCTGCTGATTCAGCCAGCAATTCTAGTGTTTTTCAGAAGTTCAAGCTTTCCAGCAGAATGTATGAGCTTAAATGGATGAGACCATCCATTTACCACTGACAGGGGTGATTAAAATGATTAGCTTTGATTTATTTAAAACCTTTATCCCAATAGGAAAAAAACTGTTTGCTGTGACCAAATCTAAAATGTTAGTTGGAGCTTGGCTTCAATTTGTTATGAGTATTCGAATCTGCTAATACATGTAAACCCCCCCCCCCTCGACTGACAATGCTGCTATCTGCTGTGTCTTGTGCTCATTTCTCCAGAGTGGTGTCTCTCTAATGAAGGAGGTGTCAGATTACCAGGTGAAAACAGAGGGTAAAAGCCAAAGGAAAGAAAACTGTTACAGCCACCACATCTAATGATTGGTAAGCTGCAATATATTACATTTTTGGTTTTGGGTTTAAAACCACTTTAAGATGCCACCATTAGAACTATCACAAGTGACATTCCTTATTTGAATAAGCTTGTTTCATGGCTGTCTTGCTTATTGTGTGGCTTCACTAATTAGTGAGCGATTGGCTGGAAAAATTACGTGGTCCTCACCTACACCCTTTTTCTATGTTGGTGACACAGAATGTAGCAATAATTTGGGATAAGTCCAGACATGGAACAGGTAAAAAGTGGAAAGTCAGCAGTAGAAACTCCTTTATTTCTATCATGCCAGGTTTACAGGTTAGTTAAGGAACATGGAAAGATAGTGCCAGACGCATGAGGTTATCTGATTGGTATTGCTATCCTATCATAATGTAATGAAGTTGATGTAGATGATTTGATTCCCAAGCAGACAACTTCTACACCCCAGAGGATATCCATGGTTTTCTTGGCTTGTAGTGTAATGTAACAAAAATGTGAATTAAAGCGCCACACCACTGCTCAAAGGATTATGGAGACCATCAAAACAGTTGCCAACATGTTTAGGGAGTCCAAAAACACCCCCTTCATTAGAACTAGAAAAAATATCACCATATCAATACAATATTAAATTATTTGAGCCCTAAGCTTATGCCTTGGTTGCCTAATAGATAACCTGGCTCTGTCAAGTTGTACTGCAGCCTTTGTGCTTCTCAAAAGCTTGCCCTCAATAGCTGCATCTTTAACCCAACTACTGGTACACACTAGCCATCTTAATAATGTCCTTCCTCTCTACAGCAGCAGCATTTCCAAGTATAGTTTCACACCATGAAAGGAATCTTGACTTTACAAACGTTTACCTGAGCTTGTGCTGATATCACATAGCAGGCACCTTCAGGAAAGTTTTAATTCAAATGTATTTCAAATGTAAAATAGTGGTGTTGTTCATGTGAACCTATCAGATGTTTCATTTAATTTTACTTAGTTAGAAACACAACCTTTTGAATTTTGTTTTGGGAAATTACTTTACTTTCCTCTGCTTTAGATGGTACAAAGGAGAGTTATGATTGTGAGAATGACTCATACCTGCTTGTTCCCATTATTCTTGGCTCAGCTAATAAATAATGGATGTAACTAGGTTTTTTTCTATCATGCCCTACACAAATCTGATTATCTCAAAGAGGAAGAAGCATTATATATGAAAGAAGTAGATAAGGGAAAGTCTTACATGTCTATACTTCTTAAGCAAAGCTGGCTAAGGATAATGTGTGGCACGCAAAATGCAGTTACTGTCATAAAACTCAACAACCAATCAGATTTACAATATATATAAAATGTGCAAATAGTGGTCTTAGATCATATCATTTCATTAGTGATAGAAATCAATGTTCAATCTAGCGTCCAAGGCACAAAGGGATGTGATGTGCAAATTCTGCCAGGTCTCCTTTGCCAGTAAGGGTAAGTGATCCAAAGGTGAACAAGAGATAAGTGAAATGCGCACTCACCAGAAGTGCTTTTAAAATACGCCTGAAAGAAGTTTCCCCTCTCAGCAGGTACATCTAGGTCATCTGCATTCAGGTCAAGCTACGCTCTCTAATCCCCTCTGGTCATCCATAATGGCAAGGCCCCCTGGTTCATCAGGTACTCATACACATCTGGGGTCCCTCTTTAAGATTGGTACTGCGAAGGGTGGCGATCATAAAGAGAGCCCAATAAGGAACATCACATAGCGTGATACTGCATAAATGTACTTTATTTCCAGAAGCAGAGATAAAACAAATGGTACTGACCGCAATGATTCAGGATGGCCACCAGCGGTGGCTAGATGTCCAGATGCTGTAGCCCCTCTGACGCGTTTCTTGCTAAGCACGTCCTCAAAGGGTGCAGGGCAATGATATGATCTAACGCCACTATTTGCACATTTTATATATATTGCAAAATTGTGTTTATATTGATATTTTACTACCTCTATTTATAGTGCTGCATCTTTATTATTTTTATGTTGTCTTGGAAGGTTGTGTTGGTTGCCTTTTTGGTGTTCTAGCAGCTTATATTATTTTTTGTTATAGTAAGCGCTCGCTATACAACCTAAACAAAACCAATCAGATTTAGCTTTACTGAAATCATACCAGATATGTTCATTCTGAAGGAGCTTTATGGCTGGCTAATTTGTGCATTTCTCTTCACTCTCTTTCATTCATGCTCACTCAGTGAAGCACTCATTCACAAAGACTTTCAGTCACTCATATACATGACAGCATATACAAGGTCTCTACTCATGACAGCATATTGCTTGCATTTCCAGGTTGCTTGCTCCATGACATCCTTGAGACATTTGGGGCCAGAATCAGAGCATCAGGTAGTCACAAAGAGAACACCAATTATTAATAAATAAGTGGAAATTGTTTATAAACCTGATTATCACTAATGCTTACTGTTTATTAGGTCTGAAAAAAAATATTATGCAGATGTTCATAGACATTAGAGCACAGTCTCTACCTGATCATAAGGCAATATGATATCTACAGAACATTGCTCCTTCAATGGAACCAGCATCTGAGGTAGGAGGGGTGGAATTTTGCATACATGACTGCCTGCTTCTAATGTCTACAGCAGAGGAAGGAAGGAAGGTATTCTGCAAGTAGTCACACTTCAATATTCTGTAATATTTTAACCAAACCAATGCACTTCCATATATAAAACAATGGGAAGAAGACTTGAACATAGAACTAGATTCATCAGATTGACAGGACATAACCAATTATTTCTCTAAGATACCTATTAATATGACTCTTGTGGATTCTAATTATAAAATGTTATTAAGGTGGTACATGGTTCTCATTTGGATAGCTAAAATGTGCCCACAACACTCATCTCACTGTTTCAGAAATTGTGGTCAGTTGGGTACTATACTACTTGTATAGTGGCAATGCCCAAAGATAAAAATAATTTTAATTTTTGAATTAGAACTTTGAACTTAATTTGTTCTGTTACTGCAGTGAATATTACTTGGTCACTAGAAACAACACTTTTCCATAAAATCAATAGTGAAATCTCTAACAGTCTACAAAAAACTAGTGTCTTATTTCATTTTAGTGTCTAAAATTCACAAGACTTTGGAAACTCTCAGTGGTGCCTTTCAAACAAACTGAATTGGCTTATGATTACTGATATATTTACATATATGAAAAAAATAACCAAGCCAAATTTGAAAAGATGTGGGACTCATGGATACAAAATTTATCAGGAGACTTGCAAGACCTCAAGGACACCATTCCCATTTACTATTACCTATACCTCTTTGCTTCATCGTGTTTTCCACATATTTCCTTTTCTTCTTCTTTCTTCTTTAATATACAGTGATTTCATCTGTGAAATTAAGCTTATCTTGTACTCTTCCATTCGCTCAGTTATGATCTGGAATAGGAAGGTTTGTGTGAAAGGAACCGGAATGTACATTGATAGGACATGCTGGTAACAACCTTTCTAAGCACTGTACATATCTGGATAATGTAACTATTTCTACTTGTATTAAGACAAACCTTTCTTTAATCTTAACTGAAATGTACAAAACTCCAGAAACTGTGACCAAATATCCACTACTTGCCCACATATTTGGAGTCTTTTTTTTTTGTCCAAATGAATCTCAATAAATAGATTGAAATATAAATTGAATAAAGAGGAAGCGATTGGAGTACTGAAAAAGTTACCTGGAAAAATAATTTACATGACAAAAGGACTTCAATAAAATTGTTCAAAGAGTGAAGCAGAAGTAAAAAGTGCAGAAATTAAGGCAGCCAATCACATTTTAAAGTACTGACAAATGATTAAAAGATGACTTTTTAATGGCTGCACGTTGCCTCACTGCATGTGATTGGTGTTCAAAAGAGCACAAAAGAGATTATTTCTCACATTTTATGCAGTTCATATGTATTTTATGAACTTTTCTTCTTTCCTTCAGCCCTTGGTCACCCAAAAATTACCATTCTTTGACACACCTCCAGCTATGACGTACCATGCATGATGTTACAAGTTCAACAATAGACTTTAGCTTATGCCACTTAGTTAACAGTAGTACCAGAATATAACTACTACAGGATACTCATTGAGAGGGAATGAGGAAAAGGGGAGCAAATCTGGTAGATACTGGGGGCAAAGCAAGGCAAATGTGACAAAGATAAGGTTTAGCTTACTATTACTGTTTCAAAATAACCAAAACCATCATGATTCAATCCACGTGAGACATAGCTAGTGATTACAACATCCTGGGTAATGGGTGATAACTCTCTAATATACACATCCTTAAAAAAATACAAGGGAATTAAAGTGCTGCCAAATATCTAACTTCCTTCCTTTATCATCTGATTAATGTAACTTGTTTGAATAAGTTTTGTTACTAGTGAACATGCCATTCTCCTTTTCAATGTTACCTTGAGAAATAGATCATCTGGGGGGCATTGCCCTTTCAGGTTTTATTTCTTGGCATTTTTTGCCCCACGTGCCACAGTTTTGATATCTTGACCTCTGGTATTGGTTTACTTGATAAATCTTTTGAAAAGATGAATTTGTCAATTTTGTGCTTAACACTCTTACTTTATCCAAGCTTAGGACTAATATGAGCCTTTGGACAGACCCATAATAACACTCTGCTTAGCTATCTACTGATTCGATTTATAATTTTGTGTAGCACACATCTACATATTGACCATTGAGAAGAAACTGGCAAAATCAGCATAAAGCAAGTTTTTTTCTTTGACAAATATTTTAAAAATAAGTAGCTCATCTATAGTAAACTTAAAATGATATTAGAAACATTATTTTGACAAGTTTGCTTCTACTGACATCTTGACATTAATAATGTGATCACTATAATTGCTTAACATTCTCAACATTACTAGCAACACTCAATGTTTAATGGTTTAAAAATAAAGCATGCTTATTTTTTTTTTTAGTAATTGCATTATTAAAGAGTTAAATACATTTAATACGAATAAATTGAATATGAGCATTACAACACACTGGGCAAATTAAGAAAGCCTACCCATCATAAAGCATTGAGTTGTCTTAATTTAAACCTGGCATTAGCCTTGACATATTATGCTCTTGATGACTGGTATCATAGTACAATATCTACTGCTCTCTGGTGAGTGACTGCCACACTTTCAGTAATCTGAAACTTTGTTGACCACTTGCAATGGACAAACAATGATGTATAAGGAAGAGTAATGAGATCATTAAAGAGGTTTGCCAGCAATAAATCTGAAAGGTAATAGTTAAGAAATCAGATCTACCACAAACTACAGATCTCTGGAGCAAAGGTGATGCATTTAGTGTCAAAGTTGAAATGGAAGACCGTATCCACTTTTCCATCAGGGAACATTATCAGAGCCCTTCTAGACTGACGTGATTGGCAAAATACTTTAATTGGTGAACCATAGGGGACCAGTACATTGTGTGACATCAAGTGCCTGCAATATTAAATTACATAGTTAGTCTGGCTGAAAAAAAGACAAAAGTCCATCCAGTTCAACCATATTAAAAAAAAAAAGTTATAATCCTACACCCACAGTTGATCCACAGGAAGGCAAAAAACCCAGCAAAGCATGATCCAATTTGCTCCTGCAGGGGAAAAAATTATTTCCTGATCCCCCAAGAGGCAATCGGATATTCCCTGGATCAACTTTACCTATTAATGTTAGTAGCCAGTTATATTCTGTGTTTCCAAGAAAGAATTCAGAATTTTTTAAAGCAATCCATGGAGATGGCCAGAATCAGCTCTTGAGGGAGTCTATTCCACATTTTCACAGCTCTTACTGTGAAGAAACCTTTCCGTGTTTGGAGATTAAATTTATTTTCCTCCAGACGTAAAGAGTGCCCCTTGTCCTCTGTGATGACCTCAAGGTGAATAACTCTACACCGAGTTCACTATATGAACCACTGATGTATTTATACAGTACATGTTGATCATATCCCCCCTTAATTTCCTATTCTCAAAGAGAGAATAAATTCAGTTCCTCTAATCTTTCCTCATAGCTGAGCTCCTCCATGCCTCTTGTCAGTTTGGTTTCCCTTCTCTGCACTTTTTCTGTATACAAATATTCAATACCCAATTTTGACGAATTTCTGTGCAGATTACCTGGGCATAATCGAACCAATAATCAGCCTATATGACCAAAATGCACCAGACTCATTAGAAAAAGTGAACTATTAATTTACTCAGTAACTGCATCTGTGCAGGTGTGTATGACAATAATGTGACTATCTATAATATATCCACATGATCTCTATATAGGTGTCCCATACCAGACAGCAATAAGAATGTTCAGATCTTTTATTTGTATCACTAGTTTAGTTAATGTCTCTCAAAAGTAATGTCAGCAGTGCTGTTAGTGGCAGTAAGAACATGATCAATGACAGGAAATGGCACAATTGACTGACCAGCCTCCTGATAATGCCCTTTGAGAAAAGGAATGGAAATTGTTGCAGTAACAAAGGTGAAGTCTAAACTATCTCTGCAGAAAAACCATTGGCAATCTGTGTCTGCCGCGGATACATGCAATTGTAGCAGACCTTCCAAATATCGTTGCCATTTTTAAGGCTTCCATTAACTCCTGATAGGATTAATGGTCTTCAAAAAAACTTTACCTACAGGAACGATGCACAGAGCTCCCAAACACACAAGTAAAATGACAGCCAGATTATTTCATTTCTTTTTACTGCAATGTTGTGCTAATGTGTCCACAATGGCAAATGAACATTTTTAATTTTTTTGGATGAGATGAAAAGATTCGAGCATCTGCTGTAATATTTTTGATCATGGGAGTATTAAAAGACTACAAATAGAAAAATATCAAATTTTAATGGTTGTGGTGTCAGAAAATGTTTAGCTTCTGTCATTAATAATGCTCTCAGACTCATCACATGTATTGCTTTCTCAAAATTAGATTAGGTTATCCAAGTACAAAATTTTCCTCTAGTAAAACACTCATTTTTCACTTTTTAAATTAAGGCTTGAAGTGTTAGTAAACATTGTCACCTAGAGTTTAGCATAGACCTAATCTTACTTATCTGGTTTAGACCCCCTCTGGTTCTCTAATTAATCACATTAACATTGCAGATTGTACATAAATGTTTAGTTTAATGAGACCTTGTGAAAACATCATAACTTTTAGCAATGGAAGGTTACAAGAAAGGCCTGATGAAAAATGTTTGCAGGATCCCCTTCATATCTCACATAACATTTATTGGTCACCTTTAACTATATAAAAATAAAGAATACTGGTGCTTTCTTTTGTAGCACTACTCCTAAGAAGCCACAGGATTTTGGGTCCCCATTTGTCTGCATAGCCAGGCAACATGCATTTTCAGCTTGCATGCGCAGTCAATGGCCCATCCTTGGGTATGTTTTGTTGGGGGAATATAAACTTGGATAAGGATAAGGGATTATAGTATGCACTCTATGTACAACTTGTAGGGAAAAAATGGATCCCAGACTGTATTCCCTCTGGAATAATGTCAATTCTCATTGGATCAGTAATAAATTTCCCATTTGTTTTTAGTAGCTCTATGTCCCCTTAGTAGAAGTACCAACTGTATGCAGGAGCCCTATATCCAGCGCACTTGACTTCTATGAGTTCATCCCAGAGCAAGGGATAGGTTATAGTAAGCTGTGGCACTGTCACTTTTTAGGCTAGCTAAATATTGGATCTGGCTGCCTTCTCCCTTTGTTGGCTCTGAGGATGAAAGTATAGAACTTTGAGGACCACTGTTGCTACACTGTCTTCTTATCACAACACCCCAGGCTGTGTTTCCCGGGGAAATTACTTTCAACAGACTGGTAAGGCACTTCCAATACTGATCCCAGCACTGGCACATTAGCATAAGATTATCCCGAGCAGGGGTGAAAGTAGGCAGTAGCTTTTCCTCCCGGATAGCTAGCTGGGTATTGCACCTGGCTGCCTCCCCCTATAGGCTTTGGGTGGTGAAACAGGTAGAGGTACTCACACTGTTGAAATCCTGCTGCTTGGTAAAGACTGCTGTTCAAGCCATCTGCTGTACAAGTCCTCCCTTACATTACAGGATATCTCCTTGATGAAACTGAAGGGTGGTGAAAATCCCTCTAGTCAAACTTCTCCTTTCCTTCCTTACTCAGCTCCGGCTTGGAAGCAGAGCACCCAGCCTGGGGGTCCCCTCCAGACCTCATGATCCTCTACTCATCACTCCATTCTCCAGCCAGCAATGAACCCCTACTGGCCAGGCTCTTCAATATGTATGGGCACAACTTACCACCATGCCAGGCCTTCTGCCTGGGGATTGGTCAAACTTCCATAAATATTCAGATGCCTGTTTCTGTACCTCTAGCTTCTAGAAGTTTGTATGGACCTCCAGAACCAGGGAGAGGCAATAGAAGCCTGATCTGCAGAGCATTCCAGTCCGACCTTAAGCTGAACCCATAGAAATTTCCCAGTCTTTCTTAACTATTGTGAGTCAACATAAATTTATGTTTCCTAACTGTACACTGGTGGGTGCTACACTTTTCTGTAACCCTATTAGAAGTTCACACAGTAGAAGGCAAAAGCCTATGGATCAGAGGAACTGTGCTCATTTCCATACCGACTGTGATACAAATAAGCACACTGCTGGTATCCAAATAAAAATGGTGGCAGTTATGACTAGGTAAGGAGCTGTTGCACCCTGAAATTACCTTTTAATAGGATGTATCCTGTTTATACAAAGACCAATTTTGAGGAAGATTAATCAAGTATTCCAAAAACAAACAAATATATGATCATACATTTGAAAAACATTTGTCCCATCTTTGTTGAATCTTCCCTTAAATGAGCCTGGGCCTAGACAGACATATAAAGTGACTGCAATATATATATATAAGGTGGACCTGCCATACTATGCCTTATACTCTAGGACAGCGTTTTTCAACCACTGTGCCGCGGCACACTAGTGTGCCGTGAGATATTGTCTGGTGTGCCGTGGGAAAAATTCCAATTTCATCTGTAACATGTGGCTTCGGCTCACAAATAGACCAATCATTAGAATCTAATGATTCAGTGGTCGGCAAGCCGCGGCTCGCGAGCCACATGCGGCTCTTTACCCAGTCTAATGCGGCTCTTCTGTGTGCCGGGCGCCTGCTCCCCTCCCTCCTCTCGGTCGGCCGCTCCCCTGCCTCCTCTCGGTTGGCAGCCCCAAAAGTCCGCGCGGACCTTTTAATCCGGCTTGCGGATGTGGCTGTCAGGATGTGTGTAGGCGGGGCAGCGTGCCGAACGTGAGGGGAGGGGAGCTAGGCTCCTCTCACAGTCCGCCCTGAAGACCCGAACGGCGCGGGAAGACAGCGAGAGGAACGCAAAAGGTAAGTGAATTGACACGGGGGACTTGGCTTACTAGAAGGGGGGGGGGGGAATAGTACTGTGGGGGATGAAATACTATATGAGGGATGAATTACTTTATGAGGGATGAAATACTATATGGGGGGATGAAATACTATATGGGGGATGAATTACTATATCAGGGATGAATTACTATATGAGGGATGAAATACTATATGGGGGGATGAAATACTATATGGGGGGATGAAATACTATATGGGGGGATGAATTACTATATGAGGGATGAAATACTATATGGGGGGATGAAATACTATATGAGGGATGAAATACTATATGGGGGATGAATTACTATATGAGGGATGAATTACTGTATGAGGGATGAAATACTATATGGGGGGATGAAATACTATATGAGGGATGAAATACTATATGAGGGGATGAAATACTATATGGGGGGATGAAATACTATATGGGGGATGAAATACTATATGAGGGATGAAATACTATATGAGGGATGAAATACTATATGAGGGATGAATTACTATATGAGGGATGAAATACTATATGGGGGGATGAAATACTATATGGGGGGATGAAATACTATATGGGGGGATGAAATACTATATGAGGGATGAATTACTATATGAGGGATGAAATACTATATGGGGGGATGAAATACTATATGGGGGGATGAAATACTATATGAGGGATGAATTACTATATGGGGGGATGAAATACTATATGAGGGATGAATTACTATATGAGGGATGAAATACTATATGAGGGATGAAATACTATATGGGGGGATGAAATACTATATGAGGGATGAAATACTATATGGGGGGATGAAATACTATATGAGGGATGAAATACTATATGAGGGATGAATTACTATATGGGGGATGAAATACTATATGAGGGATGAAATACTATATGGGGGATGAAATACTATATGGGGGATGAAATACTATACGGGGGATGAAATACTATACGGGGGATGAAATACTATACGAGGGATGAAATACTATACGGGGGATGAATTGCTATGGGGGATGAATTACTATATGGGGGATGAATTACTATGGGGGATGAATTACTATATGGAGGATGGATTACTATATGGGGGATGAATTACTATATGGGGGATGAATTACTATGGGGGATGAATTACTATGGGGGATGAATTACACTATGGGGGATGAATTACACTATGGGGGATGAATTACTATATGGGGGATGAATTACTATGGGGGATGAATTACTATATGGGGGATGAATTACTATATGGGGGATTAATTACTATGGGGGATGAATTACTATATGGGGGATTAATTACTATGGGGGATGAATTACTATGGGGGATGAATTACTATATGGGGGATTAATTACTATGGGGGATGAATTACTATGGGGGATGAATTACTATATGGAGGATGAATTACTATGGGGGATGAATTACTATATGGGGGATTAATTACTATGGGGGATGAATTACTATATGGGGGATTAATTACTATGCTTACTATGGGGGAATATTACTATACTTACTATGGATGACACATACACATCATTCATCTACTCTTGGTCCGGCCCCCGGGTCCAATTATAAAATACTTTATTATTTCATAATAAAGTAATTATAAAATAATTTCTTTGTGTTTGATTCCTATTCAAGAGAATTACTTTATATATAGTCAATATAGGCACAGAGGTAAATTTTTTTAACATTTTCTAATGGTGGTGTGCCTCGTGATTTTTTTCATGAAAAAAGTGTGCCTTTGCACAAAAAAGGTTGAAAAACACTGCTCTAGGAGAAGCATCAATGTCCTTGACCACAGTCATATTCATGGTACTAAGGGGAATTATAATAACAGGAGTAGGATAATTGGCTCCTAAGAATTGCCATCAAAGGTCCAATTTTGTAAAAGATAATAATTTAACACTGACCCAGGGAAGGCTCCATTGTCTTCAATATTAAATACCACTATCTTTGTGTAAAATGCATATGACTTTATGTTATGTTTATTTATTATATTCAGCACTAAAAAAATATTTCTTAAAGCCCATCTCCAGGGAAAAGAAAAATGCTCTGCAGTGGGGCTGCCCCTGCACTGCAAGAGTTAAATACTTATTTAGGTCTAGGGGCAGTTTTACTTCAGTTCCCCCTGCAGCTGGTGCTCATCTCTATTACCCTATGTTCCGTCAGTGGACTGTCCCTTTGTGTGTGTCCAGTGCAGGGCTATGGGCTCTGCTTTGAACTTGATGTTGTCAGCAGATGTGCTACAGCTGGAGCATAGGGGAGAAGAAGCTGCAGGGACCATTCTTACAGCCTGAAGGGAGCATGTGAGAGCAGAGGATTGGGCAGGTAAAACAGCTTTTTGTGTCCCCCTATACCTAAATGACTATTTAACCCTTGTAGTGCAGGTGCATCCCCACTGCCAGGGAACATTTTTCCTTTCCTTGGAGTTCAGTTTTATGTGAATATAAAATATTTCATGTTGATATTTTGAGTTCTTCTTCTGAGCCAACAGATGAGGTTTTAGTCTCCTAGGGGTAGGAAAATGACATGGAAAGCAACTGCAGCAGCAAAGGCACAACACGTGCAACTTGGGTCTGTGCTGCTTTTTTCAGGACCCTTTTGGCAAGAGTCCTACCAGAATGGCTATGTTGGTATGATGCACAGCTATAGAGCAATGATCCATACCACATCCAGCACAGCTGTATTAGGTTACCTGCTATTCTCTGATTTTGCCCTCAGTAAAGGTGGCAACCCCTACCCAGAACTATATATTTAGCCCATATAGTACAGGCTCTACCTGATGAAGAACACCACTAGAGCATAACACTGGTGAGTGCAGGGTGTATAACTCATCCTAAGCCCCTTAAGGAGGCCCAACCATATTGCCTTATTTACCAGTGATGCGTTCACCTTATAGTCAGTAAACAAACTGAATTTCTTAATTTCATTCAGGTTGAGACTCTAGTAGACCTTTAGCAAAAAAGTAAAACACTTCTCCAGTGTATTGACATAAGCATATAGGACTGCGCAAGACAGTCAAAGATTTCTTTAGAATGATCATCCATTTTTTTTTTGCAGGCTAGTTTCATATTGAAAATGAAGTTACGAAAAGTTACCAAAATTCTCGTACGACAGAATACAACTTCAGAAGTGATGTAATGTATTGTATTGTAACATATTCTTTCGTTTCTGAGCATGCATGGTCTTGGTCTTCTGATTTTTTTTGGACAAATACTGTACTGATCAAATGAAAATGGTATTGTACGAGAAACGTTTTTGTGTTTGTCCTTTCAGATAATTTCGCATGAACAGTCATGATCGGCTATTGAAAGCTGTGTACTAACGATCAGATTATCGTACAATCACTTTGAAAGAGGTATTTTTCATCTGATTTTCTGATTGTGTTTACTAGGCATGTCCTTTTTTTAATTTTGTTGCCTAGGCCTTGTGGCTTTTGGTTACACCTCTACTTTGATTGCTTGATATCTGATTAGCACATTTGTTCCTTGCTTTTCAAACATAACCAAGCTGCATCATTATCTCCAATCAGTCTGCTGTGACAGTCAGGATAATGCCCCTGACTGATAACTACTTCAGGTTACTAACTCCTGTGGCCACCAAGTACATTTGATTAATGAGAAGGCATGAGGATGTTGTCTTCTATCAGTCACTTGTTCCATCCACAGAATTTTCCTAAACCTCAGGTTAATGTTGTTTCTAGTTGTTTATATGATTAGTTTCCATATACATCAGCCCAGTTGGGTGGGTAGGCCCAGGAGGTATGCTAATGTCAAGCTTCCGCATTCAAAAAAACAAGAACACAGCTTCCCCTTCCTCTGCCAGGGTGGCATACACTTAGTACATCACTCCAGGAAGACCTTGCTTGTACTTAATGATAGTGGTGAAGAAGTGTGTCTGTTTGTTTTTACATAATGTGTTGAAGAACAAATGAGATGAATTAATTAGACTGCTCAGGAGCCAAGCTGTGAATGTCAGGGAGGAAGATGGAAAGGGCACTCAATGCTGTTACCGTTGTTTAAGTGCTTTTTTTTTGCTTGTATATACAAAGTTAGGTAATGAAAACAGCATTGCAGGTGATTTATTTTTTTCTTCAGTTTGTATTCTGGACGTACCTTGAAAAAAGCTGCAGTTTGCTGCTTTACAACTTTTGTTCCATCTTCATAAACACACTAGTGATGGGTGGCTTCTCTAGAATTATAGAGGCTAATCAATACATGCCAAATTTCAGGGCCTGCACAAAGTGGGCTGCAACTAATTCAGCGCATGTGCACGTCACACATAGCAACAATTCACCAAGAGTATGTAATAGGTTATCCTGTTATGAACCACTTAAAGTGATATCAATCCAATTTAAAAAATAACAAACATGTCTATACTTACCTGCTTTGTACAATGGTTTTGCACAGAGCAGCCTCCTTTTCTCGGGTCCCCCATCAGAGCTCCTGGGCCCTCCCTCCTGCCAAGTGCCCCCAAAGCAAGCAACTTGCTATGGGAGCACCCAAGCAGGCTTGCTCCCGAGCTGCTGCTGTGAATGTCCATTCACACACAGAGCCGCAGCTCATCCCTGCCCCCTCTCTCGCCTCATTGGCTTACTCGCTGTGATTGACAATGAGGAGGGAGAGTCCCCAGAGAGCCAAGACTATAGAGCACATCACTGGATCACAGTAGAGCTCAGGTAAGTATTGGGGGGGGTGATGTTTACCCTGTTGCAATACACTTTTTCTTGTTTTTACTTAACCAGTTTCTTAGTCCTTCCTGTTTTCTATGCATCTTGAGCCATTATGTATAGAGGTATCTGCAGTAAACGATCCCTGCTCAGCCAGGTGTGTCAGGGTGTGTGAATCTGTACACAGAGTCATGGGCACAGGAACATGGGACCCAATACATCAAGCAGTTTTTTTGGGGGGTAAGCACTACAAAGATATAGAGTTTGGGATTAAAAGTACCATTTCAGTGTTTGCAGATGACGCCAAGCTAGTAGTGGAATATTGTTAGTATAGCTTGACATGTGTCCAATAATAAGTGGCCAAGGCATTCCCCTCCCCAAAGCTGCACATCTACATGCTGGTATATATATATGCTGGTAGTATGCGGCTTGGAGAACACCTCAGCCACTTACTATTGGCCCAGTAGAGTGACAGCTTCCAGGCAGGATTGCTAAATGGGTTCGGATTAGAATCTGAACTCATCTCTAGTTACAACCTCCAGGCAGTGTGTTGCAAGCTCTGGGTTGCACTGCTTCAACTTCATTTTGTCGCAGAATCCTTATCTTACTACTAGATCAGAGCTTGATAAGGCTGATTTGATAAAGCTTTTCCACCCATGGAGAAGGCCTTTTTAGGACTCATGCACACTGGGAGGTTTAGGCCCTGTGCATAAGATTCCAATGTTTTTGTGGGGGCAGAAGACATAGACACACTATCCAGCCCCGCTGCTGGCAGCCTGTAAAACTCTGAGAGGCTGAAAGCTGCTGCGGCTGTATGGGGCTGGACAGTGCACTGAGTGGGACTAAGTCCTCATGCACACTTGACGTTTTTACAGCTGCTGTTTTTGGCTTTTGATGTGTTTTTCTACAGCTAGTAAACCCCCCCAGCATGTTATCCTATGTGTCCATGCACACATAGACTTTAATCAACATTTTTTGGCTGGGACGTTTTTTGGCTGGAAAAAACCCCCAGAACTAGTGGGTTTCTAAAGAAGTTTTTTAGCTGTAAAAATGCTCTAATGCTGAAAAACGCAGCAAACTGCGGTAAAACACAGTAAAATGCCACAAACCAGCATTTTTGGACATGTTTTAAACCATAAAAAAACTGCTAAAAAACGCAAACACGGAAAAACTCTGCTAATCACGGCAAAATGCCGCTAAAAGCTAATGCAGAAACGCTAAAAAAAGCTGAAAAATGCACGTTTTTAACGTGACTTTACATACCTAATGTTACCAGCATTATGGAAATGTCCAGTGTGCATGAGGGCTAACATTTAGAACAGTATGTACCCAGGGATGAATGCCCAGAACACAAGAAGTCTCTTCTGAGCATTTGTCTCTAGACACATACTGCCCTAAAGTTTAGTACCAATGGGTGCCCCATCCAACCCCAGCAGTTTTCAGCCTCTCATAGACTTTTACAGGCTTCCAGCAGTGGGGCTGGATGGTGTGCCTATGCCTTCCTCCTATACAAACACCCAGGTGAATGCTGTGTAAAACCACATCCAGAGATCCTTGCTGTATACAGTACCTGCACTGCAATGACAATCTGTCTTCACAGTATGTCTTCACCTTTAGCACAGGTCTGTTTCTTTCAAGCCTAAGATAATATGTTTTACTTCATGTTCAATGTCTTGTATTAAGTAGTCATTTTTACAGTCTGTGTTATTTTTTATTATATTACTATGCATTGGGTGTCATATTGGGGTTTATTTACTAAAGTTGGTTCACTTAGAATCGTGTGCACTTCTGCACAGAAACCAATCAGCTTCCAGGTTTCATTGGTAAAGCTTAATTGAACAAGCTGAGGATAGAAGCTGATTGGCTACCATGCACAGGTGAACAAGATTCTGAGTGAGCCAGCTTTATTAAATAAACCCCATTGTGTCTACATGTGACTTACAATTTTGCCATCATCTCTGGTATGTTTAGGTCTGGTTTGGAAGCTGCACCCTTTTTTGTGTACCATTGTTTTACTATGCATCCTGCTGCTGTAAAAAACCTCTGTTCTCTTCCAATTGTAGCCTCAAGAGGTGCTTCATTCCAAAATAGAAGGAGGAGCCATACGCTGTGACGTCACACCGCCAGAGCCTCATGAAGGTCCGGCAGCCATTTTAGTGAGTGGCTGTTCAGCCCCATTTGTTTTTATGCTCTGACTTTGCTGTATTCCATGTGGAAGAGTTTTGTAATACTTTTTTTATCTAATACATTTGGAATAATACTACACTATGAGCACCTTCCTGTTTGGCTCTTTTTTGAGCAAATAATCCCCAGGACCCCAGTGGAGTCTCATGTCCAGAGGAAGGATCTTTTCCCATTCTGTCTGTCTGGTCCGTTTAAAGGGGGCTTCCTTCTGATTCTTGGTTGTAAAATACTATTCAACATATTGCGCTTTGATTATGCGCATCTTGTGAGTGCGTATTTTTATTAATTTCCCTCACGGATAAAGCCATATGGAATAATTTGACACCATCTCTGCAACAGGACCCGTTTGCAACATTGTATGCTGACCCGAGCACTTTATTATCAATAATTATTATTTTATTTCAACGGTTTGTCATTTTTCAGCGCTGCACTATATAAATCCTATATAATAGTAATAATAATAATCATCGTGACCGTGGTTTGTATAAAGCCCTGAGCAGCTGCATGTAAGCTCAGCCTCCTTCTTTTACTGCCCCCTGGCCACCCATTTGAAAGTCCCTGTCTCTTTGAACATTTATTTACTTCATCTTATGGATTGGTTAGTTAAGTTTATTTAAGTTAAAGTGATACTAAAATCTTTTTTTTTTAAATATAAGCATGTTATAACAAGCATGTTATACTTACCTTCTCTGTGCAGTGGTTTTGCACAGAGCAGCCCGGATCTTTCTCCTATCAGGTTTCCCGCCAGCACTCCTGGCCCCTCTCTCCTATCAGGTACATCCAAGCAGGCGCGTTCGCAAGCCCCGGCTCTGCATGTCCATTCACACACAGAGCCACAGCTTGGTCCCACCCCTCCTGATTGGCTCACTGGCTGTGATTGACAGCAGTGGGAGCCGATCAGCAATGAGTCCCCAGAGAACCAAATTGAGGACATTGCTGGATCAGAATGGGGCTCAGGTAAGTGTTAGGGGAGGCTGGGGGGGCTGCTACACACTACAATGCATCAAGGTAAAGAACTTGAGCCTTTACAACCACTTTAAGTTTAAGGTTCCATTCACACCTATGCAGTTTGCTTCTTGTCCATTTTGCAGTGCTTTTCGCAGTTCGTTTTGTGTTTTTCTACGTGCATTTTTGATGCGTTTTGGCACGTTTTTACCACATTTTATATTTTGTTCAGCTCTTGCTGAGTAGAATAAAAATGCAATAACCCAAAATGCACTATCGTGCATTTCAGCAGATTCTCCATTGAACTCTATTGTAGCAAAAATGCTGCTTTTTTTTCTTTTAAAAAAGTCCCTGACCCTTTCCAAAAATGCAGCACCTCAAAAAAGCATAGATGTGAACATGTCCCATAGGAAACCGTGTTAAATGGACTGTAGTGCATTTCTGCAAAAAGCACTAAAAAATGCATTGGTGTGAACGGAGCCCAAGTCATTTGCTAGCTTTTGTCTGTGAGTAGCCATTTGTGTGTGCTTTTTTAATGTGCAAATGCTTGTCAAACACTACATGCATGCTTGAAAGGAGTTTGGCCAAATGATTTTGGAGCGTTTTTAAAGTACCCCTGTGTACTAGGTCAATTGGCACAATAATACAAACAATATCAGGTGTTTTGGTGAGTATCTTCCAATATATACCGCCATTTGTAAATGCTATAACTTTCACGTAAACCAATTCATTTACATGTATTAGGATTTTTTTTAGCAGAGACTTGTAGCAAAATACATTTTGGCCTAAATTTGTGCCGAAATCTGATTTTTAATTTTTTTTTTACTGGACATGTTTTATACCAAAAAGTCAAAAATATAATTTTTTTTTCAAAATTGTCAGTCTTTTTTTTTGTTTATACCACAAAAAATTAAAAAACGCAGAGGCGATCAAATAACATCATAAGAAAGCTCTGTTTGTGGGAAAAAAGTACATACATTTAATTTATGTACAGCGTTGCATGACCGTGCAATTGTCAGGTAAAGTAATGCAGTGCCGTATCACAAAAAATGGCCTTGTTAGGTAGGGGGGTAAATCCTCTGGAGGGCAAGTGGTTAATACAGCTTGAAAGTTTCAATAAAGATAGTGGATTCTCTCTCGCTACCCCTGCAGCTGTCATACATTTAAAAGGTGTGGGTGGAATACCTGGGCAGGTGACTGTTCAAGAGTGTCAAACTGCATACATTAACAACCCTGTTTCCTTCCAGGTAAGCCACACTTTAAAGTGTTTCTAAACCCAGGACCCTCCATTCACTATATCTGGTCTCCCACAGTACGCAGAACATGGAATGGAAATTATTTTAGTAAATATAAACTGCTAAATACCTTTTCTCATCAGCAGTATATAGAAGTCTTGTGACTTCTACCTGTGTCCAGCCAACCACATGTTAAAGCTTTTGGAGGTGTTTTCTTTCTGCTCTAGGAAGATGCAGGACCACCAACCTCTGTCTGGAGAGTGCTGATTGGCCCTGTGCTGATCACATGCACTCTCCCAAGAAAAAAAAATTATCTCTAGTAATAAACACCAAACTGAGCATGTGCAGAGTGACTCCACATGATATGTCTTATCAGGAGATAAGAGGGAGACACTGGTAGAAGGGGAGGATCAGAGAAGTCAGGATAAAATAGCGTTTTTACACAATGTGGAGGATTAACCCTTTAGGTTTTATAGTGAGTATAACAAGCATGCTTTACTGCATATACAGACTGATTTTACTGTTGTGGGTTTAGAAACACTTCAAGGCTAGGTTCATATGTGTGTGGGTGGTCCTGCTGTGGGACCCGCACAAATACTGGCAGCTGAAACTACCCACACAGAGAAATGCAGGACCTGCTGGCACATGCCATTAATCCTAATGGCACACCACTCGCATTGGAAATCCCAACCATACTGGAAAATGAATGGGCTGTCATGCCCGTGCAAATCACGGCCCACGCGGCCGCACAGGTGTGAACCTAGCCTCAAGCTGTAATGGATAAAACATATCAAAAGTGACTTCAGAAACATAAAGCAGAGTTCCACCCAAAAAGGGAAGTTCCGCTTTAAAGATTGGTCCCCCGCTCCCCATTAAGAATTGGCATCTTTGGGGAGCGAGGGATAGCGGGTACCCGAAATTGACAGGTACCCGCTCCCTGTTTTTTAAAAGTCAGCAACTACAGTTTTTGTAGCTGCTGACTTTTATTTTTTTACAGAGTGAGTGGAACTCCTCTTTAACATGTACAGTCCGGAGTAACGAAGGGAAAGGGGAGACATGACTGAAACCAGTGAATAAGATTCAGGAGGGCAGTATTTTCAACATGAAACCAAAATCAGGAACATGGGGACATGACCGTAAACTAACTGGAGGAAAGTTCAAAACTAATCTCAGAAAGTACTATTTTACTGAAAGACTAGTTGATGCTTGGAATAGTGAGCCAGTCAATGGTAAATAGCTTCAAACATGCATGGGACAAGCACAGATCTACTCAGACAAATAAGTTAACAAAAAAAATCCAACACATTAACCACTTTCCCTCCTGAGGATTTACCCCCCTTCCTGACCAGGCCATTTTTGCGTTACGGAGCTGCGTTACTTTGACAAGTGCGCGGTCACGCAATGCTGCACCCAAATCAAATGTATGTGCTTTTTTCCCCACAAACTGATGGTGGTATTTGATTGCCTGTGCAGTTTTTTTTTGCGCTATAAAAAAACCCGACAATTTTGAGAAAAAAAACTATATTTCTGACATTTCGCTAATAAACATGTTCAGTAAAGAAATAAAAAAAATCTAATTTCATCATAAATTTACATAAAAATTTATTTTTATACATGTCTTTGCTAAAAAAAAAATCCCAATACATGTAAATTAATTAGTTTATGTGAAATTATAGCATTTACAAATGGCGGTATATACAGTGAGGAACAGAAGTATTTGAACACTCTGCGATTTTGCAAGTTCTCCCACTTAGAAATCATGGAGGGGTTTGAAACTCACATTGTAGGTGCATTCCCACTCTGAGAGACAAAATTTAAAAAAAGCTCAGGAAATCACATTGTATGATTTTTAAAGAGTTTATTTGTCTTGCACTGCTGAACATAAGTATTTGAACACCTAAGAAACAGCAAGAATTCTGTCTCTCAAAGACCTGTTACTGTGCCTTTAAAAAGTCCACCTCTACTCCACTCATTAATCTAACTTAGTAGCACCCGTCTGAGCTCTTTCAAGACACCTGTCCACCCCACAGTCAGTCAGACGCCAACTACTACCATGGGCAAGATCAAAAAGATCAAAAGACACCAGAGACAAAATTGTGGACCTCCACAAGGCTGGAAAGGGCTACAGGGCAATTGCCAAGCAGCTTAGTGAAAATAGATCAACTGTTGGAGCAATTGTTAGAAAATGGAAGAGGCTAAAGATGACTGTCAGTCTCCCTCGGACTGGGGCTCCATGCCAGATCTCACCTCGTGGGGTATCACTGATGATAAGAAAGGTGAGGAATCATCCCAGAACTACAAGGGAGGAGCTGGTCAATGACATGAAGAGAGCTGGGACCACAGTTTCAAAGGTCACTGTTGGTAGAACACTACGCCGTCATGGTTTCAAATCATGCATTGCACGGAAGGTTCCCCTGCTCAAGTCATCACATGTCCAGGCCCATCTGAAGTTTGTCAATGACCATCTGGATGATCCAGAGGAGGCATGGGAGAAAGTCATGTGGTCAGATGAGACCAAAGTAGAACTTTTCGATCTAAACTTTACTCGTCAAGTTTGGAGGAAAAAGAAGGATGACTTGCATCCCAAGAACACCATCCCTACTCTGAAGCATGGGGGTGGTAACATCATGCTTTGGGGGTGCTTTTCTGCGAAGGGGACAGGGCAACTGCACTGTATTAAGGAGAGGATGAATGGGGCCAATTATTGTGAGATTTTGAGCAACAACCTCCTTCCCTCAGTCAGAGCATTGAAGATGGGTCATGGCTGGGTCTTCCAACATGACAATGACCCGAAGCACACAGCCAGGATAACCAAGGAGCAGGGGCGGACTGACAATTAATGGGGCCCTCCGGCAATAGGGGATCATGGGGCCCCTGTGTCCTTGCCAAAACTCAAAAAAGCCTATGAAAAAGGTACCAGGGGCATCTTATGGGGCCCCCTACTGACCCCGGGCCCTCGGGCAGTGCCCGAGTTTCCAAATGGTCAGTCCGCCCCTGCCAAGGAGTTGCTCCTAAAGAAGCATATTAAGGTTCTTGAGTGGCCTAGCCAGTCTCCAGACCTAAATCCAATAGAACATCTTTGGAGGGAGCTGAAACTTCGTGTTTCTCAGCGACAGCCCCGAAACCTGACAGATCTAGAGGAGATCTGTGTGGAGGAGTGGGAAAAAATCCCTGTTGCAGTGTGTGCAAACCTGGTCAAGAACTACAGGAAACGTTTGACCTCTGTAATTGCAAACAAAGGCTTCTGTACCAAATATTAACATTGATTTTCTCAGGTGTTCAAATACTTATGTTCAGCAGTGCAAGACAAATAAACTCTTTACAAATCATACAATGTGATTTCCTGAATTTTTTTTTTAAATTCTGTCTCAGAGTAGGAATGCACCTACAATGTGAATTTCAGACCCCTCCATGATTTCTAAGTGGGAGAACTTGCAAAATCGCAGGGTGTTCAAATACTTCTATTCCTCACTGTATACTGGAATTTTTTTTTTTTACTAGTAATAGTGACAATCAGCGACTTATAGCGGAACTGTGAGACTGCGGTGGACATTCTGACACTGGGGGGGAACTGACTTGGTGTCACTGACATCCCCATTGACACCAATACAAATACAATAAAAAGCACTGACACTGTACTAATGGCACTGGGCAGGAAGGGGATAACATGAGGGGCGATCCATGGGTTACCTGTGTGCAGGGAGTGTTTTTACTAGGGGGCCGTGTCAGTGTGCTTCACTGTAATCACACTGCTCTGGATGGCTGTGCTGTGCACAGCCATCCAGAGCAGTGTGCCCGAGCTGACAGGGAGGAGGACTGTTAGTAAACAAAACAGTCCTCCTCCCCGTCGGAGATCTTTGGAAATCAGCGGGCGTTGGATGAGTAATTACTGGCCGGGACCCAGTGATGGAGAGCCTCGGCCGCGAATGGCGGCATGGGTAGGGCACATGTGTGGCTTGCGTGAGCCCTCTACCTGAAAAATGCAAAATCATGTATATATACAGTACGTGATTTTGCACACCTGTGCCGCCCTGTAGCAGTATTTCTGCTATAGGGCAGCACAGAAGCGGTTAAAAACAAAAAAAACCACATAGGACAGACTCGATGGACCACTCAGTCTTTTTCTGCCATCACTTTTCTATGGATTCAAAGTATGGACAACATTAATATGAATGAATATAGCAGCCACACATATAAAACACATGCAGGAACAGTCAGAAGGAAAACCAGTTCATATACTTGTCCCGTGTTTGTATCATATGTAATATATTCTGTGGTATTATGAAACTAATAATGTTTTAATTGCTGCCATTTAGTGCAGCTGTGATTTCCAAGATTAGTTTGCTTCCAGTTTGTATTGCGCAAACAAGCAGCCCTTCCCTTGCGTCTTGTGGCCCCTCATTTCCTGAGGTGTTATCATGCTGCACATAAGTTAGGGGAGTAGCAGCTTTCCCTGGAAAACAATTGCTTGATATCAGCCGCCTGCTCCCTTTACTGATAACACTGCCAGAAAATAGGCAACACTGAGAAGTGCAAATGATAACGTGGCAGACATAATAATGGAGATCAAAACATTGGACTTCACAGGTCTCACTGATATCGTAATGAAGAGAGAAAGAGAGAGTAGAAAAGACACTGATTGCAATAAAATGTCCAAGAGAAGTCTTAACTTTGCCTATCTAAGGCTAGATTCACATCTGTGCAGGTGGTGCCGCTGCAGATCCGCACAAAGGAATGCGGACCTGCGGGCGGGTGCCATTAATTCTAACGGCACGCCGCCCACACTGGAAAACGCAACCGTACTGGGAACCTAGGTTCCCATGTGGGCTGCGTTTTCAGAAGAAATGCAGGGACATCTTCTCTGAACGGCACGGCCGCATATACGTGATTCAGGGCTAAATGAACAGAACCATCACACTTATGACATATAAAATCAAATCATCATCTTCCTAAACAATGGAGCTGTACACCATCAAACCCTGCCAGCAGGAGAAGATCAGTAGCTAATTAGGCCATACATGTTTGTTGTGGTTTCTTGGTGATCAGGGAATCCTGCAGACAGTGTAAAGCTAAGTTCACACTAGCTTTGTTAGCAGGCGTTAGGCAGGCGTTTGGGAAGTATTTTTAATGCTCCTCAAAGACCTATGAAAATTCTACATATGGCAGCACACAGTATTGTTCACACTGAAGCATTAGCATCATAGCAAAATCGACACCTCAGGAGTCAGGAGGAGTTGAAGCCTCCCATTCAAGTCTATGGTGGCACTCCTCAAATGCCTGGCAGGCGTTTGCAGAGCGTTAATACCATTAAACTTCATTATAGGTGTTTGTGGCGCAGTTTTAACACTTGGCAAATGCCTATCAAATGCCTCAAAAACGCTCATTGGGGAGCGTTTGAAGAGCGTTAAAAACAATTACCAAAGGATTGTCTAACGCCTGTCAAATGCTATAGGGGCGTTTGGCAAGAGTTAGAAATTAATCAAGTGTGAATGTGCCCTTAGGCTCCATGCACACTAGTGTTTTTTTAAGCTCCTAGAAGCTATTAGCATTTTTTTCTGCTGCTTTTTATCCTTTGTGTTCATGCACACTACTTTACGTTATTAGTGGTTTTTGAGTTTCAGCATCTAGGAACAGAAAAAAATTGTTTTGTAAAATTTTTGGAGCGTTTTTCCAGCAAAAAAAAACACTAAATGCTCATATTTGCTGCTAAATGCTACTACAATGCTCCTAACAGCTTTGTTTTAGCTTTTTTTTTTACATGTACTGTAAAAACACTAACAAAATGCTAATGCTCCTAAACACTACTTAAATGCTACTAAAAACCGGTATTACCAGAGTTTTTTTATCCAGCATTTTTTTTTAAGCTTCTGCAAGCTGTTATTAACCACTTCCCCCCCAGAGGATTTACCCCCCTTCCTGAGCAGGCCATTTTTTGCGATACGGCACTGCATTATTTTTAACTGACAATTGTGTGGTCATGCAATATTGTACATAAATGAAATTAGGTCCGTTCCCCCCCCCCACAAATAGAGCTTTCTTTGGTATTTGATCACCTCTGCTTTTTTTTTAGTTTTTGCACTATAAACAAAAAACCGACAATTTGGGGGGAAAAAAACAATATTTTTGACTTTTTGTTATAAACATATCCAATAAAATGTTTTTTCAAAATCTAATCTCATCATAAATTTCGGCCAAAATGTATTCTGCTCCTTGTCTTTGCTAAAAAAAAATTGGTTTACGTGAAAGTTATAGCGTCCACAAATGACGGTATATATACTTAAAGTTTTTCTTTTATACTAATAATGGTGGCAATCAGCGACTTATAGCAGGACAGAGGGACTGCGGCGGGCATTCTGACACTGGGGGGGAACTGATTAACAGCCACTGACATCCCATTGACACTAATACAGTGATCAGTGCTAATAAAAAGCACTGACAATGTCCTAATGGCACTGGGCAGAAAGGGGCTAACATCTGGGGCGATCAAAGGGTTAACTGTGTGCTGTGTGTGTTTTACTAGAGAGGCATGCTGCTTTGTATTTCTCTGCTGTGCAGCATGTCCTTGCTGGCAAGAGAGAGACCTGTATTGTCTACACACTGGTCTCTCCCCTGTCAGCTTTGCACGGCAATCGCCAGGTGCCGGCGGGGAATCTCTGGCCGGGACCCAGTGATTGACATGCCTAGCTGTGTGCTCCCCCTACCTTTAAATGCAAATCACATATATATACATGATTTTTCACAGCCCTGACACCCTGTAGGAGTAGCTCTATTATAGGGCAAGCGGTTAGCATTCTTTTTTCTGCTCCTAGAAGCTAAATAGTGTTATCCTATGTGTCCATGCACACTACTTTTGTAGTCTTTTTCCAGCAGAAAAAAAGCTAAATGCTCCTAAACGCTATTAAACGCTAATAAATTGCTTTTCTCTAGCTTTTTTTTTTCTACGTGTACTGTAAAAACGCTAACATTCCTACACACTTCTAAATGTTA
The DNA here is from genome assembly GCF_062004578.1 of Staurois parvus. Classification (NCBI taxonomy): domain Eukaryota; kingdom Metazoa; phylum Chordata; class Amphibia; order Anura; family Ranidae; genus Staurois; species Staurois parvus. The sequence continues at coordinate 3,151,062 of NW_028317867.1, read as the reverse complement.
CTAAACGCTACTTAAATGCTACTAAAAACCAGTACCAGCATTTTTTATCCAGTGTTTTTCCAGCGTTTTTTCAGCTTAAATAAATGCTGGTATGCATGAAGCCTAGTGTATTTTGTTTTGCCTTACAGCAAAAGCGAGATGCAAATGGAGCTTTAAAGCCAAAGGGCTAATACAGACTTTTTCAGCGCATGAATGTGGGTTTTCGTGCATCGATGTGGTTGTGGTAAGGCAGACCATTCATTTTGAATGGACCGCCAAGGCACCATAATACAGGTTTTTATGGACCTACAGCATTTTCCCACTGCAGTGCAGTCCAACGCACAGATAGTTCACTTCTATACATTGCTGCACTGAAAGTGCAGGTGAATTGTTGTGCAATGGTTTGGGGACCATTCGGCTGTCTTGGGGTGTGTGTAGCACAACACCATCTTTTTGTAGCACCCTTCATATTGTTAAATGATTGTGTAACCTTCTATAACAGCCACCTTATTTACAAGATCTAAATGTATAAAAAAAGTTATAAAAAAAGACTTGTATCATACTATATAGGCAAGGGATTAACACTGTAATATTTTCATAAGATTGTCTTCATAGAAATGTTTTAAATACTAACTATTGTACTATAGTGCATTCCATGAACAAACCTCTAAAAAAAAGAGGTTTTTACCTATGCACATCTTTACCTGGGGGGGGTGTAAGCATCAGCTTTTTTCAAGAAAAGACTTACAGGATGACATAAGTAACTTAATAATTTAGCATCGTTTTATCGATGATGTCCTATTTATTTGGGGAGGTACCTATTCTGAATTACAATCATTTCTTTCTAAAATGACCAATAACCAATTCAATTCGAAATTTACCATTAATTGTTATCAAAAAGCTATTACTTTTCTTGATGTTACAATTTTTGTGAATATTGATGGAAGTATTGGTTCCTCACTCTACAGGAAACAGTCGGTGGGGAACCCCATTCTCCGTGCCACAAGTTCACATCCCAAATCTTTGATATCTAGCATTCCTTATAGCCAATATTTACGAATTAAACAGAATTGCACAAATCTTAAGGATTTTGAAAGTGAAGCCAAGGCTTTATAGACATGCCTTTTCCAATGAGGCTATAGTAGATTCTGCCTAAAGAGAGCGTATAATCGAGTTGAAGGCCTAAATAGGTCTCAATTAATTAATCAATCTAAAGTAAGATTGACTCCCTCCACTACCAGACTTATCACATGCTTTACAGGTCAAGACAGATTGGGGCATGAAATTTTGGGTAAATGTTGGTACTTGTTGCAGGCAGATGATAAATACATTGGCCCCTCACCACAAATTACATTTCGTAGATCTGAATATTTGAAAGATCAACTGGTACAGAGTTATTATGTAAGGAAAGACATTTCTAAATCTGAACAAATAGGTACATCTGCTTGTGGAAAAGGCAAAGGCAAAGTCGCTGGTCGCTGCCATAAGTCCCTGATCGCCGCCATAATTCGCTGATCGCCGCCATTATTAGTATAAAAAAAACCCTAAAAATCCCAGTATCTTTCCCGCCATTTGTAAACGCTATAACTTTCACGTAAACCAATTAATTTACACGTATTGGTTTTTTTTTTAGCAAAGACATGTCGCAGAATGCATTTTGGCAGAAATTTATGACTAAATTTGATTTTTGCATTTTTTTTTACTGGACATGTTTTATAGCAAAAAGTCCAAAATATTGTTTTTTTCCTCAAAATTGTCAGACTTTTTTTTTTATAGCGCAAAAAATAAAAACCGCACAGGCGATCAAATACCACCGAAAGAAAGCTCAATTTGTGGGGAAAAAAAGTATGTAAATTTCATTTATGTACCATATTGCATGACCGCGCAATTGTCCGTTAAACTAGCACAGCGCTGTATAGCAGAAAAATGGCGTCAATTGCAGTATTTATACCATAGTTTGTAGACGCTATAACTTCCACACAAAGCAATCAATATACACTTATTGGGATTTTTTTTACCAAAAACATGTAGCAGAATACATTTTGGCCTAAATTTATAACCAACTTTGAGTTTACTATATACTTTTTATAGCTGAAAGTAAAAATTATTGTTTTTCTTCAAAATGTTTGGCCTTTTTTTGTTTATAGCGTGAAAAATAAAAAGCGCACAGGTGATCAAATTACACCAAAAGAAAGCTCTATTTGTGTGAAAAAAAGGGCGTAAATTTCGTTTGGGTGCAGCATGTGTGCCCGCTGCCCTGGCACATGTTGATCAGCAGGTCCCGGCCAGTGATTTAAGGTCGAGACCTGCTGATCAACTCAGGGAATGAGAGAAGAAAGCTCTGTGAGGTTAAACAACACAGGGCTCTCTAAAGACAGCAGCAATGTGCCATGTTTTTTCTCCCTGCAAAGCAGGGACACATTGTTTAGTAAAACAGTACACACATTACACATTGTTAGGCACACAGTTACTGTAACCCTTTGATTGCTCTTAAATATTAACGCCCTCCCAGCCAGTGTAATTAATACAGTAACAGTGTACAGTATATTATTAGCACTGATGACTTTATTAGTGTCACTGGAGATGTCAGTGTCATTTAGTCAGTTCCTACTCAGCATCGGTTAGTGTCAGTTTGCCCGCAGCACTAGAAAAGTCCTACTATAAGTCACTGATCACTGCCACTACTAGTATATATATATAAAAAATTCTATATACTGTATACCAGGGGTCTCCAAACTATGGCCCTCCAGCTGTTGATGTACTACAAGTCCCATCATGCCTTTGCCTCTGGGAGTCTTGTCTGTGGCCTCATGGGACTTGAAGTTCCTCAACACCTGGAGGGCAATAGTTTGTAGACCCCTGCTGTATACCATTGTTTGTAGACCCTATAGCTTTCATGCAAACCAATCAATATACACTTTTTTTTTGATCAAAGACATGTAGCAGAGTACATTTTGGTCTACATTTATGAAGAAATTAGATTTTTTTAATTTTTTTTAGCAGAAAGCAAAAATTATTGTTTTTTTTTCATCATTTTCAGTCTTTTTTTGTAATAAAAAATAAAAAACCCAGTGGTGATCCAAAAACCCCAAAAGAAAGTTTGAAAAAAATTATATAAATATAATTTGGTTGTAGCATTGCATACCCGCACAAAATTGCCAGTTAAAGTAGCACAGTGCCGAATAGCAAAAAAATTGCCTGGTTATGAAGGGGAAAAAGCTTCCAGAACTCAAGTGGTTAATATCTTGAGTTAGGCAATAAAAGGTATCAGTTACAGTATACTACAAACTTTCTGCAACTTTGTATATAAAACAATAACACTTTGCAAGTAATACTTTCCATAATGACACAGTCTTCCTATTTGGGAAGTACAGCACATATATTTTAACCACTTGAGCTCCAGAGGATTTACCCCCCTTAATGACCAGGCCTCTTTTTGCTACTCGGCGCTGCACTAATTCAACTGATAATTGCGCGGTCATGCAATGCTGCACCCAAACGAAATTTACGTCCTTTTTTTCACACAAATAGAGCTTTCTTTTGGTGTAATTTGATCACCTGTGCGCTTTTTATTTTTCACGCTATAAACAAAAAAAGGCCAAACATTTTGAAGAAAAACAATAATTTTTACTTTCAGCTATAAAAAGTATATAGTAAACTCAAAGTTGGTTATAAATTTAGGCCAAAATGTATTCTGCTACATGTTTTTGGTAAAAAAATCCCAATAAGTGTATATTGATTGCTTTGTGTGGAAGTTATAGCGTCTACAAACTATGGTATAAATACTGCAATTTACGCCATTTTTCTGCTATACAGCACTGCGCTAGTTTAACGGACAATTGCGCGGTCATGCAATATGGTACATAAATGAAATTTACATACTTTTTTTCCCCCACAAATTGAGCTTTCTTTCGGTGGTATTTGATTGCCTGTGCGGTTTTTATTTTTTGCGCTATAAAAAAAAAAGTCTGACAATTTTGAGGAAAAAAACAATATTTTGGACTTTTTGCTATAAAACATGTCCAGTAAAAAAAAATGCAAAAATCAAATTTAGTCATAAATTTCTGCCAAAATGCATTCTGCGACATATCTTTGCTAAAAAAAAAACCCAATACGTGTAAATTAATTGGTTTACGTGAAAGTTATAGCGTTTACAAATGGCGGGAAAGATACTGGGATTTTTAGGGTTTTTTTTATACTAATAATGGCGGCGATCAGCGAATTATGGCGGCGATCAGGGACTTATGGCAGCGACCAGCGACTTATGGCGGGACTGCGGCGGACATTCTGACATTGGGGGGTACTGACTTGGGGTCACTGACATCCCCAAAAACACTAATACAGTGATCAGTGCAAAAAAAAAAAACTGACACTGTACTAATGGCAATGGGGAGGAAGGGGTTAACTTTATTTTGCAGGGAAGGGTTATAGGAGTGAGGGGAGTGTTTTACTAGGGGGCGGGGGTGTGTGCTGCACGGGACAAGGCTGATCGAGAAAGAGAAACTCTTCTTTCTCGATCAGCTCATCCTCGAGCTGACAGGGAAGTGACAGACAGCACAGCTACTGCAGCTGTGCTGTCTGTCACTGTTTGCCGCCGATCGACGGGACATAGCCGCTAAGGAGCGGCTGTGACCTGGCGACTGACATCTGCGGCGGTGATCCGCGGGACATATAGGGCAGCGGCGCGCCTCGCGTGAACCCCCTATTTGTTTACAAAACACACGTTTTAAAACGTGGTTTTGCCTGCGAGTGCCGCCCTGCCGCCGTATATGTACAGTGGCTGGGCGGCATGTAGTTAACAATATCAGGGTCCACTTTAGTATCTTCTGCCATTTTCTCAACCAGGGTTCCTCCAAAAGTTGAAACAGAAACAAAACCTCCTGCGCTCAGAGACCCAGATCAGAAATCAGCGGGTGGAACCATATATGAAAGTTTATCCAGTGGCAGATCAAAGGCTGTGCAGCTCTAACTCAAGGCTGGGGAAGCCCAATATCAGCTGTAACAAAGAACAACCCCCCCTCTCTCTCCACTGCCATTTTCAATGGATTCATATCTAAAACTTCTCCCACACTTGCCTGACCACTCTATACAAGGTGCTAGAGATGCTTTAAAGAGCACTTAAGTAACCTTGAAATCTTTTTAAAAAATCCCTAATTATGGACTTTTTCTACTCTAAAGATGCATCATTTCTAAACACAAGTGAAAGGTTGAGGTAAAGTGTAATCTTTGTTTTCCATTGCCATTTCTAATAATGATGATTTTTAAAGAGTTTTGTATCTCCATTGCTAATGAAGTATTTATTTATTCATCTATTTATCTGAGCGATCAAGCTAATTACAGCCATCATGCAGGCTATGTGTTTATTTATTTATTTGTCTATATATATATATATATATATATGGGCATATTGCATATGCACACACAGACTTTTTCTGAGCATGTTTTTATGCATGAATTTATTTATGTGCTCTGTGACACTGTTGCCTCACCCCCCCCATGATGTGAATGTCTGCCCATATGGGAGGGCCCACACTATATATAGAGGAGGGTATTCTCAGTCTGACTAGCCTTGAGGAAGAAGGGATCACACTTCGAAACGTGTCAGCTTCATCCTGAGAGTCTCCTCTCTAGATGGGACCCACACGTGTCTGCTGATGTTGGATTTTATATGCTTTTTATATTGCTACTTTTGTGAGTATACATCTTAACTTAATAAGTTTACTTTACTCACCGAGGTAATGCACAAGGTTAGTGTTCTTTTGTTTTTGTTCTTTATTCTTCCAGAAGTTGCCAGGGGGTCCTTGAGCAATGAGCCATTGTTACCTGTGAGATAGGTTACCACTGACACCAATTATCTTTTTTACTATCTGTAAAGGGCGATATTTTTACATCCCCCAAACCACCAATGCAAGAGGACTTCTTCCGACTGACCACCACCAATCTAAGTGGGCCATTTTCCATGATATAACGTAGCACTTCACTGACCATTGGTGTAATGGTGGTCACTACACTGACCACCAAAGTGAAAGAACAATACAATTTGTATGGTTTGTATTTCTTTTGTGGCCCTTTTGTGTTTTTTTTGTCTGTTTCAAGACTCTGAATACACCCCATTCCTTATTTATTCCTATATTCACAACTGACTAATGCGAGACATAGATATAAGAATTATCAACAGGGGTTTAACATGACCTAAAAACTTTTCAAAGGTTTCTTCATTTTCAAAAGGTTGAGAAAGGCTGATCTGCTGAGTATCTTTTAGGCCTTGTGTGTGTGTGTCTGGTCTCTCCCCGTGGGTGGTTTCCCTACACAGAATAATCCTTTATCTCACTGGGGCAAAAGACCCTCCAATCAGGGAGAAGTATTTCTGTACCATACTGGTAAGTGGGAGAAGTAAGGCCAATCCTTGTTAGCACTGCCATTTACTGCCAAATGTACTTTAACCAGAAGTAGCCTCCATTTCCATAAAGGCCATTTTGGTAAGGCTAGAACATGCAATCTGAGGGATACCAGAAAAACTGTGTGTAAACAGATGTATGAAAAATACCTGAATATGAATGCTTCTGGGAGTTCCATAAAGCTTCAGACAGTCATTATTCAGCTGACATGTATTACCTGTTTAGGATACAAGTATGAAAGCTGTGCAGCCAAATTTTTTAGTTTACCTTTGTATGTAGACACAGTAAAGCTTGGTTCTTGTGTCTTGTGATCGTTTTTCATGCTCATAGCTAGTCAGATTGTTGTACACTGCATTAGGATTGTTTGGATCATATTAAAGTATGTACCTATGGATTGGTGCCTAAGAAAAGTTTTGTCTGAAGCTGGAGTCTACAGAGAATTATTCACAAGTGGGATTTTGTAAGAATCAGCTTATATGTATTTTCCTTAGGTAAGCCTGAACAATTATAATACTGGTTCTCTTTTTAGAATTCTAAGCTGATGTGAGCAACAACCTAAGCTGATGTGAGCAACAACCTAACAACCTCCCCAGGCGGCAGGTGAGATCACTTCTAAACATTACAGCTTCTTAGAGTTTGACCAGGAAAGCCTTATTTCCGAGAGCCCGCTTTTATTCCTAACTGTTTTGGGTATGTTTACAACTGCATTCTGAAGCTAATCTCTGCACAAAGAGTGAGAGGTCATTTTTCCTGCTTTGTAAAACCACGGGACTGGAAGTGGTCCAAAGAGCTGGCTATTGTCTTGAATACATGGATGTGGTCCAAAGTAGTCCTGTGCTCATCTGTCCAAATAGGAAATGTGTCCCTCTTCTCAGTCACTGGGTTCAGTGGCAGGACTGCTCCGTGTTTAAAGGAAATGACAGTGTAAATTCACTGAGTGCATTTTTATTATTGCAAGTTTTTTTTTAATTTACGTGGACCTAAACTAAAAAAGGTAAAAATGTCTTCATTGTGCCTAAGTAGTACCCTGCTACTTTTGTTCCTTGAGTCCTATATACGCATATCTGCATTAAGAGAGGCACAACTGCCCTAGTATTAGGCCTCAAAGGTGCTGAGCCCCATACACTGTGAAATGACTGTTTGTTTATGTGGCTTGGGCCACCAGGTACTGCACGCAGGCACCCCATTTAAGTTTATGGGAGGCAGCAGCTGGACACAATGTCCTAATCTGACAGGGGTGTGGGTGAAAGGTCCCAAACATACACTGCGTGTGGGGCCACGCACCTACACATCTGTCAAATTAGGATGAATGGTTGTGTCTGCACATAGACATATATGGGCTTTCTGCTGCTGGACCTGGCATCTCCAACCACATGAACAAATGGCAGATTCAATGTGTGTGGGCATCTGCTTGTGGTAATTGGTAATTGCACTACTGTGCTACTCACTGTTCTCTTGCTGGAGATAAAGCTGTACTTTTTTTTTTACCAAAAGGTGATACATTTTTTACCAAAAGGTGATAAATTCACCTTTTGGTAAAAAATAATAAATGCACATTTTTTTTGCCGCTAAGACTGCCGGGACTTGTAGTTTCTGATTCACAGAACACAGTGAATGAGTGCCATGGCCGGACAGGCAGAGCCCCACATTTTTTTTCAAATTTGACAGCTAGTATGTGTGGGTGGTGGGGGTGTTGGGAGAAGATCCCCCGATAGCTGTCAAAGTTGGGGATCGGCGTAGAGCGGGAGCTGGTACTTTCATAACATGTTACATGTTACACCCTGAATATGTTATGAAAGGTAAACTTATCCTTTAACTTCCCTAGCGGTCTGATAATGTCCATATTTCTGTGCTCAAAGCGGTAAATTTTTTTGCATGGGAATATGTATTTTTTTTATTGTAGGCCTGTAATTTTTAGGAATAACTCACTGAAATCTGTCCAAACAAGAGTCTAGTAAACATCCCGGGTATGTTAAAATTTGAAACACGAAATCATAAATTATAATTTAATAAATAATCATAAAAAATAATAATATAATAACAATAAATGTAATTCAATAATATAATCAAACCAACAACACTGAAATGTGAAATATAGCGCCAAGTTCGCACATCACTGAGCAAAGTCGCAAAATCGTTTTCAGTGTCTGATGACGAATTTCCCCACGAATCATTATCGCTCAATTCTGCAAGTGGTTCTGATTTACTATCGCTGTTCTCTAGCTGGTCTAAAACCAATTTTGACCTAAAGGGACGCTTTTTGGACGCCATGGACGTTTCTCAGTTTCCAGGCAGAAAGAACAGTAAAAATGTAGGCAGGGCACAGGACAAAGCACTCGGGACAAAATGTATGTGAAATGCTTTGATACAGTAATGTTTTACTATGTTATTTTAGTGAATTTAGTGAATGTCACTTTTTGTCATTTTCAAATTTCCCACCAGTTCTGTCCCCCGTACGTACCGACGTTACTGGGGATGGAACCCAGAAGACAGATGCCGGCATCCGCCGGAGGACATTACAGGGGACACTGCAGGAGGGACATCGCGGGAGCGCAGGACAAGGTAAGAGAAGAACAGATCCCGGAGCAGCGCCGCATGGTAAGCCCGAGTGTAGCTCGGGGTTACCGCTTGTGGTACTGAAACTTTACCCCGAGCTACACTCGAGAATACCGCCAGGGAGGCTACAACCTGTGGTGCATGCTTCCTTCTCCTTCATTCCTTCTGTGGATTTGTGATTTCCACCTATCTTGATGTTTTTTTAATATTCCTCCAAATGTCATCACTAGCACCAGTCAACAGAGGGGCACCTCTGACACAGGCAAGCAAAGCTTTGCCTCTACCAAGCACTGCCTCCATGCAAGGACACAGTGCAAGACAAGACATGGTAGTTAAATTGGATTCACCTTAAAGGGGAAATTCTGCTTTTTGTACTCCCCTCTCCTCTAGCACTTTTCGGCTTCTTTTTTTGGGGGGGGGGGGGCTGGTACCTTTGGTAGATACCCACTCCCACTTTCATTTGGATCATCTAGGCAATTTCACAAGCAGTTCTGCCCCCATCCCCCTCTCTCTTCACCATAAGCGACCTCTTGGGAAATGTCACAGGTCCCATGAGGCTGCGGGACCATTCACACAGTACACATGCGCACTGAGAAGCTGCAAGGAGACACAGTCAGCTTACCACACTTAACATGTCGGTGCCAGGGACCCGTAGACTGGCGAAGAACCGATCTGAGTGAGGATGGTGCTGGATTCTTGGACAGGTAAGTGTCCTTTTATTAAAACTCAGCAGCTACAGTATTTGTAGCTGCTGACTTTTAATTTTTTTTGCAAACACCCTGAAGATCCTGAAACAATAGTAACAAGAACATGTGTAGGAAGTCAGCAGGCAATACTTGGGATTAATCTCTTGTCCTGCGCTTGGGCACAGCTTCCACAGTGTAGGTCCTCTTCTTTTATCATATCAAAGTATAACTGTCAACTGTCTGTTGACCTTATTCTCAAAATGTTTGATGACTGTCTATTGTCTTGACCCATCTGGGAAGCTTTAAAAAAAATTAGAAGTGTTTATCTGCATATCTGTTCCAAATCAATGACTAGAAGAACTGAGCAAAGAATTTGACCATAACAGTCAGGGAGCCAGTATTTTCAGAATGCATTGTCATAGGTGGCAGCCACCATTTTTGTCTCATAAAAGGTTTCTTTTATCTGTACGCTAGAGAGTGCTCTGTGTTTGTCTTAGCCGCTTTCAACATCCCTTGGCCACAAAACGTGAGCACTGTTTACAATGAGTCACCTGACTCTCTGACATACATTTCTTTTCAATATAACTTTTTAGTGATACCAGTATAGAAATGCATGAATATAGTATCATCCCCTCTTTTAATGAAGTCTTTGCCTTTTATCGTCCAAAAGACTTTGTAATCACAGTGGTTTTGTCTGATAACTCCCTAACTGCCACGTCTTTAAAACTGAAGAAGTCAAGTATGATCCATTTTTGTTCAAACGGAATTGTGGCATGTAATGAAAGTGCTGGTGTGTCTAAAGTACCTGTAGATGACTGTTGCAGATTGTTCCATGAAGGACAATCAAATTCTAAAATTGTCATTTTTCACCTGGCACGCATGACCAGAATAGAATACAAGCATTGGGAGTACCTGTATCACCTTTAAATAATATACTGTACAAGTATATCACCCAGTAGTATTAAACATACAATGTTTAATTGCCATTATTCTATCTATTTATATATAAAGACCATTGGTCACTGTATTTAATTCAATATAAAAATCATCTGAGTGCACAAATATTGCTCTTCAGAGGTCACATGACATTTTCCAGGTCTTTCCTGTCCTTAGGGAAAGTTCTGAGGAAGGATTTTCTAGTACTCTGCTGATTTATGAATCTGTGTCTGTACAGCATTGATTGGTGCTGTGCTTTCAGAATAGAGAATTAAAATTAATAATTCACAGCGACAAAGTGTTTTAAAGCTTCATACAAATCTATATTTCAAAACAAATGTGTATTATTTTTTTGCTAATAACGTGGGGTAGGTGAAGTTTTGATTGATTGACAATAATTTTCACTTTGTTCACACTGTAAAGAGATCTGGAGGAGGTTCTGCCAGTCACAGACTGTGTGACGTCCTTCTAGCCTGTCTATGGTGTGTATGTGCTGAGACTAACAGAGAGGTGAAGCCTCCATCAATCACCACCCGCCCCATAATGTTTAGCAATATGGGGGCATGGAGGAGGAGGGAGGAAGGGGGAATGTCATTCATCACTGTGTTTTCAACTACTACTATAGTTGTGTGAGCTGCAAAATACGTAAAAGGAGCAAATGAACAGCTTAAAAGGGAACTGAAACTCGAGTTCAGCAGATGTCAGCAGCTAGTCAACACAACCTTAGGCTGCAGCAGGGACACAGGCAAGGAGGGAAGGACAGTGAACTGCAGGATCAACCAGGATTTTTGCAGTCTACAGAAAACAAATGCTTTAGTGGATGAGTGTGTATGATATAGCATTAGATCAACACGTGCAGTCAATGGCTGCAGCCTTGATCTGTGTATTCTGACAGGGGAAGGGGGGGGGGCTATAGGGAGGGAGCCTACTACCGCTGTCAGAATACAATATTACAGCAGGAGATATCCCTGCATGCACATTACTTGAGTCGATGTGGGGATCTCTTAGTTTTGTTTTATTCAACTTTACACTAAATGCTATTAGTACCTTATACTAATGTACCACTCAACAGTCCTTTGTAGGATTATTGTTAATGTTTGAGTGGAAGTAAAATTATTACATAATATTCCATATTTAGTTTGGGAATGCCTAAAGTGAAAAACTCCCTGGGCCTCCACAGCAGCCAATACACAGTGGGCAGGCCTTGTTCTGGGTAGTGCTCGCCCCTAGCAGGTTCCAACAATAAAAATATTAGATAAATAAAACAAGAGATACACTTTAAAAATGTCAAACTTATTTTTTTTTTAATGTTTATATTCTTTGAGAAAACTCCAAAGACCTTCTGCCTCTAATCTTAGGTCTGTTTAATTTTTCGGGAAGACTTCTCCTAGGGCCTTCTACCACTTTCTCTCATCTATGCTGAAAGACAAAAATGGCAGATTCCATCCCAACTAGGAATGGGAAGGCCTGGAGAAAAAAACCTGACAAATTGGGAATAAACACATTTTTTCAGTTTTATCATAGCTGACTTCTGTTTTTTTATGGAAAATTTAAAAAAAAAAGAGAAGCGTGGAAAATGTTCTTTTACAATGAAATTTAATATCTTTATGACATGGTAACTATGCAAAATGAGGACCTTAACTAGTTGTCGACCGCAGATAGCCGAACGACGGCTGCACTGCGACCAGCCAGTTCTGGGAGGGCGTCATATGACGTCCTCCCAGAACGCTCTCTCCTGCGCGCCCCTGGGGGCACACAGCCGGCGATCTCTGTGTCCTACGGACACAGCTGATCACGTGATGTTATAAAAGGCCAATCACAGCGGCCTTTTACCACGTGATCAGCTGTGTCCAATGACACGCTGATCACAGGGAAATGCAATTGCCGATTTTCGGCTGCACTTTCCTCACACTGTCAGAGCGTGAGGAAAGTACTGCCGAGAACTGGCAGTTGTCAGAGCAGGGATCGGTGCCCTGATGATCGGTTCCCATCAGTTCCACCCACCAGTGCCACCCACCCACGCCACCCACCTGTGCCCAGCAGTGCCACCCACCTGTGCCCAGCAGTGCCCCCCGCCAGTGCCCATCAGTGCAGCCCAGCAGTGCCGCCAGTAAGTGCCCAGCAGTTGTGCCAGTCAATGCCCAGCAGTGCCGCCAGTCAGTGCCCAGCAATGCCGCCAGTCAGTGCCGCCTATCAGTGCTGACTATCAGTACCCATCATCAGTGCAGCCTATCAGTGCCGCCTATCTGTGCCACCTCATTAGTGCTGCCTATCAGTGCCCTTCAGTGTTGCCTATCAGTGCCCATCAGTGCTGCCTATCAGTGCAGCCTCCACAACGCACATCAGTGAAGAAGAAAAGTTACCTGTTTGCAAAATTTTATAATAGAAACAAGAAAACTTTTTTTTCAAATTTTTTGCTCTTTTTTTGTTTATAGTGCAAAAAGTAAATCACCCAGCGGCAAGTAAATACCACCAAAAGAAAGCTCTGTTTGTGAGAAAAAAATGATAAAATTTTCATATGGGTACAATGTTGCATGACTGCGCAATTGTCAGTGTGACAACGCTGAAAGCTGAAAATTGGCCTGGTAAGGAAGGGGGTATAAGTGTCTGGTAGGCAAGTGGTTAATGCAATATTTCTGAGACTTTATGTGGAGCCTTCAATTATTATAAGGTCTTTCAGCTGAAGACAAGCAAATCCTAAAGTAACACTATACTTCTCAATGCAGTTTTCAAACAACAGACATATGCATTTCTGCCACTTGGGGGCACTACAGGGGAAAGGCTCCAGTTTAGTTTGCTTGTATCTTGTATCTCCTACAGTTGGGTCATTGTTGGGATACAAAATTTTCACTAGACCACGAGATGAAATAAGGTGGGGGTGAGCAGCGTCAGGACTAGGGGTGTGTGGGAGGGGCGGCGGTGGGGGCAGTGACAAGCAGCGATCTCCAGTCTGATTTTCAATGAAGCAGCTGGAAGCCGCAGGAGGTAGAGGAGGAGAATTGTCTTCCAGCTGCTTCATTGAAAGTCAAACAGGAGATCGCTGCTTGTCACTGCCCCCACCGCTGCACTGATCATTCCCAATCATTCAGTTTTCTTTCTGGATCTGCTCCCTCTGTGCCTGCCCACACTCCAGTCCATGCAGCTTCAGAGCATGTGTGGGTGAGAAATTGAACACAGAGCAGCAGACAGCTCTGATGCATCTGACTGAGCATATGAATCCGACCTCTGAGCCTCAGTTGAAGTCAGGAAGTGATGAAACGCATCAGTAAGTGACGTCGGATGTCGACAGGAAGTCACGAAGTGGCCATCTTGGAAGAGGTTTTGTCCATAGGAAATTGCCAATACTTCTAATGCTGGTTTTTTCACTCTGTTCATGTGAGCATATTTTAGGAGATTAATGGTTTTTGCTTATGGTACATACTACACTATATTTGGTTATGTTTTACACATGTGATGACGCTGATACAACCTGGGCAGGACATGGAATTAAGAAACATCTTTATACGCCATTCACTTTCAACCATCTGGTAAGGTGCATATATAGAAAAGGTGAAGGCAAGGGGGTCAACTTGTACAGCGTGAGCATTTAATATTTGGAGGGCGCACATAAATGTTTGGAAGATCCCTCCCTTGTACGAATACACGTTTATAATCACTTATCATCTGGTGAGGTGTATAAGCCGAATAAGTTTATACTTTCTTATTTTTATAGTGGTTTATTATTCACCTGTCGTGATTGTGATTTGGAAAGCACGTTATTTTATGGGGAAGTTATAGTTACACCCTCACTAGGTGGAGTGTGTGACACATTTGTGCACTTTATTTTAAAGTGGTTTTTGAAGTGTTTTTTACGTATTTCCACATTTAATGAGAGTTTTTGAAAGTTATATGCGATTTTGGTTTTTTGAGGGAATTTCACAGAAGAGGAGTTCAAATAATTTTTTTTTCCTTTTAAAGAAGGAGGATTCCTGTTAATTTAGAAGATCATTTTATAAAGAAAAAAATTTTGTGGGGTTTTGCGTGTTTCTATAGAGACACTGAACTACTGGAAGTTATGTCTGACAATTTAGTTTCTCTTATTTAACCTTTAAATGATTCCTATTAATGTTCTCCACCTTTACAGCATAATGTTTACCTATAGTCTGCTCAGTAAATAGTTTTTTTTTCCTCCTCTCAGTAAAATGGTGAGACCAACATCTAGAATTTGAAAACATTTCCTCTGTGCAATTTTTGCTTAGAGCAAAGCTGCAATCTGCAAATATTGTGAGAAGAAATATTCTTTTCCAAATGCTACAAGGATGACAAAACACATCCCTGCATTCAAGAGATGTTCTAAAGACATTAAGAAATACATTTATATAATTAAATGATGAGGACCATAATGAAAGTGCAAGAAACTTTTTCCTTCAGAGTTCTCATTCCAGAAACACTCTTTCACCTGCTTCTGGATCATCAAAAAGTGTTTCTTCACTAGCAACATCTTCAAGTAAGGAAGTGTTGCAAGCCACCTGCTCACAAAAATACACAGTACTTTCATTCATAGATAAGATGACGCCTGAATATCAGGAGAACACTGATCAAGCTCTTGCAAGAGCAATACTCTAATATGCTTCTGGATCACCATTGACAATAGCTGAAAATGCATATTGGCAGGAAGCTTTTCAATTATTATAAAGGAAAGGGGGGGTGGTTACCTTTTCTCATGTATAGTTGAAATGTTCTTAATTTATAAAGTCCTTGTTAATCCATTTGCAATAAAAAAATACAACTTTAAAAAGCAAGTTTAGTTTATTTACGTACACTCCATTTCATGTTCCCAGTGTAACAAAATGGCTTTCAATTTTTAAAACTACATCCCATTGATTTTTTTTCAATTTCCAAACATTTTTGTTCCTGTATATTTTACATCTCTAATCCCACCACATGATAGTGTAGCTGGGTGCTGCTGGCTGTGTTCCATCCATTCTCTCCCCCTAACACTGTGCTGCTCTGCTGGCTAGAGGAGGAGCAGGCCATGTGTTCCAGTGCCAGCTCTCCTCCCTTTCCTCTTCTCCTGCCACTGGAAGCTGGGACAGTCTGAGAGGAGCACCAGGCAGTGTGCAGCAACCAACTCTCACCCTTCACTCCCCTGCTGCCCACTGGAGTAATTCCCCCTTGCTCCTGCTCCCAACTCCCTCCTAGCAAGCTGCAGCAGACAGCCAATCAGAGCACCAGGGAGGCTGTGAAGTGATTCTGAGGTTATGTAGTCCTTAAAGGGGCACAGCACAATACAAGTGAATGGAGGCTAATGGGTTCTGGACTACAAGGGACACAAATCAGTGCACGCATGGGGGGAGAGACACAGAACTTTTTCCCAGACAATTCGGTAGAAGTCAGGGACTTTTGCAAGGAAGCAGAGCTGTATAGACAGGAGCCAGAGTTTTTGCAGCTTGCGGACCATAGAATGTACACCCACCTTTTGGGTGTCTGTACTTACCCCAGAAAGGACATGGACCAGTTGCTGGTGTCTGAGCATAGCACTAGTGGACCTGAGTCATTGAGAGATCATCTGCTGACCTGGGACTGGAGCTGAAAGGACTCGTTGTTGTGAGTGTCTACAGCAAGGGAGAACCAGTGAGGACCAGAGAACTAAGGTCTGATAAGCTGCAATACATGTAATATAATATTTTGGGTTTTTGGATTATATATTATTTAAATTCAATGGGTTTTGGTAATGTTTTCTGGATAACACTTCATTTATTTAGTCTACATGTTGCCCAGTGTAGCTGTTGGAATGTAAAAAGAAACATGGTGCAAAGAGCGAATCATGTTTCTTTTATTTCTCCCCTTCTATAAGTCACTTTCTTATATCTTGGAATCTGGAGATACTATTGCAGTGTTTGAAGTACAAATGGCTGCGGGCTAATGAAAGAAGTTATATCCTAAGTGAATTGTTGATCAGACTGTCCACAGTCAACCGACAGACAACACAACAGTCAACAAAAACATGCTAAGTTGCTGGCCCTCTTCTTGTACACCCCACAAAGGTCTTCTGCTATCATATACAGCGCCCTTATGAAGATACATTCACCAAACTATTAAAGGAATATTTCCACTCATAAAACAAAACTGGGCACACAGACTCATTTCCTGAGCAATGCCTCTTCTTTTCCAAAGACACAATAACTAACTATTGGCTCAAAGCTGTTTCTGCAGATAACAAAGAGTAACAAATGGAAAAACATGCGTAATAAAACAATTGAAGCAGGCTGGTGGAAAATTGTTCTTAAAGCATGTTCAAACCCTGAAACAAAAACGTATTACCTCCTACCTTAGACTGCATTAGTTTTCCTTTTTCTCAGTTTGGTATATTAAACAATCTCAACAGCTATGTCCTTAGTATGTTTCCTCTTCATTTCCTTGCTTCATTTCCTCCTGTTAGTTTTCAGCAGTTCTATACAGTAAGGAACCACAAAACCTATAGTCACACTAAGTGAAAATAGTTCCCCTCACTACCACTGCACCAGCACTCTGCCCCATCCTCCAATGCCTGTTTCTTTTTACTCTTGACACTGCACATGACACATGCTAGCTTTTTGTAAACAATGGGAACCGATCCCATTATACTTTTTGTTTATGGATCCAATCCAATTTTACTCTTTGTTTACAGAAAAATTAAACAATAATTCTGATTGGTCCCTGTAGAAAAAACTTGTTTTTTTTCTCCAGTCTTAATGAATCAGTCCTGTGCAACTAAAAATACCACTTCTCACTATACCATTTTCCAGCTAAAGATAAACTTTCCTGGTAAGTGAATACATTCCTAACAGTCCATTGATATGACTGCAAGTTTGTAGCAAGTGCAGCAGGGGCTGATTTCTGCTGTACATTTGTAAACACAGCCCAGAACTGCACAGGCATCAGGATTTAGGGCTCATGTACACTGCAGATTATAAACTCATGTTCAGGAGCTTTTTTGCATTTTTTTCAGCAGCCCCTGAACTCTCCGTAATGTTTTCCTATGTGTCCATTACACATTGTCGTTTACAGTCATTTACAGGCAGTTGAGTTTACAGTCGTTTTTTTTAACACACCAAACTTGCGTTCAGGAGTAGATTTTACCAACGTTTCAAACACCAAATGCTTGTAAACGCGGTTAACTGTTATAAGCGTTTGCGTTTAGAAGCAGTTTTTAACTGTTCCATGTCAAGATGCTGTCCAGAGCCTTTTTTCATCATCAGAAATGCATGCAAAGCGTTTTCCATGTACTCAAATGGACCCGGTACACCAGCGCAGTCAGTTCCAGGTTTTGCGTGAAGGAAAACATGGTAGAACGCACTGCATTATGCTCATGATGGGATCCATAGTGAATACAACCAGAAAAGACAGGTCACCTCAACACATACTGCTCTCTCTGCTTCTGCTCTCTCAAAATGTCTGAAATAGTAAATTTTTTACTGTTTTTCAGTGCATTCTGGGCATTTTGGAAGGTCTCCTGAGGTTATCTTTTAAAAATGCTTCTAAACGCAAATGCACATAAACGCGGTATGCAAACATGGTTCAACTAAAGTTTTTTAACCTACGTTTTCCAGCAGTCAGTTTCCATCGTTCAGAAGAGTTTTCTAAACGCCCTGTGTACATGAGCCCTTAAATGATTGTGTCATTTCTAAACCAGCATTTCAGCTCTTCCTAATGACTTCCGACAACCTAGCCGCGGGCAAAGACTTCGATATTCAATACTTTTGGGAGTGTTGAATGCCTATACCCCCTATCATGTGCTGAGGATACTTCTTCTATCCTGCTAGCCCCTACATTTGTACTAAGTTCTGTAATAACATTGGGGTTGAAGGAAGGAGCCACAGCATGGAATGTGGTCCATTTTAAAATGCCTTTATTCCCTGGCTATAAGTTGGTCATGCCTAAAAAAGGACAATCACTTGCCGATGATTGTGAAATTATAGTGGAACTGTGAATATTTTTTTTTTTAATCTTCTCTTAATTTTGAACTATATTTGAAATTGACTGTCAACATCTTATCAATGTATTGTGGACTCTGTGGGTCCTTATACCTCACTGTAGTGAGAACATTGTGTACTAATACGTTTGGTCAAAGAGCGACACACAGCACAGGATGACCAACATTAAAACTTTACAGCTGTCTCCGCAGATGCAGTGATTTCCTATACAGTGCCCATTCTTCCCTTAAAAAATTGCTGAATTTGTCCATCTAACAGGAACATGGAGTGCTCTGTTTCCTACTTGTCTGACCATACATAGGCATTGTAAAATGAATTAGTATCCCAGTTAAAAAAACAAACATTGCAATTAACATTTCAGAAAGATGTGTGACGTACTTTAACAAAACATGTTACAACTGCTATGATCCTCTACAAGTCTGACCTTCAGGATGACCACAGAAAATTAAAAGCTTTTCCTCATTATTTTTAGTCATTATAATAAGTAACAGAATACATTAGTGCAGTAAATCTGCCACAAATATAGGTAAGTGATAGTTAGCATATTAAAAAATACATACACTGAAAAAAACATACAGGAAACTGCGGGATTTCAAAAAATGATTAAAGACAATCAATACAAATTTCTAATTACAGAGAAAGAGTGTGAAGGTAAACAACTTCTGCTGTCAAATTAACCTCCACTGCTGTTTAATATTTGTTTCTTAAACATGCTGTCTACAATCCAATAGCTGACTTCATCCAGCTCATGTTGCCTACTAATGATGCTGAGGAATTTTTTGCCAAGTTTGAGAGTGTTGCTGTAAAGGAAGCTTGGCCCAAAGAAAGCTGGTCTGAGCACTCTGTTCCAACAAGCCCAGCTGAAGTTGCGCTCCCTGGATATACAATACTCCATGATTTTCCATGCAAAGCTGCGAGTGATTTAGAACAGCCAAATGCACTTCTTAACTATTTTACACAGTGTTATTACCTGGCCTCCAGCTATTATCCTGATACCCACCAACTAACATAAAAGCCTCCATACCTCAGCACCAGTATTTCAGGCACCATTGCAGACCTGAGGATTAAGCACCTTGTGACCAGACCTGTATTATTCTTATATACCATTGAGGGACCACCAAAGGATCCTAGCACCAGGCTGTTTCTACCCAGGACCCTAGGACACATGTGATCTAGATATGCGCAATGATATTGTGCTTCTGGTGAGTAGGCAATCTATTCATACCCCTACAACAGAACATCGGACCATACTCACAGTGATTGATATCTTATGGTGGACTACATAATTCATATTATGATATTATAGTGGACTTATGTCAATCACATATTCGTTTATGATAAAGGTTCTATTTGTCTAGTATTTATGTAGCGCTGCACTCCCTGTTTTATGATTCTAGTAGGAAGGTTTTGTGGTTCCTTTTAGTGCATTGGTCGCTTTTCAGAGTGCGCTCACTAACTTACATATATTAACTTCTGCTGTGCTCTCTCTTTAAAAAAACCCTTATTTGTAAAATAAAAAAATGATATCAATCATAACAAAAGCTTTAAAACTTCAAGTTAAAAACTTTAACAAAGCATTAGGGCTTTTTCACACAGAGCTGTTCTGCTCCGTTTAGTAGGGAAACCATAAGCAGATCTCCTACTGCAGCAGGCGGGATGAAACGTGTCAGTGTGGTCACACGCCCCCCCCTCCATTCCTCACATGCTAACTACACACCGCATGGTGTCTCCATAGGACTCTACATGCATGGACATGTAATCTTTCTCTGTGACACACGGCCGGCAGCCATAGTTGGATCACTAGCGGAGCCCCTACAGGACATGGCCTCATCACTGGGACTACAAACCATGGCTTGATTCACAGGACCTAGCTGATCCAATCATACAGTGAGTACTGGCAACCCAGTGTTGCTATCTAGGTCATATCAGCTATGCAGGCTTGTACAAGCCGGACTGGTTGCACACATCGAGGTTGCTGTGGCAGGTACTCCTATCATGTCTTTGCATCTAGTTCCAATGGCTGTGTCACCATTCATGTCCTCACTATCCATATATTGATCAGATTTCATTTTGGAGGCCTATCATTGCAGAATTCAGTGGTCCGCTAATGCTTGGTTATCAGCCTGTTTCTCTTTTTGCAGGCTATATGTGGAATATCTGACACCGTGCATACTCATGGACTTTATCACAGTGGACACATTTACTCTCTCCTTTTTTCCTTTGGATCGGCCATACTATGCTAAAATCTTTTTTATAGTACACTATTGACCTGACAGCTCAGATTGGACTTCAGAGGCTATAGCCCTTTATACTTGATATTCTCTTTCAGGTCTTGACTAGTTTACTCCACCACATAGTCATCTGGTATTGAGGTTGGCCTCTTGACTGCAGTCAATCATTATCCATAGGATCATAATTTACTTGCTCATGTAGCAAGTGTAACACCTTAGCACCCTTCTTTCCCTTCTGGGGAGGGGGGTGGTTGGGCGAGTGGGTTAAGGAGGGTCCTTGTGGGAGGAGTGTAGGGGTACCTTGGGAGGCACATTGGGGGATTTTCTGGGGGATTGTTGAGAGGTGATTGTGTTGTTGGGGGAAGGGGGTTGGCTTTTAGGGGAGGTGCGGGTGCTGTTGATATACTGGGGCAAATTGGACACTTTATTTGGTGCCATCTATAGAGTGCCCATTGTGGGAGGTTTTTATTATTATTATTATTATTATTATACAAGATTTATATAGCGCCAACAGTTTGCTCAGCGCTTATGGTCGGGAGTGGTTCCTAGATCCCCGATGCAACGTGTTTTTACTATGTATGGTTTCATGTAATAAAGATGTTTTTGAGGTTAGCCTTTTAGGTGTGTAGTCTATTTTCTTTTTCTTTAGTTTTTCAATTTGTATGGTTTAGGTAACATCCTACCAGGTATTTCTGGAGGCACCTCACTCTACATTTAATTTTTTTGGACTTTCCAGCTTTTCCTCACCCCCCTTTTTCTGTACAAGACCTCCTACTGAATCACAGCTGAACAAGACGGATCTCAGTGTTATGACATCTGTGCCCGTTCAGTGTGTGTCTGCATTTACACAGCGAACATGGGTGGACCTGTCATGGCCCTATGATCAGCTGGATGCAGGGGCATAGATAAGGGGGGGGGTCAGGGGGGTCTGAACCCCCCTAGAGGAGAGTTGCCAACCATCCCTGCAGGCTGCAGCCCTCGAATTTTCCACTCGCTTGCAAGTGAAAATACGGTGGGGGCAGCGACCAGTGCAGGGACTAGGGGTGTGTGGGAAGGGCAGCTGTGGGGGCAGTGACAACCAGTGATTTCCTGTATGGCTTTCAATAAAGTAGCTAGAAGCCACGGGATGGAGAGGAGGAGGTGCGGCTTCCAGCTGCTTTATTGAAAGCCATACAGGAAATTGCTGCTTGCCACCGCCTCCACCGCTGCACAGAACATACCTGAAAGTTCAGTTTTCTTTCTGCCTCTCCCCCGCACCGCCACTGTGTTCTTCTCATAGCCCAGCCCCTCCCTCCATCCTCCACACACTAATAGGAGAAGAGGGGAGGCTGGATTTCCTCTGCCTCATCCTGTGCCCACCCACACTCCAGTCCATGCAGCTTCAGAGGAGGTGTGGGCTGGAAACTGAACACAGCAGTCAACAGCTCTGATGCTTCTGAAAGAGTCATGACGAGTCTGACCTAACCTTCCTTCCACCCATCCCTCCCTTCTTTCCTTCCATCCATCCCTTCCTTCCTCCCTTCAACTCATCCATCCATCCATCCCTCCCTTCCATCTTTTCTTCCACCCCTCCTTTCCTTCCTTCCACTCACCCCTTCCTTCCACCTACCCACCCCTTCCTTCCTTCATTCCTTCCTTCCTTCTACCCACTCACCCTCCCTTCCTTCCTCCCTCCCACCTTTCCCTTTCTTCCTCCCACCTCTCCCTTCCTTCCACCCACCCCTCCCTCCCTCCCTTCCACCCACCCTTCCTTCCACCCACACCTCCCTTCCTTCCATCCACCTCTTCCTTCCTTCTACCCACCAACCCCTTCCTTCCACCCACCCCTTGCTTCCTTTCACCCACACTCTCTTCCTTCCTTCCACCCACCCCTCCCTTCCTTCCTTCCTTCCACCCACCCCTCCCTCCCTTCCTTCTACCCACCCCTCCCTTCCTTCCTTCCACCCACCCCTTGCTTCCTTTCACCCACACTCCCTGCCTTCCACCCACCCCTCCCTCCCTTCCTCCTACCCACCTCTCCCTTCCTTGCACCTACCCCTCCCTTCCTTCCACCCACCCTCCCTACCTTCCACCTACCCCTCCCTCCCTTCTACCCAGACCTCCCTTCCACCCAGACCTCCCTTCCTTCCTTCCTCCCACCCATCCCTTCCTTCCATCCACCCCACCCTTCCTTCTTTCTTCCCACCTTTCCTTCCTTCCACCCCTCCCTCCCTTCCTTCCTCCCACCCCTCCCTTCCTTCCTTCCTTACACCCACCCACCCCTCCTTCTACCCACCCTTCCTTCCACCCCTCCCTTCCTTCCTCCCACGCCTCCCTTCCTTCCTCCCACCCTTTCCTTCCCTCCACCCACCCTTCCTTCCTTCCACCCACCCACCCCTTCCTTCCTTTCTTCCAACTACTCCTCCCTTCCTTCCACCCAACCCACCCACTCTCTCTTCCTCCCACTCACCCACACTCCCTTCCTTCCACACACCCCTCCCTTCCTTCCTTCCTTCCACCCACCCCTCCC
The DNA here is from genome assembly GCF_062004578.1 of Staurois parvus. Lineage (NCBI taxonomy): Eukaryota > Metazoa > Chordata > Amphibia > Anura > Ranidae > Staurois > Staurois parvus. The sequence goes on along the minus strand of NW_028317867.1, from coordinate 3,127,812 downwards.
TTCCTTCCACCCACCCCTCCCTCCTTTCTTCCTTCCACCCCTTCCTTCATTCCTCCCACCCCTCCCTTCCTTCCTACCACCCACCCCTCCCTTCCGTCCATCCACCATTCCTTCCTTCCACCCACCCCTTCCTTCCTTCCACCCACCCCTCTCTCCCTTCCTTCCATTCACCCCTTCCTTCCTTCCACCCATCCCTTCCCTCCTTCTATCCACCCCTTCCTTCCTTCATCCTACCCTTCTTTCCTTCCACCCACCCCTCCCTCCCTTCCATTCACCCCTCCCTCTCTTCCATTCACCCCTCCCTCCCTTCCATTCACCCCTTCCTTCCTTCCACCCACCCCTCCCTTCCTTCTATCCACCCCTTCCTTCCACCCACCCTTCCTTCCTTCCTTACACCCACCCCTTCCTTCCTTCCACCCCTCCCTTCCTTCCTTCAAGAGGGAGAAGTTGGTTGGGGACCGATAAAAATACAGCTCAGCTGCGAGCTGAACCCCCAGAAAAAAAATATCTACAGCCTTGGCTGGATCTAAACGGATTTGTGTCCATTTACATCAGACTGTCTGATTCATAACTTTTAGGCCTGAAAAAACAGAAAAGGACTCAGTCCTTTTCTTTTTTTTTCAGATCTGGAATAGGTGGATAGGTGGGTGTAATTGGTTTTTCCATAGTGCTGTATGTAGCTTAGGTCTGTCTGAAAAACTGACAGGCAGACCTGATCATAAATCCCCGGATGAAAGGGCCCTTAAAGTAAAATAGATCAGCAAAAGTATGAAAACCATCTGAAAAGTGAGGGTGCAACAGATTCTCTGAGTTAGGTGTTTTCCTGTGTTCATAACATTTTATACAAAGTAAAAATAAGTCTAAGGGCTGTTTCACACCAGATGAAGTCCAGTGCGTTTATATTCGTGATTCTTTTTTATTCAAAATTGCATGCGCAGTGTTTAACATGGATTCCAATGGCACTAGTTCACACCAGTTCCAGTGCAGTCAACAAAAGTAGAACATGTTGCATTTTATTATGTATGCAACACATCTGGAAAGCAATAAAAAGCATCATGTACACACCAGAAAGCACATGTCCCCAAATGAGATGAAGAAATTGAGAGGGGGAAAAAACGCATTGGAACACATCTAAAACACACCAGAATGCATCAAAAACATGCATGCAGAATCCCATCCGCAATGTAGAAATTGTGGTGTGAACCGGCCCTCAATGTTTAACCAGGTCACAAACTGAATAATCTATATTCTCTTCCTGATCTCTTCTCCACTTCCTCTGTTATCCATTTAGTTTTCTTTTTCCGTTTAACCTGATCTGTAACACAAGTTTAAATTAAAGTGAATAGTAGCAGAAAAAAAAAGCAATTCAGTACTTCCTGTCCCATGCCTATATCAAAAAATAAATAGCAAACCTTTCACTGCACTTGTGTGGGACTCACATCAGAGCTGCACTCATCATTTCAATACACAGGAAGACAGACCTAAGCATGTGGAGACATGTAATCTTATCAGCACACAAGTGTCTTTCACTGACTCCTCACCAGCTTAGAACAAGTTACACTGACAGCTCTGGTATCACCAGAAGGACTACCCTCAGTCTGGTGCAGAGCTGATATATACCCAACAATGCAGACTCTAAGTCTAACTCCAGTTTTTAAAAGAGTGAGGAACAATTCTATATTATTTGGTTTCAAAACAAAACTACAACCGAAAATAACTAGAAAAAAAATAGAATAGCTCGTTAAATGATAAAATAAAATGTATAACTTTTAACTTTCAGTCCAGAAATTCCCCTGCAGTACTTTTTTTTGCACAGGATGTCTGATGGCCAGCATCAAGTAGAACAACACTGCACCTGAGAACCACAAACCAAAAACGCTATTTTATGACTTGCCCTGCAGAGGATTTACCCCTCTTCCTGACCAGGCCATTTTTTGCGATACGGCGCTGCGTTACTTTAACTGGCAATTGTGCAATGCTGTACATAAATTAAATGTATGTCCTTTTTTCCCACAAATAGAGCTTTCTCTCGGTGGTATTTGATCACCTCTGCAGTTTTTATTTCTTGTGGTACAAACAAAAAAAGACCAACAATTTTGAAAAACAAAACAATATTTTTGACTTTTTGCTATAAAATATCCAATAAAAAAATGTAAAAATCAAATGTTATTATAAATTTAGGCCAAAATGTATTCTGCTACATGTCAGTGCTAAAAAGAAATCACAAAATATATAAATTAATTGGTTTACATGAAACTTATAAATGGCAGTATATATATTGGAATTTAAATTTTTTTTAATACTAGTATTGGCGGCAATCAGCGACTTATAGCGGGACTGCGGCAGGCATTCTGACACCAGGTGGGAACTGACTAATTGCCACTGACATCCCCAGTGACACTAATACAGTGATCAGTGCTAATAAAAAGCACTGACACTGTACTAATGACACTGGGCAGGAAGGGGTTAACTTTTGGGCGATCAAAGGGTTAACAATATGCTCTGTCTGTTTTACTATGTGTGCTGTGTGCTGTTTTACTAAGGAGACATGCTGTTTTGTATCTCTCTGCTGTACAGAGAAATACAAAGCAGCATGTCTATGCTGACAGGGAAGAGACCTGTGTTGTTTACACACAGGTCTCTCCCCTGTCAGCTTAACACAGCGATCATCGAGTGCCAGCCAGGAAATGCCAGCCGGGACCATGTGATTGACATCCATAGCCACCAATAACAGCACAGGAAATGCAAATAATGTATATATACAGGATTTGGCGCAGTCCTGTCGCCCTGTAGCAGTACTTCTACTGTACAGTGGCGGGCAACCGATTAATTTCATTTTTAAAATTCAAAGTATTTACTTCCTGGAATTCATCTGCTTTAGTTCAGGCATGCAGGCAGAAAAGAAGGAAGGTGTGTTTAGCTGGGAATGTTTGACATCATTTGTCTAGGCTTGGAAACCAAGAAGTAACTGAAGAAATCTAAAAAAAACTATAAAACAAGTCAATACGATATACTTTCCTATCTATTTACTAATGCTAGCAGCTTAAGGATTAAAAACAGTCAATGTTGACTGAAAGTTCTGCTTTAAACCCACTTCCTCTGAGCCCAGGCCATCCTGAACCCACCTCAAGTTGTGATTGGATAATGAGAGGAGAAGCAGCACAATATCACTCTGATTCCTCTTCATTCCAGCATGCTTGCATACACTGTAACCCCCGGGGTACTCTAACAGCCTCCTCCATCTTAGAATGATGAGCATACATACCAATCAGTAGTAGGGTTTACCCTAAATGTTAACTCCGTCCCAGCCAGTGTCATTAGTACAGTGCCCCCCCCCCCCCCCCAGCACACTATCACAATCCCATTATAAGTCATTGATCACTTCCATTACTAGTGTACAAAACATTTTTTTATAAAAACTCCAGAAACCAATTAATATACAGTTATTGGGATTTTTTTTTTTTACCAAAGTCATGTAGTGGAATACATGTTGGTCTAAATATATGAAGATATTTGTTTTTTTAATTTTTTTTTTATTGGATATTTTTTATAACAAAAAGCAAAAAAATTGTATTTTTTTTTTAAATTTTTGGTCATTTTTTGTTTACGTAATAAAAAAACTCAACGATGATCAAATATCCCCAAAAGAAAGCTCTCTTTTTGGGAAAAAAAAATATTCTGTATGGGTACAGCTTTGCATGATCATGCAATTACCAGTTAATGTAGCATAGTGCTAAATAGCAGAAAATGGCTCAGTCATGAAGGGAGTTGAATCTTGCAGAGCTGAAGTGGTTAAAGTGCCACAAAATACCACTTATTAAACTCATGCATGTTAATACATGCAGGGGTCTCCAAACTATGGCCCTCCAGGTGTTGAGGAACTGCAAGTCCCATGAGGCCTTGCAAGACTCTGACAGCAACAGGCAAGACTCCCAGAGGCAGAGGCATGATGGAAGTTGTAGTACTTCAACAGCTAGAGGGCCATAGTTTGGAGACCCCTGCTCTACAGAATAGTTAATATTGGATTTATGCAGGTCCTACATTTAGCAATTTGGTTGCAGGGAAGAACATTGCTCAGTTCCCTCATTAACACATTCAGTGTTGATAGGGGAATCCTTCCTGCAGTGCTACTGTGTTCTGCCAGCAGTGATCACAAAATATCTAACAGGTTCTCCATAGTTTGGAGACCCCTGCTTTATAGTATTACATGTCTGTATTGATCTGTGGAGATCAGTGCAGCTTAAGGACATGATATGAACAAGCCCATACTCTCTTGTTCAAATGTGGTGGATGTGTTGTGTTTTACAAGAATGGTATATAGCTGCCATCTTGCAACTTTTACATTTGTGTTTTCCTACAGCTTTACTGATCTGAATTACAGTAATGAAACTACTGTTGAAGTAAGGCTGTATTAATAACACAATACCCCAAAGCACAATATCAAAGCACTGCTGAGTCTTCCAGAGGTATTAGATTCAAAGAAGTCCTATAAATAATACACATTAAAATTTAAAACCAGAAAAAAATGGGGCTCATCTACAAAGGTAGAGGATTTTCACTTTCAACATGAATTTTCACTTATCTTGGTGACTGAGGTGAAATCAAGTGAATTTTTTACTGTCCAAAAAATACTCAATCATGTGCTAGAAAAAAAAGGATTTTTGCTGACACAATTGAATTACTGAACTTCACCCAATTCGCTAAGCTAAGTGACTTTTCACTTTGCAAAATGAATATTTCACATTGTTTAGTGAATAAGGCGAAACTCTACTGACTTCAATCATCCAATCATGTGCAAACACAAATCCTGTTTACATTTTTTTATTGCACATAATTGGGTAATCTTTGCAAGTTGAATTTTAACTTTATTCACTGAAGTGAAAATTCATTTTAAATATAAAATGACTCTTTTAATAAATCAAGGTCATTATGCATATGTAAGTAATGCAATAAGTCCATTTATTGCTTTCATATTGGACTTAAACAAAAAATACAGGTACATTTATTGGCCAACCAATCACTGTTACATAAGAATTTATAAGCATCTTTAAAGAAAAAAATTTGATTTAAAAGAATTTTGATTTGTATTGATTTACTAAAACTGGAGAGTGCAAAATCTGATTCAGCTGTGCATGGTAGCCAATCAGCTTGTAACTTCAGCTTGTTCAATTAAGCTTTGACAAAAAAAAAAACCTGGCAGCTGATTGGTTTTAATGCGGAGCTGCATCAGACTTTGCACTCTCCAGTTCTAGTAAATCCACCCCTTAATCTTTCCCATTATTTATTATTAGAAAATGCAAGTTGTTGGGCTGCACAAGTGAACTCACATCAGCTATTTCCTATTAGGTTTGCCAATGCATTTTTATTAGTCACTCAGATAAAAAAGCATTCTGAAGAACAAAAGCAGTTAATGCCTGCCAACAAATACATGTGTAGATTGTATATCTCAGTCTTTGCTACACTGCAGTTCACTAGTTTTTTTAAATCCCAGACTTGTACCTACATAGCCATTTTTTTAATATTCTTTTTAAAATAGCAAATGATTAACAAATTAGCAAAGGACAGTCCCATATGCGGAATACTGGGAGAAGGATGTAACTGTAGAACAGCCTTTTTCAACCTTTTGGAAGATAAAAAAAGGAGATCAACAGAAGAGTCCTTAAAATACTTTGTAGGTTTCAGGCAACACATAGTTGTGGGTGGGACCAGTTGGTTGGTACCCGAGCTGGAAGAATGGCACACGGGCCAAATACAGTGACACAATTATTATTTGGTTGAATGACGATAACACAAACACGTACAGAATAAGAAGGTACTTAGCTTACAGTTCCAACCACTTTGGTACCAAGGCTCAGTAACTCAAGTCAACCCAGGTGCAATAGTTCTGAGCAGTGTTAGAAGCACATTGGGGTAGTCCCAGTACTAAGCTTGTTACCCTTGTAGGCTTATGTTACCGGAGCATCATCTAGGTGGAGCGGTGGTTGTAGGCAGAATAACGGTACTTTGAAGGTCTGATCCCAACCGTTTGTCACCATACCAGAGTCTCAGGATAGTGGAACCAGCAGCGGTATCCCTAGTCTGTCCCTCCTCCTCAGGAACATTTCCCTAGAGCTAAGTAAGCTGTCCACAGCATGAATAGTGTCCATTCTCTATCCACTGCACAAATGTGCACCAACTGTAGCGGGGTACTGCTACTTATTAGCATTGCCCCCACTAAAGATGGCTGCTGAGATCATCCAGTGTTGCAGTTTAGTCTGAGGCAAGATGCAGGCTATGCTTGAGAGGGGAGCGTGTTCATGAGGCAGGCTGTGATTGGGAGGAGGTGTGTGCCAGAGGCAGGCTGTAATTGGTTGGGGGGGAGGGGGGGGGTGGCCAAACTAACTTTCCGCACAGGCATGCTGTGTGTATACACAGTGTCCTGTACCTCTTACCTCTAAAAACTGACCACACTGTCACAGATCAGCTTCTGTGGTCAGTTTAGAACAAGGAAAAAAATTGGCTGGCAGGATCAAACAGGTATGGAAAACATACATGAAAATGATACAGACTATGATCTATAAAATACACATATGTGAACACACACATAGAAAACAAAATGTTTGTGGTAACATACACTTTAAGTTTGCCCAGAGAGACACTGTCACATAATAAATAACACAGAAATGAAAACTTGACAGCTGTTCAACTCTTCTCTGCTAAACAGGGTATTTATATTGCTGCTAACACAGACAGCATACAAAATGCTTACAGAGGTCCTATCACGTTTCTGCTTAATAACAAGGCTGTAGTTGGACTTTAAAGTATAACTTCACCCAAAAGGGGGAGTTCTGCTTGTTTGAATCACCTTAACCCTCCACTGCCACGTTTGGCACTTTTTCTGGTCGGAGGGTTCAGTGGGTCCCTGGTTTTGACAGCTACCCGCTCCCACTCCCAGTCAGATGCGCTGCGGTGATCTGAGACAGCAATTCCCCACCCTCCTCCATTCCCACAGCCTTCTGGGACACTTCACAGGTCCCAGAAGACTCCATTCACAAAGCGCATGCGCAGTAGGAAGTCCCCTTACTCAACCACTTGCCCTCCTGAGGATTTACCCCCCTTCCTGACCAGGCCATTTGTTGCGTTACAGAGCTGCGTTTAACCGACAATTGCGCAGTCATACAATGCTGCACCCAAAGAAAATTTATGAACTTTTTTCCCCCACGAATTGAGCTTTCTTTCGGTGGTATTTGATTGCCTGTGCGTTTTTTATTTTTTGCATTCTAAAAAAAAAAAAGACCAACAATTTTGAGAAAAAAATATATTTTTAACTTTTTGCTAAAACCGCTTTTCGTCCACCCTATAGCAGAAATACTGCTACAGGGCGGCACAGGTGCGCAAAATCACGTATATATACATGATTTTGCATTTCTGGGTAGGGGGCTTGCACGAACCATGTCACTATTCGCGGCCTCGTCTGTCAATCACCAGGTCCTGGCCAGTGCCCAGTGATTTCCAAAGATCTCTGACGGGGAGAACTGTTTTGTTATCTAACAGTTCTCCTCCCTGCACAGCACAGCCATCCAGAGCAGTGTGATTACAGTGAAGCACACAGACACCGCCCCCTAGTAAAACAGTTTCTGCACACAGTTAACTCTTTGATCGCCCCTCATGTTAACCCCTTTCTGCCCAGTGCCATTAGTACAGTGTCAGTGATTTTTTTTTAGCACTGGTCACTGTATTGGTGTCACTGGGGATGTCAGTGACACCAAGTCAGTTCCCCCCAGTATCAGAGTGTCCATCGCAGTCCCGCAATCCTGCAATAAGTCGCTGATCGTTGCCATTACTATTAACAAAAAAAAAATCCCAATATATATATATACTGCCATTTGTAAATGCTATAACTTTCATGTAAACCAATTAATTTACACGTGTTGGGATTTTTTTTAGCAAAGACATGTAGCAGAATACATTTTGGCGGAAATGTATGACGAAATCTCTTTTTTCAAATTTTTTTACTGGACGTGTTTTTTTTTTTTCTATTTCAAACAACTTTTATTGCCAAGACAACGAAAAAAAATGGAACAGTACTCACAGAATCTACAATGATATTACTGCATCATCAGGATTATATATAAATAGATCAATGTGGATACGCAGATCCCGTATTAGACAGAATGACAGTGATAGTAATCAATCAAAACAGATAACACAAGGATCCAAGGCATTCTTGACAATATTGGACGTGTTTAACCTCTTGGCTCCAGCCGAACGCAAATGTGCGGCTTCCCGGTGTCTAGGCCTAGACGGCGAGCCCTGAGCGCTCCCAGCACACACGTTCTGTACTCACGGAAAGGTCCTGATCCCCTCTTTTGATCTGGACCATTCCCGATCATGTGACCGCTGTGACAGCGAATCACGGCGGTCACATGACCCTAAAACCCCTCCCCGTCTCCCGACTTCTGGAACCCTTAAAGGGCCGGGAGGTGCTGGTGCCAAGGGGTTAAGATGCCAACACCTGCACCTGATTGAAGAATCGTCTTGAGTGAGGACATCGCTGAATCCCTGGACAGGTAAGTGTCCTTTTATTATTAGTCAGCATCTACAAGATTTGTAGCTTTTAATTTTTTTTGGGGGGGGGGGGCTGGAGCTCCGTTTTAAAGTGTTGAACAACTTTTTCCAGTTTTGTCTAGAGTTGGGAAGGATTAGAACTCCTGTCTGGTGTTCACTGCCATCCAGAGATTTACCCTTGCTCCTTGTTCTGCTGACTGTGGCTTCACCAGGTAGGAAGCAAGAACAAAACAACAGGGACACAGAAGACAGAAATGAAAATCTGGCAGGTGTTTTGGCTTCCCCTAGTTTACTAAAGAAAAGTATTTTTTATGTCTGCTTTGCTGTCCCCCCCCTACCTGTTTGGTAAAACATCAGCTCTATCTCCTCAGTGGCTAAATGGTTAGCACTTCCACCTGGCAGTACTAGGGTTGTTGGTTCACATCCCAGCCACAGCACCACCTGCCTGATGTTTGCATGTTCTCCCTGTGCCTGTATGGGTTTCCTCCAGGTAATCTGGTTTCCTCCCACACTCCAAAGACATGCTGGTAGGTTAATTGGATCCTGTCTAAATTAGCCCTAGTATATGAATGTAAGTTAGGGACATTATATTGTATGCTCCTTGAGGGTTAGGGACTGATGTGAATGTGCAATATATATGTAAAGTGCTGCATAAGTTGACAGTGCTATATAGGTACCTGAAAAAAATAATTATGTATGAAGAGAAGTAAAAACCTGACAGGAACTAATCCTTCCACACTCTATCCAAAGTGAACAAAAAAGTTGGACATAAATACAAAGAGTGCTGAGAGAGATTTGTTTCTAAATACAAGTCCCTGGGACACTTGGAGATTTGTTCTCCTTGCTGTAAGGGTTCTACTGAATTGGAATGATGTTTCTACAACTGCAGGTTGTCATCGCTGGTTTCTCCCTGAAAACATAGCCTTCGAGTGTTACTCCACCAATTTCTAAAGGTGATGACTGATCATATTCTGGTATGGAATCACCTTAGGTGTATATATAGTACATAGCACTGACCAGCCACTGATAGGGAAGAAGAAAGCTGACCATTGCAGGTCACCATAGTGGATCCTGTGCCACCATGCTCTATTCATCTTTCATGTGTGTCACGCTTTAAAAAGGTGACAACAGCCCTCAGAGGATAGTAGGTGTGGAAAAACATCTGCCCTTTATTTGTGGGAAAGACTGACAGAATGGGAGAACAAGGGTTTCACGTTTTGTGTTGACTTTTGAAATTCTGTATGCTTGTAAATGTGGTTGTGTCTGCAAATTGCATTTTAAAGAGATGTATGATTTGCCAAAGGGAACTGTGTGTGAAATCATTTTGATTTAAATCCTTTGTCCTCTAAGGGTTACTTTACCTTTATAGTATTCATGCAAGTGCATCCTAGGGTCTAGTTTAACTAGTTCCTGTCCACAGTACATTTACTGCGGGTTGGTGGCAAAGGCAGGCTGGATCATGTACATGTACATCACCAGCTCATGGGTGCATAGAACGCTGCTTCCACAACCACTGTGTCCACAGGACTTAGTGGACTGCTGCTCCCGGTACCTGGCCGCTTTGAGCAGCCAGGGTATCACAGTATCACCCTGTAATCACCTTATCACTGTGTCAACACCACACACATGGGTTTCATTCATACCCATATGGAAGAAAAATATATTTGAAATATATTCTTCCCAAATATATTGTCATATATTTGAAAAGCTACAATTTTGGCCATATTCAGTATATTTCAATATATATATATATATATATATATATATATATATATATATATATATACACTGCATGTTAAAATGCGTTTTTATTACAAAGTATATGACAAATATTTTTAAAAACACATTTCAAATATACTATATGTCTTTAAAAACACAAATCTACATTTTTGAAATGCATTTACAAATATATGTAAAAATGTATGTTAAAATGACTTTTTTATATGTAAAAAAAAATCTGAATAATATATTTAAAAAATATATATATTTAAATCTAGTCTTCAGATTATATATATATATATATATATATATATATATATATATAAATATATTTTGAAATACATTGAATATGGCCAAAATTGTAGCATTTCAAATATATTATTATTATTATTATACAGTATTTATATAGCGCCAAAAAGTTTGCTCAGCGCTGTACATTGTAGTCATTGTAGTGGGGGACAGTACATGAGACAATACAGTAACAATACAATACATGAGGGGTTCGAAGGCCCTGCTCTTTGGAGCTTACAATCTAGGAGATGGCAATATATTTGGGAAGAATATTTTTAAAATATACTTCAAATATATTTTTCTTCCATTTGGGTAAGAGTTATGCTTAGTAGTTATGGCTGGGAGATCTCATTCTTGAAGCACTGAAGACAAATGGTATGTACTGTATGTATATATATATATATATATATATATATATATATTGTATAAATAATATATTCCCCATACCTTACCATCATAATGAGCAGCCTTAGTACACTTAGCCCTGGTGCACACTATCCCGCACGCTGCAGGCTGGTTGCGGGTATAGGAATCACACCTGTTCCCTTACTCACAACCGCCTGTAGCAGCATTGTATTTCTCTTGCATGCCGCATGAGGGCACCCCTACGCATCTCATTCCGCAGCACAAATGCGGGTTCAGGAACTACATGGAAACCACATGGTCAAAAAGACCATGCGGTTCCTCTGTGAATGAGTTTTGGAAAAGGTGCCAGCATCTTTTCGTTGTGTGAAACGCAGGCACAGCAACCCATTCAAATGAATGGGCTACCAGGCCCGCACAAACGTGGGCCGGATGGCCCACACTAGTTTGAACTGGGCCTTAAAGTGTTACTAAACCCACAACAATAAAATCAGTTTGTATATGCAGTAAAGGATGCTTGTTATACTCATGGTGGAACTTAAGGGGTTAATCCTCTGCGTTGTGTGAAAAGGATGTTTGATCCTGTCTTCTCTGATCCTCCCCTTCTTCCACGGACCCCATTTCATCTTCTGATAGAACACAGCTTTGGGGGCAAGCTGCACATGCTCAGTTTGGTATGTATTGCTAGAAAGTTTTTCCTTTTTCTTGGGAGGGTGCATGTAATCAGCACAGGGCCAATCAGCACTATCCAAATAGAGGGTCAGGGGTTCTGCAGCCTCATAGGACATTAAGAGCAGAATGAAAACTCAGATTTTACCCAGTGCTCAGTTGGACACTGATAGAAGTCACAAGACTGCTATGCTAAACTGCTGATAACAAAAGGTATTTAGCAATTTATATTTACTAAAATAATTGCATTTCCATGTTCTGTGTACTGTGGGAGACCAGATTTAGGGATTGCAGGGTCATAGGTTTAGTAACACTTTTATTTCACATTTCACATAACAATTTTACCATAGCTTAGTTAAAATTTAACCTAAAACATTTATTTCTTATTAGACTCAATGTTTTCATTTCATGTTGACATGTTTTCTAATATGATTAAGAACAATTCAAAATATACTGTACAATATTGTATAAAATAAATAAATAAGTTCTTCCCACCCGCTTCTCCTTCAAAATAGGTTGTTAAACAGGAAGTGCACTTAACCTCAGAAAGTTTTAGTGCCAGTTCATAGTGCCAGTATATGCGGATTGAATGTGGTTTGAACCGAATCCAATCTGCATGACATGTGAAATACCATTGCTTCTTATGGTGCCTGTTCACATAAGTCCGGTGCACTGGCAGTGCAGATTCACTGCGGTTTTAAAAAAGAGTCATGTCCAATTTCTGAGCACTGCCTTCAGATTCAGGTGCGGATTACAGGCTAATGACTTCTATGGGAACTGTTTCTAAACCGCATATGTGTGAAAATGATAGGATCCTGCCCTGAACCTGATGTAAACCTGACATGAACCTGTGAACAACCACTGTGTCAATTAGCTGTGAAACCTGAGCTTCAATCCGCACCGCACATGGGTGAATCAGCTCTTAGGGCTCAACCAAAACTAAACCACAACGTATGCCTTTTGAAACAACAGTGTCAGAGGCGTCCCTAGAGGGGTGCAGGCCACACCAGGTGACACCATCACAGGGGGTGCAGGAGCAGGATGCCAGCAGAGCTTCTGGGCTCTGTGAAGGTCCTGGTCAGTTATTGGGGTGATCCGAGATTCCCGGCACAGTGACAGCTGCCCCCAGTGTAGCGGTAAAATGAGTATCCCGGACCCATGAATATATGTATCCCCTGAAGCAACTGCACATGTGCCGGTTTCAGGCCGAAGAAGCCAATCACCGATCTCCGCCTTTAGCACAGAGCTGCCACAGTTAACCCCTTACAGGCTGCAAACCGCTGAGGCTGATCCCATGGATCAGTATGGGTTGCAAGATCAGTTAACCCTGTATAGGTTCCAGGCTGCAGCTTGCTGGGTCTTCATAGCTGAGGACCCAGCAAGCAGCCTAGCTATTTGCTGGCCGGCACCAGGGGTTTTTTTCCTGATTTTTTTTTTTTCCACCTGGCCGGGCGGGCCGAAGAAACGTCTTTTGGCAGGACATATCTGGCCCGTGGGCAGTAATTTGAGGACCCCTGCATTAGAGGCTGCGGCTGAATAAAGTCATTTTTGTTTCTGGACGATCTGTTTATCAATGGCTTTTTAAAGCCTATTGAGTTGGGGGGACATGGGATTTGCAAAAAAGCAGACCTTTTGTTTGTTATAGAAGGTCCACTTTAAAAGTGAGCTTGTTCGGGGTCAGTGTCTTAAAATAAACAGCCAGACACATAGGGGTTAATTTACTAAAACTGGAGAGTGCAAAATCTGGTGCAGTTCTGCAGAGAAAACATTCAGCTTCCAGGTTTTATTGTCAAAGCTTAAAGTGTTACTAAATCCAGGACCCTGCACTCACTATATCTGATCTCCCACAGAACATGAAAATGGGATTATTTTAGTAAATATAAACTACTAAATACCTTTTCTCATTAGCAGTTAGAGCAGTCTTGTGACTTCAGCAGAGCATTGGTTAAAGCTTGTAGGAGTTTTCTTTCAGCTGTAGGAGGAAGCAGGACCCCTGACCTCTGTCTGGACAGAGCTGATTGGCCCTGTGCTGATCACATGCACTCTCCCAAGTAAAAAAAAAAAAACCTCTCTAGCAATACACACCAAACCGAGCATATGCAGAATGTCTCCACACATATGTCTTATCAGGAGATAAGGAGGGGGCACTGGAAGAAGGGGGGAATCAGAGAAGTCAGCATTTTTACACAATTCAGAGGATTAACCCCTTAGGTTCCACAGCGAATATAACAAGCATGCTTTACTGCATATACAGACTGATTTTACTGTTGTGGGTTTAGTAACACTTTAACTGAACAAGCTGTCGATAGAAGCTGATTGCACCAGATTTTTCACTCTCCAATTTTAGTAATTCAACCCTTATTATTTTTTTCAAGGAGGTCGGCGATGATAGTCTTCATATTATTACTCTCAGTTTAAGTTTTCTTCAAACCTTGTACCTTTCTGAAAGAGCTGATGGCCCCCTACTGGCCACAACGTTACATAACATTCTTCTCTGTACATTATAGGGTCGGTATAGTCACTCTTTACCTAAAGCAGAGTTCCAGCTGATTTATAAAAATAAATAAAAGTCAGCAGCTATAAAAAACTGTAGCTGCTGACTTTTAAAGTACAGACACTTACCTGTCCCAGGGTCCAGCAATGCGCTCACCACGGCTGGTTTCACCAGCTGTCTTCTCTCCCTCGTGCCTGCATCTTCAGTGTGGGCACCCGGCTGTGACACCTTGCGGCTTCACAGCCGGGTGCCCACCATGCATGCGTGAGAAGCGCTGCACTTTGTGAATGGTCCCCGTAGTCTTCTGGGACAACTTCCAATTCTGATCGCCTAGGCGATCGCAGTGGAAGTGGAAGCGGGTACCTGTCAAATTCAAGTACCCTCTCCCCAAAGGTGCCAATCCTTAACGGGGGACAATGCATTAAAGCAGAACTTCCCCTTTTGGGTGGAGCTCCACTTTAAATAGCACAAAATTCTGTAAAGTTTTCTTGTGTTATGAATGTGCCTATTTGTGTGCATTTATCAGACATATATAACGATTAATGTACAAAGAACAATGGCTGTTTGGATAAAAACATCAGCTTTTACTAAAATGAATATGTATTTATTTGACTTTCCAATATCAGTTGAGCTGGACACTAGTATTTTTGTGGATTATCACCCTGGTTACATAGTTTGTAAAGTTGCAGAAAAGATGCAAGTCCATCCAGTCCAACCTATGTGTGTGTGTACGCATATTATTGCTTTTTATTCTCTAACAAACCTATAGCCATGTATATTCTGCATCCTGAGGAAGACCTCTAAGGGTCGGTTCACACTATAGAAACGCAGTCCAGATGCATCCCGGATGCGTTTTTGATGCGGTTTTGACACGTTCCAGTGTGTTGTTTATGCATTCCAGTTCTTTTTTTCCCTCTCTCTTTTTCTTCAATTTAAATAGGGACATGTGTGTTTTTGGTGTGTTCCGATTCAGTTCTGTGCAGAAAAAATGCAGCCTGTTCTACTTTTTTTTCTGCAACTGTAAAGCACTGGAACTGACTGATGTGAGCTATGACATTGACAACCATATAATCTGCTTTCTGTGCATTTTGGATGCAGAAAAAAAGCAACTGAAACGCATGTAGTGTGAATTGGCCCTAAAGATTTTTTGAAGTTGTTGACACTCTCAGCTAGTACCACTTCCTGGGGGAAGGAGTTCCACAATTTTACAGCTCTAACAGTAAAGAACCCTTTTCGCAATCTAGGGCTAACCCTTTTTTCGTCTAACCTCAAATCGTGCTTGCGTGCTTGCGTAACCTCTTCAGGGACCTTAGAGTAAATAGGTTATTACAGTTACTGAAGTCACCTTTGATATATTTGTACATTGTTATCATATCAGCACAGTGGCTAAATGGTTAGCACTTCCGCCTGGCAGTACTCGGGTCGTTGGTTCAAATTCCAGCCACAGCACCACCTGCCTGGAGTTTGCATGTTCTCCCTGTGCCTACGTGGGTTTCCTCCGGGTACTCCAGTTTCCTCCCACACTCCAAAGACATTGTTGCTGGTAGCTTAGTTGGCTCCTGTCTAAATTGGCCCTTGTATATGAATGTGAATTAGGGAGCTTAGCTTGTACATGCCTTGAGGGTTAGGGACTGATGTGAATGTACAATATATATTTAAAGCGCTGCGTAAATTGACAGCGCTGTATAAGTACCTGAAATAAATAATAGCGCCTCTTCTCCGGAGTGAAACCTGTAATCTAAGTAATCAGTCCTCATAGTTAATGTCCTCCATAACCATAAATAATTATGTGCCCTTCGCTGAGCTCTTTCTAATCCATCAGTATTCACTTGGTAAAAAAAATGAGGCTGTGTTCACTGTATGATTGAAGTGAATACAGCTTCAGCTCATTTACTGTGCTAGGGGAACAGTCAAGTTAGCATACACCTTCATAGTGAAAATATTCTATTCTTTTCACAAATCATCCCCATTGTAGGATAGTTATGCCCTACCTGGTTCTATCTTGTCCAGCGGCGGACTGACAACTCATGGGGCCCCCGGGCAATAGGGGATCATGGGGCCCCTGTGTCCTTGCCCAAACTCAAAAAAACCTATGAAAAAGGTACCCGGGGCATCTCATGGGGCCCCCTACTAACCTCGGGCCCTCGGGCAGTGCCCAAGTTTCCAAATGGTCAGTCCACCCTTGATCTTGTCATTCAGCAGGAGTTCTGAATGCACTGTCTGACGTACAGATAATCCCTAGGTGAGAATCTACATATTGAACATGAAGAAAGGAAGTAGCAGCACTCCAATGTACAAACAGCAGACTTTTTTATTATTCAATCCATGAAGATAATAGTACAGCATTACATGGCTCTGGGAACATCAGTAGACGTGTTTCACACTTTCCAGTGCTTATTCATTACTAATGAATGGACTGCAGTTGCAGACTGAGCAGGCACACAGACACATCCGGCAGCATGGAATCTCTGGTGGGTCAGCCTTGAGCGGTGTGTACCCTTTTTTTCCAAGAATCTACATATTGTTTTAAAGCACAGCTCTGGGAAACTGCAAGGTTAAAGCACTTTTCACTTTCCCTATCCCCCACTCCCTTGGCAGATTGCTCTTAGAGGTGGACTGTCCCACTGAGTCATCACATCCAATCCAGGACTATGGACCCTACATCCACCTTGATGACATGTGGGTGCTGCTCCACTGCAAGGGAGAATTTTCAAGTTTCTTGGGAGTTCAGCTCTAATATATTACCTGGTGTATCAATAATTTTACACCATTTTTTTAATCAGCTTTTCAAACACCAAACGCTTGTAAACACATGTAAATGTGGCTAACTGCGTTTATAAGCGTTTGCGTTTGGAAATTTTTTTAACTCTTCCATTGCCAGATGCTGTCCAGAGATTTTTTTCATCATGAAAAATGCATGCAAAGCGTTGTCCCGGTATTCAAATGGACCTGGCACACCATACTTTGAGGATTCGCATGAAAGAAAATATGTTAGACACTGCTGCAATAATTTCTGCACAGAAATGAGCTGGAACACATCCAAACACCACAAAAAAAAAGACAGCTAATCTCAACACATACTGTTCTCTCTTCTTCTATTTCTCTCAAAAAGTATTAAATAGTTAATTTTTTACTGTTTTCAGTGCATTCTGTCCTAAAGCAGTTAAAATGTTGTTTTTTTCGGGGGGGGGTTGTAAAACTGTGTTTACAGTTAACGAACAAATGCCGCTGAAGAAAAACTTGACAGTGTCTCTTTACTAGAATTTTATACGTTTTATCTTCCCAAAGAGAAAGAGAAAAAGTATCTCACTCTTCACGATCACGACTTCCTCTCATCAGTTTTCAGCAGCACCTATATTTGTGAGTCACTATTTTCAAGGATGAAGCACATGAAGGGCAAAATTAGAACCAAAATGTCTGATGAGCACCTTGAGAATTCATTGAGAATTTCTACTACATTCATCAAAACATATATTGATGCGTTAGTTTCTCAAATACAGTGTCAGGGCCAGTTCACAGCACAAAAATGCACTCCAGATCTGTTCTGGATGCATTTCTGTGCATATTTGATGCATTCTGGTGCATTTTTTATGCATTTCAGTACAGTCCAGAGCAGGAAATATGCTGCATGATCTACTTTTTTGGAACTGGAACGCCCTGGAACTGACTGCACTGGTGTGAACTATGTCATTGGAAACCACATAAATTACTTTCCATGCGTTTTTGATACAGAAAATAATGCACTGGACTACATGTGGTATGAACAGGCCCTCAAATATCGTATTAGTTTTATGTTGCCCTCTTTTACTTTTATAATAAAAATATTACACAAAAAATGAAGTTTTATTACCCATATATACATTAACTACCTTATAGATCATTAACTGATCTGTCTGACTTTTTTCTGCTCGTCGGCTATCCTTATTGTTAGTGTATTTTATGTGCAGCCCAAGACTGTTCCTCTTCTTCTAGTGTGGCCCAGGAAAGACAAAATGGTTGGATGCCTCTGAGCTATACCTTTTTCCTAAAGCGCTGCTACGATCACTCCGTGCCCTAGGTCGTCGTGCACTTTTCCAACATGACAATGATCCAAAACACATCTAAGGCCACTGTTGCATTTGTAAAGAAGAACAGGGTGAAAGTGATTCAGTGGCCAAGTATGTCTCCTGATCTGAACCCATTTGAACACCTATTCTGAAGGGACAAGTTGAGCATCGCTCTCCCTCCACTATCCAGGCTCTAAAAGAGGTCATTCTTGAAGAATTGAAAAAGATAGATGTTGTAATATGTCGCCAACTTGTTCAATCCATGCCTAGAAGACTTGGTGCTGTCCTTACAAATCATGGAGGTCATACAAAATACTAGTTGTAGTAGTTTTTGTTGGGGGGTGTATTCATTTTTGCATCAACTAATTTGAGTAAAACTGAAGATTTTGTCATCTAAGTTATATTATTAACCTTACTTTAATGTAATGAGCTAAACAGATGTTCTATAAAACTCAGTTTTGTCAAAAGTTTGGAACTTGATCTTATGTTCATTGAGATATTGATTAAAATCTTACCTTTCAAAAGAGGTGTACTCATGTATGCTGAGCACTGTATATATCAACAGCTTTCCTGCTGTCTGTACTTGAGATCCACTTTATTTTAAGATCAATGACACGTAGCCCCATCAAAATGTTGCTATGGGGCCCCATGATTCCTAGTTATGCCCCATATTGACATGGACCAAAAATGACCACAAGCCATCTTATGCAATAACATAATTTTAACCACTTCTGGACCAGGGATGTACCTATGCATTGCTGGACTTTCCGTGGTTGTACTGGAGTTGCACCCATATCACCCTGGTATCGTTTTTAGAGCCGGCTATCGGCTCTCTTATACAAGCAACCAGAGTGGCTACTAGCCACTCAATTGTTTGTACAAGCAGCTGGAGGTGACATCCCCCCTCCTGCTGTCTCCTGCCGATGTCTTGGGATCTCCTGCCACACCGGATGTCCCAAGCAACCAGCCGGCACATCCGCTGGCTGGCAGGACAGCTAAACAAAAGTCACAATTTGTTTTAATCAGCTCTCCTTTATTGCAAATCGGAAGCAATGTCCGGGCATCACTTCTAGTTTACTCAGAAGCTTTCAATACCATTTTTAAAAATCTGAAAACATTCAAAAACATCGATCTTGATGTTTTGAATGTTTTCAAGTGCAGAGGAGGGATTTGGGGTCTCATAGACCCCAGATCCCTCCATAAAGAGTACCTGTCACATGTCTATTTCTGTCATAGGGGATGTTTATATTCCTTGTGACGGCAATAAAAGTGATTAAAAAAAAATAAAGTGACAGTGTGAACATATAAAATTAATCATTAAAAAAAAATTTACCACTTGCCTACTGGACACTTTTACCCCCTTCCTACGCAGGCCAATTTTCAGCTTTCAGTGCTGTTGCACAGAATGACAATTGCACGGTCATGAAACACTGTACCCATATGACATTTTAAAAAAAATTTTTTAGACAGATAGGGCTTTCTTTTGGCAGTATTTAATCACCACTGGGTGTTTTATTTTTTGCTAAACAAACGGAAAAAATAACAAAATTTTGAAAAAAATCCAAACATTTTTCTCAATTTCCAGTTTTATAAAATTTAGTAAATAAGTAATTTTTCTCCTTCGCTGTTGTATGTTGATGAGGCTGCACTGATGGACTCTGATAGACAGCACTGATGAGCACTGATGAGGCGGCATCGATAGGCTGCACTGATGAGGCGGCATCGGTAGGCTGCACTGATGAGGCGGCATCGATAGGCTGCACTGATGAGGTGGCATCGGTAGGCTGCACTGATGAGGCGGCATCGATAGGCTGCACTGATGAGACGGCATCGGTAGGCTGCACTGATGAGGCGGCATCGATAGGCTGCACTGATGAGGCGGCATCGATAGGCTGCACTGATGAGGCGGCATCGATAGGCTGCACTGATGAGGCGGCATCGATAGGCTGCACTGATGAGGTGGCACTGGTGGGCGTTGATGAGGCACTGATGAGGCTGAAGTGATATGCAGTACTGAAGAGCACTGACCGGCGGCACTGACTGGTGGCACTGATAAGTGGCACTGACTGGAGGCACTGTTGGCCACAGAGTTGTAGCACTGACATGCACAGATTGGCAGTACTGATAGACACTTTTGGGGCTGCACTAATAATCATAACACCAGTGTGGATGTCTCCTTGCACCCGTGTCGGTTATAGGCAGTACTTTCCTCTCGCTGTGACAGTGTGAAGAAAGTACTATCAATAACTGGCTAGTGTGTTTACATCATGATCAGATGTGATTGGACACAGCTGATCATGTGGTAAAAGGCCATTGTGATTGGCCCTTTACCGTGGCATGTGATCAGCTGTGTCCAAAGGACACAGCGATCACAGAGAGTGCCAGGTGTGTGCTGCTTGGAGCGCGGTTCTGGGAGAACGTCATATGACTCCCTCCCAGAACTGGACGACGAGGTTTTAGCCATCATTCTGCTATTAGCGCAGTTAACAATTGGTTAAAGTGCCCCCCCCCCCCCATGCTTGCGAACGCATGTGTCAGTCCCACACGCACACAAACAGTGATCATTCCACACATGTGAGATATTGCTGTGATCATCAGATCATGGGTAGTAATTCTAGCACTACTTTTCTCCTCTGTAACTAAAGTGGTAACCTGTAAAGGCTTTTAAAGCTTCATCTATGAATAGTAACGTTTATGCCGTTTGTGGCTGTTGCACGGGCATGCGCAGTTTTACAGCATGACATGTTTGTTATTTATTTACTTGGCATAACATCATCTTTTATATTTACAAAAAAATGGGTTATGTATTGTGATTTTTTTAAATAACATCAAAAAAATACTTTTTAAAAAAAATTATCTTTGAAAACCTGCTTCGCAAATACTGTGTGAAATAAAAAAAATGCAAAAATCACCAATTTATTCTCTCTAGCCCCTCTGTATAAAAATATATAGTATTTCGGGTTCAAAGACATTTTTAGTAAAACAATTACTGATTTTAAAATGTAAACAAAAAGTGCCAGAAATGGCTTGCAGCTGAAGTGAATCAAAGTTTACGGGGAAGGTAAAGAAAGCAATAGAGAATCGCTGCTCTATACTGTAGAGACGCTGCAGATGTACCTGAGCACAGGGTGAAGATTCCACTTTCTTTAAAGGGGGCAAGAACTCTCTGGGTGGGCATTGCAGATACGTTCACAGGGAGTAGATGAGCCTGCCAGCTACATAGCGAAACAGCTTCATAGCCGGATAGGGAGCAGCACCGTGTATGTTGTAGGAGCGTCTCTGACACTGGGAGCGGAGCCGAGCACCAGGAGCTGAACTGTCACTGGGCACAGGAGCTTATGATCTGTCACTAGGCACAGGAGCTGATCACCTATTACCAGGCACAACTTTGGGGAACTATCGATTACTATATTGTCACTGCTGATGTCTTCGGTCCATGAGAGTTCCTGAACTGGGATATAAGAATCTGTCCACAATGGACACTATGAGGATTAACATGTTGCTGATGGTAATTCTGCACTGCTGGCTGGTCGGATCTATTATGGCATCAGGTGAGAGATCAATGAAGAGTATTATGATTTATTATGTAATAACTATAGCAATGGAAATAATGTGTAAAGAGATCAAAAAGTGTGTCTTTCTAGGATGGGATAATTCAAAAATCGACACTTTATCCATCTGTCTGTCTGTCTATCTATCTATCTATCTATCTATCTATCTGTCTGTCTGTCTGTCGGTCGGTCGGTCGGTCGGTCGGTCGGTCGGTCGGTCGGTCGGTCTGTCTGTCTGTCTGTCTGTCTGTCTAACTATCCATCTACCTATCTGTTTATCTGTCTGTCTGTCTGTCTGTCTATCTATCTATCTATCTATCTATCTATCTATCTATCTATCTATCTATCTATCTATCTATCTATCCAACTATCCGTCCGTCCGTCCGTCCGTCCGTCCGTCCGTCCGTCCGTCCGTCCGTCCGTCCGTCCGTCCGTCCGGATAATTCAAAGATACACACTTTTTCTGTCTATTTATCTGTCTATCAATCTATCTACACTGTATCTATACATAGTGATAAATATTGTTGTATATAAAAGCAGCTTTTTATTACTAGCCTTATTTTCAGAGATTATTGTACTATTGCATCGACCAGGTTGTTCACTTAAATACTTTTTCTTATTTTAGAAGTAAAGATCAGTATAACATTCCTAACTAGCAAGGGAAATAGTTTCAGAATTGTAGAATAAGTTGATGGGACATTTTCTGCTGAGCTCTGTCCCTAGATGTGGTCACTGCCCCATTTCAGCAGATGGCAGCCTGCAAGCAAATGTACTAAATAAGATTATAAAATATTTAGAATTCAGGGTTCATTAGAAAAAACAAAGTGTGGATGGATTGCAACATCCCTGGAGCAGGGATTTTATTGTACAATTGTAGCAGAGCACAGGGTGAAGATTCCACTTTCTTTAAAGGGGGCAAGGACTCTCTGGGTGGGCGTTGCAGATACGTTCACAGGGAGTAGATGAGCCAGCCAGACTCGCACATAGCGAAACAGCTTCATAGCCGGATAGGGAGCAGCACCGTGTATGTTGTAGGAGCGTCTCTGACACTGGGAGCGGAGCCGAGCACCAGGAGCTGAACTGTCACTGGGCACAGGAGCTTATGATCTATCACTAGGCACAGGAGCTGATCACCTATTACCAGGCACAACTTTGGGAAACTATCGATTACTATATTGTCACTGCTGATGTCTTCGGTCCATGAGAGTTCCTGAACTGGGATATAAGAATCTGTCCACAATGGACACTATGAGGATTAACATGTTGCTGGTGGTAATTCTGCACTGCTGGCTGGTTGGATCTCTTATGCCATCAGGTGAGAGATCAATGAAGAGTATTATGATTTGTTATGTTAATAACTATAGCAATGAAAATAATGTGTAAAGAGATCAAAAATTTTATCTTGCTCTAGGATGGGATAATTCAAAGATACACACTTTTTCTGTCTGTCTGTCTGTCTGTCTATCTATGGATCTATCCTGTATCTATACATAGTGATAAATATTGTTGTATATAAAAACAGCTTTTTATTACTAGCCTTATTTTCAGAGATTATTGTACTATTGCATTGTCGGGGTTGTTCACTTAAATCCTTTTTCTTTTTTTTATAAGTAAAGATCAGTATAACATTCCTAACTAGCAAGGGAAAACAGTTCCAGAATTTTAGAATAAGTTGATGGGACATTTTCTGCTGAGCTCTGTCCCTAGATGTGGTCACTGCCCCATCTCAGCAGATGGCAGCCTGCAAGCAAATGTACTAAATAAGATTATAAAATATTTAGAATTCAGGGTTCATTAGAAAATAAAAGTGTGGATGGATTGCAACTTCCCCAGAGCAGGGATTTTATTGTATAGTTGATCAGTGTTCAAAATCCCAACAAAATTCCCCTGGATAGATCTAAAAGCTGTATTTAGAAAAAAGGGACAGTTAGTAGGAACGCAAGAGGGAATATTCCCCAACCCACTGTGATAAACTGCTTTAACTGATCATTAAGTGTTCTTGCATGGCAAGACCACTTACTGTTATCTCACATATATATTCTTATTATTATAGCCAAATTTACCACCCTAACTCCTCCCACAGTTTTTACACTACATAGACAGTAATATACCGAAAACTGCGGATTGTTCCCGATTGGTGTGCTATTACTTTGTGGAATGTTTCGCCGAATGGTTCACAAAATATCAGCGTTTTTGTGGTGAAATTGGTCCCATAGGAATGAATGGCGGAATGTTCAAAACTAGAGTGGGAGCTGACAAAAGCTAGAGTGGGAGCTGAAAAATCAGGACATGATTTCTAAACTGCCATCACTCCCTCATTTTCAAGCCCACCTACACAAATCTTATATCAAAATGTTCAGCTATCCCTGCTGCCACTAAAAAATGTGCACGGCTAAGCCATAGTCCTGATAGTTTGCACAATATGACCATTTGTTTGCAACTCACGCCGCCCATTGACTTTCATTGAAACTCCACTCTAGCCACCTCAAATTTGAAGGGCAATTTCTAAACTGCAACTGTGCCTTCATTTTTAATATTTCAGAGACATACTATGCATCAAAATGTAGGTCTGGGTCTTGTGATTCTCACAATATAAAGCTCTTCGGTGTACAACCGTTTGAAGATGGCAACCGCCAGTGAAGTGAGCAAGTTGGAGCAGTTTGTTTTTAACCGCTCTTCTCTGTCCTTGCTGTAGAGTGAGTTACCATAGGAACCCAGGTGTGTGAGCAGCCAGCAGAGTGACAAAAGCTAGAGTGTGAGTTGTAGACTACTGGTGGAGGCAAGAACACTTCACACAATTTCCCCAGAAATTGTAGCTTTTCTAGTCTCACATATATATTCTTATTATTATAGGAAAATTTACCACCCTAACTCCTCCCACAGTTTTTACACTACATAGACAGTAATATACCGAAACGTGCGGATTGTTCCCGATTGGTGTGCTATTACTTTGTGGAACGTTTCGCAGAATGGTTCACAAAATATCGGCGTTTTTGTGGTGAAATTGGTCCCATAGGAATGAATAACGAAATGTTCAAAACTAGAGTGGGAGCTGAAAAATCAGGACATGATTTCTAAACTGCCATCACTCCCTCATTTTCAAGCCCACCTACACAAATCTTATATCAAAACGTTCAGCTATCCCTGCTGCCACTAAAAATGTCCACGGCTAAGCCATAGTCCTGATAGTTTTCACAATATGACCATTTGTTTGCAAGTCACGCTGCCCATTGACATTCATTGAAACTCCACTCTAGCCACCTCAAATTTGAAGGGCAATTTCTAAACTGTGACCACTCCAGTTGTAGACTACTGGTGGAGGCAAAAAAACTTCACACAATTTCCCCAGAAATTGTAGCTTTTCTAGTAATATATATTGTTTTTGGTATATGCACATAAACATTGTGCATAACCTTAGTACTTATTCTTTGTCAGCTCCTGTTGTGTTCTAGTCCATACAAACACTAAGAAAGGTAGTGGAAGTGTGGACAACCAGTGTAAATCCTTTTACTTGCTATTCTGTATTCTCTTTTATAAAGATCTCTCTGCTCACCAGTTACGTTTCCATAGTGTATGCTATTCCATATGTAATGTTTCTGTAAGATATATATATATAATATATACGGTAGATATTAGATATATATAATATTTTTACAACATTATTACTAATACTGTCTGCATTAAGTATTAGTAATCTTCTGGTACGTTATGTAACATTACGGGAAAGGAGGTGAGAAAGTACGCAGTACACGTCACTTTCTGTAAAGTACATAGGAAGGGTTGGGGTGCCACAGTGGGAGAAGGACAATGGTCACATGCTACCTCAGTAATATCAGGCCAGGTCCATTTTGTCTGTCTGGTATTTAGAGGTCTAGGTCTTTTATTATAGCAAAAGTATGTCAACGCTGGTCCAAACCAAGTAGGATCATCAGATGAGAGCACAAGTATTCCAATGTCTCACATCCGTTATAAGGGACATTGAAGCTAGCCTGGTAGAATAACAGGAACTCCACCCAAGTCTAAGAACTGATTTGCTTTGCATTTCTCCCTGAACCATCTGCACCATCTTCCTGTTATGATAAGCTGAGTGGTGAAGGTGCACACCGAAGAATTTATCATGTGGACGTTTCACACACTTTGCTCTTACACCCTGTTGTGTTTTGTTCTTTGCAGATTTCCCAACTTTAAGCACTAAGGAAAGTAATCTGGTAATACCTTCCAACAGTACACTAAACATTACATGCAGGTATGTCATAGATATACTGCAAATACAATGTTTATTCTGGTTTGATACTTCAGATATGTTGGATGCCATGTGTTGGTTTAAATGCTTTTTCCGTGACTCAGTCTTCATTTCTGTTACTAATGATTGCCTTCTACAGTTGACCACTACAATAGAAGGTCCCTTCTGTGTCCTATAGAAACAAGAGCCAGCTTGACTTTGATACTTCAAAATGAAAGCTAAAAAACTCAGATGACTTTTTCTTATCTATAGCTGAAGTGTGATCTTTCCTTCACACCTGACAATTCAGGAACCCCTCACAGGTCATAGTATATGCACCTGTAACAATATAATTGACTTTCTTGGGAAATCTGATACATACATCCCCTATACATCACTGTTCAGCCAGCTCAGTAATGTTTTAAATCAACTTTGGTCGAGTTAGATGGTTTTGCAGGGCCACCCATGGCACAAAATTTGGCTGATAGCAGCAGTTGTGGACCAAAATTCAAGCCATCTTTTGGTGCCTTTTTGAATGTTTTAACTAAATGTCTTACCACAGCTTCCAACCTCCAATTGTGTGCCCCTAATTCTGGAGGAATAGCTCACTACATCATGTGTTGCTTTTCTGGTTATCTGAAAATGTTAGTTGCTTGGCTGTCCCTTGCTTCATTTTTTTCTGAGCCACTGAACTGGAAGCATACAAGTGAAGTCAAAATGGATCTGCATTCATTTTCTGGCATTTTCAGAAGTCAGCAATGGCTACCTACATATTTCTGTCATAGCAGGTTTAATATCTTACTCTTTTGCCTGGTAAATAGTAGGTATATGCTGGTACAGTTAATTGCAGTTTCTTACACAAACTTTTATCTTGGGTATGAGACCTAATCACTATAGGCTAGGATTTTCTTGTGTTACCATCAAATAATATCAATTCTAAATATTTTCTAGAGCCTTCCAAAGATTATATTCATGGACAGAAGGTATATATTGTATATAATAGCTACAAAGTTTGGACATTTTTAATGTTAAATATTGGTTGCACAATGATAGAAAGAAATGAGGTTTAACAGCAATATACATTATATGGCTAGAATGATGCGGACACCTCTCCAAAGGATTGGGTTTGGGTTGTTCCAATGAAGGTATTGTTAATGTTACAACATACAGTACTAAGACATCTTGGACAATGGTGTATTTCCAACCCTGTGGTAATAGTATAGGGAGGTACTTATGACTGTGCCCTTGGCACAAAGCCAGCTCCATAATGACCTAGTTTGATATCCATCAAGACTTGGTTTGGGTTTAATAAGTTAGGTGTGGTGGAACACGAGTGGTCTGACCAGAGCCCCGAGCTCAACCCTAATGAACACCTATGGGATTATTTGAATGTTGATTATAGGTTAAGTCTTTTCATCCAATATTGGCACCTGAATTTACAAATGCTGTTTTGGCTTAGAGGACACATATTCCAACAGACACACTCCTAAATCTTGTGGAAAGCTTTCCCAGAAAAGTGGAGACTGTAATAAGTGCAGAGGGGACAACTCCATATTGATATCCATGGTTTTGGATTGGGATATGCAACAAGCTCATATAGGTGTGATGGTCAAGAGTCCACATACTTTTGGCCATAAAGTGTATATATGAGGGGCGTTCAAGTCAAACTCATAACTTTTTAGTTTTTCTATTAAAAGAACAAATTTCAAGGAAACTACATTTATTTTTCGGCATACTCCCCTGCTACAGTTATACCCAGTGTTTAACTAATGCCTGAACCATCAGGCATTCAGCCTGCTTCACTTCGTCATCAGTGCTGAAATGATGACCTCCAAATAACTCTTTTAGGAGTGTAAATCACTCGGAGCGAGTTCTGGGCTAAGGGGGATGTGGCAATACCTCCCAGCCAAGTTGTTGTAATGTGCATGTAGTGCAGCAAACAGTATGAGCTCGAACCAGGCCGTTCTTTCCACAAATTCGTATGCACATGACTCAGAACACGACAGTAATATTCTAGGGTGCACCGAAATTTCGGTGGCCAAAACGTTTCAGGTGAAAACAACCCCTATCGGCCATTATGAAAATAAGCACCGAATCAGGTGCTGAAAATAACCCCGCCCCTTCATCGCTGCCGCCCCTCAATGCCACCTGCCCGACACTGCCACCACACACCACCACTTGGTAGTTCTCAGCCTTACCTGAGAAACCACGGAACGATCCCAGTGCTGGGAATAGAGATAAGTGAAGGAAAGATGGCCTCCACTCATCTCTATCCCCTTGGAGGACCGAAGCAATGTCACTTCTGGTTCCTGCGCCTTTTAAACAAGGCCATTTTACTTTTTTTTTTAAAGCACTAGATCAATGCTTTTTTTGATCTAATGCTTTACATTGTAGAAGAGAGATGTGGGGTCTTATTGACCCCATATCTCTCCATAAAGAGGACCTGTCACTAATTATTTCTATCACAGGGGATGCATGCATTTCTTGTGACAGGAATAAAAGTGATTACATTATTTTTTTTAAAGGGACAGTGTAAAAAAAAAAAAAAAGTTTAAAGTGCCCCCGTCCCCCTGTGTTTGCATATAGTGGTGAATGCCTACATAGGCCACACCCACATATGTAAATGGTGTTCAAACCACACATTTAAGGTATCTCCTTGAACATAAGAGCAAGAGCAATAATTCTAGCACTAGACCCCCTCTGTATCTTCACGCTGGTAACCTGTAGTAATTTTTAAAGGGTCACTCATGGAGATTTTTAAGTATGATAGTGTGACGCCATTCCACGAGCGTACACAATTTTAAAGCATGACATGTTGGGTATCTATTTACTCACCGTAACTTCATATTCCATATTTTGCAAAAAAATTGGGGTATATATTGTGGGTTTTTTTACATCATTAAAGCGTATTTTTTCCAAAAAAAATATATTAATTTTTCCATCCATTTCGGTTTCGGTTTTCGTCCAAGTGCATCCTGAAGTTTTGGTTTTGGCACTAGAATTTTCATTTCGGTGCACCACTGTAATATTCAATGTTGATAGTGCCACCACGGTATTGAAAATCCACTTGAATAACACCAGGTTTGTCCTAGAAGACACTTGCCATCACTTCACCTGCAGACGCAATTGTTTGAAATTTTTTTGGTGGTGGTGAGTCCGCATGCTTCCACTGCTTTGATGCTTGTTTTGATTCTGGAAATGATGAAACTTCATCACCACATGCTGTTCCATGCATGCACTGTTGTCTGCAAACTTGATTACTGGTCTGTGGACTGGCGCACGACATGTGCACCGCCTATCAGTAATAGGAAGCACTTGCCACTTACTACTATGCGTAGTACTGCCACAATAGCATCCCTTTTTATACCCATAAAATGAAAAGCCTGGTTTGATTGGAACGATTCTCATATATTTACACATGTTGAAGTAGGAAAAACGTGACTTTCATATTACTTTTTAACATAACAAATTGTATCACTTATACAAGCTGTATTATGATTATTAAAGGACGCAAGCCAGAAATTAACAGGATGATGCATGTCCTTTATTTCCTAGTGGGAAGCAGCCAGTAGAGTGGTCGTGGTCTGTAAATCTCAGCACTAATGATAGCCGTATATCCCTGATTCAGTGTAATGAGAATGTCTATTGCCAAATCCTTGTGGTGAGAGAGCTCACAGAAAATGACACTGGAATGTTCATGTGCTTCTACGAAGGAAGCAATGCTAACTCAACTGTCTATGTGTCTGTCATGGGTAAGTGGATTTGTATTTTACTTTTAGATTGTATGCACACTGTGTTGCACTCTCCATCTTATTGAGCTACAAAATCACCTGACAAGAAGCTACAGTTAGGTCCAAATATATTTGGATACAGGCACAATTTTAGTTTTTTCAGGTAATTGCCAAAACATATTCAAGCTACAGTTATAATGGATATGGGCTGAAAGTGCACACTCTCAGGTTTACTTTGAGGCAGAAAGACCCACAAAAAACAACTGAAGACAGCTGCAGTTAGAGCCTAGCAAAGCACCAGAAAGGAGGAAACCCAGTCTTTGGTAATGTCCATGGGTTCCAGACTTCAGGCAATCATTGCCAGTAAAAGATTCTCAACAAAATATTAAAAATTAACATTTTATTTATGATTATATTCATTTGTCTAATTACTTTTGGTCCCTTGAAAAGGGGGGGATGGCTACTCTTAAGAGCTGTAATTCCTAAACCCTTCCTCCAATTTGGATGTACATACCCTCAAATTAAACCTGAGAGTGTGCACTTTCAGCTTATATCCATTATATAACTATAGCTTGAATATGTTTTGGTAAATGCCTGAAAAAAAAAACTAAAATTGTGCCTGTGTCCAAATATACAGTTAGATCCATATATATTTGGACACAGGCACAATATTTATACTTTTGGTTCTGTATGCCACCAGAATAGTGTAAAACGAAACAATCCAAATGAATTTGAGGTGCAGACTTTCAGCTTTAATTCAAGGGGTTGAACATAAATATCAAGTACAAAATTTAGGAACTGCAACCATTTTGATACACAGTCCCTCCATTTTCAGGGGCCCAAATTGGACAAATTAATATAATCATAAATAAAATTTTCATTTTAAATATTTTGTTGGGAATCCCTTACTGGCAATGACTGCCTGAAGTCTGGAACCCATGGACATTACCAAAGACTGGGTTTCCGACTTTCTGATGCTTTGCCAGGCTCTAACTGCAGCTGTCTTCAGTTGTTCTTTGTTTGTGGGTCTTTCTGCCTTTAGTTTTGCCTTCAGCAAGTGAAATGCATGCTCAATTGGGTTGAGATCAGGTGATTGACTTGGCCATTGCAGAATATTCCACTTATTTTCCTTCAAAAGCTCCTTGGTTGCTTTTGCAGTGTGTTTTGGATCATTGCACATCTGTACTGTGAAGTGCCATTCAATCAGGTTTGCTGCATTTGGCTGAATCTGGGCTGACAGTATATCTCTAAATACTGCAGAATTCATCCGGGTGCTTCTGTCTTCTGTCACATCATCGATAAACACCAATGACCCAGTGCCACTGGAAGCCATGCATGCCCATGCCATCACACTGCCTTCACCATGTTTTACAGATGACGTTGTGTGTTTTGGATCATGAGTTGTTCCAAGCCTTCTCCACACTTTTTTCTTCCTGTCATTCTGGTACAGATTCATCTTAGTTTCATCCGTCCAAAGAATGCTTTTCCAGAACTGGTCGGGCTTTTTTAGATGGTTTTTGGCAAAGTCTAATCTGGATTTTCTATTGTTCAGGCTTATGAATGGTTTGCATCTTGTGGTGAACCCTCTGTATTTGCTCTCATGAAGTCTTCTCTTGATTGTAGACTTTGACAATGATACGCCCACCTCCTTGAGAGTGTCCTTCACTTGTCTGGATGTTGTGAATGGGTTTTTCTTTACCATAGAGAGGATCCTGAGATCATCCACCACTGTTGTCTTCCGTGGACGTCCATGTCTTTTTATGTTTCTGAGCTCACAAGTGCGTTCTTCTTTCCTCAGAATGTACCAAACCGTTGATCTGGCTACTCCTAATGTTCCTGCTATCTCTCTGATGAATTTGTTTCATTTTTGAAGCCTTACAATGGCTCCTTTGAATGCATGATGTACGTTTACAGCAATAGATTCCAAATACAAATACCACACTTAGAATCAACTCCAGACCTTTGATGATGAAATAACGAAGGAGTAGCCTACACCTGGCCATGAATCAGTTTTTGATTCCATTGTCCAATTACTTTTAGTCCCTTGAAAAAGGGGGGATGGCTACTCTTAAGGGCTGTAATTTCTGAACCCTTCCTCCAATCTGGATGTACTGCACATACTCTCAAATTAAACCTGAGAGTGTGCACTTTCGGCCCATATCTATTATATAACTATAGCTTGAATATGTTTTAGTAAATATCTGAAAAAAAATTAAAATTGTGCCTGTGTCCAAATATATATGGACCTAACTGTATATGGACCTAAATGTATATTATTCCTTATCTATGACTATTAAGGTTATTTTTTCTAGAACTACCAAATAGGTTTAAAATTTTAGTTTCCAGTTGTTAACATCCAGGGCAGGGTTTTGGTTTATTGATCTCATAACAGTCATTAATGTTTATGTCTAGCTGAAACCTTTTAGGACATCTGTCATTTCTGTTTATGTGCACACTCCGTAGGTTCAACTTCTCTGTTTATATTAATGACCATTGTAACAGGGAAAGAAAGTGATGGGAAATCTAAAATGTTAAAGTTGTCACCAGTCCCAGAGTTGATATCTTCCATCAAGAACAACTGGACAATTTAGGTCCTGTTCACATATAGGTGACTGGGTACCATTCATCATGAATGGCACCCCAAATGCGGTGTGATTTTTCTGCGACAAACAGCATGAGAATCGTGGCAAAGCATGCTTGTAAGATCCAGCCTGACTCAGAGCCAAAATGCGGTCTCTGGGCTTGTTTGGCATGACAAACATGCATAGGGTAACACCATTCAAGTGAACGGACTGCCCTATATGTGACGCACGTTTCCGCACGCAAATCCTGATTTTTAATTCACTAGCAGGAACCTGTGTTCCCGCTAAGTGATGTGTGAATGGGGCTTTAATTCTGACACAGAATTTTATTCTGAGATAGAATAAAAGTCAGCTTAATGAATCCACTAATCTGAACTGACAAGTCAACCCACTCTAGGAGTTACCGCTGTAGGCTGGAACTACGAAGAAGTGAGTAATCTTCCTAGCTTAGATTGTTTACAGCAGTGAACATTTTCTGTAGACAGAGAATGCCTACTGTACCCAGAGTTGAATCTAGTTTTCATTCATATAATACAATATGATTATTTACATTCACTCTAATTATAACTGTCAATTTGTAGACTTTTGACTGACGCAGGATTAGTCAATCAGTTCGTTCAGAATACTACCATGAAATCTACCTTCTAACTAGGAACTAGTAATATCGCACAGATGATATTTTTAAGTAAATGCCACAAAAAAGTAACATTTGTAAACACAATGTAATGTCATCTTTAGACCAGGAATCTCCATTTGTGCGAAATGAAAACCCAAGTGTTGTGACCATCCATAGCACTGCTTCCAGCAATGAATCTGTCACCATACCATGCCTGGCCTCAAGATCTGATCTCAACATGACTCTGCGTACGGTAAGCGACACACTCACGCATTTTAAGCTGACTATGGAATTATGGATTTCTAAGTACTAATATGTCCTGGTATTTAATATGTAAGTTAAAGAAGGGATATCATTAAAAAATGTTAATGGTATGTAGCTCCCCAGGCACCCAAGTACATATATCACTTGGTGCTGCTGAAATCAAACCCTTGGATTCTAATTAGCGTGGTTGAACAGGTTTCCCCTTGCCCCCGTTCAACAACGCTGCTAGAAAGGACCTGGATTTGTGATTGACAGCTCTGGTCTCTAGCAGAAGGGGCTGCTCTGGAGGCCAGCACTGCCATTTACAATGGTCTCAGCTTGCATCGCTGTTTATCTATGAGCAGCAGCTTTCTTCCATATACTTTATAAATGAGCATATATACATTTTACGAAAGGGCGGTCAGCGTTGCTTCTTTATGAGCAGCTGCTTTCTTCCATACACTTTATGAATGAGAATATATACATTTTATGAATGAGCGATCAGCACTCTTGGGCTGTGTCGTACAGTGTACCGTTCCCGACATTGTCGATTGTTCATTGTAACCTTTTGGCCAGACTGTGTATTTATCAAAGCAGTTGCTGATAGACACATAGAGCCGCAGCTCTGTGTGATCTATCACTATTATGAATAAATGATCAGTGCTACTTGTTGTTCTCTGTGTAATGTATTTGCAGCTAACTGTATACACAAAGGGACTGGCAGATACAATACGAAGGCATAGGTCATGCTTTTTTTTTTTTCATTTAAGCAGTGGGAGCTATTGTATTCTGACAGCAGGGAGAGTTCCCCGCTGTCAGAACACAGTGATCAGTGCTGCTGGCTCTAGCCGGCAGCACTGATCAGGCAAAAAAAAAACCCGACAGGCTGGTTGTACAGAAGTTGATTGAGAGATTGACTTCTGTACAACTAGACTGCTCATAGATGGATAGATAGATGCATTCCCTGCATTAAAGTATATTATTATACAGGATTTATATAGCGCCAACAGTTTGCTCAGCACTTTACGATATAACGGGAGACAATACAGCAACTATACAGCTCAATACAAGAGGGATAGGAGGGCACTGCTCCTTGGAACTTACAATCTAAGAGGGAGGGGCTAGTGTTACAAAAGGTAATAACTGTGGAGGATGAACTGGTAAGAGGAAAAGAAGATTCCATTATTAGCTGAAGGCAGGATGGGCTTCCCTGAAGAGGTTTTCAGAGATCGCCTAAAAGTGAGCAGAGTAGGCGATAATCTGATAAATTGGAATAGAAAGTTCCAGAGGATGGGGGAAGCTCTGGAGAAGTCCTGGAGATGAGCATGGGAGGAGGAGACAAGGGAGATAGAGAGTAGGAGGTCATGTGAGGAGCAGAGAGTACAGTTAGGGTGATATTTGGAGACAAGTTTGGTGTATGTATACCCAACATTTCATATTCCTGATATGCGCCTGCTGTACCATGTACTTGTATGAAAAAGTATCCTGTCCTCTTTGTATTGCTTCCTTTGTGTGAAATCCCTGGTGTTCCTGACAGTCCCTCTGTTTCCTAATGAAACTGACCACACTAAGCAGGAGAGCACAGCGTGGTCAGTTCTCTTGCCATGCTGGGAACTCAGCCTGCTCTCCTCTGACTTGTGCTGACAAACCCTGCTGCACAGCCTTTCACTGGTAAGATCAGTGTGCTGCTGTTTTTCCTTCCCCAGCTCTTATGCAGCTGAGAACGAACGGTATGCGATCACTTATAAAAAAGTGGAAAAAAGTATCTATAATGTTTTTTATCTCTATAAAACAAATGTTTTGCCTTTAATTTCTATTTTAAACTGTAAGTTGATTGCAAGTTGTATAGCTTACAATCACTTTACGTTCAAAAACACCCTACTAAGTGTTCCCCTCCATCCCTAAACACTTACATTGATTCTGCACTTTCCTGGCTGCAGCACCACTCCTCACTTTCTGCTTTCAGGGTCAGTTCACACCAAAGCACTGTGCGGGAAACCTGTGCTTTGTGCACATTTTCCACACCGTGTTCAAAACCCACTGCACTTGCGATCTGCAGCAGGTGTCAGTGTTAACTTCACAACACCCTAAACACAGGTTGCAAATGCAGTGGGTTTGCCTACCATGTGATCCGTTTGCTGTGCATTTTATAAAATAATGGCACTACTTTTGGTGCGGTCCAGCCCAAATTCAACTTATTCAAATTAATTATCTGAATCTCACTGTGCCTGAATCACATGTGAATCCCACAGGAATGTGTATTCCTCGCAGGAAACACTAAGGGAAGCGAGAGCCACAGGCTCCTGCTGCTGTCAGTCAAACCCCTGTAAGGAAGCAGTGCGGGTGTGACCTTCCAGTGCTGTGTGTGTGTCTATGACTGCACAGGTCCATGCATAGCACATGGCTTGCTAAGGAGGCACCCATGGCAGGGAGAAGAAGGGAGAAGGGAAGAGAAGTGAATATAACCTGTTTTTTATTTTACTTTCAATATTTGTATTGATAGGTTAGCAATTATGAAAAAATACTAACAGATCCACATAAGATCAGGTCTTAAGTAACAGTTGACACCGTTTTTTATTTTTAATTTAACAAAATTAGCCTTTAGTATCACTTAAGTTGAAAGTAAATGGTGTTTTTGAGCATTCAAATCCTGTAAAAATATTTAATGGTTATTAACATAAAAATGTAATTTCCCACAATAAGCCTATGGAGTGAAGGTAGAGGGGAATTTTTTTTTTCTTTGCTATACCCTGAACTCTTAAAAGCGCATGGACTCCTTGAAAGCTGCATGAGTTCTGGACCATTCCTCAAATATTTTAAAGCAAATACTGTAGATGGATGTTCTGCTGTAGGCTTTTCAATCTACTGTGAGTCTGTCATCAGCCTTTGGAAGGGTGTCCATAGTAAGCCCATGTCGTGTTCTTTTTCTGTTAAATTGATGCCATGCCACTGCTATGTCATAGTGCATACCTTTGTCAAATGCAAAGCTTGATTCCATAGCTGTGCTTGCTGCGTGTAAATCAGAAACAGTTCTCAATTTTCATTATTTTTTAAAATAATTTATTTTTAATTTTTAGGTTTTATTTTCTGGCCCTCTCCCATGCTAAGCTGCTAAGCTATTTCACTAGATCTTTGTGCATTTACTTGCACATGCTTCAGAATTTCCCAATTCTTCTTTCAGGCCTTTGTCCATATCATAAAATATGTTCTCACTTTTATCTCTGTACCAGGTGTGACTAGAATACATTCCATGAGACCATGTAAATAATGAGCAATGTTTATTTCTTAGAAATATGCAGACAATACATTTGTTCCCAATGGACACAATATTCAGTGGCATTATCAGAAGGGGTTCACTATCTCCAGTGGATTGGTGAGGTTTGCAGATATGGTCTTCTGTGAGACAACTGTCAATGGAGAAACATACAGAACCCACGAATTTATTATTGTAGTTCAAGGTAAGAATAATTCATCAGCTCTTCAGTAATAACCATACACAGCCTATCATTTACTCTCCAATATGTTTCGACTGGTGATTATTAATTATTTTGTTTTTTTTTTGTTGTCAGATTATATGATCTGTAGACTGTTGATGAATCCGTATCCTCAGATCAAACTGGCTGTGGGGGACAGGTTGGAAATAACCTGCAAAGCTCACACTCCATTAAATGTCAGAGTCCAATTCAGCTGGGACTATCCTTCAATGATGGTAATTATAGTTGTCCCTCAGTGTATAGTTTGTTTTTTTCACACCCTAAAATAGAACTAAATGCAAAACTGTTTTCTCATTTTGGATAGAGTAAGGATTATAACCCCTGTAATTTCTTTTACCACCTGTGTACTATTGGGGATATTTGCCTTTACTTCCTGTTGCCTAGCTAAAACAGGAAGTGACAAGAAATTCCTCCATAGCGAGAGGTTCCCTTTTTTTTACAAGGGCCGCCAGAACTAGTCTCCCCATTAGAAGATTTACCCTATATTATTGTTCCGGGAGCAACCCAAAATTTGGGATTTTTGTTTTCACTTTCAGTGGTAAAAAAAACAGAGAACATGAATTGCCCCAATGGGCACACAGCAATAAAAACCTGACAGGTGTTCCAGTCCCTCTCCACTTTATCCAAAACTAAAGAAAAATGATTTGCCTGTAGGTATACATTTCTGTAAAAAAAATGAAAATGTTGGCATGAACATGCTCCATCATAGTCTGAATGTTCCCAATATCCATCATTGTCTGTGTGTGTATGTGACCAGTTCCAGAAGTCATGGCACTGTATTGAACATTAGCATGGATTCACACTTGAGTGCTTTCATGTGATTTTGGAGTGTGTTTACTTATTTTTTTATATATTTGCCTGTTTCGCTAATTATAATTTAGTTAATGTTACCTGTTTTGTTAGGCTGACCATAGATGGATCTTTATATTTTTCCTTCAGCCAGCAGGCTAAATGGGAAAAAAATAAACAGGTTTTTCCATCCACATAATTGAGTTGGATAGAGAAATCCTCCCCAATGAGATATTGTGGGGTAAGTTTATTAAAACTGGAGTACTCAGAATCTGGTGTAGCTGTGCATGGTAGCCTAGAAGCTTCTAACTTCATCTTGTTCAATTATGCTTTGGAAATAAGCCTGGAAGTTGATTTCTTTCAATACAGAGTTGCACCAGATTTTGCACGTGCCAGTTTTAGTAAATAACCCCCTGTGTTCTGACAGTGATCAGTGGTTGTAGCCCATTTGCTGCAGCCATTCATTGAAAAAATGTTTCCAACAAGCCTGTTCAACAGAAGTCAGTCATTAGTCCCTGATGAACTGGCCCAATTATAATTCAACTGTATCCAACTTTAGCTTCAAATCCATAGTGGAATTATTGTTTGCCCTCGGTTCACACAATGTTAGCCGGATGTGGGTGTGGAATTGCATCTGTTCCCTCACCCGCAAACACCCAGAGCTGAATCGCGCTCCCCTTGCAAGACTCGCGGGGCTGTCATTCATTCTGAATGGCACTCTCATGCATCTCAGCATGATTGCGGGTGTGGGAACTACAGGGCAACCTCGTGGTCAAAAAGACCATGCAGTTTTCCTGTCGCCACGTTTTCAAAAAGGTGCATGCACCTTCTTTGTGCGGAAACGTGGACACAGCCACCCATTCAAATGAATAGATGGCTGTGTCCCAGCAAACGCGGGACACACGGTCTGCAATATTGTGAACCGAGGGTAAGAGTTTTACCAGTACAATAGTCCAGGGGACATGCCCTAACATTGGAGCCTTTACCATCATCTGCTAACTTTTGTTTTGACACCTTGTAAGACAAAGGGGCATAGCTGGAGAAAGGAGGGCTGATCTTAAATTACAGGTAGTGTTCTATATGACAGTACTTATTTTCTCTTTGTAATAGAACAAAAGTACGGTTGTACTTCTTTTTGTTGGAACATGACTGAAGTGAAGAGTATGATGTTTGTGATTTTAGAATAATGGAGTTGTTCAAGGGAAGCTAAATCATGCACCAAGTGAAATGGAGCAGTTAAGTACACTAACCATAGAAGAGGTAACTTTGAGCGATGGAGGGAACTACAGCTGCACAGCAGATTCAAGTAAAATGAATAAAACTAACAGCACCACAGTCATCGTCTATGGTGAGTACCTTATCATGTCACTTCTCCTCAGAGCCACAGTCATGGCTATTGCCTGGGTTGGATTTATGTAAGGACAGCTGTGCCACTGGGGCATGGCTTGGGGCATGTTTCCTTGGGAAGCTCCATCTGGCTCATAGGCCTGTTTCACACAGGATTCAACTTGTGTAAGAGCAGTGTGAACAGCAAGCTTTGACAAAGCATTTGCAGAGCTTTCAGCAAGCTTTGTTGAAGCCTTTAAAGTACCATTCAGCTCTAGTTTGTAAATGTTGAACACAGATCCCAATGAGAGTGCTGATTGCCACTTTAACCACCTCCCGCCCGCCATATAGTCCAATGACGGGCACAAGGTGGTTCTCTCGTTCTGGGAGGACGTCATATGACATTCTCCCATGCTCACCGCGCATGCGCGGCTCAGGGAGCGCGCATCCCGGCGATCGGAGATGCACTGTGTCCCTCGGACACAGTGGATCACCGATCCACGGAAAGAGCCGAAGATGTTGGCTCGGTCATGTGATCAGCTGTGTCCAATCACAGCTGATCACATGTAAATAGGGAAATGCCGGTTATCTGCTTTTCTCTCCTCACGAGCTGTCATGCTGACAGCTCGAGAGGAGAGGAGAGCCAGTAATCGGCATTCCACGGAGGGGACCTCTACACTGATCATCAGTGTAGCCCCAACAGTGCCACCTGTCAGTGTCCATCAGTGCCAGCTGTCAGTGCTCATCAGTGCCACGTGCCAGTGCCCATCAGTGCCAAATCAAGGCCACATATCAGTGCCTAACAGTGCACATCAATGCCACATATCAGTGCCCATCTGAGCTGCCTTTCAGTGTCACCCATCAGTGCCAGTCAGTGCCACCTATCAGTGTTGCCAATCAGTGCCACCTATCAGTGCCAGTCAGAGCAGGCCTATCAGTGTGCATCAGTGCAGCCTATCAGTGCCCGTCAGTGCCGCCTATCAGTGCCAGTCAGTGCCGCCTATCAGTTCCATATATCAGTGCCATATATCAGTGCTGCCTTTCAGTGCCCATCAGTGATGCCTGTCAATGCCCATCAGTACCACCTATCAGTGTCCATCAGTGCAGTCTATCAGTGCCCATCACTGCAGCCCCCATTAGCGCACATCAGTGAAGGAGAAAAATCACTTATTTACAAAATTCTATAACAAAAACTAAGAAAACATTTTTTTTTTTCAATTTTCAGTGGTTTTTGGTTTGTTTAAGAAAAAGTAAAAAACCCAGAGTTGATTAAATACCACCAAAATAAAGCTCTATCTGTCTAAAAAAAAAAAGATAAAAATTTCATATACAGTATAGTATAGGGTATAGGGTACAGTGTTGCATGACCGCACAATTGTCATTCAAAGTGTGACAGCACTGAAAGCTGGAAATTGGCCTGGGCAGGAAGGGGGTATAAGTGCCCTGTAGGCTTGTGGTTAAGCAAGCTGCTAGCAGGGTCATCTGATTGAGATCTGTAGTTGTTATAACATTGGTAGTTCATTTTGTAAACTGATTAATTTTTATAGGTCTGTTTATTTGGGAGCCATGGACTAAATATAGACTGTAGATTTAAATTTATGCGGATGTATATTTATTTATTTTTGACATGTGGACACCTAGTGCACATTTGTAATGGCATCCCAACACACGTACAGCTACAGCATACCATTAGACATGGAGGAGCCTTGTGGTATACTGTAGGAGTCATTTTTTTTAGTCCCTTCCAAAATGAATAAGGCTGTCTTAATACACTGCACTTGTGAAAAATTGGGCATTTACTTGTTTTCATTGTGGACATGCCAACATTTATATTTATTTATTGTCACTGCATTTGTTCATTTAGCTTAAAGGCTCATAAGCACTGGTGCTCACAGTGCAGCATCCATTCACTTGTATTGCAACAACACATAATGTATGCGCAATGGACTGCGTGTTATTTTCTTTCTGTTCTTTGTGCTCAAAACAATTGAATCTAACCAGCATCACGCTGCAGTGCATACAGTAGAAATCACACACCTTGACTTGGCGCACTGGATAAATGGATGCATTCTTTGGTCCATGGATGCGCACTGAAAGCCACTAAATGCATGTCAACATGACAAAAACATGAATGTCAGCAAATAAAAAAAAAAAGGCCCTTAGGCTACCCTTATCACAGACCTCTTCATACTACAGCCATGCAGGCTTTTTGGATGTCACACTTACGAGAGGTTCCTAGACTTTTTATACATTAATGTCATTCAAATGTATGCTGAATGCTATATCTACTTGCACAAATAACTGTGTAGCCAGAAAGTTTTTGGGCCTTCTGTGCGTCTTGGCTCCATAACAGTCGTATTGTGTGGTATGGCTATAGTTAATCCATTTACGGAAATTCAAACAGAAGATCTCTACTTCCCCAGCCTAGCTGGGGCTCTACCAACATTATGGTGTTGCTGGATTTCCCATAGAAATATAAAAAGGAAGTGCTCCGACGAGAGAAACCAGGAAACTCAGCCCACAGCAGAGCCGTGGCAGTCACATTAGGGTTGGGTGTAGGCAGAGAGCTACTATCCAGGGTTACAGACAACAATAAAGACCTAGCAGGAGATTGCACCCTACATTGTTTCAGCCAAAACATAAAACATTGGATAGCTGGATGTGTTTTCCACATCCACTTGCTATATGCCTAATAATAAAAAAAGCAATATAGAAAAAGATCACTATGTTCCTCAGCTCAGGTTTTAACTTGTTTTACATTTTGTTAATTGCTTTATGATTTGATCAGGTGACTTCAGTAACTCTTTCACACTATAGTATAAAGTGCAGCATGGTTGATATTCTAAACAAATGTCTTTTTCAGAAAAACCATTTATATTAATTGATGACATGGAGAAGGTGTTCATAGTGAAAGCTGGAGATCGTGTCAAGATACCAGTGAAATTTACAGCATTTCCTGATCCTGAGGCTAAATGGTAAGAGCTCTTTCCTAAAGTCCTTCTGAAAGGCATTCATATGTTTCATTCAAGAAGTAATATTGAGTAATACTGCGGTGCCTTCCATACAGGTTCAAAAATGGTAAAATCTTTCACACTCACAAAACACCATACCTCCTATCTATCAATGAATGCAGTGAAAGGGACTCTGGCAATTACACAGTTGTTCTTAATAACCCACGTACAAAGGATTATGAGAAGTACAGTTTCCAGCTCATTGTACACGGTGAGTTAATTCTTCCCAAAGAAAACAAGGAAAAAATGTTTTAATGTACAAAAAAAAGTGAAAAGAGAGGATAAAACCCACTTTATCTTTCTCTCTAGTCCCTCCACACATATGTGAAAAGGCAGTATCTACTTCTGTGGAATCAATCAAGTTTGGCAAACGTTCTACCTTAACTTGTACTGCATCTGGGATTCCAGCACCAGTTAACATCCAGTGGACATGGCAACTGCTGGAGGAATGCATCCCATCATCTCAGTAAGTGGACTGCTCAGGTCTTGTAAATATGACATTCCCCTTTAAAACTCATCCAAAACCCAACTTCAGCCAGTTATTTTTTGTTTTTGAGTGGGTACGATTCAGATCTTTTGTTAAGTTTGTGCTGTTTATGTTACTTGAATGACTTACCCTCACTTCCTATCTCTTTCACAAAGTATCACAAGAACAGAAAAAAATGTGATATCTCTATGGAGGACATGAACATGATAAAAAGCCTCTTTATTTAGTAAAGTGCTGAAGGGTTAAAATAATATGTCTAGTTTTTATGTCTTCTTGTGCCAGTGACACTCACACTTCTTATTTCTTGTCCCAATGTCACAGGGGCAGTGATTGAGGGCAAATCTCTGCAATTAGGACACAACCAGCATGAACATGACACAAAGTTCAGACTCTATGGCTGGCCATAGATGGTGGAAATTTCTTTCCTGCAACTACAGGTTGCAAAACCACTCGAATCCCTCCTCAACACAGTCAGTGTTGACAGGTGAATCCCTCCCACCAAGCTATTGTGTTCTCCTGGCAGGGACAGTAATTATTAGACAGTGACAGGGGCGGACTGACAACTCATCGGGCCCCTGGGCAATAGGTGATCATGGGGCCCCTGTGTCCTTGCTCAAACACAAAAAAGCCTATGGAAAAGGTACCAGGGTTATCTCATGGGGCCCCCTACTGACCCCGGGTCCTCGGGCAGTGCCCGAGTTTCCAAATGGTCAGTCCGCCCCTGGACAGTGATTATTGCTAGCAGCTAAAACAGCCGCTGATGATAATTGCATGTAAAATCCACCAGGCTGGTGGTACCCAAGTTGATCAATA
Organism: Staurois parvus; assembly: GCF_062004578.1. Lineage (NCBI taxonomy): Eukaryota > Metazoa > Chordata > Amphibia > Anura > Ranidae > Staurois > Staurois parvus. Next base: position 3,084,818 of record NW_028317867.1, on the reverse strand, counting down.
GATGATAGTTGATCATACATGGTTCGAATCTCAGCCGTATCCTCCTGAACTGGCCGAGGTTCTAACCAGCTGTGGCCTGGCTTAAACCCTTTCTGTGGGAAATTAAAAATACAATTTTCACTGGAATTCTGTTCACCTTTAGGTTATAAAAATCTGAAGGAACCCATAAACACGAAATGGCATTTAAGTGTACAGGCAGTCAGTCTGTTCTTTTGGTGTTAACCTCATCAAACTTCTTTGGTGGTACTCTCACACAACAGCCATTGCCTATTTTAGTCAACTGTGGCCGTTTCAGATAGAGGTCATCTCATGTCTGTGGATACCATTAAAGTGACTGATCATGCTTCTAGTACATTTAAAGTTTACTACCTAGAGTGTCATACCTTTGCCTGTTCAGAGTGGCCCAGCATTCAACCATAGCAAAGTTCAATGAAGATACCTCTAGATGCCTTTCTATATGCTGTTAGATTTCTGATAGTCTCTTTAAGCTAGACTTGAATGGTTTGTTTAAGGTATTCTATGATAGATCTATGTGCAAATAGACAAATATTTCAGTAAAAGCTTTTTATTGTAATCCTCCAAAACAGATAAATAGACCCTGTGCATAAACCCCTATCTAAAAACTATAGGCAAGCACAGCAGGGCCCTAATGTCAATAATGAAACTTGTTTTTGTCTAACATAAAGGTCAGTTACCGAAAATGCACTTCTAGGTGCTAAAAAATATTTATCATACTGTATGTATATATAACACATCAACCCATAAACAATGATGCCTATAGCACAATTAAATGTTGAAGAAAAAGTGACAAGTTCCTTTAGTTCCAGAATGTCAAAGTTGCAGAAAGTTAGTATACCACCTTGTATAATGGTGTTATTATTATTAGTAGTATACAGGATTTATATAGTGCCAACAGTTTGCTCAGCGCTTTACAATATAACGAGAGACAATACAACAACAATACAGTTCAATACAAGAGGGTTAGGGGCCCTGCTCCTTGGAGCTTACAGTCTAAAAGGGAGGGGCTAGTGGTACAAAAGGTAATAACTGTGGGGGATGGACTGGTAGGAGGAATAGAAGATTTGCCTAAAAGTGAGCAGAGTAGGCGATAGTCTGATAAATTGGGGTAGAGAGTCCCAGAGGATGGGGGAAGCTCTGGAGAAGTCCTGGAGATGAGCATGGGAGGAGGAGACAAGGGAGCTAGAGAGCAGGAGGTTATGCGAGGAGCGGAGAGTACGGTTTGAGTGATATTTGGAGACAAGATCGGTGATGTAATTTGGGATAGAGTTATAAATGGCTTTATATGTTATTGTTAATGTTTTGAAATGTATCCCTTGGACAATGGGAAGCCAGTGGAGGGATTGGCAGAGAGGGATTGCAGATACGAAACAGTTTAAATGGGTGTTAAATAGGACCATACACAATCTCACTTCAACAATTCAACACAAGTTGGTGATGATGTATAATAGATTCTTCAGTTCACAGCAACTGTACTATATGCTTGCAACAGTGTCATTGAGGTGTGAAAATGTCAGGGTCATCAAAGAGGGAAATTGAGCCTGCATCCATCAAGCACTGTATGCACATGGATAACCAGCTGAACATCAAATAGCAATGAACCCATGGAAGTCCCACCAAGTAGGCTTGAATGACTGTTCTCCTGTATGGCTGCATAGGCATAGATACATTGCCCATTATTTGATAGGGGTTTATGCACAGAGTCTAATTAGCCTGTTTATCTATAAAAATGTGATCTCTTTAAGCTAGCCATTCCCAAGCCTAAGGGAAGGTCATGGAGTGTTTAATAGTGTTAATGATGACAGAGGCATCTTCTAGTGTTCTGAAAGCCTAGTACACACAATCAGAAAATTGTACAAAAATTCTCACATTCAAAGCGATTGTATGATAATGTGATCGTTAGTACACAGCTTTCGTCCAAAATTGATTAAAGGGACAAGCACAAACATGTTTCTCATACAATACCAGATCATACGATTTTCATTTAATCAGTACAGTTTTTGTCCTGAAATACAATACAAATACATTACAACTCTTACAAATTTTTATTTTGTCATAGAAGAATTTTCATAACTTTAGTAACCTCTTCACTTTCGATATGAGACTAGCATGCAAAATAAAAAAGGAAGATCATTTGTTTATTATTCTCATTGTGTGTATGGAGCTTTAGTTTGAGTCATTTTGTTGGGATTACAGAAGTGGCACACTCCCAAACTCTTTGTTTTATCTAAGAGAACACTACTGTAATGGATCTCTATCTGATTAGCTCACCCATAGGTACTTCTCTGTGAATGAACATTTTATCTCGTCTTTTTTGGTACAGTAGTTTGACATCATAATTAAGCTTGAAATGCTTGGTGTTATCTGGGTGAAAGGCCATTTGAGAGGAAACGTGCTGATTGATGCACAGATGACAGACAAGGATCCTGTGCTAAGCCCACATGACTTCCCTTATCAGACCCCTGCACAGGTCCAGGCTTCCTGCTTTAGAGACCAGAGTATTCTGCTTTCCTGCTGTTGTTGACCAGGTGACTTCCTTTAACATCTTCCTTTGGAACCATTGCACTTCCTACCATCCCACAGAAAGGTCTTTTAGAAGGCTTTTGTGGCTCTTCTATTTAGCTTCATATGGAGAATTAAGAACTTATGAATGAACCTGTTTTTTCTATCTTCTACGAGTCCCCGCCTCTGTTTCCTCCCTTCCAAATATGGGATCTAATTTTGGAAAGGATGTCGGCTGTTCACCTTTTCACCCGGATAATACTATTTATTTACCATGTATTGATCTTGACATGCTTCATTGATCTAGAATGCCACATAAAGCTCAAGTGTCTTTTTTATAGATTTTTGTTATGTATGCTGATTAATGCGTGTGTTATTAAAAGGTCTACATTTCCTTTTATTCAGAGTGCAAGGTGAAAAGAGGAATACTTACAGCTGCCCAAACTGGAGGAATATTCCAGACAAACATGGAGGCAATACAATTGAGATGCATGAAACTCATACAGATGTCATAGAAGGAAAAAAAAAGGTGAAAACTTCACTCTTTCAATCAACATTGACTATTTTTAATTCTTGAGCTGCTAGCATTAGTAAATAGATAGGACAGTATATCATATTTACTTGGTTTAAACTGTTTTTTTTTACATTTCATTAGTTACTTCCTAGATTCCATGCCTAGGCAAATGATGTCATACATCCCAGCAGTCTTCAGGAGGTGTTTTCTCAGCTAATCACACCCTCCTGCCTGTATGCCTGAGCTAAGGGCAGATGGATTCCAAGAAGTAATTGCTACATGATCATCTGCCCTTACTCAAGATGGCCATGGCCAGAAGTGTTATGATTTCTTAGAAAAATAAAGCATGGGCACATGGATGGATAGAAAGTTTGCTTTGAATATTAAAAATAATTTAATAGCCCTTTTGGTTTGTGATGCTCAGATAAAGTGTAGTTCTTCTTTATTATTTTTTGATATGCTTTAAAGGGGCAATAGGTGAGAAAAATTGGGCCTAACATGCTAATATGAAATATATATGTAAATTGTATAATCCCCTATTATCACCATCAAGAAACCCACCCTAAGCAATGATGTACAGTGGTTGCTGCTGTGTGTGCAATCAATGTTGTGCTCATTAAAAATCAGAAGATAGTATATGGGATAATGTGCCCCCTTGTTTAATCTTTGGTTAAAAGGCATTGATGACTAAGATAACCTTTGAAATCCTGTGTCCTAGGTGTGGACAACATTCATTAAATAGTGGATTTATGTGTCCAAAAAATAAAGATTATGTAAGTTTATAAATAATCAAATTTCTCCATGTATGGCCACTTTTAAAGCTAAACTCCAGGTAGATACAAAGGCACATAATAATGCAGTTAGGTAGTCATTAATAAATCATTAAATGTATTTTGTTGTTGCAGCCAGTGTAAGTGACTGGAATAAATACAGTATCAGCTTCTTGTTCTCCTCTGTACAGCAACATTAACACACTCACAGTTGGAGGGGTAGGGGCAGGACTGGGAGACATGCAAATATCCACACAAAGAACATGGTGATAGGAGGATAGAGCAGAGAGATAGCCTCATCTGTTTGCTGCTGCTCTTTCACTGTCATTTAGAAGGCTAGGAATAAGAAAAAACACTGCCTTTGCTAGAGTCTTCAGCTATCACAGAGAAAGTAATGTTAGGATGGGAAATATAGAAATGCAAATCATTTAGCTGTTAAATGGCTTCTATATACAGTGAATATATATATATATATATATATATATATATATATATATAGTGTGAGATAGTGAAGAATTAGCCCAGGAATTAGCTCAATAGTGGGTTGTGCGTGACTCCCTGAGCACATATATAAATAATCAGTGTATTTAGCTACTTGTCTGGAATTGAGCTTTAGAGTAACTTGAGAAAATAACTATATATAATGTTGATCTTTAATCTTCTTAAAGAAGAACTCTGGGCAAATTTGCATGGGTTAATTGCTCGTTTTTTTCTAGGAGATTTCAGAGCAGAGGTATACTCACCTAATATGCCGATCCTTCCAGCGCAAGGTCCCTGCTGCTCCTGCCCCCCTGTATGCTAGCAGTCTTGTGAATGGACTGTTCCTGATGTCATCTCACCCATAGACCATTGATGTGAGGACAGCAGGAACAGTCCATTGCTGGATGCGGGGAGCACAGTTTTCCAGAGAATCAAAGGATCGGTTTAGTATAGCCTTTCAGTGCACCCCTCGACAAAACAAGCAGTTAACCCATGCACGGGCACAGTCCCACAGCATGGGAGGAAGAAAAAAATTTAATGGAGCTATGCTTTAATAAAACATCAACATCACTAATACCCAGCTTTTGTTTCCTTTCTTTAGACTGTGAGCAAGCTGTTTATTGCAGCAGCTAATGTTTCTGCAATTTACAAATGTTCGGCCACAAATGAAGTAGGAAAAGATGAACACACCATTGCTTTTCTTGTTACACGTAAGTTTAAAAGAAAAACAATTTATTGCCATTATTCTAGATTAAACTTTGAGGTCATTAAAAAGTGTACATTTTATTCATGGCCATCAGTCTTGGGTTTACTTCAAATCCTCTTTTACCTAATCTGGTATTTGAAACAAACAGAAATGTGTGGAATTAATACAAATGCCCCTCTTTCAGTGTTCTTTTACATCATGAGTTTCACTATAAAATTGTTACAGGGCTGAACAGACATTATAGCAAGACCAGCCATGATCCCATGTTTTAAATATTGATTTGATTGGGCAAAGATTTAGTGAACTTGTACACCAATTAATTGCCTTCATGTACAAAACTGATAGAAAACAAATAAACTGGCAAAGGAAATAACTGGTTTTCCAAGAAAATGCAAAAATTCTCTGCAGACCAACATTATTGACATTATTGAGTTATTTTATGACAATCACCTATGCTAGTGGGATGGGGATTCACCGTAACGTATTTGTAAAGGATGGTACATCACTAGTGAACAGGATGATGACAAATTTTCTGGAATTTTTTTCTAGCTTTTGCAAAAAGCAGTCATTCACATTTCTCATTTATTTAGTGAGGTCAGCTGAAAAATGATCATATCTATGGCCAGTCAGAGGTTCTTTCATCCTTTAGTCAAAGCAGTTTTTCCCCACTTAGGACCCTTGTTCCCATTGCATGATTTCCACAAGTGACTGGGCTGTAGGGAAGCCATGGAGTGCATAATAATATACATAGTAGATGCAGCTGGTATGGTAGGGATCAATGATAATTGTGATAGTTGTCTGTTGGTTAGTGCAGTAGGTGCTCAGCCTAAAGCCAGGTACACACTAGAAGATTTTTTTTTTCATTCAACCCGATGAGAAAGAAAGAAAGAAAAGAAACCTGAAATTGCCTTACTAACACAAGCAATGTTAAGGCGGTGATATCCTCCGCTGTGCCTTTGTGTTCTGACAGGAGGACTCCCCCCTACTAGAACACACTGATCAGCACTGGCAACTATTGGCTCAAGGCACTGATCGGATGTGGGTCGGATGTTGATTTATCAGCATGCCCGCTCGACAGAAGCTGTTCATGAAACCGGCTTCTGTAAAACAGACAGCTGTGCACACGAGCTGAAAGTCGGCCGGTTCGGCAGGATTTCGGCTGATTTTCAGCTCATGTGTACAAAGCTTTAGAATGTTCATAGACTGTGAGCAATGGCTCTACTGACTGAAAATGATGGCATTCAGATTTTTTGATAAGGCAGTTTAAGGAGCAATAATGATGTACACAATATAGTAACCAATATCAAATAATCAAATTTCACTTTAAGTTGTCAGCACAATGCAAGATGATTACTTTTGTCTTTCAGGGGAGCTCAGCATCAGCATGAACCCTGAAGGCAAGCTCACCGAACAGGACAATGTGACCATCAGATGCAACGCTGATAGAGATACATATGAGAAACCAGCCTGGTTCAAGCTGCGCTCTGCTAGACCAGTATCAAAAGTCAGCTGTGAAAACTTAAATACTTTCAGTAAAACGGAAATGGATTCCTCTATAGTGGATACAAATGGAGTAAATGTCACCTCAGAGCTGTATTTACAAGACATCTCTTGGCGTGACCATGGTGTCTATATGTGTGAAGCATATAATAGGAAGATGCAGAAGAAGGAATGTTCTATCATAGAATTAAATATTCTCGGTAAGACTGTTATTTGTAATACCAGAGGCATATTTGTATTCAAATGCAAATAATTGAAGTCCATAAATATGCTGCATGGCATCTTACATATTCCTGTTTTCACACAGCACTGAAAGCTCCTTTTATTTACCCTGAACTGAAGAACCAGACTACCAATATTAGTGAAACGGTGGAGGTGCGCTGCCAAGCCACTGGTACTCCTGATCCAAAGATCATTTGGTTCAAAAATTCCCAGGCTCTGGTTGGAGACTCAGGTAACAAAAGATAAAAAATAATCTCATCTAAGCATGTCAGATTAATTTACTACACAGGCAGATGCCTCCTTTAGAACAATGGGTAGGGAGATATTTGTCCATCCTCAAATGAATGACTGGAGCATCTATCCCACCACAATATCTAGCTGACAATAATTGTGGTTTGTGAGTGGCACGGCTCATTCTTCCCTCTCCAAAGAAAAGGGAAGGTTCTGGCCACACTCAAACAGATATTTTCCAACTCTTTGTGTTTGAAAAAGAGCCGCTCCAACTGAAATCATGGAGGGTCTTGACTATGCTGTCTGCCATCCTAGAAATGATCACAACCTGGTGGATACTACGTTACCTTGTCATTGCAATCTCTTTCAAACCATAAAGTATTTCCAGCCAGAACATTGTTTGTAAGAAGTCAGAATGTTGTTTTTCATTTTAGATAGTTTAGAGAATGGTTAAAACACACATTTTTTATTTTGATGTCAAAGGAAAGATTTTCCTCCACTTCATATCTAGAGACACAACAGGAAGTAGATGATCTTTCCAAAGTAAGGGACATTCTCCTTAACAGCTGTCACTGGAACGAATGTCCCCATTGGAAGATGTTATCCAGAGTTCCTGGCCCAGTGACAACTCAAAGTTTTACAGTTCTCCTCAGGAAGGTCACTAACTAGGGCCAATCCAGTGAAGGAGAGAAGGCAAATTACACCATTGAGAACACATAAAGCAATAAAACATGACAGAGGTTCTAATCCCTCGTCACTCTGTCCAAAGGAAAAAAAATGACTTTAGATACACTTCAAACTATTTAGAAGTCCATCACACATACTTTGACAGTCAGGGAGTAGGGTGAAATCATCCCATTGAGCACACAGATAGCAATGAAAACCTTACAAGGGTTCTAACCATTCTTCACATGTCTAGAAATAGACTTCAGAATCACCATTGTCTCCAAATGATTTTGTTTTTCATTTTCAGGAATAATATTAAGGGAACATAACAGAGCTTTGACTATACAACGTGTAAGAAAACAAGATGAAGGGTTTTATTCCTGCCGAGCCTGCAATGATTTGGGTTGTGCTCAAGCAGAAATGTACTTTACAGTGAATGGTATGCACTGATTCATAAAAAATAATGATCTCTCTCACGCTATATATATATCCCTGTATTGACTTCCTCTTATCAATATAAAGACAGACTGTGCTTATTAATAACAGGTGTTGTGTTTATTCACATCAGTCTTTAACAATGCTCCAATATTTTAGCAATAGGCTGCATGCTTATTGACAGGATGTATTTCACTGTAAAAATCAATTTAATCCACTTATAGTTCAACATTGCTCTGAGAATATTGTTGCCAGAAGTCACCCTTAGAAAAAAGAGTTTTTTTTCTGACTTACAGTCAACTAGAGGACTGTACATAGATTTGTGCAAATGATTTAATAAAAAATAAATCTATTTTATGTTTTTGAAAAACCCTTTTTATGGTGATAGATAGTATCAGAACAATGTTCCCTACTACAGCAAAGGTGTATGCACATGATCCTCTGATTACCATAGAAGGGAAATAACACTGTTCAACAGGTAAAAAGTTTTGGGCATAAAATTAGCTAATCTTACATAATTTTGGGGTGCTGAAAACGAAAATGACCCTAAAAAATGTTGATTGGCTCTAGTTTCCATGATATATTCACCCATCTAATGACGTAAGCCATTCAAAATTATGATGCAACTTCAGCTGCATATTGCGCAATTGATACTGGTGACCAATAGAAAATTGCATGTATACTGAGATGATGCAATATTAGCCTTTAATTGCATCACTTCACTGCATAAAAGCTGCAGTATCTGTAGCTGATTGTAGTTCGACAGCGTCTTTACATTTCGTTTTATGCTTATATAGGCTACTCAGTAATGCCTCGAACTTGTGTGAATAAAGCAGATAATTTCTGCTATATCTGCGGTGAAATAACTTTAATCTCACAAAAAAGGATAACAGGAATGATTAAGAAAGCCTACAACTTGTATTTTGGCTGCAAAATAGGAGACCAGGACAAGAGCTGGGCACCACATATATGCTGCAATTCTTGTGGGACGGCACTGGAGCAATGGTTGAATGGAAAAAAGGCATCTATGCCTTTCGCTGTGCCAATGATTTGGAGAGAGCCAACAGATCATGTTAGTAATTGTTACTTTTGTATGGTGCCTCCAATTGTAAAAGGGCTAAATAAGAAGAAAAAGTTATCTGTGCACTATCCAAATATTCCATCGGCAATACGTCCAGTTCCTCATGGAGAGGGGCTACCAATTCCTAAAGCACCAGAATCCTTCGTGGTTGAGTCAAGTGAGGAAGAACCTGAAGCGTGTAGTCACGTGCAGTTGTAAGAGATAGCCCTTTCCTCGAATACAAGAGAAAAGCCAAGAGAAGCAAAACCGACACAAACTGAAGACAAAACTAGTGAGAATCCTAAGTATTAAAATGATTCAACTTAGCTTATGGCTATAATTTTTCTTGGTAATCCTATGCAATATATTATGCCATTTAGGCTTTGTTATGTAGTCAATATCACTTGCTTTATATTTGTGGAAAGACATCTATCTATATAATTATTGTGCATTATGTAGTCATTACGCCTATAGTAGAAAACTTTCCGTTTACAGAAAAACTAGAGCCAATTGACAAATTTCATTGTTATATTTGAACTCAGAATGTGAAATTCATTAAGAAATGGATCCTTTTGTTTCCAAAACTGGCAAAAAATAAAAATTTGTTGAACAGTGTAATCTGTTTACCTAAAAAACAAAAAAAGAAAAACAACAAAAACATATTCTTTGCAGATGAAAGATCAACACGTATTTACTAAAAGTCAGAAGCTCAAAACATCTTGTCAACTCATAATGTTGAAGTTTAATCTGATTATAGCGCTGAGCGAACTAATGGCGCTTTATAAATACTGTATAATAATAATAATAATATTTTGCCTTTCCTGGTTCCTCCCTCTCCCTTCATCATCAAGTTAATGAAATGTTTAAATAAAACCTTTCTCTTTTCATCACATACCTTATTTTAGACCCAGTGATGTCATCACTGAGTCTCTGTGCCTCTCTATGCAATGCCGGCAGATCATGGTTAGTGGTAGGAAACAGCAGGGTGCTGTACATAACTTCCTGAAAGCATCACATCACACTGCTTCAGTACTTGTTTTAGGAGCTTTGAGCTTTGGTGCAAGCAGTGGTCTGGCTCCTGGGAGGAGTTATGCAAATATCTGAAATCCTGTGAATGAATGAAAGAGAAGGGAAAACACAGTAAGGCTGGAAAAGTAGTGCTAGATGATGCTGGACGTCCTTCAATCAGGAATTAAGGCAGTCTCTGTCTGACTTGCTGCAGCTTCTAAAGCACACTGTGAGACTCACAGTGCATAGTAAAATCAGAGTTAGCAATTTCAGTACAGGTGAGAGGCTGGAGTTCAGGGTACAATATTTGTACATAAAGCATACCTTAAGCAGAAGCTTTTTTTTGCATTTTGGTAGTGAAGATTTTTGCCATCTATTTTCAAAAATTTGGGGAAAATTTGTTTAGGAAATTTGATTTCATGCCCTGTCCTGTTGACACAACAGGACGCAAGAGCAAAACTTTCCAAAGTGAGGGAAATCCCCTCTTTGAGAATTCTCAGTGTGTCCCTACTGGAGATTTCCCCTCTTTTCCTGTTCTGGGGAGAATTCAGAGTGTTAGATTTTAATTTCCTTTCAATTCTGGTGACAGTATTGATAGTGACAAACAGAGTGAAAATTGCCCTAACAGAGAATAAAGCAATAAAATCCTGATGGGCTCTAATGACCCTTCGCTCTATTCAAAATGTAGAGGAAAAAGTTTGGGCTTTAAAAATACTTTATTTCTTTAATACTTCATTTATTTATTTATTTATTTATGGTTAATAATGGTTTCATAAATGGTTCATAATGGAAGTTTGTTTCTTACCAGCAGTTAGGAGGCTTGCTAGATAGGATGGGATTGTGCAGTAATAGAACTAGGACGTTAAAAGCCCCATGCAATGCTAAAGTAATCAAACAGGAGAAATGTTCTGTTGAACCAACATAGCTTGCCTCATTTTCCTTAGTAATCCTCCTTTCTCAGACTTAATGGACTATGTTTGATGACTTTACAGCTACCCTAAAACAGAGAGCTGACATAAACTGTCAAATGTCCAATTGTTTCCCCCCTAGGCTCTGAAGAGAAAACAAATCTGGAGCTCATTATTCTGGTTGGCACTGGCGTGATTGCCTTGTTCTTTTGGATGCTACTTGTAATCATCCTCCGGACCGTAAAGAGGGTAATGATTCAAGATTCTCTACTGTCCATCAGTATTTGCTTGGCATGACAAATGAAAACTGACTGCAAGCCCTTTGTTTCAAGTCCTTGTCATTGTACTTATGTCAACAGACACATTTTCCCTTTCAATGCCATCAAACTGTTCCATGATTTACTAAAGATGTATTAATTTGGTTTTAATTGCAATTGCCCTTAAAGAAAACATTCCTGGGCATTCTTTTCTTGTAATGAAGAAAGAAATTAATTATGATCCGTGTGAACACTCCCTGCTGATCTCTGCTTCTTCAGCATTATACAGTAGGGGCACAAAACGGAATTATTTTGTCATTTATTTCACTGTTATGGAAAGTTGACCAGATGTGTTGTGTGTTTCCAGCCCAATGAAGGGGAACTCAAGGCTGGCTATTTATCTATAATTATGGACCCTGGTGAAGTGCCGCTTGATGAGCAATGTGAAAGACTACTCTATGACTCAGCAAAATGGGAGTTTCCAAGAGATCGCCTCAAATTAGGTAGGATATTGTTATTAAAGTGATTGCAAAGGGATTTTTAAAAAATAGATATGTTATATTTACCTGCTCTCTGCAATCGTTTTGCAAAGAGCAGCCCAGATCCTCTTTTTTCTTGGGTCCCCTGCCTTCTGAGTGACACATAACAATGGGGCACATATGTGTTCTTGATATCGAAGAGTGCTCTGTGTGTCCATTTAGACACAGAGCACAGCTTTGCCACACCCCTGCTGTCCTCAAATTAATTGCATGACAGCAGCGGGAGCCAATGACTCCCACTGCTGCCTCCATGGCCAGTGGGGAGTGAGCCAGAGCAATCTGGCACAGTGCTGGGTCGAGTTCAGGCTCAGGTAAGTAAAGGGGGGGGGGGGGGTGTACAGAAGGTTTTTTTACCTTAATGAAGAGAATGCATTAAGATGAAAAAAACCTTCTACCTTTATAGCCACTTTAATATTACTACAACTATCCAATAATGGCATAATAATATTGTAAAAAAATATTATCTGTATAATTCTTGCCCATCAGAGAAGTTTATACTCTGATGTCCACAATAAGCCAAATCTCTTGGAAAAAAAGAACACACAAACATGGGAACATATCCAAATATTAGGCTGGCCATAGGTGGATGAATTTCCCCATCCCCTCATTTGAGATGGGTGAAGGAATCCTCCCAGCTGTGTTATTGTATTCTGACAGTGGGACTCCTCTGCTATCAAAATACACTCATAAGCGCTGCAGCACCGATCAAAAGAAAAATTTCCCTCATTCCCATTCAAAAGAAGTCGGGCTTCTTTCTAACAGGAACAGCCATAGATGGATCGAAATTTGGCTGGTCCCTGCTGAATTGGACAAATTTTGATCCATCTATGTCCAGTTTTACTGTGTTTGATTGGTTCGATAGAATTTAATGACAAGTGACATGATTTTCAGTAACATTTAGCAGATTTAGTTTCCATTTACATTGCAGCCTAACAACCACTTTAAGTCTGAGTTAGAAATGATATTTATGAAATACAACACTATACACAATGTTCTTTGCTTTTATATCAAGTTAAGTATACACACCGTGGGGCTGATTTACTAAAGGAGTACAGGCTGTTCACTTACTAAAGTGCATGTTAACTTTAAAACGTGTATGTTCATTCAAGTGAATGATAGTTAATAAGGTGAATCTGTTGAATTATGTTCAAGAACAAGATTTTTGCAGCATATAATTGGTTGATTAAAGTATACATATCATTATCTTATTTACTAAGCTCAATGAACATTCACTTTCCTGAGCCAATAATCTATTATCCTTTAGTAAATGAATTCCACTGTTCATATCAGATTCTTTAAACAGTGATACCTCTTAGACCACATTGCTATCCATTTCAGAGCTATGAGTCTATCCCACAAACAACCGATTCAGCATTTATTCCTGTTTTACTAAAGATGTAAAGATTCATGACTTGGATTCATTATTTTTTATGACATTTACTCTGAAATGTATATTTCCGTTGAAATCCTTCCTTATAATGAATTCTCATTTATAATATCTTGCATTACACAGGGAAACCCCTTGGTCGTGGGGCTTTTGGGCAAGTTGTGGAAGCTGATGCCTTTGGAATCGATACAACTGGCACTTGCAAAACTGTTGCAGTGAAAATGCTGAAAGGTAAATTTGAAGTTCACAACCGATCTTAACAAATTGTTGGCTTGTTTATATTTTTATGACGGTATGTTTGTTTTAACAGAGGGAGCAACTGATAGTGAATACAGAGCATTGATGTCAGAATTAAAAATCCTCAGTCACATTGGTCATCATCTGAATGTTGTGAACTTGCTTGGGGCCTGCACTAAACTAGGAGGTAAGGACACCTCATTCTGTCTACCAGCTTTCTAGTTTTTTCATATCCTTCTCCATGCTTATTATTATAAATAAGGGGAAATCCTACCCAACGGGTACACAGGTATATAAGCATACAAAGTTTCAAAGTCTTTTCCTCCCCACCCAAATCAAATACAAACATTTTACCTGGAATTCCATTTTAACGTCAATTATTTTAAAACTTCCCTTCTATAATTGGATATGCCACAAGCTAGGTTGGATCACTTCAAAAACCACCACTGAAGTCAGCCATATAGACTAGACTTTGTTGGATTTCTTTAAAGCTTCAAAGATTGCAAAGTACTCTCACAATTCATGTTTGCAGGTTTTATCTAATATTTATAGACTATTTCCTATATAATTTATTTTTAGCATGTTTCTTTTTATGGTCTGGAGAAGTAGGTACCTGGCAGGAGGGGATGAGGTTGTCTGAATGGGGGGCAGATTGGAGGTAAACAAATACAAAAAAAAGTTTAATTTTCTTTCCCACAGGTCCACTGATGGTAATTGTTGAATACTGCCAATTTGGAAACCTCTCTGCATATTTAAGAAGTAAAAGGAATGACTTTGTTCTGTACAAGGTATTTATAAGTTAATGAAACACACAACATGTTCTTTTAATCATTAAATATGTTTACATTCCTAAGTGTTTTAAACATATTGTACTGAATTGCTGTAGATGGAGTGCTGTTTGACCTCCTTCCTGTCTCCGCCGTCTGATCCCACGGACAAGAGGCAGAATGTTGTTACACATAAAAAACGTACACATAAATGCAGCCTTAACACTGGGTAGCAGTATACATTTTGACATATCAATGTGTCTACATATAAGCAGAAAGAGTATCTGTTCCATTAGCAAAACATTTTAACCAGATCAAGTCATGTTCACTAATTTCTATTCTGGTCTAACTACATCATTCTGGTAAATACATATTAAACCAAATTTAATGCCAGAAATCATCCTATCTGCAGAGGGGAAAAAAATATCTGGATGTATAGCCAGGATGTTTTTGGGTGCTTACAATAGTACAAGAAATAAACAAGGCCTAAATTTTGAGTGTGATGTGCCATATTTTTATGGGTCAGACTTGTCTTAGTATGGGTATGGATAAAAACTATATATAAATATTTTTTTATTATTATTTATTGATAAGATTAAGTTTTTTTTTAAGAAATATGATATTAGTGTTGAATGAAATATTATACTGTTTTGGGATTCTACTCTTACAAGAATTTTTTGATTGATTTCTACAATATAAATTCCCTCCAACTCAAATGCCACCCATCTGTGATAAAGATGCTTTGAGTGCCATAGAGAGTGGGGCTGCACAGCGAGTGCATGGAAATATGAATAATGCTTCAAGCACAAGAAGTAGTGCTGTGCAGTTGAGTTTGTTACTCCTGGTTTTTGTACTGGTCCTGTTTAGCATGCACCTGTGGACTTGCTTGGCCAGATATTATACATAGACTAAATATGGATCGAAATTTGGACATTTCAGCAGGGACTGGCCAGATTTCGATCCATGTGTGGCCACTGTGGTTGAACAGAATTTAATCTAGTGATCATCTTCTGTTCAACTGCCCTGTTGGTATACTTTCCTTTGATCAGTGCCATAGGCAATAGAATGCAGTGCTGATCTGTGTATTCTGGCATTCCCCACTGTCAGAATACAATGGCACAATAAGTAGGATTCCCGCTTACAAATCAAATGTGTTGATGGGGGATTCGGGTCAGTTTTTTTCTATTCATCCTGCTGGCTGAATGAAAAAAGTGACCCACGTATGGCCAGCCTACAATTACAGGTAAGCTCTTGCTGATTGCCTTTAAGTATGATTTTGGATTGTGGAGCAAAAACAGTATGTACAAAGGCAACATTTAAATTCCATGAAACCTGCTTTCAACTTGGCCAGCATGTTGTCCACATATTCTTCCATTTACTTAGTAATAGAATATGCTCTGAACAGCATACTTCAGTGAAACTTAGTGAAAGGTGCAGACCATAGAAATGTAGCTGAATATTCAAAAGCTGAAAGCCGCATTCTCTGCTGACTGACAAGCTTATATTTTCCTGTTTTGAAGACCAAGTCTGTGAGGTACAGACAGGCCAAACAGCACTATGTGGAAACACCCAGAGATCTGAAGAAGAGACTGGACAGTATTGCCAGCAGCCAGAGCTCAGCAAGCTCTGGTTTTGCAGAAGAGAAATCTCTGAGTGATGTGGAGGAAGAAGAAGGTAGGACATTTATATTTAGTGAGGCATAACATTTTTTATATTCAATTTTTAAACCTTCAGATTGATGTAAATACTCTGTGGCCCGTTGTAGAGTATTTACATCTGTAAAAAAGAGTCCATACATATTAATTCCTTCAGGACACATGAGGCAGAGGTCTCAAAGTTTACAATATTAATAGTTTTCTTTCAAAATGAGAGATTGTCAGCAGCATGCAGTTTCTAATGGGATTTTATCTATTCTAAGTTGAAGAGGTTTGCAAGAACCAGCTCAGCATGGAGGACCTCATCTCATACAGCTTCCAGGTGGCCCGTGGCATGGAGTTTATGGCCTCACGTAAAGTAGGTGCTTCTTTTTTTGTGAGAACTTAAAGCAAAAAAGTAACTGGATAATTGGTTTACAGTGTATTTCTGAATGTTAAAGAACTGGACACAAATATCTGATCCCTCAAAAAGGTCACCATAATGGCAATTTCAGCCACAGGCAAATTTGAATGCAGACAAATGATTTATAAAAATAGCCAAATTGTATTATTATATTAAAATTCAACTGGAATATACTGATGGCACACTCATCGCCTCACTATTTGTGTTGCTGCATCTTCTGTTGGTATTGGAAGATTCCATATAAAATGGGGCTAACATAAAATTTTCACAGGTACAGTATCATGAACAGTGATGAGAACGCCAGAAAGATGTTACGCTGAAAATGCTCTTTTACCTTCTCCCCAAACTAAATAAAGTATATCTAAAGCCAAAGCTTTCTTTGAGATTAGATTATGAAATAGTTAAAACCATTACTTTTTTGTGGTCTGTGTCCCATTAGGGTCTGTGTACCATGAAACAACAGAATGCGATGGGAGATATCTCTTCTGATAACAACTGTAAATTATTGAATTTTCCATCATTCTTTATATCAATACAAATAGAGATCCAATTACTAAAGGATCAGAACATGTTCACTTCATAAAGTGAATTTTTGCTTTTCAGGAGAATGTTTATTCAACTATGTAAATGTGGAGAAAATTCACTTTGCAATGAATACCCAAGGAAAATGAACTAAAAACAGGATATTGATTGCACATGATTGGTTGATTGAAGCCAGCACAGCTTCATTTATGAGACAAGCTAAATGAAAATTCCCTTGCAAAGTGAAAAATAGCCCTATCAGACTACAATAAAAACCCAACAGTGTTCTAACTCTTTCCTGACTTCTTCTTTTTTATGGTTTACATATACTTTAATAGACATACATGAAAGTCTTCCTTAAACTGACATAAAACATGCTATTGCAACAAAATATCTGCTAAAACATATTTTTTTTTTGAAATATGAAGTTGTAAACACAAATAGTTTAATACTCAGTGCTGCTGTTTTTACAGTGCATTCATCGGGATTTGGCAGCTCGTAATATACTTCTGGCTGACAACAACGTGGTCAAAATCTGCGACTTTGGCTTGGCACGTGATGTCTATAAAGATCCAGATTATGTACGGAAAGGGGATGTAAGTAATTAGAGTTTTAGAATCTTAAATCTTTTTCTAGTGTTATCTTGTTTTTCATTATTTGCTACTAACTACTCAACTCCTCCTGAAGGCCCGGCTTCCTCTCAAATGGATGGCGCCAGAGACCATTTTTGACAGAGTCTACACAACACAAAGCGATGTGTGGTCATTTGGGGTCTTGCTATGGGAAATCTTCTCATTAGGTGAGTCACACATATATATTTCTGCCTTAATGGAGGAAAATAAATGTACAGGAAATCCGTATGTTAGTCTGACCATGATGCCATTCTTAATGATTCATCATAGCAGTTGCTGGATATAGTCAACCATTATTTATTTATTTTTGTAGTCCTTTATAAATAATTTTCTTTTGTATTGGCTAATTGGAATAAGTTGAACCAACTCCAGCCTTTAACTTCTTGCCGACCAGCCACTGTAGAAATACGGTGGCAGGGCGGCATAGCTGCGCAAAACCACGTTTTAAAACGTGATTTTGTAAAACAGGTATGGGGCACGCACGAGGCGCGCCACTGCCCTACCTGCGCCGCCAATCGCGGCCGCAGGTGTCAGTCACCGGGTCACGGCCGGTCATTACCTGCTGTGTCCCGGCGATTACCGGCAATCACTGACAGAGAGCACGGCTGCAGTGTTTACACTGCAGCTGTGCTTTCTGTCAGTTCGCTGTCAGCTCCTTACATGCTAATCCGGAGAGAAGAGTTTATATCTCCGGATCAGCGTGTTCCCGTGCTGATCGCCGCCATAAGTCACTGATCGCCGCCATTATTAGTATAAAAAAAATTAAAAATCCCAGTATCTTTCCCGCCATTTGTAAACGCTATAACTTTCACATAAACCAATTAATTTACACGTATTGGGTTTTTTTTAGCAAACACGTCGCAGAATGCATTTTGGCTGAAATTTATGCCGAAATTTGATTTTTAAATTATTTTTACTGGACATGTTTTATAGCAAAAAGTCCAAAATATAGTTTTTTTTTCTCAAAATTGTTAGCTTTTTTTTTATAGCGCAAAAAATAAAAACGCACAGGCAATCAAATACCACCGAAAGAAAGCTCTATTTGTGTGAAAAAAAGGACATAAATTTCATTTATGTACCGTATTGCATGACCGCGCAATTGTCCATTAAACTAGCACAGTGCTGTATAGCAAAAAAATGGTGTAAATTTCAATATCTATACCATAGTTTGTAGACGCTATAACTTTCACACAAAGCAATCAATATACACTTATTGGGATTTTTTTTACCAAAAAATACATTTTAGCCTAAATGTATAACTAACTTTGAGTTTACTATATATTTTTTATAACTGAAAGTAAAAAATATTGTTTTTTTTCAAAATTTTCGGTCTTTTTTTGTTTATAGTGTGAAAAATAAAAAGCACACAGGTGATCAAATACCAACGAAAGAAAGCTCTATTTGTGTGAAAAAAGGACATAAATTTTGTTTGGGTGCAGCATTGCATGACAGCGCAATTATCAGTTGAATTAGTGCAGCGCCAAGTAACAAAAAGAGGCCTGGTCATTAAGGGGGGTAAATCCTCAGGAGCGCAAGTTGTTAAGAGTCATTATTACTGTATTATTATTATTATCATCATTATTATTATATTAGTGCTGTCACAAATAATGCTTTTGTCTTTTTTTCTGTGCACTAAAGTGCATTGAGATCCCATTTAAAAGGAATAGATTCCCTTAACACAATGCACATTAACAAATGAAAAAAAAATGCATTTACGCAACACAACACTTTGAATGGGTCCTAAATGACCAACATCTTTCTTTTAGGCGGATCCCCATATCCTGGTGTCCAGATTGATGAAGATTTCTGCAGAAGGTTAAAAGAGGGGACACGGATGAGAGCTCCAGATTACGCAACTGTGGAAATGTAAGTCACCCACACAGCAGAAGGAACATCAGGTAGACCTAACAGTAAAAAAGGGTTTAACCTACTGACTTGATTTTTTCGCACCAGATATCAAACAATGCTGGACTGCTGGCAGGGGGATCCCTTACAGAGACCTACCTTTACTGAACTAGTGGAACATCTGGGAAATGTTTTGCAAAGAAATGTGCAATTGGTAAATATTTTTCTCTTGTTTTCGCCTCGCTTGAGCATAATTCCAAAAATAATCAATAACATTCAAAAACATAATTTAGTGAAGCTTAGGACTATACTATGTGCCATTTGTTTCCATTTTTATTCTTAGGATGGAAAAGACTACGTTCCAATATTAGTGACTTTGAACATCGAAGAAGATTCGGGTCTCTCAATGCCGACCTCACCTGTTTCCTGTATGGAAGGAGAGGAAATGTGTGATGCAAAATTCCACTATGACAGCTCCGCCGGAATACGGTACTGACCTAATTATAACCTGTATTTCCTACAAACATGACATATGTTGCAGAGTATTTTTTCATGTCTAGAATTTTCATTGCTGCCTCTTGTTTGGAAGAAAAACACAAAAGTCACAAAAAGATTATATTAAAGTGGTAGTAAAGTCTTTTTTTTAACTTGTACCTACAGCTAAGCCTATAATAAGGCTTTCCTGTAGGCACAGTGAATATCTCCTAAACGTGCACAGTTTAGGAGATATTCACACTGCATGCAGCCGGTGACAGCACCAGTGCATGCGCTCTGAAGGGACAGAATACCTGTGCCGCTCCTTCAGAACTCCATGCCACAGCTGAAACTTCTGTGCACATGTGCGGGAGTATCCTCATCGCGGCTCGGCTAGTCAGGAGGCCGGAGCACACGAATCCAGAAGGAAGACCGGGTGAAAATGGAAGCCCTGTCAGCAGTGACAGCGTGCCGCTAGTGGGCTTCGATCTAAGATATGTATTTCATAATGTGCTAGTATGTGATGCATACTATGCCATTGTCTGGGAGGTTGAAAAAAAAGGCAGCGGTTTACTATCACTTTAACCTCCCTGGCGGTATTCCCGAGTGTAGCTCGGGGCAAACTTTCAGTACCAAAAGCGGTAACCCCGAGCTACACTCAGGATTACCCTGCAGCATTGCTCCGGGATCCCTTTTTCACTTACCTTGTCCTGCGCTCCCGCGATGTCCCCCATGCAGTGTCCCCGGCCATCTCCTCCGGCTGATGCCGGCATCCGCCTTCCAGGTTCCGTTCCGTATGGACGTATCCATACGGAACGGGACGTATGGGACATACGGAGGACTGAACCGGCGAGAAATTCAACAATTTTAAAAGTGACATTCACGCAATACACTAAAATCACATAGTAAAACATTACTGTATCAAAGCATTTCACATACATTTTGTCCCTAGTGCTTTGTCCTGTGCCCTGCCTGCATTTTTACTGTTCTTTCTGCCTGGAAACTGAGACACGTCCATGGCGTCCAAAAAACGTCCCTTTAGTTCAAAAGCGGTTTTAGACCAGCTAGAGAACAGCGATAGTAAATTAGAACCACTTTCAGAATTGAGTGATAATGATTCGTGGGGAAATTCGTCATCAGACACTGAAAACGATTTTGCGTCGAAGCTCAGTGATGTGCAAACTTGGCGCTCTATTTCAAATTTCAGTGTTTTTGGTTTGATTACATTATTGAATTAAATGTATTATTAATATTTTATTATTTTTTATGATTATCTATTATATTATAATTTATGATTTTGTGTTTCATATTTTATCATACCCGGGATGTTTACTAGACTCTTGTTTGGACAGATTTCAGTGAGTTATTCCTAAAAATTACAGGCCTACAATAAAAAAACAACATATTTCCATGCAAAAACATGTACCGCTTTGAGCACAGAAATATTGACATAATCATACCGCTAGGGAGGTTAAAGCCTGACTTTAGCTAAAACTTTTTATTTTATTTTGCAAAGACTGTGGACCAGTTAGAGCAGGGGTGTCCAAACTTTTTTCAAAGAGGGCCAGATTGGATGAAGTGAACATGGTGGAGGGCCGAACATTTTTCCGAACATTCTTTGAACCATTACAATTAAATGCAAATAAATTATTTTATGCCAAGTTAATTGCAAACGACATACTTTTTCATTTCATAACATTAAGATCAACTGACAGCTGAGTTTTCACAATGTATTGAAAATAAATTAAAAAAAAACTTACCTGCACTAATGTGAAGGGTGAAAAAGGTAGCTGGAGCTGAAGTCTCTGTTCGGCAGCCGGGAGGGGAAGAGAAACACACTTCAAGCTGGAAGCCCGGCCCTGACGTCACCGCCCTCTGTCGCTCCCAGCGCGGCGCAGTCACGCATGCGCACTGCTCTCAAGCAGATGACTGTCTGCCACAGAAGGGAGGACCATGCGACAGCCGCATTTACACAGACCAGGGAGAATGCGCCGCAGTCAGGCATGCGCACTGCCCTCTGCTCTCAAGCAGAAGACTGTCTGCCATAGAAGGGAGGGCCGTGGGAGGGCCACATTACACAGAGCAGGGAGGGCTGTTGGAGGGCCGTATTAAACCGACCCCCGGGCCGTAAATGGCCCGCGGGCCGGACTTTGGACATGCCTGCATTAGATCATCATGACAGAAAGGAGACCTGCATTTTCAGGGACGTCAACAATAGTAGCCTACTTAGAGCCCCAATGCAAATGATCTTTAAAGCCTAGCTACAGCCATTTTTCCACTTTAGGACAGATTATGGAACAGTTAAAACTTTTGTCATGATTTTATTTCTGTCTGTGATCCCGCTAAAGAGTTCATCCTTCACTCACTATGGATGTTACATGCTTACAAAAAATAAAAGGGCTGTTATCACAAGTATAATGAGGCACGGACATCATTAAAAGCTAGGTCAGAATTTCTAACCTCTTTCCACTAATGTTGGAGGAAATCCCTTCAACAGAAACACAAACAGTAATACAAACATGACAGAGGCTCTAACTCAGGCATGTCCAAAGTCCGGCCCGTGGGCCATTTACGGCCCGGGGGTCGGTTTAATACGGCCCTCCAACAGCCCTCCCTGGTCTGTGTAATGTGGCCCTCCCACGGCCCTCCCTTCTATGGCAGACAGTCTTCTGCTTGAGAGCAGAGGGCAGTGCGCATGCCTGACTGCGGCGCATTCTCCCTGGTCTGTGTAAATGCGGCTGTCGCATGGCCCTCCCTTCTGTGGCAGACAGTCATCTGCTTGAGAGCAGTGCGCATGCGTGACTGCGCCGCGCTGGGAGCGACAGAGGGCGGTGACGTCAGGGCCGGGCTTCCAGCATGAAGTGTGTTTCTCTTCCCCTCCCGGCTGCCGAGCAGAGACTTCAGCTCCAGCTACCTTTTTCACCCTTCACATTAGTGCAGGTAAGTTTTTTTTAAATTTATTTTCAATACATTGTGAAAACTCAGCTGTCAGTTGATCTTAATGTTATGAAATGAAAAAGTATGTCGTTTGCAATTAACTTGGCATAAAATAATTTATTTGCATTTAATTGTAATGGTTCAAAGAATGTTCGTAAAAATGTTCGGCCCTCCACCATGTTCACTTCATCCAATCTGGCCCTCTTTGAAAAAAGTTTGGACACCCCTGATCTAATGGCTTCAATACTTTGGGAGCCATCGAACTAGGACAGAGGACAAAAATGTGGCTTAGGTGGACTGTTGTCATTTTGAGTTTTGTGGACTGAATTTGTCTCCTACTTCCCATCCCCATGACTATACCTTCATAACGTTCTGTTTTATGATCATGCACAATGTGGAGGCAACAGCAGATCATATTTTGTTTGCATTGTAATCACTCTTATAAAATATATTTAACATCATTTATTATCTACAGAATAATCCAAAACACAAAGAGAAATAGCCGGCCTGTCAGTGTGAAGACGTTTGAGGATATCCCTGTAGAGCCTGCAGTGAGAGTAGCCCCTGATGTAAGGATGATTAGTATTGGCTGCAGGCTGGTTATTATATTACAGCATTCTTTGAATTTTCTACCAAGTATTAAACATGTTGTTCATATTTTAGGACAACCAAACAGATAGTGGGATGATACTTGCATCGGAAGAGTTGAGGACATTGGAGAACACGCAAAAGTAAGCACAGTTATTTAGGTAGATGAAATGGCTTTTATTTGGCCTCTTTTTTCACTTTTATTCAGTAAGAACTGTTCTGTATTTCTGCACATTTACAAGCTGAATTGGTGGTTTTTAGGCAACGTGAAACAGTTCTTACTTAACACCAATGAAAAGACCAATTAAAATGATCAATATAATATGATTTATTTGACCTGCTTTTAAATGTTATCATTATATGTGAATATACTGTAATTATACTGAATAAACTGTTATTGTCTATAACTGTGCATAGTAAATTACTATAACAAATAATGTAAGGCCCTTAACAGTCAATAAAGTTGTATTTTTGATTTTCCCAGTTGAGGATTGACAAGTGAAAAAGAATCTTTTCTTTGAACATGTATCAGTTGCTTTATGTATTCCTTGATCTATTTCAGTTCAGGCCCAATTCTAGCTGTAAGCATGTCCTTTCCCAGTCAGATGTTTTCAAGCAGCGAAACTAGTTTTAACGTTCCTGGTGAATGAAGGGATTACAATATCTGTCTAGCCAAAACTAATAATTTCGTTTTTGCTATTTGCTGTAGTGTTAATTTCCTCCCTTATATCTCTTAGGGACTCTATTTGTGAGATCTCTATTTTAGTTCCGAGGTCTGCACACCTTTTGTGCCCTTTATTTATTTGATATTTTAAAAAATACAGCAGGCAATGCTGGAACAAGCAAAGCTGGACTGGAACACACAAATTTCCCAGTTGGACAGAAACAGAACAACATGGAGTATGAGATCACTCAACCTCCTCCACCCAATGCAGATTGTTCTGGACATCAGTGCAGAACTCTGACTCCTGCCAGCCATCAGTGGAAGTACATTGATGAAAAGAGTAGGCGCCTGATCACAGATCCTTCAGCAAAAAGCTTATTGATACTCATCTAAAATAAGTCTTTACAAAATCTAACATGTTTTTGTCTTGTATTTGTAACTGTGTGACACTCTTTTGATTGATGGACAGACAGGATTGATGGGCAGTTACAGGATAACCTTGCTGTTCGTGTATCTAAGACATAGGGGGGTTGATGTACTAAAACTGAAGAAAGCAAAATCTGGTTGCAGCAATGCATGGTAGCCAATCAGCTTCTAACTTCAAATATAATAGAATAAAGCGAGCGCTCATCAAATAAAATGTATAAAGCAGCTAAAACACTTGAGGGAATCACAACAGCCTCATGTTCTGACAAATAAAAGTAAAGTGCAGCGCTAAAAAGGATCAACATCAAAAAGTTTGTTCAAAAAAGTTTGTGCAGAGAAAATAAATATATATAGATGTGCAAAACCAATCAGGTAATCCCACAGCTGTAAATATTTCAAACGGCTTGTGACAGAGGGTATGGCAAAAATGCGCACTCACCGACCGCGCATAGGAAATGCGCATATAATATCCATCAATCAGGACATAGTCATGTTGGGTGCAGAGTCCCTCATGGTAAACTGCAGCAGAACCGGATTGGCTCAGTGTGCTGTCCCTCCTCCAGTAGGAGTGCTGCGTGCAGGTGACAGGTGCGGGATGAGCTCCGCCGCTCCGGACTGACTCAGGATCTGCGCTCAGCCTGACAGCTTCTAACTTCAGTTTGCTTAATTAAGTTTTGACAAAAAAATAAGTTGGTTGGTTTCTATGCAGAGCTGCACCAGATTTTGCACTCTCCAGTTTTAGTAAGTAAACCCCATATTGTATTAAGCCAGGGGCTCACTTAGCCCACCTGGATCCAACTTTGGCTAAAATATCAGTTTTGGTAGACTGACACTTTACAAAAAAATAATAAATGCACATATTTTTGCAGGAAAAAAATGTGCATTTATTTTTTTTTTTTTGCAAATCAGCCTGCAAAGCATTGCACCAGTGGTGGATTGTGGGTGCAAAGCCTCCTGCAGATTCTTCCTCCATACCCAGGTAAGGACTTTCAGTTAGAGAGCTGGAGGAAGTGTGGTGATCATATTTGCACCATGTCACCCCTTAAATATGGGTGTAACATGTAACATGGTGAAAAAGTCTTCAACTCCTAGGCAGCAAGTTTTCCTACATTGAATAAAATCTCTAAAAATGTTGACTGTTTTCCATAAAAAAATTAAATCCTTTCACTGTGCACGAGTTTCAGCAGCATATAGTCAGCTGCCTTTTTGTGGCTAACATAAATCTGTAGTTTTTAAATGCTTGGACTCAGATGATGGCCATTCATATTTTGACTCTCAGCCTGGGTTCACATATATGCGGTGCGGAATATCGCATGTGATTCGTACAGGAACCGCACTGCGTTCCTGTGCAAATCACATGCGATTTTTGTGCGGTGCAATTGGAGCCACACATTATGTATGGCTCTATTCTCACCGCACCCGCACCAAAAAGGTGCAGGACCCTTTTTTGGTCTGCATTAGAATCAGATCGCATGGGTATTCACACCTATGCGATCCGATTCTGCACATCGCAACACGTTTTGCGGAACGCTTTCGGGGTGTTGTTAACTTAACATACACACCCGCAGCGGTTCGCATGAACGGGGTGCGATTCTGATGCAGTGCGGAATTTGCACAGAAACCGCTGTGAATTCCGCACCGCATCAGTGTGAACCAGGGCTTACTTTAGTAAATGTTTGAGTTAATTTTTATGCTTGCAATGGCCTACCAGTATCATTGAAAATATGAAAAGTTAAAACATGAATATTACATTTTGTGTGTTTTGTTTTACTATTTATCTATTTGTCTATGCTAATGTGCATCTAGGTGTTGTGTCTCCATCTCTCAAATGTTTACTAGAAATTGTAGGGAATATATTGTCTCACTGAACAGTTTTGCATAGAAATCCTGCAATGTACCACAGACAGCATCAGTATCAGTATATGTCATACCCAGGCCCTAGCTGTGACAATATTAATTATGCTAAAAGCTGTATTTATATCTATAATAATTGTTATGGTCTTACCACTCAATAAAGTAGCTTTGCTCAGTTTACTGATGTAGTAATTTTGGCCATAGCACACTGTTTAATAAACCTGAACAGCATTTACAATTACTGTATTTCTAATTAATTTTAGTATTCTGATGCCAAGTAAAAGCAAAGAATCAGTCACATCAGGATCCTCAAATCAAACCAGTGAGTACCAGTCGGGATACCACTCAGATGACACAGAAACTGCACATGACACCAATGAAAAAACGCAGCTGCTAAAAAGGGGGAGTTCACTTGAGATCTACTACAGGGAGACAAAACCACACCAAGCTGTTATCGAACTGAGCACTGAGGTATAGACACTCAGAACTATTAACATCACACCATGCACTAATAGAGACTGAAATTATGGAAATCTGCTCTGCATCAACACCACTGGAGGACAGAATTTCAGTTCTCTGCAGAACTAGGTCCCCTGGATGTTTCAGTACCAGGTCAGGAATGGCTTTGCCTCAAAAGTATGGACATTTATATATTTTTATACTGTTCAAGAAACAGGGTATGAATCATTGGGAGCCACATGCCACATCTGGACGTTGAGTGACTCACAACTAGATTTCCTGAAGACTAGTGAAGCTGGTAGTGTACGTGTATGCCTTCTATTAATGCCAAACTTGGAGAAGATCAACAGTTGTTAACAACTGTATGGATTTATAAACAGGCTCAACTGGACCATCACTGATGGAGCTGTACTGGGTTCCATGGAAACCTAAATATGATAATAATGTTATATGCAGACATTTGAATGTTATTGAATATGTAATTGTACAGTATACCTGATTACAGATATGCCACATCTATTCCAGCATTCAATGGATACATATTACAATACTGTGTATCCTGTTTTTAAGACAATTGCAGAAAATGGTTTCATATCTGAAACAAAATAAACCTCAGTTTGTGGCTCTATCTGAAGCCTCCTTTGATGGCTTGATATCTGTGCTGTAAAACTGAGATCAACCTTGAGCCGTGAAACACTTATTTTATGCAAAGCCTGTTGCCACCTGTTGCTGTCAGTCTACATGAAACTTTGAAAATCTAATTTTGACTGAGTAGTGCAGTCAAAGGTTCACCATTGATCTCAGTTGTTGAATTAGCCCAATTGTATGTCATCTGAAGAACAGGAGTCAATGAATTATACACTGGCTACATGCTATATATCAGTTGCCAAAGCTTTGTCTATTAATAATGTTTTCTGTCTGTGCAATCTGTGTTGTAATAATACACAATAGGGCTGATTTAGTAAAACTGGAGAGTACAAAATTTGGTGCAGCTCTGCGGAGAATCCCATCAGCTTCCAGTTTTTTTTGTCAAAGCTTAATTGAACAAGATGAATTTAGAAGCTGATTGGCTACAATTCACAGCTGCACCAGATTTTGCACTCTCCAGTTTTAGTAAATCAACCCCAATAAGGCAATAACAGAGATGTAAGATATAGCAATAACTCTGCAGTAACCGTTTTGTTTGCTGTTTTCAGAAATACAAACACCTGGCACCTTAAATACTATGCAAACTCAGTTTTTACAGATTTAAAAGTCTAAATATGTGTGTATCACCCATTATGCACCACTTTTTACCATCACCGAGAACCTCCTTGGGTGTCATTGGATACTGTCACAATACAGGGCAATACAAACAGTTCAACATTTAAATATGTACAGTCAGTACTAAACTGAGACCTGTGCCTTTTTTTTCAGTCACACTCTTAAGGGTTGATTTACAAAAGGGCTAGAGCATTTTTATAGTGAAGATTCACTTTGCAAAGAATACCCAATCAAGTGCAAAGAAAATTAAAAACAGAGGATTGTTTACTCGTACACGATTGGATAATTTAAGTCAGCAGAGCTTCATCTTATTCACTTAGCCAGCTTTTTTCAACCAGGGTGTTTAGGCACCCTGGGGTACCCTCAGATGTCTTTAGGGGTGCCTTGGCAAAACGCCTAAAAATTGTCCAAAAATTGCACACAAGGAGATGAATCAGCCCACCTTTTAGTGACACAAAGCCACAGGTTTTTGTGCACTACTACAACCTTTTAGCCGCCAGTAACCTAAAAACCAATGCTGTCGGAGTTGATAATGAGGACATTTGGATATGCACAGAATCTTTGTTAGCTCCTTCTCTGCCCCTCTCCATCATCACTTGGGTCACGTTATCTGAGTGAAGGAGAGAAACTGAGGCAGAAAAGAAACATTGGAATACTAGTCAGTACCAGTGTACAAAGGTGTATTTGCTTTGAAAGAATAAACAATCACTTCTAATATCGGGTGTCCTACATGTGTGGATGTTGCTGTGGTATCTAAAACTGTAAGTTTTGTTTTTTAAATTTTGGAATGGGGAGATTGTGCAGAATTTAAAGGGTGCCTTGACTGAAAAAATGTTGAGAAACACTGCACTAATTCATTGAAAACGTCCACTGAAAATGAAAATTCACTTTGCTAAGTGAACAGTCTACACTCCTTTATTAAATCAACCCAACAGACACACACAAACACATACCTATCAGAAGTAAAATGAACACTAACACAGATCAATATATTGTATATATCTTGTAATTATTTTCATGTAAAGGCAATAAGAACACGCTGTTGTACTTATTTATAGTGCAACAGAGTGGAAATAAGTGTAATATATGTTATTTATAACTATATGGACTACAATGTCTTATTTGTGTATCAAGATAAACACATTTTAAATGTAAATACTCATAACAGCTGTAATGCATTTTTATTGTGAATCCTAGTTGCCTGGCTTAAAGTGAACCTGTGGCCAGGCTATGGGCATTCAAGTGTTCACATATGTTCAGCTACCCTTGTTACCCCCACCCAGCAACTGCTACTCTAATGTAAGTACAGAGCAGCCGGAGCTCAGGGAGTAGGGGAGAGAGAATGCTGAGAGAATAACCTGAATGACTATAGTGACCCTGCTGTGAATTTTGAGAATTATTTACTTCACAGTGCTTACAGGTAAAGGAGTCAATGAGGGCTTGGTTTAATGTTTATTTACTGTTTGTTAAGAATATGTAAATACATGAATGCCCAAAATCTAACTACAGTTTAACTTTAAAGGGTAAGTTCACAATTATATGGTTGTGCATGTATTGAAATATGTGTTTGTTGGGTGGTTAATGCATTATGGCTGCATTGATAGATGCATCCATGCTTTTAACATGGGCTGTGTAATAATTATGTCATTATGTATTCCAAATGCAGAGCATTTTTCTTGTAGATTTGTGTCCTGCACCAAGTACCAAATGAATGTCTACACAATTCATACAGTCCCCATGCAAAAAAGGAAATGTATTCAGAGAAAGCACCAACATATAAATGTGCAGAAACTCAAATGTTTAAAGTTCACAAGTATGTCTGTAATAGACAAAATAGGGATATTACAGTTGAAGAAATTCGAAATGAACCGTTGATGGTATATATAAAGATCTCTCTCTTTTTTTTTAATCCAAACAAAAGATCTCTTTTTGGCTATGCAGAGAAGGCTTTGGGACTGTAATAAGCCTGTTACAGAGCATCTAAAATGTTTGTAACCCAATATATTGCTCTGCTCTGCTCAGCTCAGTGTATGAACTGTAAATTATTATATTGATGAATGTTATTGGTACACTCATTTTGTAGAACAATTTTATTTTAACTTTATGGTCAATAAATGTTGAGCGTATGAATGTGTTGACATGCTGCATAATAGCTAATGGATGAAAAAGCCATAAAAACTCTCAATACAACTTTCAGATAAGCTATTTAATGAATTTATTTAGATGATCAAGTATGGTTAACTTTCTTTTGTTTTTTGTTTGTAATTATGTAAGATGTATAATTAGTTTGAATTTAAAGATGGAATAAAATATTTTTACAAAGAATGTTTCCTACCCTGTTGATGTGCATGGTATACAGTACTTGCTGTAGAAATGACAATAGACCAGTGAGATGATATTTAGCCTTATAGTCGATTTAATAAACGTAAAGTGGTTGTAAACTTCAGACATGAAATATGAACAAAGAATATCCCTCTATAGCATGTCCTGACAGTAGAAATCACTTCTGAGAGGTTTCCAATGAAGAAAAGTGACCGGGGAGGGAGTTCCAGCACACAGCCAGTGAATGACAGCCTCAGCTTTGATCCTGTGTGCTGTATGAAGAGAAGTGTGTCCCTTCCCTACAATCATCTTTCAGAGCTCTCCTCACTGAGCTCTGCAGTGTGTAACTTCAGCTCTCCATCCCTTGTTTTCTGACAGCTCAGACAAAGGTTATAAATTCTGGACTTTGAATGCATGTAGAGAAGTCTGCAGATAAACAGGCACAACTTGTGAAGGAGGATTTATTTCATCTCTGTGTATCACCTGAGACCAGTCACTTTACTGGGTAAATGTAAGGGTTTACAACCACTTTAAAGGACAAATATAGACAATGATTTTGGCAGCTTTATGAGCTTGTAAGATGCAATATATTTATATTAAATGTTTGTTTTTGGGTTTAGATAGGCTTTAAGGATATAAAGGAAATTCAGTAGGCAAGACTAAGTACAACTTTTAATTTTTTAATTTTTAAAAAGTCACTCTTGGCCATGCCTGTACAACCTCCCAAATTTCTCAATCAACTAATGTTATAGCCATCCTTAAAGCAGAACTCCCGTTTGTAATGTATTAGTAAACTGATCTAGCACAGTGCTCAGACTGCTGATAGCAGTCGTGATAGCTGATTTTAATGCATGCAATAAATCCTCTAAAAATCTCTCACTGTGGCTTTATTGAAAATTTTTGGATGTGCAACAGTTTACTAGAGTTCTGCTTTAGGATTAATAGGAAGACTTGGGACTTGGGAAGAGGCTAGACTAAATTTACCGTACAGGAAACATCACGCTTGGTTATGTCTCTAGAACCTCCCAATTCTACTACTGGTCCACTGCTGTGATAGCCAGCCTTAAAGTGGAAATAAATTACAACCTCCTTTGATGCAATCACCAGCACCCAGCTTTACCATGTGATGAAATTAACATGCCCACAGCCTTAAAATGATAATCTACACACTTATCTTTTAATGGCAAGTTCCATCTGTTATCATACTTTCTTTCTATCTGGAAAGCAGGGAGCACCTACTCTTTAGGCTGAAAATAAGAAACCTGCTTAGTTCTCAGAGATTTCCTCAGCATGAAGATGAACCCCAACTTTTCCAATTGTGAGGATGGCTGCTTATTCTTGTGGATCCTTGGGTAGAGAGTATCCCTTTATGTTTACAGGCTAATATCTTGCTCTCTTCTGCTACTCACCCTCCACCCTCCCATGCCACTGTACAAATAACCAGACATTCCCTCTGCTGCCTTGGGGTTCTCTTCAACCCAGGGGTTCTTGCTCTAACTCTTTTGTCAGCTTGGCCCAGGAGCAGTTTCCCACCTTGACAACCACCTTCTCCCTTAGAACAACTCTCTTCCTTTGGAGCATGTAGGGTCAACAATAGTTCCTGGTACCCATCAATCTCATCAGTCCTTTCCTTCTCCAGAGGGACCCTGTGACTTGCTTGTTTAGCTGGGATCATCACTGGTTGTTCTCTTACCTTACAGGGCTCTGATTCCCCAGTGTTGCTCTGCACACCGAGCACTCCTCAGGGTGTTGGCTCCAGTGTCTGTCCTGGTAACTTTTCAAGGCATCAATATTGTAGGGCATTCCAATGACCTCCTGTGAAAAGAGCAGTCCCATTCTTCTCGTTCACCTACTCCAGAGGTAGAAAGCAAGAACCCTGCTAAACTCTCACAGACTTCCTCACCATGAAGATGCACCCCAACTTTTCCAGTTGGGTGGATGATTACTAATACTTGTGAAGGTAGTTTGCCCTTCAAGCAATCAGGTGCAGAGACTACCCCTTTAAGTTTACAGTCTAATCTCTTGTCTTTGGCATTCTCTTCAGCTGCTCACCCTTTACCCTCCATGCCTCTGTACAAATTAACAGACATCCCTCATGCTCCCTTGATCTCAGGAGCTGTCATCCAGCCTGGCTACCACCTTCTCCCTCAGAGCAACTCTCTTCCTTTGGCATATGTAGGGTCAACAGTGGTGCCTAATATCTATCAACGACATCAGTTCTTTCCTTTTCTATAGGAACCCTTTGGCCTGCTTGGTTAGCTGGGTTCAGCACTGGTTGTTCTCTTGCTTAACAGGGCTCTGAGACCTCAGTGTTGCTCTGCACACCAAGTACTGCTCAGGATGTTGGCTCCAGTGTCCATCCTAGTACCTTCTCATTGCATCAGCAATGTAGGGCACACAGATAACTTTCTGTGAAAAGAGCAGTTTCTACTTGCTTAGTGAGCAATTTTTCCCCAAGGGCTAATTGTCTGGTTTTGTCAGGTACCGGCATTGGAAACTGTCTGTCACCTGGCAACATTGACCAGCCTGGTTCTTCAGTAGAGAGGTCCACAGCATGCTTGACCTTATGCCCCACACCATTAGCTAGTAATTACCCATCTCTCAACCTTTGTAGGAGTAGCAGGTTTCTCAGGGTCTCTAGTGCTATACCTCAACCCCTGTTTCTGCTGTTGTGGGTTTCATTCCTGAGCAGACTTACATGTCCTTACATGTCCACCTCTAAGGATTAGGTAGTTCCTGGCCTGATCACTCAGTTTCCCAGGCAGACATCTGATATTTCCTCCTGTGCTGCATTCTTGATTTGCAGAACTGGTAGTTCCTTCTACATCATGGGATCCCTTCTTGGACAGGTCTCCTGGTTCAGACACAATGGGACACCATGTAGCTACTGGTGTGTCTTCATCACCAAGGAGGAATGGGAGTCCTTCCTGTGCCAGGAGAAGCAGTTTGGTTCCTGTTGTGGATGCTATTGGTCCTAGTCTTACCTGCACTAATGCCCTAAGGGTGATCCTCTGGAGGCCAGTTCTTCCAGTAGCTTCTGAACTTGAAGGATGTCAGAGGAGGGCCCCATGTCACTCTGGACCATCTGCAAACAGAACAAACCAGTCTCCTGCTGCAGGTATCCTCTGACATGAACCAGGAATGCCTTCTTGACTTCATAGGCTGTTCACCTGGGGTTAGACCCTCTTCATTGGCTGATTCTTATGAAGAAGGCTTTTTTCCTGTAAGTGAAACTAAAGGCATTTTTTCCATTTTGGATAGAGTAAAGGAGGGTTATAACCAATGTCAGTTGTTTTTCCGTCTGTATCCAATAGAGGAGATTTCCTTTCATTTTCTGTCTCATAGCCAAATTAGAAAGTGAGAGGAAATCCCTCCAAGATGAGGGAATCCTGGGGTGGCACCAGGGTCACAAGAACTAGTGTGCCCATTGGAAGCTTTCCCCTCTATGACTATTCTGCTGTCAACCAACCAAAAATGTATATAGGTACATAGCTCCAAAGAGGCACTAGCCTATAGAAAGCAGCCTCACAAGGAAACCAACTGCGGCATATTGTGAAAAATTGTAAAAAACAACCTTTATTAAATGCAGATCATTTATTGATGCATCTAGGTATTTGCCTTTACTTGCTTTCAGTATACCACAGGGAATATCAAGTTCTGAGTACCTGATATCTTATATGAGATGGCAATTATATAAATTGGGTATTGTATTGAAAGCAAGTTGTGCTGATTCAAATACTAAGTATTGAGTGATATATATGTGGGTATGACTGTACTGTGTGACAGCCCAGGCTCAAATGGGGAAATATTGAGGTGACAATAATGTCAGCCCTATTTTAAAAGTGGTTTGGGAAAATTCAGTTATATTTGCCTCTTGATAGTGAGTATTTTTTATATGTGATCTGTATTTAATAAAGGTTGTTTTTTTACATTTTTTCACAATATGCTGCAGTTGGTTTCCTTGTGAGGCTACTTTTTATAGGCTAGTGCATCTTTGGCGCTTCCTATATAACTTTTTGGTTGGTACTGTACATAGCCTTATGGAACCCCACATTATTTGGTGAGTCGGTAATTGTGAAGATATTTCTAAAAGGGCCACTTTATTATTAATCCATAATCACTATATGGGTCCAAATTATATTTAGAACTCAAGAAGCACTAAAGTTTTTTATTTTTATTTTTTGGTTGGTTGGTATTCTGCTGTCAACCCAGAATTTGGATTTTTCTTTTATCCTCACTTCTAATGACAATAGTAAATGGGACAAATAGAGAGGGAGAATCTCCCTAATGGGGGCACAGACAGCAATAAAAAATGTCAAGTGATCTAATCTTACTTCCCAAAGTTCTGCCTTTAGTTACACTTTAAGAATACTTTTGGACTGCTTTTGGGCAGCCTGACTGTAGATGACCAAAAAAATTAAAGACTTCCTGTGTCCCTCAACAGACGAAAAATAAAATAGGGTTTTTGTACTCACTGTAAATGATTTTGGAGTCGATTAAGGGACTTAAGATACTTTGTGTTTATGATCATGCTCTTAATATTGCTTGTTACAAACTGACCATGCTGGAAATAGAAGGGGTTATCCTGGGCTGACCTATGTCCAGTCCTGCTGTGGATTAAACTGTCCGTGGATATGTTTTCTAACTATGTATTTAGCTGCTTGCCTGGAATTCAGCTTCAATAACAAACATTATCTGAAAAGCTTCAGTCCCAATCAAACTGTGTGAAGTAAAATGCAATGTCTGATGTCTAATTAACCTGGCATTGTCAGAAAATCCGTGTAGCTCTCCATATGGTAGGAGTTATTATGAGATTCCCAGATGATTCCCAAAACAGGAATAAGTTGAATGCACAATTCCAGTGAATAAATGTCATCAGTGTATGACATAACCATTAAAAACACCTGGACACTGTTACTGCCCAGCTGTGTTTCTGAAAAATAAATATATACTTCATTCTTTTAGCAATACAGTATGTATTGTACAATATTATATTGCATGCCGCTGCGTGTTCTACATGTGAACAAACTGCAGTAATAATGGGAGGGGTTTAAACATTCAGAGTTTAGGGGTCAGGAGTATGTAATGTACAGAGTGCAGGGATCCGGAGTATATTATGTACAGTGTGCAGAGGTTAGAAGTATGCTATGTACAGGCTAACATACAGAATGCACAGGTCAGGATTACTTAAAAATGCAGTTGCCTGGTACTCTGTAGCTTGCACGTTGTGGCAGAAAAACCTGCCTGTTTGCCCTCCATCAACAATGACTGAGCTGTATCTTGTCGCTTCATCCTTCGGTGCCTCCATATTTTAATTCTGAAAATATGTATACATTTATATAACCTGCGAGCCAAAATATCCTCAATTCTAATGGATCGCCAACATAAAACACATAACTACCACTGCGTATCAAAATATTTCACCAATGTATGTTGCGCTCCTTAATACTTCATAGTAACCCTTAAACAATAATTATTTTTAAATTACAAATCCCATTAAAAAAAAAAATTAATACATTTTCACATGAGTCACTAATTGAAGAGGAATAATCACTCAGTAACATGTTTTGTATTGTATTTAGGATTATTAATTTATAATTGATTTAATGATAATAATTTTGTTTATATGATTATTTGGCACTAAAATCACTGTAATTGGATTTATTAATCTTATAAATTACTGGGATTTTAAATTAATTTAAGGGTAAAAAATCACTCAGTCACAAATTTTGTATTTTATTGAGGATTATAAATTTGCAATTGATTTCATACTCCATATTTTAATGCCACTTTTTCTGGTTTCCATATCACTGCAATTTGGCTTTTGGACATCATATGTGCCACAGGCAGTGTACACTAAATAAAATCTTATTATGGGACAGGGGAAATGATTTGTTAGCAGAACGAGGAAACTCTATCTCCTAGCAATGTTTAAAAAATGTACTTACCTTTGCCCAGTATTGTCCCAACACAAAGAAAAAGTGCTTTGCCTATTTTTCTATGTAGTTAGTTCACACCACAGCATTGTGTTGGTGTGTGCTGAAAAAAAATAAAAAAGACTGCACTACTACTTTTTTTCAATGCAGTGTGTTCCAAAGCAAACCACCTCATCGCAATGTCACTATACTGAATAAAAAAACTGAAAAGTCACTTGTGACATTTCAATAAAGTTCTTACAAAAACACAAAAAAAATAAACAGTGTGATATCCTGGAATCAGTGCATCAGCACTGTTTACACTCAGTGCACACCAGCAGAGTTCCACACCAGAGATCTGGCATTCAGACAAACATTTCCAACATCCCCATTCTGGTGATTACAAGTAAAATCTTCCCTAGCATAATTTTATCACTCAAAGCAAATAAACTCCCCTACACCCACCCAAACACAAATCTATGCGAATTAAAAGTTGACCTACACCAAGCAAGAGCATCTCTTCCCTCAAGAAATGCCCCAAAAGTAACAATCCTCTCCCACCAAACAAAATTCCCCTTCAAAAGCAAAACACACCTTAACTCAAGCACCCCACTCAAAGCACAAATCTGCCCCAGCAAAAATGTCCTCCTCTTACCCCTAAGAAACCCCATCCCAAGCAAACCCCACACGCTCACCTCAAAAAGCAAAAGTCTCTTTCACCCTCAAGATCCCCCTACTCCACCCCAAAGCAACCCCACTTCCCACACAGCAAAAATATCTACATCAAATATGCTCCTACAAAATTCCTACACCTAAAGCAAACCTCCCTTCACTCAAGCACACTCCCTTCCCATAGCTAACTTCCATAGTAAACGTCCCCACAAGAACAATCCGTCCAAAGCAATCTTCCCCACACATCATAAAGCTCTCTGCTTACAAGATACTTCATCCTGGCAGAAAGTCTCTCCCTGTACACCTACCAGACCCCAGGGGAACTCCTCCCTCCCAGACCTCCCCCTCATCTATGTCATATGACACATCAGAGCCAAGAAGGAGTCTATGAGTTCCCTTGGCTCTGCACTGCCTATTACCTGAGGTCTGTGTGCAGAGACAAAAAAAAAAGTTGCAGCATCATGGCCTGGATTGCCTTGTAGGAGAAGCTTTTACTGGAACACTCATGGCCCCCCTGTTGAACTGACCGGACCTGGAAGCCCTGGGTACTGAGGGGGCATGGCAGCACCCCCCTAGATCTGGCACTGACAGACATACTGCAGGAGGTGGTCAGGGACTGTAAACATGCTACAGGAGGCTGCCCGGCACTTTGCACATACTACAGGATGTAGTCACAGACCATGCAGATACTACAGGAGGCAGTCAGGGACCATGCACATACTACAGGGGGTGGTCAGAGACTGTGGACATGCTACAGTGGGCAGTTAGGACTGCATCCTTCAACCATGGGAAAAAGAAAATCACTCAGTTCCCCCATCAACACAGACAGTGTTCATGTTCTATTGTATTCTGCGGGTGGGGGGTACGGGGATCCTCCCAAGTGGCAGAATACAGTTGCAAGGAAAAGTATGTGAACCGCTTGGGATTACGTGGAGTTTTGCATGAATTGGGCATAAAATGTGCTCTGAACGTCATCTAAGTCACAACAATAGAAGATCACAGTCTGCTGAACATAAAACTACACAAACATTAGATGTTGCCATGGTTTAATTGCACATAACATGTAAACATTCACAGTGCAGGGAGGAAAAAGTATGTGAACCTTTGGACTTAATAACTGGTTGACCCTCCTTTGGCAGCAATAACCTCAACCAAACGTTTCCTGTAGTTGCAGATCAGACCTGCACAACGAACTGGAGTAATTTTGGACCACTCCTCTTCACAAAACTGTTTCAGTGTAGCAATATTCTTGGGATGTCTGGTGTGAATCGCTCTCTTAAGGTCATGCCACAGCATTTCAATCGGGTTGAGGTCGGGACTCTGACTGGGCTACTCCAGAAGGCGTATTCTGTGCTGTTGCAGCCATTGTTTTGTTGAATTACTTGTATGCTTTGGGTCATTGTCCTGTTGCATCACCCATCCTCTGCGGAGCTTCAGTTGGCGGACAGATGGTTTTCCTGCAAAATGTCTTGATAAACTCTGGAATTCATTTTCCCATCAATGACAACAATCCGTCCAGGCCCTGAGGCAGCAAAGCAGCCCCAAACCATGATGCTCCCTCCGCCATGTTTTACAGTGGGGATGAAGTTTTGATGTTGGTGTGCTGTGCCTTTTTTTCTCCACACATAGTGTTGTGTGTTCTTCCCAAACAACTCAATCTTGGTTTCATCTGTCCACAGTATATTTTGCCAGTAGTGCTGTGGAACATCCAGGTGCTCTTTTGCAAACTTCAAATGTGCTGCGATATTCTTTTTGGACAGCAATGGCTTCTTCCGTGGTGTCCTCCCATGTACTCCATTCTTGTTTAATGTTTTCCTTATTGTAGATGTGTCAACAAAAATGTTAGTATGTTGCAGAGATTTCTGTAGGTCTTTAGCTGACACTCTGGGATTCTTCTTTACCTCATGCAGCATTCTGCGCTGTGCTCTTGCAGTCATTTTTACAGGACGACCACGCCTAGGGAGAGTAGCAACAGTGCTAAACTTTCTCCATTTGTAGACAGTCTGTCTTACCGTGGACACATGAACATCAAGGCTTTTGGAGATACTTTTGTAAACCTTTCCAGCTTCATGCAAGTCAACAATTCTTGATCGTAGGTCTTCTGAGAGCTCTTTTCTGCGAGGCATGGTTCACATCAGACAGTGCTTCTTGAAAGCAGTAAACCCAAAACAGGTGTGTGTTTTTTAAGGGCAGGACAGCTGTCAGCAACACATCCAATATCATCACACTGATTGGAGTCAAGGTTGGCTCACTCCTGGCTCCAATTAGCTCTGGGAGAAGTCATTAAGCTAGGGCCTCACATACTTTTTCCTCCCTGCACTGTGAATGTTTACATGTTATGTGCAATTAAACCATGGCAACATCTAATGTTTGTGTAGTATTATATTCAGCAGACTGTGTTCTTCTATTGTTGTGACTTAGATGACGTTCAGAGCACATTTTATGCCCAATTCATGCAAAACTCCATGTAATCCCAAGGGGTTCACATACTTTTTCTTGCAACTGTACATTGGTTACTGCTAGTGACTATAACTGCTGAAAGCATTCGCATGCAGGAAATTCTGACAAGTTGATTGTACCCAAGTTGATCCATCAATCAACCTGCCTATTCATGGATTGATATCTGGCCAGTCCTTGCTGAACTGGCCAAATTTCAAATCATGTATAGCCAGCTGTCAGGGCTCCAGGGTATGACCAGAGGTATGTGAACTGATGCAGGGAAACGCAGGCTTCAGATAAGTTATAAACAATATAATTTATTAAAGACTAACAATACAAACATAAACGCAGTGCAATACTAAAACATAACACAGTGCAAACGAACCAAACCAAACCACCCACAGATAACAGTACATACAATGCAAGCGTCGTCAGGCAGGCCGGGTCAATAACAATCGGGCACTCCGGACTCCGGGCAGAGGCACATCGGGCTGGACTCCGGGCAGAGGCACATCGGGCTGGACTCCAGGCAGAGGCACATTGGGCTGGACTCCGGGCAGAGGCACATCGGGCAGGACTCCGGGCAGAGGCACATCGGGCAGGACTCCGGGCAGCGGCACATCGGGCAGGACTCCGGGCAGCGGCACATCGGGCAGGACTCCGGGCAGCGGCACTTCGAGCTGGACACCGGATCACCAGGTGGAGCAGCAGCCCCCAGGCTGAGCGACAGGCATTGGGCCCCCAGGCGGAGCTACGGGCATCGGGCCCCAGGGTGGAGAGGCGGGCGACGGGCCCCCAGGCGGAGCGGCGGGCGCCGGGCCCCCAGGCGGAGCGACAGGCATCGGGCCCCCAGGCGGGGCGACAGACATCGGGCCCCCAGGCGGAGCTACGGGCATCGGGCCCCAGGGTGGAGCGGCGGGCGACGGGCCCCCAGGCGGAGCGGCGGGCGCCGGGCCCCCAGACGGAGCGACAGGCATCGGGCCCCCAGGCGGGGCGACAGACATCGGGCCCCCAGGCGGAGCGGCGGGCGTCGGGCCCTCAGGCGGAGCGGCGGGCACCGGGCCCCCAGGCGGAGCGGCGGGCACCGGGTCATCAGGCACGACAACGGGCATCGGGTCACCAGGCATCAGGTCATTTGGCTCGCCAGCGAGCACCGCGTCATCTGGCAAGGCAGTGGGCATCGAGTCACCAGGCACGACAGTGGGTTCCGAGTCAACTGGCATGACCACGGGCACTGGGTCAGACATTGGATCGTCTCGCTCGACAGCGGGCATCGGGTCACCAGGCATCAGGTCATTTGGCTCGACAGCGGGCACCGCGTCATCTGGCAAGGCAGTGGGCACCGAGTCACCAGGCATGACAGTGGGCTCTGAGTCAATTGGCACGACAGCGGGCACCGGGTCATCAGGTACCGGATCGTCTGGATCGACAGCGGGCACCGGGTCATCTGGCGTTGGATCGTCTGGCTCGACAGCGGGCATCGGGTCACCAGGCATGACAGCGGGCACTGGGTCACCAGGCATCAGGTCATTTGGCTCGCCAGCGGGCACCGCGTCATCTGGCAAGGCAGTGGGCACCGAGTCACCAGGCACGACAGTGGGCTCCGAGTCAACTGGCATGACCGCGGGCACTGGGTCAGACATCGGATCGTCTGGCCCGACAGCGGGCATCGGGTCACCAGGCATGACAGCGGGCACTGGGTCATCAGGCATGGGATTGTCTGGCTCGACAGCGAGCATCGGGTCACCAGGTATGACAGCGGGCACTGGGTCACCAGGCATCAGGTCATTTGGCTCGCCAGCGGGCACCGCGTCATCTGGCAAGGCAGTGGGCACCGAGTCACCAGGCACAACAGTGGGAACAGGGTACTGACATGCGGTAGATAGCAGCGTATACTGGGCTGTAACTGGAGGTGCTGTTGGGAATGCAGGAATAGAGCTTTGAAGAAATAGATTAGAAGCAGGACTCGGTTTTTGCAAGCTGACTGAGGCTGGGTGCAACAAGTCTGACCATGTCTGCAGTATGGATTGAACAAAGCTCAGCTTACACAAAGCCTGTCTGACCAAAGACTGCACTGCGTTTCTACAATCTCTTAGTAACTGTTGTGAACATGCAGAATAACGCTCCAGAAAGTAATCCACATCATCCTCTAATAACCATACCAGGGACTCTACCTGGTTGGCGCTAAATGGGGGCAAAAATTCATCCCTGCATTCGGGGGTACCAGATGAAACCAACTCAGCACAAACCTGAATCAATGGCTGCACCTCAGAGAACTCTGTGCCCTGATCTACTAGGCAATGAGCGATCCGTATACATTCTAGCAGTTCATCCCGGGGATACTCCTTCAGAGTTTGATAAGCATACTCTCTGTCATCAAACACTAGCAGAGATAAATACACAACCTCATCAAGATCCATCCTTCCCAGCAACAAGCCAAGATGGCTTCCCTGTGCAGCCACTTCTGGTCAGGATTGGCCTTGGTGTAATGTCAGGGCTCCAGGGTATGACCAGAGGTATGTGAACTGACGCAGGGAAACACAGGCTTCAGATAAGTTATAAACAATATAATTTATTAAAGACTAACAATACAAACATAAACGCAGTGCAATACTAAAACATAACACAGTGCAAACGAACCAAACCACCCACAGATAACAGTACATACAATGCAAGCGTTGTCAGGCAGGCCGGGTCAATAACAATCGGGCAGGTAGGTACAGGGGGTCAGGCAGAGAATGGTCGGGGTCACAAGCCAGGGATGAAACAGGAGAAGTCAGCAGAGGTCCGGATCAGGCAGGGTCAGCAACGAATCAGACAGAGACAGGGACAGGGACAGGAACAGGAACAGGAATGCAGGAACAAGATACAGGGCCCAGGAAAAACACACACCAAGGCAGAGACTGCAGGTCTGGCCATCCCTTAAATACACCTGCATAATCAACTTCAGGTGTTAGGCTGGCTGCAGGGTTGAGTCTCTGATTGCTGGGAGCACCCGCTGGCCAGCCCTGGTACTGCAGCCCACAAGGCAGGTGAGTCCCACCATTACTGGCAAGTCCATTCCTGACACCAGCTTAACATGTGTTAGATGATTTGTGGCAGTTGTTATCATGAGTAGGGCTGTGTTTGGAATAGAGCAGACAGTCCAGGTGGATCATTGTCAGGAAAATAGTTGACCAGAATCAATTTTATTAGCCCTCTACCCCTAAGATAAAGCTGACTATGGTGCTTTCTGTTCATTCCATAGACAATACATGCATGTAGAATAGAAATCTGTACAAAAAAAAAATCAGTGGGTGGATTGTGTACTCATAGCCAACCATCTATTTATAGCCATGGTTAGCTTTGTTCTATTGGGGTTTATAGCCATGGTTAGCTTTGTTCTATTGGGGTTTATAGCCATGGTTAGCTTTGTTCTATTGGGGTTACTTGATGTAATCTGCACTGGAATAAAGTAATGGAATCTGTGAGCACGTTTTCATCCAGTTAGTGAAATATATACATATACAGATAGGTCCATATATATTTGGACACAGGCGCAATTTTCATACTTTTGGCTCTGTATGCCACCAGAATTAATTAAAACGAAACAATCCAAATGAATTTCAAGTGCAGACTTTCAGCTTTAACTCAAGAGGTTGAACATAAATATCAAGTACAAATTTTAGGAACTGAAACCATTCTTATACATAGTCCCTCCATTTTCAGGGGCTCAAATGTAATTGGACAAATGAAAATAATCATAAATGCAATGTTCATTTTTAATATTTTGTGGAGAATGACTGCCTGAAGTCTGGAACCCATGGACATTACCAAAGACTGGGTTTACTCCTTTCTGATGCTTTGCCAGGCTCTAACTGCAGCTGTCTTCAGTTGTTCTTTGTTTGTGGGTCTTTCTGCCTTAAGTTTTGCCTTCAGCAAGTGAAATGCATACTCAATTGGGTTGAGATTGGCCATTGCAGAATATTCCACTTCTTTTCCTTCAAAGGCTCCTGGGTTGCTTTTGCAGTGTGTTTTGGATCATTGTCCATCTGTACTGTGAAGCGCCGGTCAATCAACTTTGCTGCATTTGGCTGAATCTGGGCTGACAGTATATCTCTAAACACTTCAAAATTCATCCTGCTGCTTCTGTCTTCTCTCACATCATCAATAAACACCAATGACCCAGTGCCACTGGAAGCCATGCATGCCCATGTCATCACACTGCCTCCACCATGTTTTACTGATGACGTTGAGTGCTTTGGATCATAAGCTGTTCCAAGCCTTCTCCACACGTTTTTCTTCCGGTCATTCCGGCTTGGCTTTTTTAGATGGTTTTTGGCAAAGTCTAATCTGGATTTTCTATTCTTCAGGCTTATGAATGGTTTGCATCTTGTGGCGAACCCTCTGTAATTTCTCTTGTGAAGTCATCTGTTGATTGTAGACTTTGACAAGGATAAGCCCACCTCCTGGAGAGTGTTCTTCACTTGTATGGATGTTGTGAATGGGTTTTTCTTTACCATAGAGAGGATCCTGCGATCATCCACCACTGTTGTCTTCCGTGGATGCCCATGCCATTTTATGTTGCTGAGCTCACCAGTGCGTTCTTCTTTCCTCAGAACCTGTACCAAACTATTGATTTGGTCACTCCTAATGTTG
The DNA here is from genome assembly GCF_062004578.1 of Staurois parvus. Taxonomy (NCBI): domain Eukaryota; kingdom Metazoa; phylum Chordata; class Amphibia; order Anura; family Ranidae; genus Staurois; species Staurois parvus. The sequence continues at coordinate 3,040,903 of NW_028317867.1, read as the reverse complement.
CTGCTATCTTTCTGATGGATTTGTTTCATTTTTGAAATCTTACAATGGCCTGTTTCACTTGCATGGACAGTGCCTTTGAACGCATGATGTAGGTTCACAGCAATAGATTCCAAATGCAAATACCACACTTAGAATCAACTCCAGACCTTTTACCTGCTTAATTGATGAATAAATAATGAAGGAGTAGCCCACACATGGCCATGAAACAGCTTTTGATTCAATTGTCCAATTACTTTTGGTCTCTTGAAAAAGGGGGGATGGCTATTCTACAGAGCTGAGAGTGTGCACTTTCAGCCCATATTCATTATATAACTATAGCTTGAATATGTTTTGGTAAGTACCTGAAAAAACTAAAATTGTGCCTGTATCCAAATATATATGTACTTAACTGTAGATTATATTTTTTATGTAAAAATTATGTAACACTACTATTACAACCATAGCAAAAATGATGTAATATTTAATATTTGAACAGTTTCTATTTATATTTCAAATTCGCAGGGCTTTCATACACTGCACATTATTTCTCATCTGCATCGGTTTGTGTTTTATATTTCTGTTATCTATCACTTTAGTGCTATCAGTGTTTGTTTTTTTTTCATCACTGACCTGTCAGTAACTATGACAAATAATTAGATTTTTAAGTTATAATAAATGGATTATACCTTATTACCAAATGGTTATGCAAAATAAAACAAAAAAGGGGTGCCCTGTGAAGAGAATTACCAGAAATGTGATTATAAATAGGAACATATTCTTCATGTTTTTGCTTTTCCCCACCAATGAATGTAGTAAGAAGGACATGAAACATTTGTGAGAAAGCATGACTATGTAGGTGAGCAAATGACTTGGTATGTACAGTAGCCGGCTGTACAGGAAGAGGAGAAGAATGCACTGCAATGCCTCGGAAGGAAGAGGAAATGGGATTCTGTCTAACAAATGAAATTATACTGCACAGCTTTACAAACAAGGATGGAGACTTTGGGGGCTTCTTATGAAAAGATAAGAAGAAAGAAAATGGGCATCAAAACATAGATGTCGCCTGTAGTCACCAGTCAGAATACTTGTTACATCTTTATAGAGGATAAAAACAAGAAATGTGTGATTACCATGGACAACTTTCAAATTTCATTTCTTCGATTATCTTTGGTGATCTTCTTCAGAAATGCCGTTAGGCTAAATTCACAAGGCTGCCCAGGGGCAACCACCAGTGAGAATTAGTAGATTCTTTCCAGCGGTTCTGAACGCTGCATGCACACACTTGCGTGAACAGCAGCTGCTGTCAGTGGTGGCTGTCTAATTGTACTTGTACTGTACAAACCAATGGCTAGTGTGGGCGCTGGTCACATGTAAGTGCTCATTTGAGTGGATATGTAGGAATAAACTCTCTGACCGACCCTGGATGCAGACGGCGGGGGGGAATTCAATAAAGCTGCTGTGTAACTTTTCTTTTGTCAACCCTCTTGTTAAAGTGGTAGTAAAGTCCCTACTAAAATAAGGATTTCCTATAGCTACGTAAATATCTCTTAGACGTGTACCATTTAGGAGATATTTACTATAGTAGCAGTCGTTGATGTCCCGGGCTCATGTGCACTGCACTCCTAATGGATGGTGTGACGTCCATTGAGAGAGCTCTAAAGTGGCTGTGACTCCCATGCGCATGCTTGGGAGTGACGTCATCATGGCTTGGCCAGTCAAACAGCCAAAGACTGCAAACCAGGAAGGAAGACTGGGTGAAGATGGAAGTGCTGTCAGCGGTGACAGCGCACTACTGGAGGGCTTCATTCTAAGGTAAGTCTTTCATAATATGCTGGTTTGCAATGCATACTAGCACATTATGCTATTATCATGCAGTGGACCATTTTTCTGGAATTTTTTTTTGCGGTTTACTACCGCTTTAATTTATTACACTAAATTCATGAAGCATTTGCAACATTTTTGGTTCTGACTGCGTCTTGTGCACCAAATTCGGGTAGTTCTAAAATGCAATGCTTTCACATTGTGGTGCAATTAATGCACCAAATTCAAGATAAAATACTGACTGGAGCTAATTAAGACCAACTCTTTTGTGGCATAGAGAGAGAAACTGGCGCAGGCAGAATTTGTGCATTCTAAACATGGCACAGCATGAGTCAAATTCAAGTACAAGTTTTAAACAAGCACATGAATTTGGCGCATTCTTCACTACTTTTAGAACTCCTTAGAGACACTTTTGCAAAATCTGTGTGTATCGGTCTTAAAGTGTAGCTTCGCCAAAAAGAGCAAGTTCCACTTTTCCTCCCCATCTCCTCTGCCACATTTGGATAAATTGTTTTTTTTTTTGGTGGGAGCAGGTACCTAGTTTTGACAGGCACCCACTCCCACTTCTGCTGGATCAGCTAATCGACCAGAGCAGAAGTTCTCCCCCCCCCCCTTTCTGCTTGCAGCCTTCTGGGACATGTCACACATTTCAGAAGGCCAAGGGACCATTCACAAAGCGAGGCATGGCTCACCTATGCGCAGTGGGCAGTCTTCTGTGAAGCCGCAAGCAGTCACAGCCAGCTGCCCACAAGATGCCAGCGCCAGGGACCCGCAGACTGGTGGAGAGTCGGTCCGGGTGAGGATGGTGCTGGATCCTTGGACAGGTGAGTGTCTGTTTATTATACGTCAACAGCTACAGTTTTTGTTTCAATTTCGGCACATCTGTCTGAGGCTCCTCTTTAATGAATTCCAGGGTGTGTGTCCAGGAACGGTGGTTCTGGCGAGTTTCTGGCCACACACAAACTGGCCGCAGCTAATCAGCCAGTTTGTATGCAGCCATAACACAGAGTGTTACTGCATCCAGAGACAGCATATATCATGTTGTAGTTTTATCAGTATAGAACAAAAAACAATGTTCCATGATATGTTAATTCTATAGCAGGAAAGAAAACCAGTCTTAGGAAGCGCCCTACATCTATAACTTCTGTGCAACAGAGCAGCCATTACTCACAATGCACTTTTGTTCAGCACCATGTTCTCTCTCCAAGAACACACAAGATATCAGGCAAGTTGAACGCTGGCTTTGTCCTGGAGGTCTTTAACAGTTCTTGATCTGTGCACAATCCGCAACGATGGCAAGGTGCCCACATGCAGAGGTCTGTGTAATCACTATAAATTCATTATTTGCTGGAGAAAATAAAAGTCTTCAGGGACATCCTCTATATCCATTTCCAGGTATTGTGCTATATTTACCTATGTGTTTTAAGTAACTGTTATATTTCCGTAATGCACTGCTTCAACATTACTGTGTGAGTATGGTTGTGGGAGAAATAGAGAATATTTAGAATATCCTGTGCATTTCTAGATACTGAACATAAAGTTTGTTAAACAAAATTCTGTGAAAGACAAAGACACCTACGCTCTACATATATCATTATGTCAGTGTCACCTTCCCTATAAGTCTGTGACTGTGGAATAAAGCCAAACAATCTGATTTACAAAACACAAAGGTGCTCTGAGTTCTGAATTTACGGTATTTAGATTTACAGATGAGCCAACTGATTCACAAATCAGATTCCTCTAATTGCACTGTAGCCCTTTCCAGAGGGGCCGCTGGGAATAAACACAAGTCTTCCACAATAGTAAAGACTGCTAGTCACACGCACAGTTCTTTGCACACAATTCAGGCGCAGTCTACTGTGGTCTTTTTCTCTGCTTTCCTATTAAAAACTGACCACACTAGGCAGGAGAGAACAGTGTGGTCAGTTTTCTGGTTTTCTGGCTGTAGTGGAACTCAACCTGCTCTCCTTCAACGATCAGACTTATGCTGACATATGCTCCCCCCTTCACTGGAAAGACCAGTGTACTGCTGCTTCTCCTCCCTGAGCTCCTTATGCAGCTGAGAACAGAAGGCACATGATCATTTATAAAAAGAGAAAAAAAGGTATTTATTATGTTTTTATATGTATATATAAATGTTTGCTTTTCATTTCTCTTTTAAAATGAATGGGTTATTTTACAAGGTGAGAGTTTGCAGATACACTGCTCAAAAAAATTCAATTAACACTTTGAAAACATATCAGATCTCAATGGGGAAAAATATCATTCTGGATATCTATACTAATATGGACTGAGTAATGTTTTAGGAACGTAAGGATGCACCATTGTTTGATGGAAATGAAAATTATCAACCTACAGAGGACTGAATTCAAATACACCCCGAAAATCAAAGAGAAAAATGATGTGGCAGGATAGTCCATTTTGCGGAAAAGTCATTGCAGCAACTCAAAATGGTACTCAGTGGTTTGTATGTCTCCCAAGTGCTAGTATGCATGCCTGACAATGTCGGGGCATGCTCCTAATGAGATGATGGATCATGTCCTGGGCCAGGGCATCACTGAGTACCTGGACAGTCTGAGGTGCAACCCGGCGGCGTCGGATGGACCAAAACATGATATCCCAGAGGTGTTCTATTGGATTTAGGTGAGCGTGGGGGCCTTTCAATGGTATCATTTCCTTCATCCTCCAGGAACTGCCTGCATACTCTTGCCACATGAGGCTGGGCATTGTCGTGCACCAGGAGGAACCCAGGACACACTGCACCAACGTAGGTTCTGACAATGTGTCCAAGGATTTCATCCTGATACCTAATGGCAGTCAGGGTGCCATTGTCTAGCCCAGCAATGGGCAAACTACGGCCCGGCGGACCTTTTAATCCGGCCCGCGGAGCGTGATACAAAAAAAAAACAGCCAGGGCAGCGCGCTCAAATGCAATGATTGGCCAGTCTCGCTGCCACTCACATCCTGATAGCCAGTGATTGGCTGTCAGGATGTGTGTAGGCGGGGCAGCGTGACGAACGTGAGGGGAGCTAGGCTCCTCTCACAGTCCGCCCTGAAGACCGGAACGGCGCGGGAACACGGCGAGAAGAAAGCGCGGAGCAAAGGTAAGTAAATTGACACAGGGGGGACATGGCTTACTACTTGCTACTTACTTACTACTACTATATGAGGGATGAATTAATATGGGGGATGAATTAATATGGGGAATTAATTACTATAGGGGGGATGAATTACTATGGGGGGATGAATTACTATATGGGGGATGAATTACTATGGGGGATTAATTACTATGCTTACTATGGGGGAATATTACTATACTTACTATGGATGGCATGGTAGTGGCTGGGCCGGCCAGCAGCTAGTCCGGCCCCCGGGTCCAATATATGAACCCATTGCGGCCCTCAAGTCAAAAAGTTTGCCCACCCCTGGTCTAGCCTGTAGAGGTCTGTGCGTTCCTCCATGGATATGCCTCCCCAGACCATCACTGACCCACCACCAAAACAGTAATGCTGAACAATGGTGCAGGCAGCATAACGTTCTCCACGGCTTCTCCAAACCCTTTCACATCTGTCACTTGTGCTCCGGGTGAACCTGCTCACATCTGTGAAAAGCACAGGGCGCCAGTGGCAGACCTGCCAATTCTGGTGTTCAATGGCAAATGCCAATCGGGCTATATGGTTCCGGGCAGTGAGCACAGGTCCCACTAGAGGACTTCGGCCTCAGGCCACCCACATGAAATCTTTTTTGGATTGTTTGGTCAGAGACATTCACACCAGTGGCCTGATGGAGGTCATTTTGTAGGGCTCTGGCAGTGATCATCCTGTTCCTCCTTGCACAAAGGAGCAGATACCAGTCCTGATGATGGGTTAAGGACCTTCTATGGGCCTGTCCAGCTCTCCTAGAGTAACTTCCTGTCTCCTGGAATCTCCTCCATGCTCTTGAGACTGTGCTAGGAGACACAGCAAACCTTCTGGCAATGGCACATATTGATGTGCCATCCTGGAGGAGTTGGACTGCCTGTGCAACCTCTGTAGGGTCCAGGCAGATGAAAGAAAAGGTTGTGCTGTTGCTTAACATGCCATATTAATTGATGACTCCTTCTGGGAGTATAACTTTAAAGCCAATACCTGGGATGGGAAGTGGACTAGTGAATAGGGTTCACTTTCTTTGCAGTGGCAGCAGTTTTCCCTGGGTGTATGCTCCTGGTAACCTGGGCCCATGTCACAGAAATATTGGGTTCTTTGACTGGACATTATGGAGAGCCAGGATGGTGACATCATGATCTTCACGTTGTCCAATCAGAGAATGTCTTGCATTCATTATAAAATAAAAATAAGTTTTGTGAACAGCAGCTGTGCCTAGTGAGTGAACCCCTGTAGTTACTTAGCAGAAGGTCAGCTGCTGGGCATAGGACCCGGTAGAGTTCAGCAATCATTGTACTTGCACTGACTACTACAGTGATTCTACGCTTCCACTATGGTCCCTCAAGTAATGAATAAGTATACTTACATTGGTGTTACTGGTTAGAATATACTTACTCTCAGGACTCTACCTCAACAACTCGTCATATTTATTTGAATATAGTAATTGGAATACAATGATTTTCATACTCTTATGGCTATTGGTATTTGCATATCATTATAGATCTCCACTCTATTCAGAGCCAAGTACCGCATAGAACCCTCTTTACACAATACTCTCTTGATGGGTCCCTTCTGTCTCTATAATTTTTTTATTTTCATGATAAAAAACATACAAAGTAAAAGATTCTATCTCAAAGTGTTACTAAACCCAGGACCCTGTATTCACTATATCTGGTCTCCAACAGTACAGACAACATGGAAATGCAATTATTTTAGTAAATATAAACTGTTAAATATGTTTTCTCATCAGCAGTTAGAGCAGTCTTTTGTCTTCTATCAATGTTTAGCAGGGGGCATGTTAAAACTTGGAGGAGTTTTCTTTCTGCTCTAGGGAGATGCAGAACCCCTGACCTCTGTCTGGACAGTGCTGATTGGCCCTGTGTTGATCACATGCACTCTCCCAAGAAAAAAAAAACACCTCTCTAGCAATACACACAAAACAGAGCATGTGCAGAGTGTCTCCACATGATATGTCTTATCAGGAGATAAGAGGGGTACACTGGAAGAAGGGGGGATCAGAGAAGTCAGGAACAAACAGTATTTTTACACAATGCAGAGGATTGACCCCATAGGTTCCACAGTGAGTATAACAAGCATGCTTTATTGCATATACAGACTGATTTTACTGTTGTGGGTTTAGTAACACTTTAACTGCAGTGAAAATTAAGCTATAATATCCCAATGATATCCATACACCAGTGTGTTTACATTCTTCTGTAGAAATGCAGAAATGCAATGCAAACTTTGTTTTCTTGGATACTGGGTGTGATGGTTCTCTAGAGCTTTCATTGTCATAACATTTTATATTTTCACAGGACATAATAGGTGATGTTCTAAATCTGAGCAGGATGTGTAAAGAGTTAGGCAGTCCCACCCATTTGCCTTTTGAATTAGACTATACCGAAATCTATTCCCATAATTTATGAGAATGGAATAAGAATACATAATACTACAGTAATATTAGTTTAAATGAGCTGTAGGAAGCTCCACTGACAAAAAAAAAATGTTTCAAACATTTATAAATTCAAAAGCCACCAATGTTCTTTGGGTTTCCAATAAGTGCTGTCTTCTATTGGGATAGATAGTATATGTTATGGTTTCAAAGAGATTAGCTGATGTTTCTCAACCATTTTCCCATGATACCCCAGAGTTCTTCCAAGGGTTGCTAAAGGTTCCTTGAGCAGAGGTGGACTGATCTTCTACTTACACTGACCACCAATGTAAGGAAGCAATTTTTCATTGACATTCAATATAAACGGACATTTCTACATTGACCGCCAATGTAATGGAGTCTACTGACAAGGGGCATAAAAAAGCAATGACTGACATTTACTAAATATTCACTGCAGGTATATTTTCCTGGTGCATGTGCTTTCAGTGACAGTGATCGATAAACTACTACTGAATGTTTGGTTAAAGTCACATAAATATGCCTCATATTGTAAGGGGAAATTTCTACATTGGCCACCAATGAAAGGAGGTGCTATTCCACCAATCCTAAATGTGAGGGGCGCTCTTTTAGATTTTTTTAGATTCAACTTTATTGTCATTGTGCAAAGTACATGTACAGAGCCAATGAAATGCAGTTAACCACTTAACTACATAATTGTAAGGGGTGCTTGTCCACTGACCCCCCAAAGATGGGTATACACAGACCGAAAATTGGCTAATTCAACAGGAAGTGACCAAATTTCAATCTGTGTGTACTCCTGTCTGTTCCACAATAGCCAGTCATTCTATCAGCCAATGGATGCAGTGCTTATTAGTGCATTCTGATGGGGAGAGCTACTGCTAGGGAAGCCAGGGAAGATCTCTGCATCCACATCACTTGTGTGAATGCTGGGATCTGTCAGTTTTTATTTTGTTTAACCTGCTGGTCAAACGGGGAAAAAAATTTTCATGTATACCCTTCTTTAGAAGGCACTTTTTAATACAATAACTACCAATGTAAGGGGGCATTTATCCATTCATAACCAAGATAAGGGTTTCTACACTGGCCACCAATGTTAAGGTGCATTTCTTCAATGACCACTAGTATAATGGCCATTACACAGTAGCTGGAGGGCAGACCTGGAAGTGCATCATCAGGGGACCAGCTTTAAGAAGCTGGAATAGATAGCGGGTACATGATGACAGGCCACCAGGCCCTCCCTCAAGCAACTGTGTGTCCCTGCTCCTGCAGCCTTCCTAGATATGTGATGGGGATAGTCCAGGAGGCTGCTAAAAACAAAAATCATTATTTTAAAATAATGCAAAGGGAGAAGGTTGCAGTGCGGAAAAGTCCATTTTTGGAGTGTTCCACTCAGTTGTTCAGTGAAATAGTTAAAAGTGGTAGTAAAGCACAGCTTGCAAAAAGGTAATATCATACTGTGGTAGTATGCAGCGCATAAAAGCACATTATGATGGACTTACCTTAAAACTAGGCCCTCTAGCGGCACACTGTCCCTGCTGCAGAGGCATCCATCTTCACCCGGTCTTCCTTCGGGGTTGGCGAGCTCCACCCATCCGACTGGCTGAGCCACGATGACGTCACTCCCGCACATGTGCACGGGAGTCTCGGGTCACGGCAGAATGCTCTGAAGGAATGGCACGAGTATGCCGCTCCTTCAGAGCACATGCGCCAGCTGTCAAAAAAAGCCAACATCTCCTAAACAGTGCACATTTAGGAGATATTCATTTTTCCTACAGGTAAGCTTTTTTAGATGTAGGTAAAACATACAAAAGTGGTTTTACTTCCACCTTAAATTCTCTTGGATGATTCAAAAGTAACTATGTCACTGGTTAAGAAACATATGTTGTCTAACATGCCACTGGTAAAACAATAAATGCTTACATGGCAATATTAACAGTCTAATAAATATATATTGACACACATTTCAGGCATGTTTGTAAATCTTTGGCACATTTTTAAAGTACTTACCATGAGGGAAATATGGAAGCTGCTACTGATGACCTCTGAAAAGACTAATTGCTTGGCTATCATGCTTATGGCTTTGATTCACTACTTTACATAGTTACATAGTTAGTCTGGCTGAAAAAAAGACAAAAGTCCATCCAGTTCAACCATTAAAAAAAAAAAAAAGTTATAATCCTATACCCACAGTTGATCCAGAGGAAGGCAAAAAAACCCAGCAAAGCATGATCCAGTTTGCTCCTGCTGGGAAAAAAATTACTTTCTGGATTACTAAATCAGACCAGATATAGAAATATGGAAATGTGACTTTTCAGCTACTCTGTCTTGCTTCTTGAGACTAGGTAACTAGGATTTTCAGATGAAGGCCAACCATGGTATTCCTCATGTTTATCATGACAGCTTTACTTTAATTGCATTTTTGCAATTGTAACATCCGTACTCTGTTTTAATCTGCAAAGAAATTGAGCATTGGCCAGCACTGAGGAAAGAAACCGAGCACTGAACTATTTGTTCTACTTATCAAGCTAGCTGTTTTACAAAATAGGAAGTCACTGGTCACTTGGGAAGCCAAACACAAGGCCAAAATGAGAGGGATTCTTGGTATTCGGTTCACACGGATCTCTAATTAAAACAGGGATCCTCCCAGTCTATTTTTGGACCCTTCTTGTCCATTGTGTTAATCTTTCTTTTGTTTTCCACAAACAATCTTCCATTGATTTATACAGAGGACGCAGCTACATGCTTATTTACAGCAGTGTCGGGGAAACAATATAAGATTTAGTAATTTACCGATGGCAGTATGACGTGCCGCAATCCATACAAACAAAGCCGAGTTCATCTTTCTTAGTCGTGATTTAAAGGAATTGATAAAGATCCAACAGGTCCAAAGGCATTATCCACGAAGAGTCTCATAATTGTATGCTGGGCTTATGATGTTTATACAGTGATACAATAAAGAGGAGTCTTTTTTTCATCTGGAGAAATCTGTTTTTAAAAGATTATGCTTAATAAAATCTTTCCCTAGATTATTTTTATTCACTTGTAATATGCCTTGGAACTTGTTAGAAAGTTGAACTACTCCAGGAGAGTCAATTCCCTAGCACATCATCCTCTCCTTATCGCAAATCATAGCCCCCTTCTCTTTTGAGTGTGTCTAATTACTCTCTGTGCTGGCCCAGCTCCTACTAACCTCTCTTCAACTTCCTGCATAATATATGTAGCAGCCAGGGGTGGAGTGAAGGGGGAATACTGCAGGGTGCCACCCAAATGACAGCTCTGAGTCTGCTGGGGCTGACAATATGACAAAGATGACAGTGCTCAGCCACAGGCTCAGGGCATTTTGGATATACCATGCATAAAATACATTAAATATAATCTTATGGGAGGATTTTTGTCAAACTTAAAGGTCTGGCAAAAGGGTCTCTTTAAAGCTCACCATACACATTGCAATCTGATTGTACAATTTCATTTAGATCCACCAACAACTGTGTAGTACAAGGACCTGCCTACTTGGATACAGACTGAACAAATAGTTTAGCTAGGTCCCCATATTGCATAGTTGTGGTAATCCTGTTCTGGCAATACCATTAGAATTTGGGAATTGCCCTCACCTGGAAACAGTGACATCATCATGCTGCAGACGTAAAAACATGGGAGTTTTGCAGGAGATACATAGAAGAGGGATACATTTGGGTCTCATTTTTCTCCTGATGCAGGCCAGGGCTAGGGTTGTTCCCTCCACATTATGAGAGGCAACACTGAGGACCACTTCATGTCCTAGACAACTTGATGGCAGGTCGGCATCAGGATACACAGTACACTGACGCTTGGGTAATTGTAAAGTTGGGGGTGGTAAAACCTTGCAGTTGAGTTGCAGTTTTACTGCCCCCAATCCCTACCCCCTTTAGCTGCTGAGGCAGCAGCCAAAGGTGTTCACATGCCGCAGCAGGAATTGAACCCCTTGCTGCTTTTGGTGGGTACTACCGCCTGCCAATCGCAACCCATTCAAGTAAATGGGACCACTCTGGAAGTGCCCCACAACTGCATGCTTCTGCGGGGTCCAAGGGGTTAAAGCAGATGGTGAGAAAGCAACACAACGCTGCTTGCTTTAACACCTTGTTTGCTGTACTGCACAAGGTTGATGGGCATTTGCAGAGCAATCTCATTCACTCGAATGGGCCATGCTTGGCAGGTGCTACACCCACCAACCATGTCAGGGCGTATAACTCCTGCTGCTGCTGCAACATGTGTACACTCCTGGCCACTGCAGCTAAAGGGGGTGTAGTTGGGACGTGCGTGGTAAAAACAGGTCTTAGCTATGGGGTTTTACCACCACCCCAAGCGCCAAATGAACCCTTACTGTTCTGAGCCCCCTATAAGGCTGCTTGCACACTGATGTGCTGCGGTTTACCTGAAAAGCGGGTGCAGCACAGTGCATCTGCGACTTTCCTGGATTAGCTGCCCTTTTCCATAGACTTCTGTTATATTCTGCAGGTGTATTGGACTTTCTAAAAGTGCACCAAACCCACAGGATATAATAGAAGTCTATGGATAAGCGCAGCAAACCCTCAGGAAAGCTGCAGGTACACTGCAGCCATGATGTGGGTAAACTGCAGCTAAATCGCAGCTCATCAGTCCTATACTATTATGCCCATTGTATGGCTTCACACTGACCTGAAGATCTCTTCTTTCCTGCTGCTGGCACCACTCTGGAGACGCTAGCTGGGATAAGAGGTGGAGTGCAATTGGTATCATTCCGCATGGGACAGGATCCAGCACTACAGAGGAGGCATTGGTTTATGCAGCTCTTGCTCCCTACTACAGCTCCAACTTTATAAGTAGTCCCTCTGCAGTGCACTCTGATAGATGCTCTGGGATGGAGGGCCAGCAAACCCAGACTGAGACCTACCAGTTACCTTGCCACGATCTACTGGTAATTTACGATCTACGGGCTGCTGACCCCCACTATATATTATATCTCACTAGAATGGTTACTATGAATTATAGGATGGTTGAACTTATTCTCCTTTTTAATATGTAGGGGGTTCTAGCTCCCTTTTTATTACAGTGGTCTCCAAAATAGGGCCTGGTGGCTGGATGCAGCTCTTTTCTTGCCTTTATCTGATCCTTGGGACACAATTCCTTTCACTGATACAAGACACTATTCATCCAATTGACACTGACAATTAGACACCATTTCTTCCTTTCCATTTTATTTCTTGATACCAACAATGGGGAACTGTTTTGCCCATTGCCACCAGCAATGGGGCATTATTCCTCCCATACACATCAGTATTGGGGCACTAGTACTCCCACTTATACCAATGATGGGGCACTATTCTTCATCCTACTGACCACAGGTGTTGTGAAATTTTTTTTTTTTACATCTCCAACCACCAAGCCAGAGGCATTACGTACTTTCACTTATGCTGGAGCATTAGCCACTCTCACTGGCCATAGTCTGGCCTCCCTAAAGTCTGAATGACAATAAACAGGCCCTTTGTTTCAAAAGTTTAGAGACCCCTGTTTTATAATATTGAGCAACAACAAAACATAATACTTGTGATCTATTTATCACCTATTGTAGTTTAGTTTCCACACCAAAATATCCCTATTTCTTCTTGTGTATACTTTTCTATATATTTTTGAGTTATGGTCAGTGGAGTCCCGAGGCAGATGCGGGGGGTGCGGTCCACTCCGGGTGACACCAACCCTAGGGACGCCTCTGGATATGGTGTCACATACATGTGATATTTCCTCCAAGCACATTGCTCTAATTCTTTTTTTTTTGTTTACAAACGATTTTATTGTACATGAGTAGACAGTAAAACAACAGCACAGTATGAAAGTGATATTGTCAACAAAAATAAGGCATATTTGAAATGTACAATACATAAAAGTATATTAACATAAAAAAGAAGATAGAGGAAAAAAGGGAGTTATGAGTGCATGAGATACATAAATGATAAAATAGATTGAGTGATACATCTATCAACAATACATGTCAGCCAATCTTTACCGGGGATGTTGTCAATCATGCAATAAATGTCTACAATCCTTCCATGACTCCCATTTTTTATCGTATAAGTGCATCTTATCCAGTAGTGTATAATGAATACGTTCCATAAGCATTACAGCGTCAATTCTGTGTAAAACGGAGTCCAAGGGTACAACATTGGACCGCCAATGCAGGGCAATGGACTATAAAGTGGCAATACATAATGTATGTAGCAATCTCAGAGTGGCATCAGGGACCCCTGGGATATGAACCCCCAATAAACAGGTCTGTATGGACAATCGTATCGGGTTGCCCAATAGTGAGGTAGCCACCTCAGATATCTTACGCCAGATCAAAGATATGTTCGGGCAATCCCAAAACATATGGACCAAAGTACCTGTGCGGCCACAGCCCCGGAAACATAAAGGGGATGTTTGTGGAAACAATGTATGTAGTCTGGACGGAGTATAATACCATCTGGTTAAAACTTTAAGGGCCGTCTCACGAACCGAAAGAGATCTAGAGCTCTTTCATATATTATCCACCATAGAATCCCAATCCTCATCCGAAAAAGTGATACCACAATCCTCCTCCCACCTCTGTCTGTACATAGGGGGAGCATGAAAAAGACAGATAAAAAATTGGTGATAAAGATCTGAAATAAGACCCCTACCTCTGGGAGAGTCACGGCTGATACGCTCAAAAAAAGAGATTGGAGAAGATGGGGTAAGGCCAAAGTGCACATTAAAAAAGTGCCTAATCTGTCTATAACGAAGGTACTCACGAAGAGGAACATCAAATAACACGCGCAGCATATCGAAGGTAATGTAAGATCCTCCTCTTTGGAAATCAAATAATCTGATAAAGGATCGATCATACCACCAACGAAACATGTGAGGGGAAGAAAAGGCTACAACAAAAGTAGGATGCTCTGATTCTTTTTAAGATACATGCTTAAAGCAGTAGTAAACCGCCCAAAAAAATCTAAAAATCTCCCTGCAAGTTAAGAGCATAATGTGGAAATATGCTTACTTGTAGGTAAAAGATGCAAAATACTGGGTTTACTTCCACTTTAATGTCACATATTGCCAAGATTAATATATTTTGTTGGATTTTTTTGTCCTTTTGGGTCAGATTTCCAACATGGTCTCTCAAGAATCGACCCCATGGATCAAATTTCCATTCATGCCTGGTTGACTAGAAAAGACCTCAAATGATACTTTGATTGATATTTGTTTTCAATAGTAATTATACTGCAGCATGACAAATATTGTCTTGTATGGTTTAAGGAAACTGTATGAAGACCATTTAAAGTGATTGTAAAGGCATATTTTTTGTAATAACAAACATGTTATACTTATCTGCTCTGTGCAATGGTTTTGCTCAGAGCAGAGCAATTCTCTTCATCTCAAGTCCCCCGCCGGTGTTCCTGTCCCCTCCATCCTGCCTAGTGCCCCCACAGCAAGCAGCTTGCTATGAGGACACCCAAGCAAGCTTGCTCCCAAGCTCCTCTGCGTGTCCATTCACACACAGCCGCAGCTCTGCCCCACCCCCTGCTCTCTCCTCATTGGCTTACTGGCTATGATATGTGTCAGCCAATAAGGAGGGAGAGACCCAGAATAGCCGAGGCTCTTTTGCACATCACTGGATCGAGATGGGGATCAGGTAAGTATAAGGGGCACTGCTGCACACTGGTTTTTACAACCATTGTAAGTTGTTTATATATTCACTAACTTCTTTCAAGTTTTTCAACTTCTAATTTTCAATTGTAAGTGTTTCTCTATTCAGTATTGCCCAGCCAGATAACTGTGTGGTGAGAGGTGTTGGGAACAGTCCCTTCTTTGCAGATTGTAATGTATTTTTTACCTCCTCTGTGACCAGTCTTTTTCCCCTACTTGGGGATTTTAAATAGAGCACTGACTGCACAATCTTGATACCAGACACCTGGAGAAAGTGTTTGTATACCAAATGAAAATGGTCGCTGGCCATGAAATGGCCGGTTTATGATTCTATCTTTACTACTATCAAAAAGGTGTTTCCAGATGGAAATGTTCTGCAGTATTTCTTTGATGAAAAACATGTTTGTAGTTTAGTGGTGAACTGGTGGCGAACCCCCCTATTGAAGTTCCAAGGAGGATCCCGTTTAACATTACGCATTGACTACTAGGGCTATGGCACTTCCTTTACTACACAAACAGTAATCCCTATAGTTGCAAGAATCTTTATGACCTGAAAAACCTGTATCTCAGCCTATGCTATGTTGGTTTCACCTTTGGTCATCATGGGACAATCATCTGCCAAGAGTCTGAAGACCAATTTAAAAGTAATGGAAGATAACTTTGGTTGCAAGGGAATTGCATAAAGCTTAATCAAAATTCAAGTGACTTTTTGACTTCTGGGAAGAAAACTTCCTTAGTTCCGCTTGCTTTATGCCTAAATAAACAACAACATTATAAAACAACAAAAGGAAGGTTCTATGTTATTTGCATTAAGACTAAACATCTCTTGAAGCTTGTTGTAAAGAAGTATCCTAGAGGGGGCTGTAGATGACACTTGATATAGTGATTATTTGGAAGAAGACTCTCAGTTCTAAGATCATGAAAATTTTTACTGGCTACCACGGCTAAAATGACTACCGCTGCAAACACCTCTCAGTAACAGCTCCGCTTCATTAACCAGGATCACTTGTTACTTCTGTTTATAAGCTAGGAAGATTGATCCCATGGGCAAAGCAATGATACTACAAAACATTAATGTCTCGTTTGTAAAAATTTAGTGACTAATTTCCCACCTTGTTTATTACATTTCTAGCAAGGCATATTTAAGATTTTTCTAGGACTACATACAGTACATGTAAAACTACAATAATATTACATTTTCATAACAAATTATTAGTTTGGATGCAAGAGTGTCCTTATTCTGACAAAATGTATCAGTGCATCAAAACAAAAGATATGCAAACTTACAACTTTTTTTTGTTAAAGTAGCCACAGAGTAGAAAAGCCTATCCCCTGTGAACATACTTTTTTCCCTATTATCTATTTCTTTTTAAATATTTATTTATTTACTGTGTTTTCACACGGTATTATGGCAGTTTAGCCACAAACAAAAACATGTGTGGAGGAGATCAGTAAATCAGAATTGACACTTTTCTGGTGCTACAGCCCTTTAAAATGCCCTGCGCCAGAAAAAACCCTGCCATAACTTTACTGACGTGTGGCAGATTCAGGTTTTCCAAAGTGGCGCTACTAATGCACCAAATTAAAAAATAATTATGACCAGTTTGTAGGTAATGAAACTGGAGGTAATTATGATTTACTCTAATGCCCTGTACACACTATAAGAAAATCATCCGAAAATTTTTGTACACAGACGGATCGTCTGATAATCAGATCATTAGTACAGAGCTTTCAAAAGCTGAACACAACACATGCAACAATATCCGAAGTGACAAGTGTGAAAATTTTTCTTGTACGATACCAGATTGTACGATTTTCATTTAATTAGTACAGTACTTACCGAAAATACAAACACATGACATCACTTTCGAAATTCTTTTCTTTCGTACAAGAATTTTCGTATCTTTAGTAACCTTTTCACTAGCAGGTGAAAAAAAACGGGTGATCGTTTGTCCGATATTCTCAAGGTGTGTATGGGGCTTAAGTTGGAATACAGAATTCAGAGCTGGAATACAAAGACAGGCAGAGTGCCTGTCTCTGTACCCAGTGTAGCAGAGCAGTATATTTGCCAGAGCTATTCCTTCCCCGTCACAGGGTATAAAGGACACTGTAGGCTTCACAGCCTCCTAGACACCAGTAACAATGTATTGGACAGAGCCTGAGGGGAAGTTGAAAGACTAGTTCACCATCAGGTCCATTCACTCTTTGTAATTGACATCAAGCAGTAGACAAATTATATAGCCCATAGCCCATAGCAGGCTTTCTATTAGCTAAGAATCTTCGCACTGCCTGCTGTCAATCACAGTGGAAGTACACCTTAAGGGAGAATTAGTGTATGTGAATCTCCATCAGGATTTGGAAATGGGCAAGGATGATTGGATGATGGTAATCAGTAGAGTTTTTCAACATTCACTAAGCTCTAGGGAAAATTAGTGAAACTGCACGTCCAAAGTACACAGTCTATTTGCCTTTAGTAAGTCCACCCCATTGGATCTGTGCTTTGAAGAACACAGGATAGAGATTTAAAGCAATACTAAAGGTTTTTCTGTTTTGTTTTGTAAAATAGTGGTTTTGCACAGAGCAGCCTGGATCCTTCTCTTCTTGGGTCCCCTGCTGGCTCTCCTGGCTCCTCCTTTCTGTTGGGTGTCCCCATAGCAAGCTGCTTGCTATAGGGGCACTAACTGCTTTATGTGTCCATTCACACACAGAGCTGTGGCTTGGCCCTGCCCCCCCCTCCTCATTGACTGACTGGCTGTGATTGACAGCAGTGGGAGCCAATGGCTCCCACTTGCTGTCTCAGCCTATGAGGAGGCAGAGACTCGAGACAGCCGAGGCTGTCGTGCACATTGTTGGATTGCGATGGGGCTCAGGTAAGTATTGAGGGGGCTGGGTGTCAGGGAGCGAGGAGCCAGACACACAAGGAGGTGCAATTAAAGGTAGGTTTATTTACACAGAAAAAAGGCAAGAGTCTATGCAAGTCTGACAGCAACAGTGGATGACTTGGTAGTACAGAAGTTCTCTTGCCGAGGTCGTCTTCCAGGATAATCAAGTCGAGAACCAGGGGGAATCGTAGCCAAAGCCGGGGTCAGAAGCCAGGAAGAGTGGTCGCTAGAGCCGGGGTCAGAAGCCAGGAAGAATGGTTGCCAGAGCCGGGGTCAGAAGCCAGGAAGAATGGTCGCCAGAGCCGGGGTCAGAAGCCAGGAGGAGTCTTAGCCAAAGCCGAGTCGGCATCCAGGAGAGCAGAGAGTTAACTAAACAGGAGCTTGCTGCTGTGCAACAGACAGGACACGAATGCAATGGACAGCTGCAAACAGCAGACTTAAATGTGATAAGCCGCCACCTCCTGGGAGGAGCCACAGAGGGCTGAAAGCATAAAGGATCCCACAATGCTTTGCAGACCTAAGATGGATGCCAGCACATGGAGCAGCACAAGCCCTGAGGAAAGGTAGGACCTTGATAGTGGGGGCACTGCTGTACACAGAAGGTTTTTTACCTTCATGCATAGAATGCATGAAGGTAAAAAACCTTGGACCTTTACAACCACTTTAACTGCATGTACGGTACCCCAATATAAAGAACTTTTCTGAGCCCATCAGCAACTTTGTAACCCTTGGTTTAGCCCAAACCTTATTTGTGGTTCTGGACACAAGTGTGGAATCCCTGTTGGATTTTACTGTTATCTAGGGCTCCATTAGAGGAATTATCCTTTAGTTACCCCAATGGTAACAATGGTTACAGATTAGGAATTGTGGGATATTACATACACAAAAAAATGGTTTTAGGGTAAGACTAGAACTGCTATCAGATTTTGATGGCTATTTGTGCAGATCTTCCCTTACTTTCTATATAAACCATTGTCCCAAAACTAAAAAAAAATTTGGTGCTCAACAACTGCTTGTAAAAATCTTCTCCATGGGGCCCACATATGCCCTTTGCAATGGCAATTTAACCATATGGAGAATTTGGACTCAAAGTATGAACTATCCCTAGAACTGAATGGCCATGGCAGAGCACAGCCCAGAGAGAAAAGAATTTGACAAGATCTGTCCACCCAACTTCTTTTTGGGTTTTATACAATGATTTCACCAGATTAGTGAGAGATGTAGTAACCTTCAGTTATGTTAATTTTTAATATTGTATTTGTTGAGTTGAGATATATCCCTATATCCCACAATTGTAATTGGCAGGGTTCCTTCCTTATTGGAATTCCTGAGAGATAAGAAGGAAGTCTAGAAAAACAGCAAAACTCACAGCTTTATTGTTAAAGGTTGCAATCTAGTGTGTAATGGAGTTCAGAGCAAGGAAAATATTCCTGAAAAGGTGTTATTTGTGTTACTTTAAGGGTTATCTTACTGGAGAAAAACAAGCTTGGCATAAAGCCACTTAATGTAATGTTTATTCTTCAAAGTGTCAGGGCAGGGTCTGCGTCACCCATGAAATCCCAATTTCATGGACATTAACTCAGAGTAATAGAAGTCATGTTATCAGGAAAGCGGAAGTTAAAGGAATGCAAAGCTTTGCAGCATTTCTATTAATATGCGTAAATAGCCAATAAAAAAATCACTATCAGAAAAAGAAAGAGTATCACTTGTGTGGCACTGATCACTAGGAAATCACAAGAATATTTTGAATAAATATCGTAGACTATAAACAGAGAGGTCATTTTATGTGATGATGCTCTTGGTCAAAAACTGTGTTGTCTCTTATCTCTTAAAGCATATATTATTGGTCAGCATATACAACCAAATACTCATTTCCACATTTCATTTCAAATATTTCTAGCCTACTCCTTTTAATCTGAAGTTTGTAGACCTACTTTGTTAAGATCCCAACACATTTATTTTCTGGAACACTATGACATGTATTCCCTATGCCCTTTTTCACACATTTCACAGAGCTTGCCTTCTTAAAGCGGAGTTCCAGCTGGGAAAAAAAAACTCAGCAGCTACAAAAACTGTAGCTGCTGAGTTTTAAAATACAGCCACTGACCTGTCCCTTGGTCCAATGGTGTCCTCACCACCGCTGGTTTCACCCGCTGTCTTCTCTCCCTGGCGCTGGCATCTTTAGTGTGGGCACCCAGCTGTGACAGCTTGCGGCTTCACAGACGGGTACCCACTGCGCATGCACAAGAAGCGCTGCACTTTGTGAATGGCCCCGTAGTCTTCTGGGACCTGTCATGTGTCCCAGAAGATTATGGAGGGGAGGGAGGACAACTTCCGCTTCCGATCGCCTAGGCGATCGAAACGGAAGTGGGAGCGGGTACCCGTTCCCCAAAGGTGTCAATCCTTAATGGGGAGCGGGGGACAATGCATTAAAGCGGCACTTCCCCTTTTAGGTGGAATTCCGCTTTAAGCATAACTACACTACATCTGTGCACCACAAACTAAAAGTTCTGTTTAATTCACTTTTCATATTCAAGAAAAACTCACTCACTCATCCATCCATGTCTCAGTGCTTTATTTTGCTGAGAACTCACTTTGAAAAACACCCCCTAGCATTTATGACTGTGGCCATGTTGAGTAAGGGCTGTTGCTTCCTGGAATCCATCTGCCCTTAATTCAGGCATGCAGGCAGGAGGGTGTGCTTACCTGAGACAACCCCTCCTCTCCTCCAGAAGAATACCGGGATGTATGACATAGTTTGCCTAGGCCTGGAAACCATGAAGTAACTGAAGAAATGCAAAAAACTGTTTAAATCAAGTAAATATATACTTTCCTACCTGTTTACTAGTGCTAGCAGCATGTGAGTGAAGTTCCACTTTAAATACAAAGGTTCTGAGGCGGAGAGGTTCAGGAGGCGGAGTCAGTAGAGCAATCACTGCTCACAGGTAGCATAGTACCATGGAATATGTAGTCCTTGGAAATTGAAAGTAAACAGGACTACAGGAGAAGCTGCAAAGCATGCAGGGAATCCAGGAAGTTCTGAAAAGAGATGGCGCAGGGGTGGACTGACCATTTGGAAACTAAAGGGCCCGGGGTTAGTAGGGGGCCCCATGAGATGCCCCTGGTACCTTTTTCATAGGCTTTTTTGAGTTTTGGCAAGGACACAGGGGCCCCATGATCCCCTATTGCCCAGGGTCCCCATGAGTTGTCAGTCTGCCCCTGGCCGGGAGACAGGCAGAAAGGGAATTTTTCAAGTAAGCTTATATTAGATTGTCAAAAATGATTTTTGTTTGTACTGTTATTACAATGCTGATGTTATAAAACTGTGCATGTGAGGGCTTACCACAATACAACAATCTGTATGCCATAAGGCTGACTCTTGCACTATATAGCTCTTAGGTGATCTGATGTAATTCAACACACAATAGCATCTGACTGCGTAATGTCCTTTAGATGTAACAACAACAATGTAGCGCAAGGGCCTTCTTGCTTGGATATAAAATGATTGGATAGTAGTTTAGACTGATCTTCAAAGTACCTACA
Organism: Staurois parvus; assembly: GCF_062004578.1. Lineage (NCBI taxonomy): Eukaryota > Metazoa > Chordata > Amphibia > Anura > Ranidae > Staurois > Staurois parvus. The sequence goes on along the minus strand of NW_028317867.1, from coordinate 3,019,445 downwards.
GTAGGTTTGGTCAATCTACAGGAGATTTTCCAGCGATCCTTACATGCATGGGGAGCTGAGGGAGATTGTACAATTAGCTTGTAATGCATATGATCAGCCTAGCAGGCATGCCTTGCCTTACCTTCCAGCAGTGTTTTAGTTCAATCTGTTTATTAAGTTTTACAAACAATACCAAAAACAGAATGCTCCTTAACCTCTTAAAAATAACCTAGAGGCAAGTAATTGCACCTATATCCAATAACAGAAGCACACTGAGATAAAGTGACTTAGTGGTATGAGAATGTGTCAGTTTCATGTAAAATAATTACATAAGCATCATAAATCAGTATATTAATATGCATAAAACTCCAGTGATAAGGTGCTTACATCCAAATGGAGTGATAAAAGTGATAACTGTGTCACTCAGTGGTGACCAATAATGTGCAAAGTGCCAGACGTAATGACCAAAATGATAGTTTACAATTAGGGTGCATGGAAGATCATAAAGATCTTCAAAATCCAGTGCTCGTATCTGGTTGTCTTTATTAAACCAGCCCCTATGTCTCCATTGAGCATTGATGTCTGTATAAAGGGCCAGGTAGGGAACAAGTACAATTTAGGATCTGGGAAAATTTTAAGCAATTACATATCGGTTGGGATTATATTCTGTGGCTGGACTTTGCCTCATTGTCTGAGATGGTGCAGACACCCTAAACTATGACCCATATGGCATTATACCCACATTTGTCCTTGCTAGACCAGGTATGGTATATGCATAGTTACAGCACATTGGTCCAAGTTGGAATGTAACTTTGTATTGAATATCCATACCTAGAATTCTTTAAATATTTTAGCCCTAATAAGCATCAATTGCTTCCTTAGTCACCGGTCAAGCCACTGTGATTTAACGTTGTGCGATTTCAGGTGCAATTTATGAAGACTTTATTAGGACTTGTGAAGATTTTCAACAATTTCTTGCGATTTGCTTTGCGATTTCCATTATATTCTATGTATGTGAAATTGCAAAAAAAAAACAGAAAATGTAATGCAAGAACTACTTTAGAAATTGCACTGCAGTATATCTCACATATTAAGACACTGACATTCACATTCATTAGATGCAATTTCAGGTGCAAAAAAAATAAAAAAAAAATCTTCTCCCTGCAAGTTAAGTGCATAATGTGCTAGTATGCATTGCATTCTAGTACATTATGAAAGACAAACCTGAAAGCAAAGCCCTCCAGCACAGCGCTGTAATGGTCTCCCATCTTTACCCAGTCTTCCTTCCGGGTTTGCGAGCTGCAGCCATCTGATTGGCTGATCTGCAATGTCGTCACTCCAGCACATGTGCAAAGTGAGTTTTGGACACGGCACAGCTCTCTTAATGGACAGCACGCCGTCCATTGAGAGTGCAGCGCGCATGCACTGGTGACTTCACCAGTGCATCTACAGTAAATATATCATTTAGATATATAAATATATATATCTAATATATATAAATATATATAACCACTAAACAGCTCATCCACTCCCTCATCATATCACGACTCGACTACTGCAACTCCCTCCTCACTGGCTTGCCTCGCCGCTGGCTATCCCCGCTTCAGTCGATCCTGAATACGGCTGCCAGACTCATTCACCTATCCAACCGCTCCGTTTCTGCCACCCCCCTTTGCCAATCCCTCCACTGGCTTCCGATTGCGCAACGGATCAAATTCAAAATCCTAACGCTGACAAACAAAGCTGTCCACCATACTGCCCCGAACTACATCATTGACCTAATATCCAAGTACCACCCAGCATGCACACTCCGCTCCTCACAAGACCTCCTTCTCTCTAGTTCCCTGGTCTCCTCCTCCCATGCCCACCTCCAGGACTTCTCCAGGGTGTCACCCATCCTCTGGAACTCCCTGCCCCAACCCATCAGATTATCACCTACTCTCCTCTCCTTTAGGCGCACTCTGAAAACCCATCTCTTCAGGGAAGCCTACCCCACCCCCTGCTAACTTGCCGACCTCCTCCATTCTTCCTACCACTCCATCCCCCACAGCTATCTCCTCATGTCCCACCATCCCCTCCCTCCAAGATTGTAAGCTCGAAAGAGCAGGGCCCTCGATCCCCTCATGTTTTGCATTGTATTGGTATTGTTCTGTCACATGTTCTGTCCCCCTTTGTAATGTACAGCGCTGAGCGAACTATTGGCGCTTTATAAATACTGTATAATAATAATAATAATAATAATATATATATGTGTGTGTGTTGAAAAAAGTGAATAAAGCTCACAATCCTTCTAATAGCTTTTATTTCCATACACACAAATGCATTGGGAACACTACACATTCTATTCCAAATCAAAATATGAAGAAAAATATATCAAATTTGTGTTGTTCCTCTAAAAAAAATTGAAGAAAAGTGAATATTAGACTGTTCAAAAAAATAGCAGTGTTTGTATTCTTCTTTACAAACTCAAACATTCACTATATAAACTGAAAAATGTTTGAAGATTTTGCTTTCCTTTGAATCACTTAATGAATATTTAGTTGTATAAGCACTGTTTCTGAGAACTGCTGTACATCTGTGTTGCATGGAGTCAACCAACTTCTGGCACCTGTGAACAGGTATTCCAGCCCAGGATGATTGGACTACATTCCACAGTTCTTCTCTATTTCCTGGTTTTGCCTCAGCAACTGCATTTTTGATGTCACCCCACAAGTTTTTTATCCGGGGATTGGGCTGGCCACTCCATAACGTCAATCTTGTTGGTCTGGAACCAAGATGTTGCACGTTTACTGGTGTGTTTGGGGTCGTTGTCTTGTTGGAACACCCATTTCAAGGGCATTTCCTCTTCAGCATAGGGCAGCATGACCTCTTCAAGTATTCTGATGTATTCAAACTGATCCATGATCCCTGGTATGCGATAAATAGGCCCAACACCGTAGTATGAGAAACATCCCCATATCATGATGCTTGCGCAACCATGCTTCACTGTCTTCACAGTGTACTGTGGCTTGAATTCAGTGTTTGGGGGTCGTCTGACAAACTGTCTCCGCCCACTAGACCCAAAAGGAACAATCTTACTTTCATCAGTCCACCAAATGTTGCGCCATTTCTCTTTAGGCCGGTCAATGTGCTCTTTGGCAAATTGTAACCTCTTCAGCACATGTCTTTTTTTCAACAGTGGGACTTTGCGGGGGCTTCTTGCAGATAGCCTGGCTTCACATAGGCGTCTTCTAATTGTAACATTACTCACAGGTAACTTTAGACCTTCTTTAATCCTCCTGGAGCTGATTGTTGGCTGTGTCCTTGCCATTTTAGCTATTCTTCTATCCATTTGAATGGTAGTTTTTCGCTTTCTTCCACGTCTTTCAGGTTTTGGTTGCCATTTTAAAGCATTTGCGATCATTTTAGCTGAGCAGCCTATCATTTTCTGCACTTCTTTATATGTTTTCCCCTCTCCAATCAACTTTTTAATCAAGGTACGTTGTTCTTCTGAACAATGTCTGGAACGACCCATTTTCCTCAGAATTTCAGAGAGAAATGCATTGTAACCAGCATGTACAACATTTGCTGCCTTCCTTCCTTAAATAAGGGCAATAGTTGCCACCTGTTTTTCAAAGAATGAATGACCTCACTAATAGAACTCCACACTGCTATTATTTTGAACATGCCCCTTTCAATTAGTGATTCAATTACACAGAATCAGCAGCATGCATGTCATGACTGTTGGGTCTGTTGGATTTCTATTACACCACTACACCTGCTAGTAAATTATTTGCCATTTAGAAATATAATTTCTACCAAAAACAGTGATTGATCAGGTTAGTGATGTCTGACTGCTATTACTTTGAACACAACTGTGTGTGTGTGTATATATATATATATATATATATATTCACAGGTCCTATGGGTAAGCCTTGTTAAAGGCTTATCTGTAGGTAAAAGATGCAAACTAGAGTTAACTTTCATTTTAAAACCCAACTACTACCAAAATGTTCTTTCAGTTTCAGTCAAGAAGGGTTAATGCCTCTATGAGATTGTAATTGCTGTCTGTTGGGTGGATTTCCCCTCACTTAATGCTTTCTGTCTATGGGTCAGGAAGAGAGATGAAAGCTCTCCAAGGGAGACTCAATCAGCAATAAAATAAAATCTTTTTTAGTGTGCCAAGGAGGGACATAGTGTCACCAGGAGAGGAGGGAGAAGGCATCTCCCCAACAGGGCAATAAAAACCTTGACATTGGTTGTACTAACCCTTCCTTGCTCTGTTCAAAACTCAGAAAAAAAACAAATGTCTTTGGCTCAGTTGAGCTAACCTGCATCACATAAAGGACAGCTAGAATCTGTATATTTATTCAGCTTAGTTTTCTGTTCTACTTTATGTTACTCCTTGACTTGAATTGCAAAGGGGACCAAAGAGAATGGCAGATAAAAAAGCAGAAAGAATGACTTCTGTTGCTATTTTGGCTGGATCCAGGAAACACTTCAAAATACTATTTGCCATTTCCTGTTTTTAGCAAGGCACGAAAAGGAAATGCATGGAATCTAAACACTTGTTTTTGTATACTTTAAGTTGGAATGCACTTTGAACATTTGTCTTTCCAGGAACATAACATTTCGCAATAAGAAGCAGAATCACGCTTAATGGGAATGTTCATGATGCAAAATACCTGTGTGTGAAGCCTCAGATTTCTTTCTGACTTTAGTGGGTGCATAGCAGTTTCATGACAGTGACACCATCAGTAGCAAAGCTGAATAGGTTAAAGCGCAGCTCCACCCAAAAGAGAAAGTTCCGCTTTAAGGACTGCTCCCCCCGCTCCCCATTTAGGATTGGCACCTTTGGGGGGCAGGAGGGGGAGCGGGTACCCGAATTTGACAGGTGCCCGCTCCCACTTCCGGTCCGATTGCCTAGGCAATCGGAGATGGGTGTCCTCCCTCCCTGTAGTCGTTTGAGACACATGGCAGGTCCCAGAAGACTACAGGACCATTCATAAAGTGCAGCGCTACTCGCGCAAGCATAGTGGATACCCGGCTGTGAAGCTGCAAGCTATCACAGCCGGGTGTCCACACTGAAGATGCTGGCCTCCTGGAATACAGGACGGCCAGTGAAACTGGCTGCGGGGGACACACCACGGGACCAAGGGACAGGTAAGTGGCTGTTTTTTAAAAGTCAGCAGCTACAGTTTTTGTAGATGCTGACTTTTATTTTTTGACAGGGTGAGTGGAACTCCGCTTTAATGTGACACCAAATGGTATCCTTATTCATGAGTGAGCAAGAGAGGGTGGATACATTCCTACATACAATGGGACTATGGAGAACAAATGTAGGCACCCTCTAACAAGGACAGTAAAAAATGGAATTTTGAGATTTGGAGGAGGTTGAGAACAATAGAAGGTACATTTTGGAGCTAAGAATACAGACTTGAAAAGTTTTATTTTTAAAACAGAGTATAGTGTTTTAAGGAGAACTATGGCCAAGTCTCTTTTGGTCATACTTCTTCTGTGGGTCACAGGAGTGCACTTATTTCTGCACTCCAGGCTCTGCAGGGATCCCAACAATAATGTCGGGATCTGCCCAGATGCTTTACCAGCAGCTGGCTCAGTCTCTCAGCACACTGCTTAGAGGCTGATCCAGCCGGTGCTCCAGTGAGCTCTGGAGTGGCAGAGCACAGAGTGCTCAGAGTGGACCTGAGAGCTGAGTGATCAGCGGTCTTTGATCACTCAGTTCTCGGTGTAGAGGCAGAGGGGGACAGCTGCAGCATTGGATTGCTGCTGCAGCCATCTAGGTGAGTATAGATGTTTTAACTAAATGCTAGAAAAACCACACTTGGTGCTCACCATAAAAAAACTCCCACAGCTACACTCACAGACAACACAATACCAGTGCTGAACCAAAATGAAAAAGAGTACAGTTGTTACGCTGTGTTAGTAAATTAGATGTTTCTTGGTTATATGTATTTCAAAACAAAAGATTATAATATTGTCCAAAATAATAATAATAATGTAATATGTGTACCAACATCATAAATCCAAATAACATTGAAAAAAATGAAAATTCAGAGAATGACACCACTATTCCAAAGTGACACAAAAAAAAATACCAATTAATAAATCAATAAACATAGGACCTGATGGAATTACACCACTTATATGCAAAATGTTCAAATAAAACAAGCAGTGGAAGCATATGGCAAGATTTGCAATGGTGGTGGAACCCTCCTTCACATAATTACTTGTTTTATTTGGATATTTGCATATAGGTGGAGGACTTTCATCAGGATTTATGTTTATTGATTTATTAATTGATATTTTTTGTGTGTGTGTTACTTTGGAATAGTGGTGTCACCCTCTGAATTTGCAAAAAAAAATTAAATTTTATTTGGATTTATGATGTTGGTACACATATCACATTTATTTTTTACAGTATTATGATCTTTTATATTAGGATACATATAACCAACCCCAGACATGGCATGCAGCCGCATTTATGGTGGCATCCGAGGGAAGCCCGGGACACCCACCTCCCACATCAGCAAAGGAGGGAGCTCAGCTTATTCTTTCCCAGCTCATTTCCCACCTGTCTCTGTTCCTGCTCATCTCACTCTGCTTGCCTGCTTTGAGCCGACATTGAAGCGGTGTTGATGGTGAGCAGGGCCGGATCCCCTCCTCCCATGGAAATGGTGTCTGCCCAGGTCGGTAAGCTCCTGCTCCCATCCTCGGAGTGCACTCTTCAGCCTCTTCAATGGACATGTAGTGTAGCTGCTCCTTCCCACACTGCACACAGCTGAGATCAAATTGTTTTACAAACATATCCTTGATCTGCACATTGTGACTGTAGTTGCAGTTCTCAGGTCAGAAAAGCAGCACAGCTACAACAGCCAGTTACACACGGTGCAGATTGAGGTTGTTTTTGAAAAATAATCTGATTTCAGCTGTGTGCAGTGTGGAAAAGAACAGCTCTGTTGAATGCTCTGCCAGCAATGACTACATCCTTTTCCCTGCTAACCCCATCCTATGCCCTTCAGACCACATCCTATGCCCTGCGGATCTCGTCCCGTGCCCTGCAGTCCCCGTCATATACCCTGCTGACCCAGTCCTATGTCTGACCCCTGGCCTCTACCCTGAGGACCCCATCCTGTGCCCTGCTGACCCAACCCTATGTACTGTAGACACCATCCTAAGTCCATCTGACCCCATCCTGTGCAGTGTAAACACTGTCCTATGCCCTGCTGACCCCTGTCTTCTGTCTTGTGGACCCCATCCTATGTCCTGTGAAGCCTGTCCTATACCTTGCTGACCCCATCGTATGTCCTGCTGACCACATCCTATGTCTTTCTGGCCCTATCCTATGTCCTAAGGACCTCTGTCTGCTGCCTTGCGGACTTCGTCCAATGCCCTGCTGACCTCATCCTATGCCCTGCTGACCCCTGTCCTATGCACTGCTGATTCTAGTCCTATGTCCTGCTGATTCCATCCTCTGTCCTGCTGACCCCTTTCCTTTACACTGCTGCCTCCTGTCCTATGCTCTTATTGACCCCTGCTCTAAGCCCTGTTGACCCCTCTACACTGCTCTATGGACCCCTGTACACTGCCCTGTTGACCCCATCCTCAGCCCTGCTGACCCCTGCTTTATGCACTGTTGACCTTATCCTCTGCCCTGCTGATCCCTGTTTTCTGCCCTGCTGACCCCTATTCTATGCCCTGCTGACCCTATTCTCTGTCCGGCTAACCCCTGTCCCCTGCCCTGCTAACTACTGTTCATTACACTGCTGACCCCCTTTCCTCTGTCCTGCTAACCCCTGTTGTCCACCGTGCTGGACCCTGTTCTCCGCTTTGCTGACTTCTGTACACTCCCCTGCTGACCTTCCATCCTCTACCCTGCTGGCCTCTGTACACTGCCTTACAAACTGCTGACACTATCCTTTGTCCTGGTGACCAACCAATCCATTGCCCCAACATTCTTTACTGCACCCCCATCAGACAGGCTAGGTCCGGTCCTGGAGTCGCCCAAAGCTGCCTGCTTTTGGTTTGGATTCATAATTAACTAGCTAATGGGAACTACTATTTTAGAGGTGCAGAAACTGGAACTGATTTGAGGTGTGAAGGTGCAGAAAATGGGAAGATCTAAGGGATGCAGGTGCAGAAATTGGAGTAATCTGAGTTGTGAAGGTCTAGGAATTGAGCTTATTTGAGATCTGAAAGTGCAGGCATTGGGTCTGATCTGAGGTGTGAAGGTGCAGGAATTGGGTCTGATCTGAGGTGGGAAGGTGCAGGAATTGGATCTGATCTGAGGTGTGAAGGTGCAGGAATTGGGTCTGATCTGAGGTGTGAAGGTGCAGGAATTGGGGCTGATCTAAGGTGTGAATGTGCAGGAATTGGGTCTGATCTGAGTTGTGAAGGTGCAGGAATTGGGGTGATCTGAGGTGTGAAGGTGCAGGAATTGGGGCTGATCTAAGGTGTGAATGTGCAGGAATTGGGTCTGATCTGAGTTGTGAAGGTGCAGGAATTGGGTCTGATCTGAGGTGTGAAGGTGCAGGAATTTGGGCTGCTCTGAGGTGTGAAGGTGCAGAAATTGGGTCTGATCTGAAGTGTGAAGGTGCAGGAATTGGGTCTGATCTGAGGTGTGAAGGTGCAGGAATTTGGGCTGATCTGAGGTGTGAAGGTGCAGGAATTGGGTCTGATCTGAGGTGTGAAGATGCAGGAATTGGATCTGATCTGAGGTGTGAAGGTGCAGGAATTGGGGATAATCTGAGGTGTGAAGGTGCAGTATTTGGGGTGATCTTAGGGGTGCAGGTGCAGAAACTGGAGTGATCTGAGTTGTGAAATTGTAGGAATTGGGCTTATTTGAGATCTGAAAGTGCAGACATTGGGTCTGAACTGAGGTGTGAAGGTGCAGGAATTGGATCTGATCTGAGGTGTGAAAGTGCAGGAATTGGGTCTGATCTGAGGTGTGAATGTGCAGGAATTGGGTCTGATCTGAGGTGTGAAGGTGCAGGAATTGGGTCTGATCTGAGGTGTGAAGGTGCAGGAATTGGGTCTGATCTGAAGTGTGAAGGTGCAGGAATTTGGGCTGATCTGAGGTGGGAAGGTGCAGGAATTGGGTCTGACCTGAGGTGTGAAGGTGCAGGAATTGGGGATGATCTGAGGTGTGAAGGTGCAGGAATTGGGTCTGATCTGAGGTGTGAAGGTGCAGAAATTGGGTCTGATCTGAAGTGTGAAGGTGCAGGAATTGGGGATGATCTGAGGTGTGAAGATGCAGGAATTGGATCTGATCTGAGGTGTGAAGATGCAGTATTTGGGGTGATCTTAGGGGTGCAGGTGCAGAAACTGGAGTGATCTGAGTTGTGAAGGTGTAGGAATTGGGCTTATTTGAGATCTGAAAGTGCAGACATTGGGTCTGAACTGAGGTGTGAAGGTGCAGGAATTGGGGCTGACCTGAGGTGTGAAGGTGCAGGAATTGGGTCTGACCTGAGGTGTGAAGGTACAGGAATTGGGGCTGATCTGAGGTGTGAAGGTGCAGGAATTGGGGTGATCTGAGGTGTGAAGGTGCAGGAATAGAGGTGTTCTGAGGTGTGAAGGTGCAGGAATTGGGGTGTTCTGAGGTATGACTGTGCAGGAATTGGGATGATCTGAGGTCTATAGTGTAGGAATTGATCCGATCTAAGCTGTGAAGATACAAAGTTCAATATTAATTTCTTACTATTATTCAAACTGTTTACAGCATTTCCTTAAAAAAAATCATTTTAGCGATTGAAAGTGTAAAGTTGACGTTTTAAAAAAAAAACTGGCACTCTCAATTTCTTTACACGCATTTTTCAGCACACTATGCTCAAAAGATTGCCTATTCCTGAACAACACACATCTAATATGTCAAGTAACATGGCACAAAATTTGTATTCTTTTTACTTTTGAGTATAGATGTTTGTTATTTTTATTTTCACACTTCTCTTTTCATCTTCTGTAGATACGGATTAGGAGGCAGAGAATGGGGCATCTAACACAGGTAATAGGCTTCATGAAAGACATGGATGGGTCAGCTTTCAATGAAAATTGAATTCTATTATGAAAGTGTGGAGGTCACCCCATTGTTGACAGAGAGAAAATATACAAAGATTCACAAATGTGAGTGTGACGTTTCTCCTTAGGTTCACGTACACTGATAGCAGCTTGACACAAGTTAGGTTGTGAGTACACGAGAGAATTATAGTTACAGATCATGACATTTTAGGGTTGATTTACTAAAACTGGAGACTGCAAAATTGGTGCACTTGTGCATGGTAGCCAATCAGAATCTAACTTTTAGCTTGTCCAGTTAATCTTTGACAATGCTGATTCGTTTCTATGCAGAGCTGTACCAGATTTTGCACTCTCCAGTTTTAGTAAATCAATCCCTTTATGTTTGCGCAATTACGTACAATTTTTAAGAAATGTTTAAAGTCAAGGGTTGTGCCACCTTTTTCCTGCAGACGGTAAATCGTTTTTAGTTATTTATGGTTTCAGTATTTCAGTAAACTTATTACTGCACCTGAACAAAATTTTCTATATGTTTAACAGAACAATGTGGCTCACAACCACAAAGCTTTTTTTAATGGCCATGCTTGTGCAAAGCCTCTCTAGAAAAAGTTTATTTTTTAAATCGCGAAAGAATTGTCAAGACTGTCTTTGCTGTATTTATGTTCTGTAAAGCCCTAAACAAAAATGGCCTGTTTTGACAGGCTTTAGTTAGTTTCAAACAGGTTTTGCACTCCAATACAAGCCTGCAGCATTGCAAAATGCGCTTGAAGCAGGTCAAATTCAAGTTAGAAGGAGGTGCAGGTCAAATAAAACTGTCATTGAATTCTGAATGATCTGAGAAGCATCACAAACTGATGTGAAATTGATGCCATTGACAAAAGTTGAAAGTCAGTTGACAGATACCCAAAATCTCAAGAAATCGCATTATTACACTACAAATTGCAGTTAATTTTATCCATCCACTGATATAATTAAGCTAGAAAAATTGTGCAGATTGCTTCAGATGCAACTGATTTTGATCAAGTGCTAAGGTCCTGTGGCCAATTGGTTTATTTTGTAACTAAAATCAAACATAAGCTAGCTTCCATTTTCTTTTGCGCATTCCAGTGGAGGCAAATGATCACTTAGGACTAAAAATATCTCACATATAATAACCCATACAATGAATGCCAGCTGTAATTTGCATAAGTCTAAAAGGAAAGGTATCATAAGAGTACAGGGACATCTAGGCCCAGACCCTTAAAGACTATTTCTAATTTGGGCAATAAAAGTAAAAGTTGACCCACAAGCACCTCTGTGGTACCACCTTCTGCTGCATTTAGGATCACCAATAGCCATAAAAAGAAAAGAGAGAGGAGGACCTCGGACATCACTGGACCAGACCCAAGATCTCCACTTCTGCATCTGTGTTCAAGTGCGGGGGAAGGGTGGCAGATGGGGGCCCATCTTCTGAGGATTGGATTCCCAGGCTAAGACAAGAGTATTGTGTTCAAAAAGCCTGTCAATTGATGGGTTTGTGAGTTTTCATTTCATAATATATTAAAAAACATTTGAATAAAAAAAAATAAGTAACAAAAAAAATAGAATAACTGTAAAGTGTTAATGATGTCTTTGCTCTGCTCTTAAAATATTTCCTACATTTGCTAATTGTATGTGCTGTATCTATAAAAATATCAGCAAAATTCACTATTTTTTTTTTGTTTTGAATATGGAGGCTATTTTATATTTTTGTAAGAAATCTATTCCGGTTGAACTGTGTCTGACGTCTGCTCAGAAAGAAAATAAAAACATAGAGTCAAGTCTGTGCATTAGGAGCTTCTTTGTAACTACAAGGATATGTTTGTAGGAAAGTTAGGAGCCATTATTTGTTTTAAAATGTTCCTGCTGGGAGTGTCAAAGCTTTGATTTCTTCAATGAAAAAGAAGGGTGTGTTATCATGTATTCCATGTGTTTTCAGCAATGTGACATTTTGCATATTGCGTTCGTAAAACCAGGCCAGTTTTCAAGTTGTTTCTCACTTAAATAACTTCCTTCCTAAAAAATGATTGGACTGGAGTAACATTTTCAAGAAGGATGGACATACTGACGTAGGACTGCAAGAATAATGTACACAAAAAGACTCTGTAGGTATGTAAATAAACAATGACAATAGGCTTTGCATGACATTCTGGGAAGAATGTTTTATGATCGGTAAGATTGTCATTTGTGGAGAGTGATTGTTGGAAATGATTTTGGAGCAATCATTCAATAATCTCACCACCCAAGAGATTAACAGCTGAAAAGTAGACCATTGAGCCCTAGCAGTGCTGCTAGAAGATTGTTCTGTATTGGAAAATGTGAAAGATTCACTAGTGGACTCTGTTGATATAACAGATATTACCTGGAAGAGGAATACACTATCTATGAAGGTTGTTTAAAATAAAGTGCTGGTCTACAAATTCCAGTAAGGTTTTTTTCTTGGGTTCAATAAAGCTACTAAGCCTTTACTGTATATAGCTAACCTCAACCAATCCTATCCTAAGTAAACCTTAACCAAGTACCTACTTATCAACATCAAATGTTATCTTTAAACCTCAACTTAATATTTAACCCTGAGTGAGCACCTAATGGTATCCCTAAGCATCAACATAGCTCCTAATCCTGTAATTGGATCATTATTTCTGCACCTCAACCTCAAGCCAACCTCAAGGCCATGACCTTCAACACCTAATATTGGGCTCCATTCACTAAAGCAGATCACATGCAGTATATTGGTGTCCGGGCACATTTTCCCTAAATATCGCATGTAATCCTGAAACTGTCAACTCACTATGCGGTATTGCAGTATTTACGGAAAATTCGTACATGAAATTCGTACATGAAAAGGTGTTAAAGTTAATTAATGGAAGGAAATAAATGATTAAATGCACGGGGTAATTAGGTAGTGTTCCAGGCATATGGTATTTAAGGAATGTAAAAAAGTAAAAGGCAGTGGATTAGAACATCTGTCAGGTTTTTATTTTTGTCTGTGTGCCCGTTATTGAGATTCACCCTCTTTATTTGTCCTGTTTATCATTATCATTGACAGTGAAAGTCAAAGAAAATCCCAAATTTCGGGTTGTCCTCAGAAAAGAAATAGAGGGGAAATCTTTCAACGGGGGCACTAGTTTTGGTGACCTAGGGGACACCAAGGGATTCCCTTTATTTGCAGGGATTTCCACTCACTTCCTGTTTTGGCTATGGGACAGGGAGCGAAGGGAAATCTCTACAATGGGGTACAGAAGGCAAAAAACACCCGCAAACAAAACTGACAGGGGTTTTGTCTTTAGTTATGCTTTCAAGCAGCCTTTCTCAACCTTTTCAACACAGAGGAACCCTTGAAATAACTTTCCATTCTCAGGAAACCTCTGCTAAAAATTACTACATCTACAACTCATGATACACAAGTGTGATGGATAGTGCGAAGAATGCTCCTTACATTTGTGGTTACTGGGAAGAATTACCCCTAATAGATAGCTAAAAAAATCAATGATTTCGGTGGAAAGATATCTCTAAAAATAATTGTGCAAAAGTAAAGTATCCCTACTACATTAAACTTATGTTCTAACCACTGTGATATGCATGTACATTGTATTATGTTTTGCATGATTGAGAGTTTTTTTTGCAGCAAATGGTGTATATGATTGTATATGCACAAAAAGTCTCTGAAAATATGGCAAAATGACAGGAGAAAATAGATAGATTTTATTACATGTTAAGGGGTGGATTTTCTAAAAGTAATGGGGTGGATTTACTAAAGGCACATAGAATGAGCACTTACCGTATTTTTCGCACCATAAGACGCACTTTTTTCCCCCCAAAAAAGGGGGGAAAATGTCAGTGCGTCTTATGGAGCGAATATGGAGCGGCCGGTCCGGTATTTCCACTGCCGCCGTGGCAGAATACCGGGCCGGCCGCTCAGCTCTACAGCGGGACCTTATAGAGATGACTGCTGACCTTTGGGGAGGGGGAGGGGGAGCGGGTACCTGAATTTGACAGATACCCGCTCCCACTTCCGTGGAGTTGTTCTTTCATCTTACCCGTTCCTCTATCCAGCGGCGCGGTCTTCCCGGCTTCTGTAGTGTGGGCATGACAGCCGGGTGCCAAGTGTGCATGCGCAGGAAGCGGTGCTTTTTGTGAATGGTAAGGTGGCACCTGGGACACATGACAGATCCCAGAAGCCGCCGGACCAATCACAAAGCGCAAGTGCTTCTCGCTCATGCGCACTAGGCACCCGGCTGTCATGCCGAGCGCCATTACAGAAGCCGGGAAGACAGCGCGCGGCTGGATAGAGGAACAGGTAAGATGAAAGAACAACTCCACGGAAGTGGGAGCGGGTATCTGTCAAATTCAGGTACCTGCTCCCCACCTCCCCAAAGGTCAGCAGTCATCCCCTGTACTATCCACAGTCTCTGGTCATCCCTGTGCTGTCCGCAGTCTCTGGTCATCCCTGTACTGCGTCCGCAGTCTCTGGTCATCCCTGTACTGTGTCCGCAGTCTCTGGTCATCCCTGTACTGTGTCCGCAGTCTCTGATCATCCCTGTACTGTGTCCGCAGTCTCTGGTCATCCCTGTACTGTGTCCGCAGTCTCTGGTCATCCCTGTACTGTGTCCGCAGTCTCTGGTCATCCCTGTACTGTGTCCGCAGTCTCTGGTCATCCCCTGTACTGTGTCCGCAGTCTCTGGTCATCCCCTGTACTGTGTCCGCAGTCTCTGGTCATCCCTGTACTGTGTCCGCAGTCTCTGGTCATCCCTGTACTGTGTCCGCAGTCTCTGGTCATCCCTGTACTGTGTCCGCAGTCTCTGGTCATCTCTGTACTGTGTCCGCAGTCTCTGGTCATCCCTGTACTGTGTCCGCAGTCTCTGGTCATCCCTGTACTGTGTCCGCAGGCTCTGGTCATCCCCTGCACTGTGTCCGCAGTCTCTGGTCATCCCCTGCACTGTGTCCGCAGTCTCTGGTCATCTCCTGCACTGTGTCCGCAGTCTCTGGTCATCTCCTGTACTGTCCGCAGTCTCTGGTCATCTCCTGCACTGTGGCCGCAGTCTCTGGTCATCTCCTGTACTGTGTCCGCAGTCTCTGGTCATCTCCTGTACTATGTCTGCAGTCCATTAGTTCAGAATTTTTTTTTCCTGTTTTCTGCCTCTAAAACCTAGGTGCGTCTTATGGTCAGGTGCGTCTTATGGAGCGAAAAATACGGTAAGTGCAAATAAAGTTGCTCCAGAGCTTAGTAAATGAGGGGGAGCTTTGCTGACTTCCCTCATCCAATCATGTGCAAGCAAAAATGCAGTTTTTTTTTCCTTGCATGTGATTGGGTATTTTTTGTAAAGTGAAGCTTTACCTCATTTACTTGCACAGTGCACAGACTATTTGCTCTAAGTAGAACTATAGGCAAAACTTTTTTTTTTCGTTTTGGATAGTGTAAGGGAGGGTTATAACCCCTGAAATTTTTTTTTTTTTTTGGTTTTTTGCCATCTGTATCCCATTGGGGAGATTTACCATCACTTCCTGACCCATAGCCAAAACAGGAAGTGGGAGGAAATCCCTACTAATTAAAGAAATCCCTTTGGGCCCCCCTGATCACCATAACCAGTGTCCCCATTGGAAAATATCCCCTCTATTACTGTTTTGGGGACAACCCAAAATATGGAATTATCTTTTACGTTCACTTTCAATGATAATGGTAAACAGGACAAATAGAGAGGGAGAATCTCCCTAACGGGGGCACGGACAACAGTAAAACCTGACATTTTTTTTCTTTAGCTATACTTGAAGTAAATCAACCCCAATGATGTCTATTTCTCCATATTTAGGTTTCTATGCATTACTGTTGACAGAATGGATCCAAAATGATAGAGACTACTCCAAACTGGCTTCCACTTGCCTGGACCACTACTTAATTACTGCACGCATTTAATTATTTCCTTCTGTGAATTGATGTTAACCCCTTTTTATGCGGTATTCACCAAGCATTTTCAGCATTTTGCAGTAAATACCACAAAACTGCACAGTGAACTGACAGTTTCAGGATTACACACGATGTTTAGGGAAAATGTGTCAGGACACCTAAATACATACATACAATCTGCTTTAGTGACTGAAGCACATTATTCCTAAACATCAACCTAACCAACCAGCTATCAGTAATAAAAATTATCCCTAAAACTAAACCAGACCCCTATCTCTTAATATCTAATTTTTGTTCCATGCTTCAACCCAGCCTCCAACACTCCACCCAAAAGGGGAATTTCTGCTTTAAGGCCTCCTTCTCCCCTCCTCTTTAACATTTGGTGATCTTTTTGGGAGTGGAGGAGCAGGTACCTGATTTTGACAGGTACTTGCTCCCACTTTTGGTTGGATCACCTAGGAGATCCGATTGGAAGTGCTCCTTCCTCCTTCCCTGCAGTCTTCTGGGACACAGCGCAGTTCCCAGAAGACTGCGGGACCAATCACAGTAAACAGCACAGCTTGCACATACACAGTGGGCACCTGGCTGTGAAGGAGCAAGCTGTCATAGCCAGGTGCCCACAGCTAAGATGCTGTGCCAGGGACTGAAGATGGTACACGATGCCCCCCTCAGGTGAACACACCACAGGATCCAGGGACAGGTAAGTGTCTTTCTATTCAAAGTCAGCAACTAAAGTTTTTGTAGCTGCTGACTTAAAATGTTTCCAAAAACAACTGCAGCTCCACTTTAACATAATTCCTAGCTCTCAACACCTAATATCATTCCTAAATCTCAACCTAAACACCTAATGTTATCCCTAAACCTCAAATTAGCCCCTAATCCTCAGCATATAACATTATTCCTACACTTCAACTTAATCTCTAATCACCAAACAATATCCCAAATCCTCAACCTAAATAGCAAAACCTAATATTATCCCCAAACCTCAACAAAATCCTCAACACTTAACTTGATAATAAATTCAAATAAATATACTGAATACTAAGTAAAGAAATAAAGAAATGATATATAGATTTTTTTTTTTTCACCCTGCAGCTTGAGATGGGTATAATAAAAGGCCAATCTGTGCGTATTGATAGAAGCTGGATCTGGATTACCTCCAACAAGAATATATTTTACAAAGGAGATTTGGGAACTGAAGAATCCAAAATAGATCTGGACGTATTAGCAGTTGAAACTATGGATAGAGAATATTTGCTGAAAGACAAATATAATAATGTAGGACAATATGAAAAATCATGTAAAGAATTTGCTTTTACCTCCAATAATTCTTCTCAGTTCTATGAAATAAGGAAAGTTTCTCCATAGGCACTGGCCTGGCTTGTTTATAGAAAATGACCTAACCTCTCAGGAACATTTTACTCCTTGGTAATGTAAATGATAGACCATTGTCTAGGGGTGGGGTGGGGGGTAAAAACAGGCAGTTGAGCTATGTTTTTTACTACGCCCACCCCCCAAGCTGCAAAGATAGAGAAATTGTATTGTAACTAATATTTGCCTTCATTTTGTAAAGCGCTGCGCAAACTGTTGACACTACATAAATCCTGTATAATATTATTATTATTATTATTATTATTAATAATAATAATAATAATAATATACACATGCCGTGGAAACAAATTAACCCCACCCCCCATCTTGTCGGGTTCGGCAGGCAACACATTCAAGTGATTAAGGCCACACTGCAACTGTCCTACAACAGCGGTTCAGCATGGATCGCCCTTCAGAGGGCAATGCTTGTGTAAACAAGCCCTTAGCCTTGCTGGTCACGGAAATGTTCAAAGGTTGGATCATGAGTATGTGACAAGCAGGGGCGGACTGATAACTGATGGGGCCCCCAGGCAGTAGGGGATCATGGGGCCCCTGTGTCCTTACCCAAACTCAAAAAAGCCTATGAAAAAGGTACCAGGGGCATCTCATGGGGCCCCTTACTGACCCCGGGCCCTCGGGCAGTGCCTGAGTTTCCAGATGGTCAGTCCACCCCAGATGACAAGCTGCCATTTGCTTTTTATGCTTCCTCATAGACTAAGCAATAAACTTAAGGCAAGACTGTACACAAAACTTAATAAATAAATCAAAATGTATCAACGTTTTCAACTTGCAAATTACTAATGTACTTTCTAGTGCCATTAATATTCCACATGGTTTTCTTTTTTCTTCTTTTCTTTTTTTTTACATTTTCAGTTATCTAAATAATACTATAGGGGAAGTGTAGACTTGTCTAAGCAAATAGTGTGGAAAGCGCTCCATCTAGTGTGGAAAGAGCTAACTGAAGGCACTCAGTGATTGTTTTAAATTGTTTAATGTTCCCTTTACAAAAACGGTGATTCTGTGCTTTTCATACATAAAGTTGTGTATGAAACAAATAATATGGTTCTAAGAATGGAAAACAACTCATATGCATTATTAATTCATATTTTTGCATCCCTGTATCTCATGGCAATGCTCTATGTTTCCAATTAACTCAACTCTATCCAATTTGACAAAATACTCATGTTTACACTAAATATTGCTGTATAATGCAAATGTAGAAACTATTTTTTAAGCAATAATGATGTTTAATGATGTTTCATATCACTAAATTGAACATTTTCAACTGTCTGATTTTTTTTTTCAATGTAGAAAAAAAAATGTAGTATCCACGGTGCGCTCCTCAGTAGATATACAGACTTCTCTACATGTAGAATTAAAATATTGTTAGCAGACTTCAGCAGGTTTTAATTGCCTTCAGGCAGTTTTGCAGCTTATTTAAAAATTACTCAACTAAAATCTTACATAAGTGTAGCGCTACCCCTGCAGGGGCCTCAGATATTAACTGTACAGAGATCACCAGTAACCCACACAAACAGTCCATTCACTTTAGCTCCAGGAAACAGTCTAGGGGTTGTCTTCTTTTGTAGTTTGTTGCTGGTAGAATGTGGAACAGGAAAGGGATCAGAGCATGGGATACTTCATACCCAGTGCAATATCCAGATCACTGTACAGTCACAGAGATCAATTTTGGGTCTTTACTCACAAGTCCACAGGACAGCTGCACAGCTTCCAGCTTCCTCTAGACACAATACAATGAGTGAGACAGTCCTTCTCCAGGCCAGTTCCCCTTGGAAAAGTCCAACAGTCAGTTCCAAGTCATCTCCAGGCTCCCGTACCACTAATACCTCACAGGACAACAACCCAGTCCATAGGCTGCCTAGGGGCAATACTCCCCTCCCCCTCCCATGGCTGGAAGCTCTCCTTACTAGGGATAGACAATTTCTCCAGGGCTCCAGACTATTTATCAGATTCCCAGCCACCATCTATATTAGGTGCGCCTCCCCAAGGATTGGATGGGCCCTGATCAATATTCAGTCTGGACATTCGAATTCCCCCTCCATAAGCTCTAAGAAATGTATTCTATAGGCAGGGGGAAGTGTTGGAATACAGTGTTCATGTATTTTGTGCAACAACTACATCAATATTCAGTAGAGATATATTCTTCAAACAGTAAATGATAGATTGTAGCTGCATCTATAATAAATCTCTAAGTCTTTTCTCTCAATAAAGTTTCCAGTTTCCTAGTGTAGCACCATCTAGTGTGCTACTAGCGTAGTGTATTGCAGGTATAATCTGTGTATGACTCATGGTAATTCTGTAAGTCTGTGATTGAGGTCAGGTTATTGCAGGTAAGCTGGATGACTTCACAGGTTGTGGCTATATTGCCTCCTCCTGACTCTGGTGGACCATAGAACCTTTCCAGAAATCAGTAAGCAGGAAGGGGTGGAGACCTAATCTGCATGTTTATGGGAGTCTGGCCAATCCCAGGTCTGGATGCCCTGGTAGCATGGTGGACTGGCCCATAAATATGGGAGCGTCAGGCTGAAAGAGGAGTTGCATGGAAGATGAAGTGCTGAGGAAACTGTCGGTGCCTGGGAGGGGTCCCCTCTGTCTGGGGGGGAAGCGGCCTCCAGGCTGGGCTTGGGCTGGCTTGGGAGGATACATACAGCAGGGAGCAAACAGTATAGCAGCACTCTTAGGAGAGCCCTGGGCACAGTCCTTTATCCCTGTCCCGGGAGATCTTCCAAGAAGTCAGAAGGGCTGGTGGTGTTTGCAGGCCATGGAGCTGGGAGCAGCTCTATAGGGGGAGAGGAGATACTCCTGTGTGTATTTACGAGACGTTAAGCTGAATTTGAGGGGCTGCTAGGTTCTTCTTGGCTGTTACCACTGATCCACAACCACTGACGGCTTTCAAGAAAAGGACAGTCCAGGATCTGCCTTTGTACATAGGAAGTTGCCCCCCCCCTTCATTGATTCAGGCCAAATTGGGCATTCCATTATCCCTTTTTCCCTATCCAAGTTGATTTCCCCTAATAAAAAACAAAACCAAGCCCATGGACTGGTTACTGTCTTTTGGATGCAAGTCTGTGTGAGAAATACCTGTTGCCTGGCTGTGCAGAGAGAAGCGTACGGATACCCACAACTCAGCGGCCCTCACGAGGGTAGCGCTACACTTGTTAGCAGAGAAACAGCAGAGAAGCACATGTGAACTGTGCATTTTCTGTTCTGTAGGGCTATATACAGAATCTCTAACAGGAGGCAATCAAACTCCCAGCCTGTGAAACCCTGAACAGACCAGACCAAACAATTTCTGCTCCCTTGTTTGCAGGAGCCAAAAACGAAATTTACCAACCAACCTAACTAGGAGGGTGCTACATAATCTTCAATGTGTCAATATCATTTTAAAAGTTGTTTAAATTTTTAAATCTTCAGCTTTTGTTAATTTAACCAAAGTAAACCTGCCATGAAGGTTCTTTCAGGCACTTTTTGTTGTAAATTAATAGTTGTCTGTCAATGAATGTAGTAAATCTTTCACCAACAACCCTTGTGGGGGCTCCAGGTGACAAATACACATTGTGCAGGCATGGTGCATCGTTGTCACATTCAGTAACATGGTCCTGAGCAATGATGTGCAGCTAACAATAGAGAATATGTATGTAGATGGGAAGTCACTGAAAGAGGCTGAAGTAGATCAGTAGCACTAACCTGTAAAAAAGATGAAAAGGGAGAAAACACCAATCTATCATTAGTGTCCGAATGTGCATATGGCTCATTCACACCCATACTATCTAACACACATCACTGAATGTACACAGTTTAGTCATTGCTTCAAACGGTTCTTGTCAATATCTGTGTGACACATTGACATTTGTTATGCATAATGAAGAGTCACATTTTTAAGTGTTTTCGAGTGTTTTTGGTGTAGAATTGCACATTTTTGCAGTATTTGTCAGACGTTTTACAGAAGTTTTTCAACAAGGCATGTGGCCAATGGAAACCTGAAAAAGGGGCAGAGAGCTGCTATTTTTAGATGAAAATGGATGGCAGAACGCTCAAAAATGCTCATGTTACACTTTTCAGGCGCTTCCGTTGAAGTCTGTGGGGACAAAAATGGTCAATTCTGCCTGAAAAGTAGCTCATGTACTTTTTTGAGCAACAGGCGTTTTGCCACAAGTGACAGAACACTCAGATGTGAACAAGGGCTATTAAAAACAATAGGTTTTTGCTTGTTGAGCATTTTTGAGCTACAAACTACAAAATGCTCAAGTGTGAACAGGTCCTAATGCACATTATATGGCCTATTGGTGACATTGGCAGAGCATGAAAACACATGAATTAGATCAGTGGTCTCCAAACTGTGGCCCAGGGGCTGGATGTGGCCCTTTGCTTGCCTTTATCTGGCCCTTGGGGTACTATTCAAGCAACTGACACCAATGGTGGGTCACCATTCTTCCTATTGACACCATCAATGAAGGACTTTTCTTCTCATTGAAAAACAATGGGGCAATATTCCTCCCATTAAAACCAATGATGGGGCACTGGCAGCAGGGCATTTTCTACTTCCACTAGTCACAGTCTGGCCCCCTAAAGCCTGAGAGACAGTAAACTGGCCCTTTGCTTAGAATGTATGGAGACCCCTGACTTAGATAATGCACAAAACAACACATGACAATGCATATTAAAAGGTGATCCTAGCCCTAAAGTGATGCTTAACTCTGGTTAAAAAAAAATTCTATTCAAATATATATTCTTAACCCAGAAAAGTACAT
Source organism: Staurois parvus (assembly GCF_062004578.1). Lineage (NCBI taxonomy): Eukaryota > Metazoa > Chordata > Amphibia > Anura > Ranidae > Staurois > Staurois parvus. Next base: position 2,997,392 of record NW_028317867.1, on the reverse strand, counting down.
TATATTGCTCTCAGCCTCCTCCAAATCTCTAAATTCCTTTTTTTGCTGATGTGATCTGACTTCCTGTTAGATGGTGGCTAAGTTTGTTCTCCATGGTCCCACTGCATGCAGGAACTTAGCCACCCTTTCTTGCACACTCCCAAGGGGAAAAAAAGAAAGGTTCGGGCACTCACGGAGGACATTATAAGAAGGCAACAAATGATTTCATGAAAAACAGATTTCAGGGCCAGTAAGCATGTGATGATTATGGATTATTTTTGAAGAATATAATTTTGTATTAATTTAATATAATCTGCCATGAGAGAATTACATTGGCTGCTTTTATGCTATTATTTTTTCTCCAGTTTATTAAAATTTTTGCCAATTTTTTTTTTCTACTTTTATCAAACACAATATTCCCTGGAAAAAGTCAGGTCATTGGCTGTATGTAAAAAAAAAGGATAGTAAAATGCTATGGATTGGTTTTTTTGCAGCATGTCTTTTTTTTCTACTAGTATTAGGATGTTATTTTGTAAATGACCCTAGGTAGTGCAATATAGGAGCTATTTATCATGATTGATTTATAATGGAAATGCAGAAATGTTTATTCCAAAATATTTATTTATATTGGTGAGCAATGGAGTTGTAGTTTTACCACTTCAGCTGGTAAACCTGTACACCCCCTATGGACCAGAGCAATTTTAAAATTTCCTCTATGGATTCATTTGTTCAGCAATTACTTTGTCATTACTTAAAATATAACAATTTATTATTATTATTATTATTATTATTATTAATATTAACGGTAATTATATAGTGCCGTCAATTTATGCAGCGGTTTACATATCAGTACATTCATATCAGTCAAGGCAAAACTTTGTTTTTAAGTTTAGGATAGAGTGGAGATGGATTAGAACACCTGTGAGTTTTTATTGCTGTCTGTGAAAGTGAAAGTAAAAGATAATCCTACATTTTGGGTTGTTCCCAGAAAAGTAAGAAGGGAAATCTTCCAATCAGGACACTATTTCCGGTGACCTGGGGGTCCCCAAGGGATTCCCTTAATTTGCAGGGATTTCCTCTCACTTCCTGTTTGACTATGGGACAGAACATGAAGGGAAATCTCGGCAATGGGACACAGATGGCAGAAAAAAAATCTGATAGTTTTTATAACCCTCACTTGATCAATCCAAAATGAAATAAAAGGTTTGCCTATAGTTCTACCTCAAGATAAGTGATACATTGGAGAAACAAGGCTTTCTTGTGTTTTGTGATATTTTCTTGCATAAAAAAATGTTGCAATCCTTAAACAAAATAAAATACAAAAGTAAAAAAACAAACAAACAAAAGAAACACACACAAACACTTTTTCTTTTTTTGACAAGCTAATAAAAAAATTGTGTTACCGTAGTTAAAAAGTATACATTTTATTCTGTAATTTGTCCTGTTTAAATAACACTAAAATTGGGATTCTGGTAGAAGCAATGCAAAATGTTTTCCTTTTCCATTGTGTGAATTTTATAATGTGACACTAAATAGTTAATGAATAAAACAAATAAAAGTTACATAGTTAGTCTGGCTGAAAAAAGACAAAAGTCCATCCAGTTCAACCATAAAAAAAAAAGTTATAATCCTATACCCACAGTTGATCCAGAGGAAGGCAAAAAACCCAGCAAAGCACGATCCAATTTGCTCCTGCAGAGAAAAAAATTAGTTCCTGATCCCCCGAGAGGCAATCGGATATCCCTTGGATCAACTGTACCTATAAATGTTAGTATCCAGTTATATTCTGTGTATCCAAGAAAGAATCCAGGCCTTTTTTAAAGCAATCCACTGAGTTGACCAGAACCAACTCTTGAGGGACTCTATTCCACATTTTCACAGCTCTTACTGTGAAGAAACCTTTCCGTGTTTGGAGATTAAATTTCTTTTCCTCCAGACGTAAAGAGTGCCCCCTTGTCCTCTGTGATGACCTCAAGGTGAATAACTCTACACCGAGTTCACTATATGAACCACTGATGTATTTATACATGTTAATCATATCCCCCCTTAATCTCCTCTTCTCAAGAGAGAATAAATTCAGTTCCTCTGATCTTTCCTCATAGCTGAGCTCCTCAATGCCTCTTATCAGTTTGGTTGCCCTTCTCTGTACTTTCTCCAGTTCCCCAATGTTCTTTTTGTGAATTGGAGCCCAAAACTGAACTGCATATTGCAGATGAGGTGTTACTAATGATTTGTACAGGGGTAAAAGTTAAAAGCTTTAAATATTATATTGGTTAACAATAAAAACAACAACATAGTAATAATTGAAGGGAGAAGGGGAAGATCCTAGATTGTAAGCTCCAAGGAGCAGGGCCCTCAAATCCCTCTTGTATTGAACTGTATTGTTGCTGTATTGTCTCCCGTTATATTGTGAAGCGCTGAGCAAACTGTTGGCGCTATATAAATCCTGTATAATAATAATAATAATGGAGTAATTAGGGCTGATTAGGGTAAACTAAGGGTTAATATTGGGTTAAAGTGCAATTCCAGCTTAAACCTAACTAGCCTTAAAAATATCCCCTCCCCTTCCTAATACGCCGACTAACCGGTGTAAAAAAAGATGTATATACTTACCTAATTCCAGCCAGCTCTCCAATCACGATCCCTTGTGTCAGCTAGCGGTGGCTGCAGGGGAGAAGAGGGAGCGCTTTACCAGCTATTTTTTTAAAAACTGGCATCTTATGCAGATTGAGCTAGATTCACGCTTTGTCAGGTTTGCGGGCCACATTTGCTCTGACATGGCTGGCATGGCATCCCATTCATTTGAATAAACTGCCTTGCCTGCATTTCATGCAGGAAAAAGGTTTCTGCAGCTTTTTGAAACTGCAGCAGCTAGGAAATTGCATGGTGCTTTTGCACCATGCAATTTCCCCGCGATTCCTACACCTGCACATGCACTGCAGTTTTAGATGTGCTCGGGTGCCACTAGGAATGATTGGCAGCCCCGTGTGTCTCTAAAGAGCAGCTTGTTTTGGCTGTGGGTGGTTGCCGGTGTGGAAACAGGTGTGATTCCTGCACCCACAACTACCCACAATAGTGTGGACTTAGGCCCCTTTTGGACTTGGCAGATCTGTCAGTGCAATCTGTCTGCTCAGCGGGGGATCTCTCCACTGATTCCCACTGAGCAGGCAGATGACAGGTCTGTGTCCGCTCTGCTTCTGCAGAGCAGACAAAGACACTGCCTGTTGCTTTAAATGGGACGTTCAGATAGAAACGGACCACCTGTCTGTTTCCACCCAATTGTCACCTGATCCAATCCGCTAGATGGATGGGGAATGGATTCCCATCCATCTGTTTTTGGTGTACAGGATCAGATCGGATGCTGGTGGGTGTCAGCAGACTATTGTTTGTTGACACCTACCGGCTCATAGAATATAAATTAATATAAATGAATACTATTGTATTCTGATAGTGAGGAGGCTTCCCCACCATTAGAATACACGTATCAGCATTGCAGGCAATAGACAGCAGCGCTGATCAAGCAGCGAAAAAATCTCTCAGGGAAGTTGTACAGAGTCAATCAGTAGATTGATCGATTTCTATACAACCACCCTGCATATACATGGATTGAAATTCCTGCTGAACTGGCCGAATTTCAAAACATGTCTGGCTTTGGTATATTGTATAGGGGGATTTTCGTTTACATTGTATCTATAGCAGACTTTCATCCACCTGGTGGTGTATGTTGTGTGTTTTGCTATGATTAAGGCCAGATGCCAGCTGAAACACACTGGTGTCCATATGTCATCTCTGAAGACACTTTTAATGAGATATAAAGATACTTTTAATGAGATATCATTCCTCTGATGTGTGTGTAGGCAGGGCTTACGTGTGGCTATGGTGCAGAGGGACAACTGTTCCAAGTAATCAGCAGTGAAAATCAATGTTGACCATTCTTTTAGAATCAACTTTAACAACAAGGCACTCATTTACATTAGACATAAGGCAGTTTCAATTGTGCAGGAGGCAAAATAAGGCTGATTTACTAAAACTGGAGAGTGCAAAATCTGGTGCAGCTCAGCATAGAAACCAGTCAGCTTCCAGGTTTGATTGTCAAAGATTAACTGAACAAGCTGAAGTTAGAAGCTGATTGGCTGCCATGCACAGCTGCACCTGATGTTGCACTCTTCAGTTTTAGTAAATCAACCCCACGGTGCTGACATTCAGTAGGTTGTTGGAGACTTGCTTCGTAAAGCAGATTTGGTTGTGGCTGATTACTGTGACCTGTTGAGAGGGATGCTCCACTGTCCAACCAGTGTCCAACTGGGTACAAACAGTAGGTATCCAAGATGAATCCACCGTGGGTATCTGTCCCTAACTGCCTTTCCAGCACCATGCAGGACTGCCGAATGGCACAGCAGGGGCTCTTAACAACCCCTCTCTCTGAAAGATAGCCACCCAAATCTCTAGAGAATTCTGTGTCCAATCAGACAGAGGCTCCCCCAAGATAGTGCTCAGAGTACATGGCAGAGCACACACTGGTGTATTGCCTGACTTTCCCGGTAGAAAACAGAACAAAAGAAAAATACTTCTCTTAAACATTATTTGAATTGGGGACATCTGGTGGTAGAAACTGAGAACTAACCAAAAATTTCACTAGAGAGAAACAATGTGAAACTAACACCCTATTACATTTGTATCTTTTGAACCTTATGGACGGATGACTTGCAGAGCGAGGGGATTATGCTCACAAGTAGAAGTGAGTTGTTTTGTAGTATCGTGGGTGAGTGATCCTTTCCTTTTACATATTTATAACACCAAAGCCCCCTTGTGTTGCTGTTTTATACTTTATGAATTCATACTTACTTTATATATAAACATGTTTTCTTATGCTGTTATCCAGAAATGTTTTTTTTTCTTTTCCCTTCTTTTATAAAGGAACACCCCACTGAAAAATAAAGGTAGGTAATATGTTTAGCCACCAGTGGCCATTATGTATATTTAAAATACTGCACAAACCATTGTTGGAGTTTTAAATGACATCTATTCAGAAATAAAGCCCATAGAGAGGCTCACTGGATAAATCATTTTTCAGTTAGAAAACTTTCAGTTTTATAGATTTGCATGTTACCTTTATTTTCTTTACCCCCTAACTCTACTTCTTTTTTTGTCAATATTAGTTGAAATAATTTCATTGTATATTATTTGATTTATAACACTCAGAATATTCTTGTTATCATGAAAATCAGTCATGTATACTGGTCCTCTAGGCTGGCTTGACAAAGTCAACAAGATGAAAAGATGATTGGATGAAAAGGCAAACTTGGTGACCTGTGACCAAGCTGGGATAAGGCCCTAAGTAAGGGATAGCCCCAGGAAAAACTGTGAAGGGTTCAGATGAGGTTGCCAGGAGTCTTAGAACAGAAATCATCTTTACCAGCTGTCCTAACTGACTTCTTATTTCTCTAGTTTATTTGGTGCTTGTTAAGAAACCACAGTTGTTTTAAGCCTTTTTCCATTTATTGTTATTTTAGATATAACCACTGCTAACTTTTTTTTTTAAATTAATGATTGTGCTACTATTTGGGGTATTTTTTTATCAATTACTTTCTACGTGGTGTGTGTCAGACAGGACAGAAAGTTAGAGGAAATCCTCCATCAGGGACACACGGGAACAAGAAAACAATTTTTCTAGTAGAGTGGAGAAGGGTCATAGCCTCCGCCAGGCTTTAAATATGTTCTGTGTCCCCATTGGGAAGATTTCCCTTCACTTCCTGAGCAGCAGGTGTTAGTCAGACCAGTAAGTAAAGGGGGAATATCTCCTCAATAGGACCTCGTCTTAAACTTGACAGTTGTAATTCTTTCCCACTCTATGCAAAATGATTATGTTTTGAATGTAGTTGGACTTCACACTCCATGGGGTTGATTTACTAAAACTGCAGAATGCAAAATCAGGTGCAGCTGTGCACGGTAGCCAATCAGCTTCTAACTTCAGCTTGTTCAATTAAGCATTAAGCAAAAAATTGGAAGTTGATTGGTTTCTATGCAGAGCTGAACCAGATTGTGCACTCCCCAGTTTTAGTAAATCAATCCCATTGTGTTTACGTTTTTTTGATTCTCTAATATCTCTGTGTTGTGGGGTTTTTGTTGAATTTATCATTCTGCATTTTCCATTCGTTAATTGCAGCGGCAATTCACAGTTCTTTCAGCAGTATTTACAGTATTTAAGTTGTAATAATTATCTTTTTTGTCCCATAGATGGCAGCATTGGGACAAAAAAAAACCCCACTGCACAAGTGCATTAGCATTTTATTTTAAAGCAGAACTCAAAGGCCCCTCAAAATATGTTGTTTAAATTATAAAATCATTAAACTCATTAAAAGGTGCAAATATAACTGCCTGAAATCTGTCTTTATGATATACTGCAGGATTCTTGTAATGCATAATTATAAATCACTAATAATGAACGTTTTAAGGTGCTATGATGGAGAGGTGTAAGAGGAGAGTACAGGGAAGCAGCAAGGTTGCTATAGGTAATGGTGGAGTCACTGCTATGGCTACAGAGTGTGGTAAACCTATGTGAATCACTAAAAAATATATAAATATGTTTGCAGGTAAAACAGCTGACATTTATTTTAATAGTTGATATATCTGGTTAACTGGACACTGATCTTACCATATTCTTTGATTTCTGTTTTAATAAGGGAAATGCAATAGATGATTTTATTGCGCCTATCAAGCAGGTGACTTTATGAACTGAATATTTCTCTGTAGTTTCCAGTTTAGACCTTGGATGTGTGTGATCACTATGTAGTAAATCTTTAGCTGGACATGTGTTTATCAAGACTAACCCCTCACTAATGCCAGTAGTTTTGGTCAAGAGAAATGAAACCATAGCCCTCCTGACTCAATATTGCTTCATCAAATGGAAAAAAAATCTTCTACACAAAGATAGAGCAGTTCCCTGGATCCCATATGTCCTTCCATATTATATATTTGATCTATCTATATATATAAAAATAATATATACATGCAGACTACTTCTACAAACGTTTGTGAAAGAATGGGTCGCTTTCAGGAGCTCAGTGAATTCAAGCGTGGTACCGTGATAGGTTGCCATTAAATGACAGAGTAGGGTCAGCGCATGCTGAAGAACTCAGTGCGCAGAAGCAGCCAATTGTCTGCAGAGTCAATAGCTAAAGACCTCCAAACTTCATGTGGCCTTCAGATTAGCACCAAGAGTAGTGCAAAGTGTCGGATACAGTGGTGTAAAGCACACCGCCACTGGACTCTGGAGCATTGGAGACGTGTTCTCTGGAGTGACGAATCGCGCTTCTCTGTCTGGCAATCAATGGACGTGTCTGCGTTTGGCGGTTGCCAGGAGAATAGTACTTGCCTGACTGCATTGTGCCAAGTGTAAAGTTTGGTGGAGGAGGAATTATGGTGTGGGGTTGTTTTTCAGGGGTTGGGCTTGGCCCCTTAGTTCCATTGAACGAAACCCTTGAGGCATCAGCATACCAAGACATTTTGGACAATTTTATGCTCTCAACTTTGTAAGAACAGTTTGGGGATGGCCTTTCTGTTCCAACATGACTGCCTACACAGAGTCCTGACCTCAACCCAATAGAACACCTTTGGGATGAATTAGAGTAGAGACTGTAAGCCAGGCCTTCTTATCCGACATCAGTGCCTGACCTCACAAATGCATTTCTGGAAGAATGGTCAAACATTCCCCTAGACACATTCCTAAACCTTGTGGACAGCCTTCCCAGAAGAGTTGAAGCTGGTATAGCTGCAAAGGGCGGGCCAAGTCAATATTGAACCCTACGGACTAAGACTGGGATGCCATTAAAGTTTATGTGCATGTAAAGGCAAGTGTCCCAATACTTTTGTCAATATAGTATGTATATATATATATATATATATATACAAACACAGTATATATCTTTTAGCCAGTGTTTTTTATTGTTATGTATTTGTTTTACCATTGCAGGGTAAGGCCTCGTTCGCATGGTGCATATCAATGTGTACCCCATGTGAGCGCCATGCTTACCCACAAGTAGATGCACAGGTGTTCCATGCATGCCAGTGCAGGCAGCCCCATTGATGTCAATTGGGAGTCAGCACAGAGACAGCCACTACTCCCAATATGGCATCTGTGCTGGTGCATGGAATTGAATCCACACAGAGTATATTTGGGGCTGTGCACCCACATGATGTGCAACTGGGAGTAACAGCTGTGCCTATGCAGCTGCTGCTGCATCCCAATTGACACCATTGGGATAGCCTATATAAGGATGCATGGAACACATCTCCTCAATGCCCAGCACTAAAAAAGTTACCCAGAGGTCAATGTCTTGAATCACCGCTGCTTCACTGCACCATGGCTACTGCAAGTATTCATATGGTTGCATGGGTCAAATATCTGTCCACCTTCGCATATAGTGGTTTCTTCTGCTGGTTTCTTCTCCTATGTCCTGTACAGACATACGAGCTGGTGGGAGAAAGCACGGCATGTAGCAGGGAAAAAGATATTCCATAAAAGCAGGGGTGTAGAATACTTGACTGCTGAGAAATTAGGTATACCAACCTTTTGTGCACATTTTACCTGCCTTCTACTAATTAGTACTTGAGTCAAACGTTGTTGGAACAACAAGGACACTACTTTATCGCAGACTAATTTATCGCTTTGTAGCACTATTTGTACACTCTTTGCGGCTACTGGGGCATGATGGCATCACCTGTATAGTAATTAGGAGCAGAGTCCTTACAATCTGTGTGATCAGGACAAGATCTCTAACAAGTGCTAGTGCCTCCACTGAATTGGGGCTTGTGGCTAAAAAGTGAAATCCCAACTGAGAAATGTATCATCCACATAGACAGTAATCCACACAGCATTGTATATGAAAGTCCATGTATTGATGAAATAACATTCAGTGACCCATCCAACATAAAGTATCTTCCAAACAGGAACATTAAAGCATTAACAGTCTTTTTTGCATGCCTCCGTGAGGGGAGGCTGCAACACTTACAGTCTGAGCTCTCTCTCTCTCAGGAAAAACCCACACTTCCTCCTTTTTTCACAAGTGCTCACTCTGATTACCTCATCCTCAGTGCCCAGAGAGCATAGCAGCAATATTGGAAAAGGGCAAAACAAACACTGCATAATAGAAGTATACACTAGAAAATGGGCAAAGAAATTATCACATCACTACAACTTTAATTAACAACTTTTTAATGAAACATAATGACTTGCCAACCCATCTTAAAGAATAATTTAAGGAATTGATATTTTATACATTATTACATTGGTCCACCTTATACCAATGTAACTATGCAAATACCATACCTGGTCAATTCTCCTGAAAGCTGGATTGCTATTCCAGTGATCTCCACTTGCTCCCCAGCCCTGTGCCAAGAAGCTGCCCTGCTTCATTCTGAATGCAAGTGGTTGGCTGCTCAGCACCAGCAAACATGAGGTCCCCCCCCCCATCACCCTGCCCAATCAAAGAACACTTTGCACTCTTTGAGAAAATGCAAAGCATTCACTGAATGGCGCCAGAACCAAGCGGGTGCCCTCCTATGTTCACAATGCAGTACTCCAGCTGCTTGGCAAAAGACTCAGAAACAAGTGGAGATCACTGGAATAGCGGTGTCTACTTCAGAGACTTCCAGCTTCCAGGGGGATTGGCCAGGTATGCTATATCGTCGTCATACGTCAGATACGTCACTTCCGGTCATGCGCACTAGGTGGAACGCACGCTGACCTACAAGGAGGTAGCCATCTTCACATGTCATGAGGCATACTTAGGCGGCACAGGCGCCATGGAGAGGTCGGAACCCGCGGTATGTCGGCTGATGTTAGCGGTGGTTCCTTGGTTCCATATAGCAGTACCTTTTGAAGGACAGTACTTATGAAGGATATCCTTTTCTTTCGTACTACCCATTGCACAGGTGGTGAGTGGACTGTTACAGGACATTAGATTAAAGGTCCCTTGTGACCTATATGGCATAAACGTCTATTATCGAGTGAAAGCTCTTACAGTGACTTCCCTCATATTGTTTGTCTTACTACAGGATGGGGACATTATGGTGCTTTATATAGGAAACAAGGCGTGCCACATATATTTCAACGGGCGGAGGAGCCGCTGGGCCTTATCTTGTTTTCAACAAAAAGTGGTGTGTAGTCCACATGCTGTGGTGAAGAAATCACTTGAAGCAGTGTTCTGCTACTTGCATCTGTTTCTCCATCCAGGCAACAACTGGGGCGTTATTTATATCTAAAAGTCCTAATAATCAGTCACTTATATTACAGATGAATGGGCCCCAACCACATGTGCCGGCACGGGACTGTACTGCATTTCATTTGTGATATCCTTTTGCTGCCTTACATAGGCTTATGGTTATGCCTCTCTTTTGACGCACACTGTGCTCGCTGCATTGTATACATGTGATATTTCATACCTTTGGTATAACTTTTGGGAATTCCCCTCTATGGGATAGAACCTATATGGTCATGACACATGTCTTTATATTTATTACATGTGACACTATATACCTATGGTATAATTTTTGTGTACACCTCCTTTGGGAAGTGTTAACCTATGTGCCAGTGCTACAAAGACTTTAGACCTTAGTGGTCATTGTCTTTGCAGCACATCTATCCAGACCGGTCTTGGTGTTATTTTATATGGTTTTAGGTCTGTGTGTATTGTCTCATACTGAGGTGATGGTAAACCAGGGCGATTGCCCATATGTCAAATATTTATATGTAATAAAGCATAATTTTTGGAAATTTTTCTGAGTATCACATTCTGTTCATAATGTAGCCGCTTTTCTGTGAATTCCTTTTCACAAACCCTTCTTTTTTGTATGCCTCTTTGGGCTACTGAATGGAAGCCATATATTGGGTGATACAGTAATTTATTTTGTAACCTCCAAAAAAACTATCTTTAGTCAATGCTATATACATAGTTACATTGGTCCAGCTTGTAACTATGTATAAAATATCCATACCTGGAATTCTTTACCTTAAAGCGGAGCTCCACTATAAAGGGGAAGTTCCACTTTAAGCCTTTATCCCCAGCTCTCCATTAAGGATTGGCACATTTGGGGAGCGGGAACCCGAATTTGACAGATACCCGTTCCCAATTCTGCTGCGATTGCCTAGGCTTTCAGAAGCGGAAGTTGTCCTCCCCCCATCCCTCTCCGTAGTCTTCTGGGACACGTGACAGGTCCCAGAAGACTACGGGGCCATTCACAAAGTACAACACTTCTCGCCATGCGCAATGGGCACCCGGTTGTGAAGCCGCAAGCTGTCACAGCCGGGTGCCCACACTGAAGATGCTGGCGCCAAGGAGAGAAAATGGCTGGTGAAACCAGCGGTGGTGAGGACACTGCTGGACCGAGGGACAGGTAAGTGTCTGTATTTTAAAAGTCAGCAGCTACAGTTTTTTTATTTTTTTTTCAGCTGGAACTCCGCTTTATTTCCAGTTACAGGTCTGCTGTTAGTACCCAGTATTTTCTTAACATTGTCTAGATACCTGTCACCATAGGTTCTAGACAAGCGTCCAACCTGAATGATGTACGTTACAAACCTGAATGATATACTGCTGGCAAGGTAAGAAACTGCCAATAGAACTGTGATGAACCCTGAAATCAGGAGGGCAAGCCAAAATTTGCTTGAAGGCTAATTGTCTCCAAAGAGGTCAGTGACCTCCCTCTTTGCTCACTTCCACATCCTTTTCTGACCTTATTCAAGTTAGATTTTTTACCTCTCTCCTTTGGGCAGTCAGAGAGGAGGGAACTTTAAGCCTTCCTTATATTGCGATGTTTGCAGCCACGGTTCCCTTTGCTTAAGGTCACTGGGACTTCATGCAGCCGCCAAGAAGCAGTGAAGCAGTGGCATGCTTATATGTGGGGTGTTGGAAAGGTAAGTATATTCCCTCTTCCTCCAGCAGATACAATGTGACACTGCTGACAGGATCCAGTGTAGACATTTATTTTCCTTATCCTTTAAAATGTTACTATTGAATACAGCACTGCAGTAGCCTGGCAGTGTGGAAAACAATCTATGATGGGTCACCCACCTTTTATTTATTTCAGGGACCCCATCAGTGCAGTCTTGTTCTATAAAACCAAGGAAGACAGTTTTATTTGTCCTAATGCTTTCTCTGTATTTATAAATATATGGTAAATCTGGGGTGTGTGATGGTCCATTAGAGTCCCTGAGAGGTCTAAGATAGCAGTGGGTGATCAAATTTGTAAGTAACCACTGAAACCTGAAATATATCTTACCCCTTACAGTGACACTAAAAATATCCACAAATAATCCATATGCTTTCACTACCTAATGTCCCTGCAATCTTTATTTTCACAAAATTGTTTCTTGTGTTTGTCTGCCTCCTTGTAATTTCCTTTGTGAGCTCTCAGACCTCTCCTTTCCCCCTCACTTTGTTAGTTGTGGTCATTTGCACTGCTCTATGAACATTACAAATCCCAAAGTCCATCTTGGGAGAGAACAAAAGAGGGTGGCTACACTCCTACATACAGTGGGACCATGAAGAATGAACGTAGCCACCCTCTAACAGGAAGTCTGTCCACAGCAACAAATAAAAGGAATCTGGAGATCTGGAGGAGGTTAGGGCTAGTAGAAGGTACTTTTTTGTGTTCAGAATACATGCTTGAATAGATTGTTTTTAAACCAGAGTTTAGTGTCACTTCAGAAACTCTTTTATGAGAGTCCATGAGTGCAGCTTACTGTGGAGGAAGTAAATATATTATCTGTGGATAACAAGACACTTTTCAGACAATGAGACATTTTCGTTCATTCATATTTGTCTGTGCGCAGTTCTTTGACTGTCCCTGTTCCTGTTTCTGTTTATCAAGTTCACTGAAGCCCAAATAACAATCTCTTAAAACGGCATCGCAAAACCTGATTGTTTGGGTGACAAACCAGTTTGGTGACAAAAGTGTGCCTTTTCCTGTGCTGGGAGATTAGTTGTTTTATCTGCTAGTCATGTCCAACAAAACATGACAAATTATTATTCTTCCTGTGTTCCTATGTTTAGTATTTTTTCCTTTGGTTGTTTATTAAAAACATTTGTTTTCTTTGTGCAAAGAGGATTTTGTGGACAATATACTATTTAGAGCCCATTTACTAAAGTGTTTAAGAACAAGATTTCTGGTGAACCATAAAGAAAATGTAAACTGGCTTTCATTCAGTGAAGTTAGTAATAGATGACAAGTGTCTGCTATGAAATGTAGGAGTACAGGTGTGCCCTGAGCAGTGATGACAGTGTCAACCAGAGCCCGTACCAAAGTCTGTCTTAGTCATGCCTGGCCAGGGATCAGGACACGCTCAGTAAATACTGCAAAAAAAGGGGTTAAAGTGAATTCACAGAAGGAAATAAATAATTAAATGTATGCAGTAATTAAGTAGTGGTCCAGGCATGTGGTTTTTAAGGAATGTAGAAATATAATAGCACATTTTGAGTAGTCTCTGCCTTTTTGGATCAGTTCTTTCAAAAGTAATGCATAGAAACCTAAACATTTATTTATTTCAGGTACTTATATAGCGCCATAAATTTACGCAGTGCTTTACAATATTTTACATTCACATCAGTCCCTAACCCTCAAGGGGTGTGCAGTCTAAGGTCCCTAACTCCCATTCATACACAGGCTAGGGCCAATTTAGACAGGATCCAATTAACCTACCACCATGTCTTTGGCGTGTGGGAGGAAACTCACGCAGGCACAGGGAGAACATGCAAACTCCAGACAGGTGGTGCCATTGTTGGGATGTGAACCAGCAACCCTAGTACTGCTAGACAGAAGTGCTAACCATTTTCTACTATGCTGCCTGTAAACAAGGAAATCATTGGGGTTGATTTACTTAAAGTATAACTAAAGGAGAAACTTTTTTTTAGTTTTGGATAGAGTAGAGGTAGATTAGAATACCTGTCAGGTTTTTATTGTTGTCTGTGCCCCCGTTAGGGAGATTCACCCTCTCTATTTGTCGTGTTTACCATTATCATTGAAAGTGAAAGTAAGTGAAAGAAAATCCTACATTTTTGGTTGTCTCCAGAACAGGAACAGAGGGGTAATTTTCCATTGGGAAACTGGTTCTGATGACCTGGGGGGTCCCCAAGGGATTCCTTTAATTTGTATGGATTTCCTGTCACTTCCTGTTTTGGCTTTGGGACAGGTAGTGAATATAAATCTCCCCAATGGGATACAAATGGCAAAAAAAATTTAAATTACAGAGATTATGACCCTCCCTTACTCTATTAAAAAAAAAAAAGTTTTACTAATAGTTCTACCTTAGAGCAAATAGAATGTGCACTTTTCAAGTTGCTCCGGAGCTTAGTAAATGAGGTAAAGCTTCACTTTACAAAGAATACCCAATCACATGTAAGGAAAAAGCAGCATTTTTATTTGCACATGATTTGATGATGGAAGTCAGCTGAACTCCCCTAATTTATTAAGCTCTGGAGCAACTTCACTTGCAAAGCGCTCAGTCTACGTGCCTTTACTAAATTCACCCCATTACTTTTTAGTAAATCCACCCCATTACATGTAGTAAAATCTGTCTATTTTCTCTTATCATTTCTCCAGATTTTCATAGACGTTTTTGTGTATATGCAATCATATACACCATTTGCTGCAAAAATCTCCTAATCACTCCAAATATAATACAATGTACATGCATATTGCAATGGTCTAATCTGTTGTTAGAACACATGTCGTATGTAGTTTTCACTGACAGGTTTCAACTGACATCATTGATCTTTTTAGCTATCTATAAGGGAGTAATTATTCCCAGTGACCACAAGTGTTAAGAACATTCTTCCCACTGTCCATCATACCCATGCATCATGTGGGGACAGACAGCAATAAAAACCTAATAGGTATTCTAATACCTCTCCGCCCTATCCAAGTCTAAAAAAAATGCTTTTCCTTTAGTTATACTTTAGGACAATACAAAATATATTTCTAAATTTCAAATATTGAATGAAAATAGTATACAAAAATCACACACACACACACACACACACATATATATATATATATACACACATACATATATATATATATAATTAAGATTTTAATCAATATCTCAATGAACACAAGAGTAATTTTGACAAAACTCAGTTTTATAGAACATTTGTTTAGCTCAATACTTGAAAGTAAGGTTAATAACATAACTTATGTTACGAAATCTTCAGTTTTACTTAAATTAGTTGATGCAAAAATGAATACTCCCCACAACAAACACTACTACATCTAGTATTTTGTATGACCTCCATGATTTGCAAGGACAGCACCAAGTATTCTAGGCATGGAATGAACAAGTTGGAGACATATTGCAACATCTATCTTTTTCCATTCTTCAAGAACAACGTCTTTTAGAGCCTGGATGCTGCATGGAGAGTGATGCTCATCTTGTCTCTTCAGAATTCCCCTTAGGTGTTCGATTGGATTCAGATCAGGAGACATACTTGGTCACTGAATCACTTTCACCCTGTTCTTCTTCAGAAATGCAACAGTGGCCTTAGATGTGTGTTTTGGATCAATGTCCTGTTGGAAAAGTGCACGACGACCAAGGGCATGGAGTGATGGTATCATCTTTTCTTTCAATATAGAGCAGTACATCTGTGAATTCATGATACCATCAACTAAATGCAGCTCCCTGACACCAGCAGCGCTCATAAAGCCACACAGAAGGACACTGCCACCACCATGTTTCACTGTAGGCACCATGCATTTTTCTTTGTGCTCTTAACCTTTACTGTGCCATACAGTTTTGAAGCCATCAGTTCCAAAAACATTTACCTTGATCTCATCATTAGAGTACAGAGTCCCCGTAGTCCTCTTTTTTTCAGCATCGACCCTGGCAAATTCTAGGCAGGCTTTTTTTGTGCATAGGCTTTAGGAGAGGCTTCCTTCATGGACGACACCCATGCATGCCATTCCTCTGCAGTGTACACCGTATTGTGTCACGGGAAACAATCACCACAGTTTGGCTTTCTACCTCTTTAGCTAACTGCAGTGAAGTTGCATGGCGATTTCTTCAACCCTTCTCATCAGAAGACACTCCTGTCAAGGTGTTAACTTCCAAGGATGGCTTGGATGTCTCTGTGAGATGGTTGTAGTTCCAGCTTTGGTAAATTTTTGTATCACTTTTGCTACAGTATTCTGACTGATAAGTAAAGCTTTGCTGATCTTCTTGTAGCCTTCACCTTTCTTGTGTAAAGAAATTATTTTCTTTCTCATGCCTTGTGAAATTTCTCTTCCATGTTGTGCCTTTGCTGACAACATGAAATGGGAAGGGGTTTTCTTTGTTAAGTAACGCCCTTTTATAATTAACTGTCTTCTGGACACCTGTTTATTGAATAATTAGACTCACCTGTAGCTGAATTCTTGTTAATTAGAGTTTTGTTGTCTAAAATATAGCTTTGCTCCTAAGACTTTCATTGAGTATATTCATTTTTGCAACATGGTCATGAATGAATTTGTTAGGAAAAATACTTTTTTGTGTGTGCAAATTAGCAAATCTTGTTTGCAATCAATGCAATCAATGGCCGCATTTGTGGCAGTATTTCACCATATAGAAAATGTTGATTCTGAAAGCAAAGGAAAGGTTTTCTGACAAATCTGTTGGGGTGTACTCATTTATGCTGAGCACTGTATACCCTCCTTTCACCAATAAAAAAGACAACGTTGTAGAAGAAGGGTATTTATAAATGTGTGTGATTTTTTTTAATATGATTTTCATTCAATATTTGACGTTTAAGAAATGTGCTTAATTTAACTTAGTTGTTTTTGGCACACCATGTGTGTCCTGTGAAAGCAGTGTCCCTTTGACTGGTATTCCAGTCACTTTTTTTCTTTTTTATAATACACATGCTGCAGGGACCGCAATGACTTAGTGAGTTGGCATATTTCTATGGTTTAAACCATTTTACCTCTTTATTAGCAATAAAAACTGACAGGGGTTCCAATCCTTTGCCACTGTATTCATCCCACTGGATATTGCATGAGATAACATACTGCATGGTGTCATAAGATAAATACTGCATACTTTGGAAAAATACCACATGTTTCAGAAGTATTTTGTTTGTGAATGCCAAAAAACATTTTGAAAACCACAAAACAGTATTTTACTGGATTTCTTAACCTCCGTAGCGGTCTGATTATGTCCATATTTCTGTGCTCAAAGCGGTACATTTTTTTGCATGGAAATATGTATTTTTTTATTGTAGACCTGTCATTTTTAGGAATAACTCACTGAAATCCATCCGAACAAGAGTCTAGTAAACATCCAGGGTAGGATAAAACTTGAAACACAAAATCATAAATTATAATTTAATAAATAATCATACAAAATAATAATATAATAACAATACATTTAATTCAATAATATAATCAAACCAAAAACACTGAAATTTGAAATATAGCGCCACGTTCGCACATCACTGAGCAAAGTCGCAAAATCGTTCTCAGTGTCTGATGATGAATTTCCCCACAAATCATTATCACTCAATTCTGCAAGTAGTTCTGATTTACTATCGCTGTTCTCTAGCTGGTCTAAAACCGCTTTTGACCTAAAGGGATGCTTTTTGGACCCCATGTACATTTCTCAGTTTCCAGGCAGAAAGAACAGTAAAAATGCAGGCAGGGCACAGGACAAAGCACTCGAGACAAAATGTATGTGAAATGGTTTGATACAGTAATGTTTTACTATGTTATTTTAGTGAATTTAGTGAATGTCACTTTTTGTCATTTTCAAATTTCCCGCCGTTCCGTCCCCCTACATCCCGACGCTCGCAGGGGAGGGAACCCAGATGACAGATGCCGGCATCCGCTGGAGGACATCACAGGGGACACTGCAGGAGGGAGCACAGGACAAGGTAAGTGATCGAGGGCAGGGGCGGAATGACAACTCATGGGGCCCCCAGGAAATAAGGGATCATGGGGCCCCTGTGTCCTTGCCCATACACAAAAAAGCCTATGAAAAAGGTACCAGGGGCATCTCATGGGGCCCCCTACTGACCCCGGGCCCTCAGGCAGTGCCCGAGTTTCCAAATGGTCAGTCCGCCCCTGATCAAGGGATCGCGGAGCAGCGCTGCAGGGTATTCCCAGGTGTAGCTCGGGGTTACCACTTGTGGTACTGAAACTTTACCCCGAGCTACACTCGGGAATACCGCCAGGGAGTTTAAAGTAGTAGATACTGTTTCGTGAAAGGAGCCTATTGACTGTGATGTGGCATGTGTCAATGGTCCTTCAGAAGCAGTGTGCAGTACACAAGGAATTGATTTACTAAAAGCAAATAAGGCAATCACTTTGCAAGGGAATTTGCTCCAGAGCTTTTTATACGTAATAAAGCGCTGCTAACTTCCATCCAATCATGTGCTTGCAAAAATGCTGTTTTTTTTTAAATTTTCCTTGCTCATGATTCCGTATTCTTTCATAGAGGAATTTTACCACATTTACTAGGGTGTGGGGAAAATGTCCTAGCAAAGTTGACAGCCTATTTCCCTTTAAAGAAGAAATCTGAGCAATTTTTTTTTTATTTTCCCATGCAGTGGGTCTGTGCCTGCACTGCGTGGGTTAAGTGCTTGTTTTTGTCTAGGGGCTCAGAAAGTAAAGATAAACATACCACCTAATCCACCAATCCTCCAAGTGCAAGAACAGTCCCTGCCGCTCCTGCCCTCCAGCACGCTAGCAGTCTTGTGAATGGGCTGTTCCTGAGGTCATCAAGCCCATAGACTAACTCCAGGCGTGAGGATGGCAGGAACAGTCCACTGCTGGACATGCTTTACCCTGAGCCCCCAGACAAAACAAGCACTTAACCCATGCAGTGCGGGCACAGACCCACTGCATTGGAAAAAAAACATTTTTAATTGGAGTTCTGCTTTAAGCTAGGTTCACACTTGTGGTTCTGTGTGCGAGGCAGCGTGTAGATCACACCTGTTGATGAACCCGCAGTCAAACCGCTCTTTTGCAGAGGAAGTGGACTAACATTCATTATTAACCACACCCCCATGCAACTGAAAACAGAGTGCTTTTCCACCATGCGATTTCCCTGAAGCTGTGTTTTAAAAAAGGTGCAGAAACCTCTTTCCTGCATAAAACAAAGACACAGCAGCCCATTTAAATGAATGAACTGCCGACTCTACCGTGCTCACGCAAACATGGCTTGCAGAGCCTTTTACCTGTAAACCCAGCCTTAGTAAATCAACATCAATGTGTTTGCCTTGCTAGTATTGAATTATATTGCATTTAGCAAATATAAAGCACATAAATGCTGAATTCTCCACATATGTGACATAGGCACTAGGTAAATATTAAACAAAAAGTAACATAAAATAAAGTAGCCTAAAACCATTCTTTGGAACATATGCACACACAATGATTGGTGTAAGCATGGGAGGCCATTGGTATTGTCTAGACTTTTTATCTATGCTATATATATATCTTATGCAAAACTTATTAGGAAGGGAAGTAGCTACTGGTTATTATTAGGAAGGCCAAACCAATATAGTCTAAGTGGGTCACTTGGACCCAGACAGCCTCTTAAACACAATGTATGGCTATGGTTATGGACAGCATAAGAGATTTAAATCTAGTTTCAGAGGGGATGAGTATTTAAGAAACTGAAATACCACTGGTTAAGCTTGGAAGGTATATAAAACAAAAACTTTTGCACTAGATGCATGATAAAATCTAAATAAAAAAAATTAAAACAAATTATAATAAATGATGCCTCTTCTTTACAAATAAATATAATCAACAAAAAGAACCTTCAAAGTGATTCAGTAGCGCAATGAAATATATATGCGCAAAAAAAAACAAATTAGTGATCCAAAAAATGTAAAAAAAACTAAAAGTCCATTTGGTGCAGACTTTTTATGGACTTTTAGTGTTTTTTACATTTTTTGGATCACTAATTTGTTTTTTTGTGCACATATATTTCATTGCACTACTGAATCACTTTGAAGGTTCTTTTTGTTGATAATAAGCTTTGAAGGTAGTTCAGTTGCTATTGTTTTACCATGGAGGAGGATGAGTATTATACAATGTAGGGCCCATTCATAACAGAGCCACTGGCACATATTTTCAATGCATGTCAACGCAAGTACCTATAACAAATAAGGTATGCAAATATGAGCAGCTGACACTGGTGCATTTTATTGATATGCACTGGTTTGCGGTGGACAATAATGTAGATCAAGCCCTACTTTTGTCAGAGCAACACAATGTGACACATGGGAACACATGTCAGTGAAAAGCAATGTACCTCAATGCACAGGGAAAGCAGCAGGCCTGCACAAGTTTGACTCCTCTGCCACGTTGTATATCCTTTGCATGTTCCAGAAAGTGAGGAGAGAAAAATGTGTTAAAAAGCAAAACAATACACTGCAATTCAGCATGCCACACATCAACGCAATGGAGCTGGCTCACCAATTGCTCTTCCTTAAATATATTACCCATTTCTGAGATGGAATAATTAGATCTGGTAATACACAATAGCTGACAATAGTTCCATTCCATCAATCTAGCAACGTTGTATCACATTGGTACCAATAACAAAATGGCATCACACTGGAAACATCAGTAACATGGCTCTGCATTACATCATATTAGTTGACACCAAACAATAGAAACTGTCAGTGCTGGCTCTCCCTTATACAGTATCTCACAGACGTGAGTACCCCTCACCAGGGGCAGACTGACAACTCATGGGGCCCCCAGGCAATAGGAGATTATTGGGCCCATGTGTCCTCACCCACACTCAAAGCACACCCAAAAAAGCCTATAAAAGGTACCAGAGGCCCCCTACTGACCCCGGGCCTTCGACAGTGCCCGAGTGCTCGAATGGTCAGTCCGCCCCTGCCCCTCACATTTTTGCAAATATTTTATTATAACTTTTCATGGGACAACACTGAAGAAATTACACTTTGCTACAATGTAAAGTAGTGAGTGTACAGCTTGTAAATTTGCTGTCCCCTCAAAATAACTCAACACACAGCCATTAATGTCTAAACTGTTGGCAACAAAAGTGAGAACACCCCTAAGTGAAAATGTCCAAAATATTTACAAAAATGTGAGGGGTGTACTCACTTCTGTGAGATACTGTATGTGTAAATAATTGAGAAGAAAATTATATGACGGTATGGTTAGTGATTAAGGAACAATTACAGTATGTCCACTTATGTATGGATGCCCAGGCTATGAAAACTGAACTGAAATTCAATTCTTTCAAACTGAATTAAGCATCTAGAGAGGTAAATGATAGCTTGTTTTAAAGCGTTAGTTCAGCTGTTCAATAAAATACACCTGCAGTCAATGCATCCTCAGTGTGTTCAAAACCCTATGCAGCTTTGTAATTATTATATTATTATACAGGATTTATATAGCACCAACAGTTTGCGCAGTGCTTTACAAAATGAAGGTACATATTACAGTTACTATACAATTTGGTACAAGAGGAAACAGAGGGCCCTGCTCATTAGAGCTTATAATCTAGGAGGAGGGGTTGAGTGATATAAAAGGTATTAGCAGGGGGGGGGATGAGCTGATAGAGGAAATAAATGGCAGTTTCCTAGGTAGAAGCAGGATAGGCTTCTTTAAAGAGAAAGGTTTTCAGGGATCGTCTAAAGGTGGATAGATTAGGAGATAGCTGGACAGATTGGGGTAGGGAGTTCCATAGGACGAGAGAAGCTCAGGAGGAGTCCTGGGAGGTGACACGGTTACTAGAGAGCAGAAGGTCTTGGGAGGATCGAAGACAGCGGTTTGGTTGATATCTTGAGACCAGGTTGGTGATGTAGCTGAGGGCAGAGTTGCGGATGGCTTTGAAAATTGTTGTTAGTATTCTGAATTTTATTTTTATGTAATATGTTGCTTAGTTAAATAGCATGCATGTAGTCCATTTGAGTGCTCCTGAAGCTTGGACAGAAAAAACCTTCTACAGGTAGCTATGCCCCATCCTTTCATGTTGCTAGGATGCTCTAACTATTGGATGGTCACACCCCAAGAATCACAAAAACTAGTGTTTTTGTTTAAACCCCCATGCATGTGCACTGCACTCCCTCTCATTTGCAACAGAGGCTGAGCTCAGCAAAGCTGCAACAGAGGGCGAGAAATCAAGATCTACACATGCACAGGGGTATAAATTTGTTCAGGCTTCATGTATAGGCTATTTAACTAAACTAAGCACAATCATTTAAAGCTGCATGGGGTTTTTGAACACACTGGGATCCTTGATTACCTGGTTTCCTTTGCTGAAAAGGTGAACTAACCCTAAGCTCTTGATAAGAACTTGTAAATACTTTAATGCCTAAAGTCAGGGCACAGGTGCACTTTAAAGTTAGCAGCAATTACTAATTTGAGTGATGCTAAAACGAAAGCAACACTGTATTAGCACACTGTGAATAGGGTTGCCACCTCATCCCTTTAAACCCTAACACATATTAACTACACAGGTTCTGAGGCTAATGTAATGCAGATAAAGCACTAATGCAGGCCATAGACGGGGAGAAAACCAGCCGTTTTTTTTTAGAAAAACGAAAAGTCGGTTGTTCAATCAGCCGACGTTACCACCATTGGTAAAAAAAAGTTGGCTGATTTTCGTCCCGTCTACGGCCAGCAATTAATATAATAGCGGTATCCCTGCACAGAGCTCCGCTATATTTGACATTTAAAAGAAGAAGTAGAATATGAATAATAATAAGAAAAAGTTGCAACATTGTATCTATTTGTATCCATTTCGGATACAGATGTTTCTATTCGGATACAAATAGATACAATGTTGCAACCCTTATATTTTTAAATGTCAAATATCATAGCGGAGCTCTCTGCAGGGACACCGCTAATAGATTTGACATTTCTAAGTATTGCGGTTGCAAACATTGTATCTATTTGTATGGATACAAATAGATACAGATGTTCTTCTTCTTTTTCTTTGGTCACGGCTCATGCGCATTTTTTTAATCAGGAAAAAGATCATCCGATTTGCCCATCAGTGCCGTGAAAATCGGCCGATGGGCAAAATCGGCTGTTTTTTTACCAACATGAACGATTAAAAAAATGTGTCAAAATCAAGAAAACCGGCCGACCAATTCAGCCACTAACGATCTGAAAATCGGACGATTTTTTTTTTGGACGAATTTTCGTCCGGTTTTCTCCCCGTCTATGGCCTGCATTAATGTGTTTAATTATCACCTTCATCAGCCACAGAACCTGTGTAATTAATATGTGTTCGGGTTTTAAAGGGATGAGGTGGCCACCCTAATTGTGAAACACATCCCATCTGCCAATGAGCATGTGTCCATAAGGTACCCATTAACAAATAAAACACTTGACAATGCTGTTCAACAATGTCTACAGCTATGGCTTCCAGTAGACCCAGATGATTGGTATTAATTGAGTAGTGGACTAGTTAGCTAAGATTCTTCAATCAATCACTTTATTTTCCACTGATATAAAAACAGAGTCTGTACCTTATAAATGTTAAGAACTCTTATTTGATGATTATTTAAATAAATGCTCACTTGCCCGTTGGATTGTGCTGTTCTCTCAAAGTCTGTCATTATAAATATAAAGCCAAATCTAGTGTAATAGCAATGTCAGGGAGCAAATATTGCAGGATTCAGCTCTCTGTCCTAGAGTTGGTGACTTACATACACTATATGGCCAAAAGTACTGTATGTTGACTCCATTGTTCAATCCAATCTAAATTCAGGTATTTCTATTGACGGGTACTGGTAATGGTACCACACTTTGGGATGAATTAAAATGTCAATTGCAGTTCAGGTCTTCTTCCCTTACTTTAGTACCCAACCTCATAAATGCATTTTGGCTGAATGGGTGAAGAGTCCCACAGACTCACGTCAAAATCTTTTAGTAAGGGTTCATGTACACGGGGCATTTGGAAAACTCTTCTGAATGATGGAAACTGACTGCTAGAAAACATAGGTTAAAAAAACGTCAGTTTAGCTGTGTTTGCATACCGCGTTTATGCACATTTGCGTTTAGAAGTGTTTTTAAAAGATAACCTCAGGAGACCTTCCCAAATACCCAGAATGCACTGAAAAATAGTAAAAAATTAACTATTTCAGACATTTTGAGAGGAATAGAGAGAGCAGAAGCAGAGAGAGCAGTATGTGTTGAGATGACCTGTCTTTTCTGGTTGTATTCACTATGGATCCCATCATGAGCATAATGCAGCACATTCTACCATTTTTTCCTTCATGCAAAACCTGGAACTGACTGCGCTGGTGTGCCGGGTCCATTTGAGTACATGGAAAACGCTTTGCACGCATTTCTGATGATGAAAAAAGGCTCTGGACAGCAACTGGACATGGAACAGTTAAAAAACGCTTCTAAACACAACAGTTAACCGCGTTTACAAGCGTTTGATGTTTGAAATGCCAGTAAAATCTACTCCTGAACGCAAGTTTGGTGCGTTCAAAAAAATGACTGGAAACTCAACTGCCTGTAAATGACTGTAAACAACTATGTATACATGGACACATAGGAAAACATTAGGGAGAGTTCAGGGGCTGCTGAAAAAAACGCTGAACAGCTCCTGAGCGTCAGTTTAGCAGCTGCAGTGTACATGAGCCCTAAGACTTCCCAGAATAGTGAAGGCTGATATAGCCAAAATGTAGGGTAAACTCCATGTCATGCCTATGGTTTTTGTAATAGTATGTCCAAAAAGCTTATATAGATATCCTGGCCAGGTGTCCACAATTTTGTGGCCATGTAGTGTATAAGGCATTAAAATTGCTAATCTTCCACTGCAAATTGCTTGAAAATGGAAACACAATTTAAAATAATAAACATAATATCTACCAGTCACCTGGCCGTGATCTACTGGTATTGATTTACTTATTCCTTCTGTTGCATGTCTGGGACAGTGACTTTGATGGGTCAGCACCAGCACAGAGCATTGCTCTGATCCATTCCAGAAATACTGCAGGAAGAAGAGAAGGAAGAGCTGCACTGGTTGCATAGGCACTGACAGCTCATTACTCACTGGGGTATGAACAGTAGGGAGTGGGGTGTAGAGAAGATCTACGGTGTTAGTTAACCCTTTTCACTTATTTTAGAAAAGGTTAACTTACACTTTAAATTTGTAATAACAGTTGTCATTTGCCTTGTTTCTGAATCTAAAATATTGTCTTTAAGCTGGGCCCGACTTGATAAAGAAAGCGAGGGTGGGCTGGTTTAAAGTATATCTAAACTTTTCTTATTCTCTTCTCTTGGTCTCTAAATAATACCATTGAAAGGTCAACACATGCAAACAAATACCTGTTGATCCTGCCAGAAATCTTGTGAACTGATAACTTCATGTGTCGCCTCTGCTCCCAATTCTTTCTGTGGACTACAGTTAACCCTTCCACTATGTCAGAAATAAGAGGAGAGGGGAAGGTGTTCTGTAGTGCTAAAACATTTCCTGCCCTAGAATGTGAATGCTTCTCCTCCACATATATTGAACAATGAGTGAGTATCGTCACCCTAGGACAGGAAATGAGTTACTGGCAGGATCCCCAGTTAAAAATTAAAGTAAAAAGACTGAAAAAAAAGGAAATTCACAACGGCTCCCTAATCTAAATTGTAGTAATCTGCTATATAATCTATTTACGTCCTTGGGTTTACAAGTGCTTTACATTTTTTGCTGTCACTTTCCCATGACTTGCAAGCTGCTGTTAAATCTACATGTCCACAGGGTGACAGCACTGCATTGACTTCACTGCAGAATGAACATCCTTGCCACCCCACTGAATGAATAGATCTACTGGTGGGATCTACAGGTAATAAGACTATATTACATGGTTGACTCACAAAAGCTGTGTTATTACTGTTGACAGGCTATGTCATATAATTCATTTATTTCTGTTCTCCATAGTTCTACACAGGGGCGGACTGAAAACTCATGGGGCCCCCGGGCAATAGGGGATCATGGGGCCCCTGTGTCCTTGCCCACACTCAAAGCACACCCAAAAAAGCCTATAAAAAGTACCAGGGGCGTTTCATGGGGCCCCCTACTGACCCTGGGCCCTCGGGCAGTGCCCGAGTGCTTGAATGGTCAGTCCACCCCTGGTTCTACATTAAGATTGCTCTTTTGTGACAATAAGTGAAGTTGCTTGGCTCCTGCACAAATCTAAGCATTTCCTGCTTTCTGATGGATTGTAATATAACCCTGCAACTGACTTATTTATCCAGTCACCTGTAAAATGCCAATTTAGTGACAGATCTCTAATTTAGAGCTAATCCTCTATATTCCGCTGTTTTATCTTGTCCTTTTTAATCTTGAAGTACTGCCTGTTCATATGTATTTTCTCACCATGACAAATGGCCTTTCAACAATGTATTCTGATGAATATGTATGGGTAGCTGAAAAGGATTAATCTAGGTCATAAATGGTCAGGTAGGTTAAATACTGTGATTGTTCTAAGACTTCAATATTAAGGTGATCTTAAGAGGATGGAAAAAAGGAATAACAAAGGGCAATACAGTACAGCCAAGCTGTGCTTCTGTCCACCTGCTATACTTTCCCTCACCTTGCATTTCTTTGATAATGTCTAACCTTTGTGACATCTCAGTGGGGCTTACACACCCTTTATTGAGAGCCCATGGCATTATGTAAATCCCTCTTATTAGAGACCAAGTGTTCTCACTAGGGTGCTGATCACATGTTAGGCTGGTTAAGTCTCCATCGTGTTTCCTGTTGTTCTTTAATGTTTTCCATGAATAATTTTTCTGGCCTAGTTTCCTGCAGCTAATTACCAGGCTCTGGTTAAGCTGCTTTTGGTCATCTGGGGCTGTAAAAGTAAGTGTATCAGAGAAGTAGGTGATGCTGCTACGGGCAATTAACCCTATTGTGCTACTTCTTTCCTAATCTTGTTGAGCCACTTCTGAAATTTATGGCCTGTTTTGGTCCATTTAGTTTTTGTTTATTTTGCTCATTTATGTTGTGCCGATATATCCCACAGTGCCCTAGGGGAAACACTGAACCATTCTCTTGACTTGCTGTCTCAGTGGGGCCACAATCTCTGTGTCTGTTGTGTACATACATAAAAATACATACCAGGCATCATGGTTGCAACAAAAAGAGTTCACTGTGCGGTACTTACCATTGTATATACACTGCTCAAAAAAATTAAAGGAACACTTTGAAAACATATCAGATCTCAATGGGGAAAAATTACATGCTGAATATCTATACTGATATGGACTGGGTAATGTGTTAGGAACGTAAGGATGCCCCATCCTTTGATGGAAATTAAAACTATCACCCTATAGAGGACTGAATTCAAAGACACCCTGAAAATCAAAGTGAAAAATTTATACAGTAGGCTAGTCCATTTTGGTGCATCTCATTGCAGCAACTGCAAATGCTATTCAGTAGTTTTATGACCCCCACGTGCTTGTATGCATGCCTGACAATGTCGGGGCATGCTCCTAATGAGAAAATGGATGATGTCCTGGGGTATTTCAACCCAGATCTGGACCAGGGCATCACTGAGCTCCTGGACAGTCTGAGGTGCAACCTGGCGGCACCGGATGGACCGAAACATGATATACCAGAGGTGTTCTATTGGATTTAGGTCAGGTGAGCGTGGGGGCCATTCAATGGTATCAATTCCTTCATCCTCCAGGAACTGCCTGCATACTCTTGCCACATGAGGCTGGGCATTGTTGTACACCGGGATGAACCAAGGACCCATTGTACCAGCGTAGGCTCTGACAATGGGTCCAAGGATTTCATTCCGATACCTAATGGCAGTCAGGGTGCCATTGTCTAGCCTGTAGAATTCTGTGCGTCCTTCCATGGATATGCCTCCCCAGACCATCTCTGACCCACCACCAAAATGGTCATGCTGAACAATGGTGCAGGCAGCATAAGGTTCTCCACGGCCTCTCCAGACCCTTTCACATCTGTCACATGTGCTCAGGGTGAAACTGCTCACATCTGTGAAAAGCACAGGGCACCAGTGGCAGACCTGCCAAGTCTGGTGTTCAATGGCAAATGCCAATCGGGTTCTCTGGTTCCGGGCAGTGAGCACAGGTCTCACTAGAGGCCATTGGGCCCTCAGGCCACCCTCATGAAGTCTTTTTTATGATTGTTTGGTCAGAGACATTTAGACCAGTGGCCTGCTGGAGGTAATTTTGTGGGCTCTGGCAGTGCTCATCCTGTTCCTCCTTGCACAAAGGAGCAGATACCAGTCCTGCTGATAGGTAACGGACCTTCTACGGCCCTGTCCAGCTCTCCTAGAGTAACTTCCTGTCTCCTGGAATCTCCTCCATGCTCTTGAGACTGTGCTGGGAGACACAGCAAACCTTCTGGTAATGGCATATTGATGTGCCATTCTGGAGGAGTTGGACTGCCTGTGCAACCTCTGTAGGGTCCAGGTATCGCCTCATTCTACCAGTAGTGACACTGACCCTAGCCAAATGCAAAACTAGTGAAAAAGATGAATAGGGAAAAAATAACGGCTGCCTCCACCTGTAAAACCATTCCTGGTTTGGGGATAGCTTCATTGTTGCCCATCTAGTGCACCTATTGTTAATTTCATTAACATCAAAGCAGCTGAAACTGATTAACAACCCCCTCTTCTACTTAATTTACCAGATCAATATCCCAGGAATTTAATTTACTTGACGCTATACTCTGATTAAAAAGTGTTCCTTTTATTTTTTTGAGCAGTGTATATCAGTGTATATAACCAGTATGAAGGCTGGTTTCTTGAGAATGGCTACCATAGGAGGTCCCCATGTATAAATCAGTATTCTCTCAGCAAACATGGTATTGGTGCCTCTTGTATATTTAGTCCATTTTTATAATACAATAGAAAATACCACAGGGGCAGCTGTATCTATTCTTCTTTATTTCATCCATAGCAAAAAACAGCATATTTTATTATCATCTGGCCAACAACCATTTCATTTTAATCTTTAAGCTTTCTCAAGGCCAAATATGTTGTTTGCTATGGCTTAAGTAAAGAGTAGGTGATGCCAAGAGCACCTTTGTGGGATTTTCTTTTGTATCAGCTATCATGGTTAGAAGCTGATAAACCTTCCGAATGGCAGAAACACACACATAAAAGTAGCTTCTGATGGATACAAACGCAGGATTAGAATCCAGAGTGCCAATAGTGAAACTACCAACATGTAAGGAATAGGAAAAGTAACAAAACAGCAGTGGTTGGAAGGGTCAGACCTAATGGTTGGGTCAGAATAAAAACACCCTATAAGGCTTACCAACTACAATTAGAGAAGGAGATGACATGCAAAACAGAAACACTTGGACATGGGATGATGGTGTGTTGACAGCTTTACTGCAGACGTCATTAACAGGGGAGTAGCAAGCCATACTGGTGCAAACTTCACATTAGTTCAATAACTATTGCAGCCAAAGGCAGGTCATACATGATTATTTTATTTTTGTTCAACCAGCGGATTGAATGAAAAAAAAAGAGCCAAAATCCCCATCCACAAATTCAGTGGGAATGGGGGAATTCTTCAACAAAAAGGTATTGTATTCTGACAGTGAGGACCCTTCCCTGCACAGCCGACTATAGCTGATGGCACTGATTGTTCAGAAACAACCTGACAGCCTGGTTGTACACAAGTACAAAAGACAGAGTGACCAGCTAGCCCATATATGGATCGAAATTTGGCTGGTCCCTGCTGAACCGGATGAACTTTGATCCATGTATGGCCGCCTTTAGGTGCACAGTCCTTATTAGGATAATATCTGGATGTTCTGATTATACACAGGTTGTCCCACCTGTGCTCTAAATGGTGTCTTTCCTTTCCCACATTTCCAACTCATTGAAGCCAGCAGATGTTTACTGTTGCATTCCAGATAAGATAGTGTTTATCCATTTAAGGTTGCTGCATGGTTCACAGTAAATCACCAGTTCAGGATGTTGGCTCAGCCATTCTTATGTGAAAGTAGTGTGTACACTACCTAAGCAGAATTCATATGTGCTTCTCTCTCTGAGCACAGCTTACACCCTGGCATCATTACCCTCACACTCAATGCCCATCTTCTCCAGATCCTCCTGGTCCCTCCTGCCACCTGTGACACCAGGACACATTGTGTAGCCATCTCAAAACTGACCATCATGCAGGGATATTTCATAAAGGCACCAAGATGGCCAAAAACTCCAAACCCTGTAAGGAACTGGGCAAAGATGTCAGTGGCAGCAACAAAACGATGAGGGCCATTGCAACCATCACAGCTGACGTGGGGTGCTTTAATGGGTAAAACTGCTATAATGAGCAAATTCCATACACATTATGGCAAATGCCTGCATCTGAGTTTGATTCCACTCTAAAGTGCTCATAGTATTGGTTTAGAAAAAGTACATACTTTAGTATGCATAGTCTGGGAACAGGTTCATGCATTACCTACAGAAGCGTGATCTACGGTGGATTGCATTTCAGAGGGTGTTTGACAGACTGCGAGGAGGCATTATTTCACCACCTCACTGCTTGCTTTAACACCTAAAAGTCTGCATCACTGTGCTGCAACCATATGCATTACACACAATTGCAGGACCGTTGTGGTGCAGCCCCATTCACTTGAATGGGTTTCTCTGGGCGGGCAGTAATGTCCACTGAACATGACGGGGTGGGATATCTTTGAAGCGGCATGTGTATACCCACATAGTGCTGCCTTTGCAGCTTGGGGGTGCAGTTGGAGGAGCAGATGTTTACAAAGCTTGCACAGGCTGAAACCTAGAAAACCTAGAAAATTGAGGCACCCAGTGTTTTTTTTCCAAAGCATATGTGTGCAGGTTCATTCTAATACTTAAAAACTACACTGCAGCAAAAATCAAATACACTATTTATTTTTAATATTCAAAGCAAACTCCTCCATCCATCAATGTCTCCATGCTTTATTTGACTGAGAAATCACTTTGAAAAACACCCCTCTACCATTGCAGGCTATGTCCATCTTAAGTAAGGGCAGATGAATTTACTTCCTGGAATCTGGAAGCCAGCTGCCCTTAGCTCAGGCAGGAGGGTGTGCTTAGCTGAGAAAAGCCCCTCCTGTACACTCCTGGGATGTATAACACAATTTGCCTAGGCATGGAAAACAGAACGAATTTGAAGAAATGTAAAAAAAAGTGTAATACAAGTAAATTTAATATAATTTTCTATCTGTTTCTAATATTAGCAGCATAAGGATTAAAAATATTCAGTGTTGATTGATAGAGTGAAGTTCCAATTTAAATTGTATTTCCACTTTTGTAACCAAATTTAAGAAAGGCCCACAATATGTTTGTTATGCATTCCCATACTTACAGCATACTTAAAGATGATAATTAAAAAGTATTTCTTATCCTTTACTGTAGATGTTTGTTTAGAGCAGGCCTTTGCATAGACATTGACATACAAAGCCTTTAACCCTAGGATACACAGTGTTCAAATCCAGTTTAAAACTGATAATGAAATCTACCAGCACAGTACAGACAGCATTAATTATGGTAAACATTAACACCCCAACCCCCTCCTTAGCATTGACTAGCAGAGGAAAAAGAGCACGTAAAATGTAAGGAGCAGATTTAAAATTCTTTCTAAGTTATGCTTTGTCAATGGGGACATGTAACAAATACAAAGGAGGTGTTATCCCAATTGGCTGCAAAAGTGGAACTGCACTGTAAATAAATAATTACAAACCTGTGGGACAGCTTGATTTGTTTTACACTTGTCCAACAAGGTTTAAGGTCATGCTTTAATTTTTGTGGATGTTTTGCTCTGACATGAGATGTAGAGATAATCTTTAGCAGTTGATTTTTGTCAGTTATGAACAGGAACAGTCACAACATTACCAAACGGTATATGAATTCAGCAAGGATGTGAGTTTGGAAGATAAGGTATGTTGTGAAAGTGACACACGCTCTGAGGCTACGGCTTTTCAGGAAGATAGAAAAAATCTGCAAGCAGGCTGAACAGAAACACAGAAGGGATAACGGTTGATCCACATGATGCAGTAACATGGCTAGAAGAAAAAACCCCAATACAAGACGATCTGTATAAAAGGGACCAGAACTTTGCATTCGGAGGAAGGGGGGGATAAGAGTTAAAGTGGATTTTCAGCACGGGTTCACACTGATGTGTTGTGGAATTCACAGCGTTTTCTAAGCGAATTCCACACCACATCAAAATCGCACCCCGTTCAGGCGAGCCGCTGCCGATGTGAATGTTAAGTTAAATCGGTCCGCAAAACACGGTGCGATGTGCAGAATCGGATTGCATAGGTGTGAATGCCCATGCGATGCGATTCTAGCGCGGACCTAAAAAAGGGTCCTGCACCTTTTTGCTGCTGATGCGGTGCGATTATGTATGGCTCCAATCGCACCGTACACAATTCACAAGTGATTTACACAGGAATGTGGTGCTGTTCTTGTGCGAATCACATGCGATGTACCGCACCGCATGAGTGTGAACCTAGCCTAAATGGTATTTTTCCTGAAGTTTTTTTTTAAAATGTATCTCTACTCTAATCCCTTGTTCAGTTACACTGAGCACACTGCAACAGATTAATATGTGCTCTATAAAATGCTGCATGTGCAATCTTTGCTACTTTGTGGTGTGTTGGGCAGGGCAGTTAAATGAATGGGCTGCCCTAACAAAACACATCTTAACTACTTACCCGCTGCCCCATAGCAGATGTACTGCTACAAGACGGCTTCAAAATCATGTAAATATATGTGATTTTGCATTTGCCTACCCTGCTATTGGCTCCTGAGGATGTTAATCACTGGATCCCAGCCGGGACTCGGTGATCGCTGGCAAAGCTGACAGGGGAGAGACCTATGTGTAATCCCTCTCCTGTCAGCATTCACATTCAGGTCTGGCTTATTGTAGAATAGGAAGGTTTAGCTGCATGTCGAGTTACACACATGTAGTGAGGACAGAACAGGGGAGATTTAAGGGGTACCATTTTCATTGTTTTGGGCTACACCTTAACACATATTGCTTTGTGCCTTAGTGCACATGTGTTTAAAACAACAGACTAGGATGGTGTGAACAGGACCTTATGTGTTTCACTTGTGTATTTAGCTTGTTCCATGCAGTTCTTTCACTTGTAAGCAGGGCCTAACTGGTGTACCTGAGAATTGAGTAAATACGGATGCGGATATTCAAACTTTGTCTAAAGTGCAGCAATTGACTGTTCACAGAAATAAGGCCATTTACAACAATGGCACCACTATGTTGCAGGACATACATCTCTTCAGACAGAAGAGGGCACTGTTTATCCAAAAGGCACTTTCCAATAGTGATATCATTTATTTATTTATTTCAGGTACTTATATAGCGCAGTCAATTTACACAGCACTTTACATATATATTGTACATTCACATCAGTCCCTAACCCTCAAGGGGTGTACAATCTAAGGTCCCTAACTCACATTCATACATACACATACTAGGGACAATTTAGAGAGATGCCAATTAACCTACCAGCATGTCTTTGGAATGTTGGAGGAAACCAGAGTATCTGGAGGAAATCCACACAGGCACAGGGAGAACATGCAAACTCCAGGCAGGTGGTGCCGTGGTTGCGATTCGAACCAATGACCCAAGTACTGCCAGGAAGAAGTGCTAATCATTTAGCCACTGTGCTGCCCATATAACAAACACATACCACAGAATGCCAGAGGATCACGTCCATAGGAGGTGCAATCCCAAATGTCCAGTAAGCTAACAGAGGAGACACCCTGCAAAGGGGAAACCTACTCTTCTCCTCCTTGACAGGTACCTCTCCCTAATGCTACTCCTACTCTCTCCTTAACCAGCGGCAGCACATAGAATGACACAGTATCTCATTATTTATTGAATTATTCAAGATGGCCACCCAAGTCTCAAGGGACTTTGGTATCCAATAGGATTGCTGTCCTCCCCAAAATGGCCACCTGGAGCCCATAGCAGGGGACAATTAATCTTGAATGGGCTCCTCCATCCTGGAAAACAGCACAGTGTCACTTTCAGTTTCGAGGATATACTGCAGCCTCCACCTGCTTCCAAACTGCATTCCATTTTCTGGAGAAAGTTAAAACTAAAAATGAACATCTGGTTAATGTGGGCAATAGTCATAGATACATCATACGCTGCGGCAGGGGCGGACTGACAACTCATGGGGCCCCCGGGCAATAGGGGATCATGGGGCCCCTGTGACCTTGCCCAAACTCAAAAAAGCCTATGAAAAAGGTACCAGGGGCATCTCATGGGGCCCCCTACTGACCCCGGGCCCTCGAGCAGTGCCCGAGTTTCCAAATGGGCAGTCCGCCCCTGCACTGCAGTTTTCATTAACCAGCCCCTGGGTCTCCTTAACCCCTCTCAGCCTGAAATGGTTGATACCATAAAAAACAGGCTGAACTATATTGACGTTTATGTTATAACAAGATTAATCAAAGTATATTTGTGAATGTTAAATCATTGCAAATCTAGTGGCCATTTTCAGTGTGGGTATGATCATAAAAGCATTAGGCTACTTGACATAAATTAGTTCATTTGTGCTACTACAAGACCATGCATGATAGGGCATAGTAACATTGTTTGTGGACAAAAGCTGAAGAGGGTAAATCAGTGACCTGTGTACTGGATCTCTCAGAAGTGACAGTTGCATTCTGCAGATTTTGAAATGTCAGCTTGCTTTTTAACAATAGATTGAGGAGCTCTTATCTTAAGTCACCCATGAAAGTAAGAAGCTGATAGTATTTCTTGTAAATTGTGGAACAGGATAAGGATCATTACAGCTGCTAATAAGTCACAGCTCACTCACTGTAATATATCTATGGAGTAGCACCTTAGGAGTTGTCACCTTATTACATACAGGGAGGAACTTTATTTGTTCACAGGTGATAGCTGAGAAGGCTATTGCCATTGCCTGAGATTTTATGTCAATTCACAGAAACGGACATAAGGTTTTGAGCAAAATCAACAAGTGTTTTCTGTACTTGCAAAAAATCTATATAGTCTAAAAAAGAAAATGAATGCAACCGCCATGTCTAAGGACTGGTTGGCTGCAATATATTACATTCTTGTTTTCAGGTTTAAATATTATTTAGAGAAGAACTCTAGGAAAAATGTGTTTTAAACTTTGCTGGCACACAAGGACTTAAGTGCAACATGGTGTATGCCACTTAATGGAGCTCTGTCTCTATCTAGTACTCACAGTGTGACAATTTAATTCCTGGAATGCCTGTGGCGGTGAGTCACAAAGCCATTCGCACCGGATTGTGTTCTGACATGTTCTAATTTGCACTTGCCTGGCTCTTTACGAAGTAGTAGAAAAAAAATAACGTGTGTGCGCTGCGCTGTTGGCGGAAAATGGGTGACAGGAATCTGGAGCAGTGGAATAACATCAAATGTTGTGTGAAAATTGGCAGAAGTGCGAATAAAACTTTATCTCTGTTACAACAAGCTTATAGCGAACATTCCACGAAGAAATCAAGTGTTTTTGAATGGCATTGGCAGTTTAAGGAGGGACGAGGCAGATGTTCATAATGATACTAGAAGTGGGCAGCCAAAGACACAACATTATTACATTCTAAAAAGTTTTACAGGAATCTGTTCGAAGGAAAAGCCTGGAACTCTGGCCTGACAAGTGGATTCTCCACCATGACTATGCTCCTGCACATGATGCATTAAGTGTTTGTGAGTTCCTGGCCCAGAAATCCATTACAAAACTTGACCAACCACCTTATTTCCCTGACTTATCACCTTGCGACTTTTGGTTGTTTCCGAAAAGAAAAAATGCCTTAAAAGGATAAAGATTTGATAACGTTGTGAGCATCCAATTTGCTGCAACAAAGATATTGTGCAGAATTCATGAAAATCAATTCCAGGAATGTTTCCAGCACTGGAACAGTCATCTAGAAAAGTGCATCACTTCACAAGGGGACTACGCTAAAGGTGTCAACAACTGCTAGTGTATAGGTAAGGAAATTATTTTTTTTTCACAGCCCATTTTGGGAATTAAATTGTCATACTTGTAGATATCGCTGCACTTTCAGTGCTCTGACACCAGCTATGGGTCTCCTATACAGTTACCATAGATTAGTTTGAAGCTGCACAGCCTGCCCATCCTGTGCCCTTGCACACCCAGAATGCTTTACTAAAAATTAAACGCTTTTCGTAAATTGGCTGGAAAGAGGAGGGGCGAGCAGAGCAGTTGCTGTGTAGGAGAGCAGTTTCCCTCCTCTTGGCTTTGTGACTGAGTTGCTGTTGTACCCAGTTGCTTCCACTTTGTTATACCACTAACAGTTGACCATGGAGGCATGCAGACTGCTCATACAAACATTTGTGAAAGAATGGGTCGCACTCAGGAGCTCAGTGAATTCAAGTGTGGTACCGTGATAGGTTGCCACCTGTGCAATAAGTCCATCCATGAAATTTCCTTGCTACTAAATATTCCACGGTCAACTGTTAGTGGTATTATAACAAAGTGGAAGCAACTGCGAACAACAGCAACTCAGCCACCAAGTGGTAGGCCACGTAAAATGACAGTGCGGGGTCAGTGCATGCTGAAGCGCACAATGTGCAGAAGTCACAAACTGTCTGCAGAGTCAATAGCTAAAAACCTCCAAACTTCGTGTGGCCTTCAGATTAGAACAACAGTGCGTAGAGAGCTTAATTGAATGGATTTCCATGACTGAGCAGCTGCATCCAAGCCTTACATCACCAAGTGCAATGAAAACCATTGGATGCAGTGGTGTAAAGCACGCTGCCACTGGACTCTACAGCAGTAGAGACGTGTTCTCTGGAGTGACGAATTCACTCCTCTGTCTGGCAATCCGATGGACGTGTCTGGGTTTGGCAGTTGCCAGGAGAACGATACTTGCCTAACTGCATTGTGCCAAGTGTAAAGTTTGGTGTAGGGGGGATTATGGTGTGGGGTTGTTTTTCAGGGGTTGGGCTTGACCCCTCAGTTCAAGTGAAGGGAACACTTAAAGCGTTAGCATACCAAGACATTTTGGACGATTTCATGCTCCCAACTTTGTGGGAACAGTTTGGGGATGGCCTCTTCCTGTTCCAACATGACTGTCCACCAGTGCACAAAGCAAGGTCTATAAAGACATGGATGAGCAAGTTTGGGGTGGAGGAACTTGAGTGGCCTGCAAGGAGTCCTGACCTCAACCCGATAGAACACCTTTTGGATGAATTAGAGCAGAGAATGCGAGCCAGACCATCTCATCCGACATCAGTGCCTGACCTCACAAAAGCGCTTATAGAAGAATAGTCAAACATTTCCATAGACACACTCCTAAATCTTATGGACAGCCTTCCCAGAAGAGTTGAAGCTGCTATAGCTGCAAAGGGTGGGCCAACTCAATATTGATCCCTACGGACTAAGACTGGGATGCCATTAAAGTTCATGTGCGTATAAATGCAGGCGTCCCAATACTTTTGGCAATATAGTGATTATGCTATGTTAAGTGTAATTGCTTTTAATCATTCTCTATACAAAATATCCATGATCCTTGGCTCATACATTTTTTTTAAATTGGGCTGATAATGGACGTGCTTTTATTGACTGCTTACAAGGAAGAGGGTACAGAAAAGGAGTGGCTGGCATGATGCTCAGGGGCAGGTTACCATGAAGAGTCAAACTCACTGAAGAAAATAGTAACAAAGTTACTTAGGTTGAAAAGAAACACAAGTCCATCTAGTTCAACCAACAGAAACCCTTCATATACACAATCCTATACCCACAGTTGATCCGGAGGCAGGCAAAAAAAAAACCCTATAACGCATGATCCAATTTGCCCCAGGGGGAAAATACCTCCTTGATCCTCCAGAAGGCCCTGGAGCAACAATTTCTGGTGTTATTACTTATACATATTATTATTCAGCTATATTTTAAAAACAATGTACTAATCTGGCCAGAGCTAGTTCTAGAGGGAGTCTATTCTGCATTTTCACAGCTCTTACTGTGAAGAAGCCTTTCCGTATGTGGAGGTTAAATTGTCCTCAAGATGTAAAGAGTGTCCTGTACTACCTGTGCAAAAATTGTGTCCCTTTGTCCTTTGTAATTACCTTAATGTGAATTTCCCTACTTAAAGTTACAGTGAATAACTAGTGTAGCCTCAGGAAAGTAAAGGCTCACACTTCTGGGTAAATCAACCACATTGCACATGGAACACTGATAAAACTAAGAATTGGTTACTTTAAAAAAGTAAACAGACTGGTAGGCAGAGACTATAATAACTGTTTAAAAGAAGAAGTTTACTTTGTAAATGGAGTGTCCTTGTGGTGACTCTTTCAGGAATTCTGAACACCACAGCTATTAAATTTGTGTACTGCACCAATCGTCATCTTCCTTATAACGTCATATCACAGCATGCATATGGAAATCAGCAGACATTCCATACAAAATTTTGGCCGCTATCACATAAAAACAATAGCTCTATAAACACCACATTCAGTCTAAATACACAAAGTGAAGGTATGGTGCTCCGTCACTGGGCATTCAAATGGCACATCACAAAGTTTCCACCTGCATTTTCAGGATGTTATTTCTGCTTCGGCCATAACAAGGCAGTGCAGGTCATTGTTTAAATTCATACGCAATATTACTCCGGCTGATGTTCAGTGATTTTTAAAATAAGCCGGTCAATTTAAGTCATCCTTTTGGCAAACAACAGCTGCACAGGAAGAGGAAAAATGTTATCCATGTTTGACTGATGTACTAGGCTTACCCCATGGAGGAGTTTAACCAGTCCACGTCTGTATAGTCATACTGTATATCCGACAGGAAAACACAACGCAGGAAAACTACCAAGCTGAACAATAGTGTGAACTGGATTCCATGGTGCAGTTTTGGAACATCTGTTTTCAGTGTTTTTAGCCTAACGGCTAAGGAAGTGTTATTTTTTTTTTTTAAAATACATGGTTTGAAATTGGGAGCCGAGAATGATTATATGCAATTAACATGTTTAGCTGCATCACTGGCAAGGGTAGCGTACACAAAAAGAGAATCTGACATCCCCACAAAGATCATGCAGGATCAGGGCATGGGAAGCTTCTATTGCTTCATGCACTTTATCAGCTATGGCATGCTGAAGAGGAACAACACATCAGAACTAAAGACTACATCTACATCTCATGCACTTGGCAAGTATAGGAATACTACGGGTGCAAAGGGAGCAATGTTGATTGAGCAACAAAAATGTGTAACAAGAAGCAACCAAGTTAAACATTGCATTTGCACTAAAAAATCTAGTACTGAGAGGTTAGTGAAGTTCTCTAGGGATAGAGGATACTGACATTTCTCAGCTTGATACATACGTTTGTGAAGACCACTGTTGAGATCTATTTTTCCTGGTAGAACCATTTCCTGTGGAAGCCTATACCCATTTTCACAAGTTCTGCTTTCTGCTCCTGATTGTCTGATGATGGGGAAGGCTACGACAAATCGAATTATGAAGAGGCAGTTAGAATGGGTAAACCACATCAGAAAGACAAGCAAGATGGTAAATAGGGCTTATATACTTCTCTGTCTTTTCTCTTGTAGCTCTGAGGTAGAGGGCATTCTGAGGCTTAAGCCTGATCAAGTTGGACCCAATCCCTACAAAGCACCTTCAAGATAGTGCCTCCTACCTTCCATGACCGGAATAGGGGAATCATTTAAAAAGAGCACACTGCCTCTGGGTTCTACCTCCCTCCTCCATTGCCAACCATTACTACCCTAAATATATATGAGCACTGAAAAACCAGTCAATTATGCTGGTTCTACAAGACTTCTATCTAGAGAATATTGCTTAAAGTAACAAAAAAAAATCAATCCGGATAGGGTTGCCTAAGCTGAAAGGAAGTACACTTTCTCTCTCACTGTTTTCATCATTTGTGTCCTTTGTGATTGTCAGGGTACTTTTCAAGGCCACCTTGGAAGGATACAGAATTTTAGAAAATTGATAAAGAAGGCCTATCTGGCACCCTCCCAGAAAGAAACTTTAGGCCCCTCTCACACCGGGTGGACTCTGCCTGCAATCCGCTTGCACTGCAGGGGATCTGTCTGCTGATCCCCGCTGAGCAGGTGGATGACAGGTCTGTGTCCACTCCGCTTATGAAGAGCGGACATAGACACAGGGCACTCTCCTCTATGGGCAGTTGGATGTAAGCGGACTGCTTGTCCATTTACTCTCGACTGCTATCCGATCTGGCCAGACGAAGGGGAATGGATCCCCATCCATTTGTTTTTAGTGCATCTGACTGGATGTAGGCAGGTGTAAATGGACACATGTCCATTTGCACCTAGTGCTCCATAGAGGAGAATGCAGGTTTAGATTGGATCTGCCTGAAGAATAGAGAGGAGGACCCAGTTAGAACGTTCATGTGAGAGGGGCTTTAAAAGGCTTGACATTTCTGGTAAAATTCTCTTGCAAAGCAAATATTCAATCCATTTGTGTTAAACCATCGCTGGCACAAATTAGCAGTTGCCTTACTAATGAAGATCACTAGCATTATGCAGAAACACCAACAAGAGTGATGTATAATAGGGGGAGATTTACAAAAACTGATGCACTCAGAATCTGAAGCTGCCCAGCATAGTAGCCAATCAGCTTCTAACTTCAGCTTGTTCAATTAAGCTTTGACAATGAAACCTAAAAGCTAATTGGTTTGTATGCACAGTTACACTAGATTTTTCACCATGCAGTTTTAGTAAATCACCCCAATACTGTGTGCAGTGAGAGTCTCTAATTACAAGACTTGGCATGTTAATGTGCAATAGTCATGGGGGTTGACATGCTGGTATGAACTTGGCAAGATTGTGCTCCCCAGAACACAGTAAGAAAAGACAGGCTCCTATTAGTAGAGCACAGAGTCCTTACAGTTAACAAAGAAAGCAGATTTCCAGTGACATCAGCAAACGGAAGGACACACATAAACAGTAGGAAATGTTCATTGACTGTGAACCTGTTGCACTGAATGGCTCCCGGAATGAGCAGCTCCTGGCTGGAAAAGACATTGTAAACACAGATGTTGTGAATGGCAGGGCTGTGTGGCTGTGTAAAGCTAAACCCATGGAAAAAGCCCTTTGCATTGTTATTCAAGGTAGTCCCCAGCTGCCAATCTGCATATGGAAATAGTCCCTCTCAGTCATATCTCATTTTGCACATCACAGAAAATGATAATGAGTTCTCAGGTGAAGTCAATGAAAGCACCATTAGAAGTCTAGTCAAAGCAGAAGAGACAAAAGCTTTCCTTTTTAGTGTCCATGCTGATCAGGATGATACTTTTCAGTATTCTGGGTATTAGTACATATTGGAAAACTAATAAAAAGCGTTTCCGTGCCTTGATAAATTTTATACTGATATCTTCAAATGAAGCACAGAATTCTGTAATACATATGAAATATAATAAGAAACGTGCCTTTGCCTTCTTTCTGAATTCAGATAAACGTTGCCCTTTGGAATCTTTCCGATTTTGGTCTGATGGAGGTCTCAGTTTTAACCAGGGCTGAACATGATTAGAGCATCAAGGGAAGGGGGTATCACAGAGTTTTTCCTCTAGCTATCATGCCCTTAGAGGATGAGTGAACTTTAAAACAAATTGCACTTATCCTTTTTGGCCATTTACCTTGAGCTATTAGATCCCACCCTCCCCGTTCACAGGTTTATACTTACTGAGATCCGACTGCTGCAGCCTGTATTGTTTATTTGCATGCAGTTGTGTGCAAGGCTTAAGGCGTCTTAGCGGGGACAATATGAAACTGCACTCACTAACAACTAAACCATAGAAAGGACCCACAGTCACGTGAAACCAGCATTAGTGTGGCACTCCAAACCTAGAACCCCACTTGCACAGTCAACACTTTGCAATCCATGACCATACTTCTTACACAGCTGACACTAAAGCACTTCAGACATAATTTCTGTTAGAGAGGACCTCTCCCTCAGTCTCCACCAACTCTGCAGTCCGGTCATGTCACTCCCAGTGATAATGTTCCGTATATTGCTATTGGATACAAGAAGCACACTCTTTCATAACTCCATGCTTATTCTCCTCCCGGGGCCCCTTCTACATCTTTCCCCGTGACTCCAGGCTAGGCTCCAGTGCCACAGGGTCAGCTCCAGTATGCGGAGAACCAGCCATTAGTGAAGGAGGCAAGCATAACATCCCTTCACTACCAGAGCATCTGTCACCCCTGTCATGTCACCAGTTTTTTTAGCTGGAGGTATTTACTCACAGCTGGGTGTTTTATTTTTTTGTGCTATAAACAAAAAAAGAGCAACAAATTTGAAAAAAAAAACGTTTTTCTTTGTTTCTAATATAAAATTTTGCAAACAGGTAATTTTTCTCCTTCGCTGATGTGCATTGATGAGGCTGCGCTGATAGGCAGCAATGATGGGCACTGATAGGTGGCCCTGATGAGCTGGCACTGATGATGCTGAACTGATATGCAGCAATGATGGGCACTGATAGGCGGCACTGATGAGCTGGCATTGATGATGCTGAACTGATATGCAGCAATGATGGGCACCGATAGGTGGCACTGATGGGCAGCACTGATG
Source organism: Staurois parvus (assembly GCF_062004578.1). Lineage (NCBI taxonomy): Eukaryota > Metazoa > Chordata > Amphibia > Anura > Ranidae > Staurois > Staurois parvus. The sequence continues at coordinate 2,954,889 of NW_028317867.1, read as the reverse complement.
GGCACTGATGAGTGGCACTGACTGGCAGGACTGCTGGGCACTGACTGGCGGCACTGCTGGGCACTGATGGGTGGCACTGCTGGGCAGCACTGATGGGGGGCACTGATGGGTGGCACTGCTGGGTACAGGTGGGTGGCTCTGCTTGGCACTGATGGGCACAGGTGGGTGGCACTGCTGGGCACTGATGAGCACGGGTGTGTGGCACTGCTTGGCACTTGTGGGTGGCACTGCTGGGCACAGGTGGGTGACGGTGGTGGGTGGCACTGCTGGGCATTGATCATCAGTGCCCTGATCATCAGTGCCGATCTGTTTTCTGACAATTGCCAGTTATCGGCAATACTTTCCTCACGCTGTGACAGCGTGAAAAAAGTGGAGCTGATGACCGGCAACTGCATTTACCTGGTAATCTGCTGTGTTATTGGACACAGCTGATCATGTGGTAAAAGGCTGCTGTGATTGGCCTTTTTACCACATCACGTGATCAGCTGTGTCCGTAGGACACAGCGATCATGGAAATCTCCGGGTGTGCGCCACTGGGGGTGCGCAGGAGGGCGCGTTCTGGGAAGACGTAATATGACGCCCTCCCAGAACTGGACAACCTTGCTATAGCCATCATTCGGCTATAGTGCGGTTGGCAAGTGGTTAAAAACTTCCAAGTCTTAATGTCTTGTTAGTTAAGCAATGAAGACACCAAGGGGGGCACAGTTGTTTGGAGGGGCTAACAGCATAACTAAAGGTAAAGCTTTTTTTGTTATGGATAGAGTGGAGATGTATTTGAGCCCCCACTAGGTTTTTATTGCTCACTGTACCCCAATTATGGAGAGTTACCCTCTTTATTTGTCCTGGTTACCATTATCACTGAAAGCAAAAGTAAGAAAAAATCCCAAATTTTGGTTGTCTCAGGAACAGTGAAAGGATGGAAATTCTCCAATGGGGACACTAGTTCTGATGACCCTGGTAAGAATCCGGGATTTCCCTCACTTTATAGGGATTTCCTCCCTGTTTTGGCTATGGGACAGGAAGTGAATTGGGGGGGGGGGGGGGGATGGGGCAAGTATGGCAAAAAACAGGGGTTATAACTGTATTCAAAATGAAAAAAGTATTGCTTTTAGATTTACTTTAAAGCAGTACTAAACCCAAAAACAAAAATATATTGCATTGTAGTTCACCAATTCTTAGATGTGGTGGCTGCACCCTGTCTATTTGTCCTTTTTACCATAATCATCGAAAATGAAAGTAAAAGAAAATCCCAATTTTTGGGCTGTCCCCAGAAAAGTAATAGAGGGCAAATGTTCCTATGGGGACACTAGTTCTGGTGACCTGGGGGTCCTCAATGAATTCCATAATTTGCAGGGATTTTCTCTCACTTCCTGTTTTGGCTATGGGACAGGAAGTGAAGGGAAATCTCCCCAATGGGACACAGATGGCAAAAAAATAAACTGACGGGTTATGGCACTTCCTTACTCTATCCAAAATGAAAAAAAAAGTTTTGCCTATAGTTCTACTTTTCTGCAATACTGAGCTGCCACTCTAAGTTTCGGCAGCTCTAGATGGCATGGTCTAGAATCCTACAAAGCTGTGTTGTTAAAGAACGTCAGAGTTTATTCTTCATTTTCTATTCTACATTTTCCGTGTAATATATATTTTTTTATGCAGTCTTAATTACATTAGTTATTTTCTAAGCATAGTTCCAGTGTTTCCTCTTACATAGTTACATAGTTAGTCTGGCTGAAAAAAGACAAAAGTCCATCCAGTTCAACCATTAAAAAAAAAAAGTTATAATCCTATACCCACAGTTGATCCAGAGGAAGCAAAAAAAACCAGCAAAGCATGATCCAATTTGCTCCTGAAGGGAAAAAAAATCCTTCCTGATCCCCGAGAGGCAATTGGATATTCCCTGGATCAACGTTACCTATAAATGTTAGTATCCAGTTATATTCTGTGCATCTAAGAAAGAATCCAGGCCTTTTTTAAAGCAATCCACTGAGCTGGCCAGAACCAACTCTTGAGGGAGTCTATTCCACATTTTCACAGCTCTTACTGTGAAGAAACCTTTCTGTGTTTGGAGATTACATTTCTTTTCCTCCAGACATAAAGAGTGCCCCCTTGTCCTCTGTGATGACCTCAGGGTGAATAGCTCTACACCGAGTTCACTATATGAACCACTGATGTATTTATACATGTTGATCATATCCTGACTAAACAGAATCCACATTCGTAGAGATCCTAACCAGCCAGTGGTAAGTTGTTACAAACAGTCTCTGGTGCCGTACAATACATTCAGATCAGAAGTTTGAACTACAATGCACATGGAAGTTAGAGAAGATTTTTAAAAGTTTGCTTATCTCTGTACATATTTAGCTATTATCTTTAACTTTGAGAGTAATGAAAAAATGCAGGAAGACTATGTGATTAATGTCTTGTAAATTACTAATTCGTTATCAATTATTCCATGAAGACTTTGCATTGAAAGACATAAAGGGGGGGGGGGGTCCTTCCTAGGACTATAAATAATGATTATACTCTGTGACCTAATGTCTTTTTCTGACACTTTTTTTATTCATGACATGGACCTCATTATGACCTAACATAAACCTGCATCTTATATATCTGCAACTAAGAACTGCCTATATATTCTTCCCGAACTTGAAACATTATCTCCTCTCCTCCAGTTTCAGCGATTAAAAGCAAAAATGGAAAAACTGAGAAAAAACATTTTCAGAGATAAATAATCTTGCTGACATCCAGCAAAGGTCAGGGGCTGGGGCTTAACCAGTTTGGCCAGCAAAATCAGTTGTGCAAAATTGAACAGCATTACATACATACTGAATAATTTGTTACAGCTGCAGTTATCCATACAGATTAGTTATCCGTAGAGATTAGGGCTAATTCAAAAGTGTGAACAGTTGAGTTGGTGTCGATTTGTTTGCCTTCAAGTACTGAAAATACATGAACTCAAGGCTGTTCCCATCAAGAAGCCTAGTACACATGACCAGAAAATCTTATGAACAAGAATGCTTTCAAATCGATCATATGATAATCTGATCGTTAGTACACAGTTTTGTGCATGAAAAATGTTCTCCTACGATATCAGATCGGATGATTTTCATTTAATCAGTACAGTTTTCATCTGAAAATACAATACAAATACAATTCAATACATTAGATCACATCCAAATTTTTATACTGTCGTACAAGAATTTTCGTAACTTTAGTAAACTCTTTATTTTTGATATGTAGACTAGCATGCAAAAAAAATGGATGATCATTCTTCCGATAGTCTTATTGTGTGTACAGGGCTTAACCACTTCAAGTTTGGACATTTTTACCCCCTTTCTGTCAAGGCCAATTTTCAGCTTTCAGTGCTATCACACTTTGAATGATAATTGCGCGGCCATGCAACACTGTACCCATATGAATTTTTTAGCATTTTTTTGAGACAGATAAAACTTTATTTTGGTGGTATTTATTCTCCACTGGGATTTTTATTTTTATATAAATGAAAAAGTCCACAAATTTTGAAAAAAAGTGTTTTTCTTATAAAATTATACAAATAAATAATCTTTCTTCATAAATCTTGGCCAAAATGTATTGTTATCTTTTTAGTAAAAAAAAAAAAAACCCTAATTAGTTTATAACCAAAAAATAATTTTTTCAAAAATGTATTACATTTTTTTTTTGTTTTTTTACATTATTAGTTATGTTTTTTTTGTTTGTTTGTTTGTTTTTTACATACTGTCACCCTATCAGTACAGTGTCACCATGATGACACTGTACTACTTGTGGGGGGTGATGAAGATTTTTTTTTTTTTTACACTGATTGCTTTTACACCCATAAAGGCTGTAAAAGCAATCATTTCTCCTCCCTGGCTGCATTCTTGTAGCCATTGAGAAATACTGTGAGAGCTGTGATTGGTCACAGCTTGTCACATGGTACAATGCTGTTGTGAATAGCCTTGTACCATGTGACCTCTGTGATCATTCACAGATTTCACACGTAGTAAGCAATGATGTCAGGAAGTGACATCTTATTTACTACTATTCATGTGATCACTGACTACCCAATCAATGATCACATGATCGGTACCTCACACAGAGGTCCCGTACAGTGATCAGTGTTCCTAGGGAGCACACACAGGCTGTAAATATGGGCGCTGTTTATGAATGGCAACCCGCTCCTGCACTGCTCCCATCCGGCTATTTATGTACATGGGGCGGACGGGAAGTGGTTAAGGTAAGGGTAGAAACAACTTCAGTGGAAATGGTTGTCGTCTTGCCAGTCCAAGCAAACCGATCCTTGACTGTGAGGATGTGGGGCTTATTGCTGGACTCATTACAGTGGATGGGGGCAGAATCTTCAATGCTTTCTCGGATATTCATGAGGCTAACACAATTCCTGTATACAGTTACCATTATTGTTATATTGAAACATAAGTTCCTTTGGATGACTATGGACAGACCAATGTCTTCCCAAGAACAGCAGGTGGAAAGACATTTGACCATTCTCAATTTAAATTGTACCTGCCTTTGATAACTGTACAACTGGAACACGTGTGCTTCACTCACCCCTTCTGTCTTGTTGACATGGTCAGGTTATTCTACGTTTTTGCTGATTCTAAAACACCAGCTAGGTTCATGCAAAAATGGATTGATCCTTGCATAAACTGTGTTTTAGACAGCCAGATTGTGGAGGAAACTGGCAGCTTATGGGCATCTATACCATCAATATAGTGTTTCACTCCTACATAAGATGGGGGGTGTTAAATACCTTTGGGAAAACCTATGCCAGATCACAGATCTACTTGAAAGCAAACCATGAGAGGTCCTGCAAATGTAGGAAAAAGGGTTTGAATGTATGCAGAGCTCCAGAATGTAAATTCTGAGTAGAGAAAGGTGTTTTTTCATCTTTCTCTGAGTTTTGTAATTCCTGAATTGGGGCAGGGGCTCGGAGACACTGAAGTGCTTTGGGTGGGCAGGAGTTTCCAACCCAGAATCTGGGTCTTGCAAGTAACCAGCAGGTGGAGTGGGCAGGTGTTCACAGCCTTTATAATTTAGAACCTGACAACAGTTCAGGGCTCCACCCAAGAGACAGGAGGTCTCTGTGTAGGGGGTCAGAAGGACCTCAATCCTACCCCAGGAGTCAGAGAGGCTGCACGGGGCAGCCAGGGCATGAATGTCTGCACAGTGCAGGTGCAGCCAGTAACAGAGCAGCATGGAACTGAAAGCTGAGGTAGTATGTACAGGAGCACTGAGGTGCTGTGTTTGATGGTCTGGAGGACCAAGGCAAAAGGCCTGAGCAGGGGCGCTGCTAGAGAAAGCCATAAGGATGAAGTCATTTATGTCCGTGTTGATGATGGAAACCCCTGTGTTAGAAACTGATTTTCTGTGTGAACATTTTATTAATAAAAGTGGCCCAGCAAGCCTTCAGACAGCACGTCTGCAGTGGACTGAAGTCCCTGAGAAGCACTACCCCATATCATCATAATATATTTATGTACAAAGACTATAATTTTACAAGTATATAAGTGTATACATTTTATACAGGGTATACAATTTATGTATATATAATTTTTTTTCATGATTTTATTTTTCAGTCTTCAAAATAATACTAAACATGAAAGTATATAGTAATACACACATTCCCATTTAACATTAATAAAACATTTAACACATTGTTCTTCAAGGAAACAAATGTGCCTTTACAGGAAGAAGTATGTAAATTGTCTTTAGGGACTTTGCAGCCATCATGGAATTAGTAGGTAAAAGATCATGGTTTGCAAATCCAGTTAATTTGTTGTACAGGCGGGTGGAGCTGTGGCCTAATTGGATTTACTTAAGCTTTTAACACCATAACAAACATAAAATAGATAAGCACTAAGCAATATGAACACCTGATCAATGGGAGTTGATAACACAGATACCAGTAGATAAATTCGCTGATAAACGACCCGTCTATGGCCTGCATAAGTCTATGGCCTCTTCTTTTATTCCAGTGTTATTGTCACCCTTTATACAGCAGAACAGTATTGACCATTTCTTTATGAAGAAAGTTTATATATTGATGTACATTTGAACAATTGTGGACTTTAACCACTTGCCCTGCAAAGATTTTACCCCCCTCCCCTTCCTGACCAGGCCATTTTTTGCAATACGGCGCTGTGTTACTTTAACTGACAATTGCGTGAGATTTCTTTCAATGGTATTTAATCATGTCTGTGATTTTTATTTTTTGTGCTATAACCAAAAAAGCACAAAATTTTGAAAAAAACCCCAGTATTTTTGACTTTTTGCTATAAAACTTATCCAATAAAAAAAAATAAAAAATAGAATTTCTTCTTAAATTTAGGCCAAAATGTATCCTGCTACATGTCTTTGCTAAAAAAAATCCCAATACATGTAAATTAATTGATTTACGTGAAATTTATAGCATCTACAAATGGTAGTATATATATATATATACTGGAACTTTTATTTATTTATTTTTTTATACTAGTAATGGTGGCGATCAGCAACTTATAGAGGGACTGGGGGGCTGTGGGACTGCGGTGGGCATTCTGACACTGGGTGGGAACTAACGGCCACTGACATCTCCAGTGCCATTAATACGGTGATCAGTGCTGATAAAAAGCACTGACACTGTACTGTTAACACTGAGCAGGAAGGGGTTAACATCTGGGGCAATCAAAGGGTTAACTGTGTTGTGTTGTGCTTACACTGTGTGCTGTGTACTTTTACTAGGGAGACATGCTGCTTTCTCTCTCTCAGCTGTGCAGAGAAAAAGAAAGCAGCATTTCCATGCTGACAGGAGAAAGATCTGTGTTGTTTACACACAGATATCTCCCCTCTCAGCTTTAGCGTCGATTACCAAGTGCCAGATGAGAAGTGCTGTCCAGGACCCAGTGATTGACATCCACTGCAACCAATGGCATAGCGGGTAGGGCGGCACGTGCACACTCTCTACCCGGGGATGCAAAATCATGTATACTTACATGATTTTGCACAGAGCAGCCGCCCTGTACCAGTATATGTGCTACAGGGTGGCAGGTAAGTGGTTAAAGCAACTTTGTTATCGCCAAAGAAAAATTGTCTAAAAAAGTGTCTAAAGAAATCTCCCACAGAGCTACAGTAGTTATAGAATTGGCAGTATCCAACAATTTTGGGGTGTTTCAGATGATTGGTCCCTCATGTTGTGGTCTTATGTGTTGGCCCCTAGGTCACGAATGTGTCCTGTAGTGACGTAGAAGCTGGTGGAAAGAATTACAGAGCACGATGGGGTAACATGCATCCCACATATCCGGAAGTATATTGAAGGCTGAAGAATCTTCAGCCACAGTAGTAAGAAAGGATGAGACTTACACCCTACTGGACAGGTAAGTATTATTGATCTTCTTTTACAAAAAGCTTTTTTTTTTTTAGTGCCAATATAGTCAGTTAAAAAACAGTTCCAGGAAGGAAAATAGAAGGATACAACACAAAGCTGACCTCATCAATGTGTTGTTCTAATCACAGGTTGCGGGGTCTTTGACCAAACTGTATTGTTGCAACAATGTGGCTGATAGGATGAGAAGATGGACATCGCTCAACCGACCCCAGGAATCAGACGCATGGATGGCTTGGCCTCAGCCACCGCTCCAGCCATGTACGGGCATGATCACAGAGGCCTCTGACTCCTGGGGCCAGTTGAGTGGTGTCCATCTTCTCATCCTATCAGCCACACTGGAATTCTTTTGGTCACCTGCTCCCTTTCTTTGCCAGCGGGGTGATTTTCGTTCTACTTTCCAGCTTGGAGAGGCGCCATAAGACATTCACATTGCTGCAACAGCAATACAGAAAGGTAACGTCAGGATGTGGCTATTCTGTGTGACAAATATGTCTAGGTTAGAAAACTAGCTGAACAAATTTACATATTGTTTGGAAGGTAATAATAGTTCATAATTAGGCATTTCAAATCAGTTATCCTATGACATTTCAGCTTTATTTAGATGTAGCTATTCATTTACACTTCACCTTTAAAGCTATGTTAACAATCTTGCTAGGGTGGATAAGAAAAAGAAATAATAATAAAAAAAGGCTAACCATGTCACGTTATTTGTCTGACAAAGTATATGAAGGAGAACATGACATAAAATTATCTCTGGTTTTCTTTTCCCATAACACAGAAAGTCATTTGCTCTTTAAGTCATGAACTTGTGCGGTAAGCTGTAAATGATTTTTATGTCAAATAACACAGCTCTCTTCTGTCTTCCTAAACAATAATGCATTTATTTGTGTAGAGAGTTATTTTTATATATTATAAGCAGTATATTTGTGTAAAGTTCCCACATCTCACATCTGCCCCTTAGAATTTTAGATGTAATCTCAGCTGCATTTTTGCACGTTCAGGCAGGTAAAAAGGGTCTCATGTTGATATTCATTAGGCTAAAAAAACATTGTTTATTTTTCCAAAGTCCATTGAAAATTTGCCCCCGCAATGTTGCATGACTTGGTATTATTAGACCCCATGAACTGAATTTGTGCAGGTGGTTTTGGTATTGGAGAATACATTGGTGTGTTCAGAGGATGACCACTTCTCTAGATTAGGATGCGATTACAGGAGGTATAGATACTGCAAGTTCTCCTGGACTCATTGAAATTCTTATTCACCATTTACAAGGTCAGTATGCTAATACTGAATGCCATACAGAATAAAGCATTATTTCTTCTTCTTTAGCACCCTTTTTATGTTATCCACTGGTGGAGATTTTAAAAAGACCTATTACTGAACTTTTCTCCATATTTAAGTTTTAAAAATATGTGGATGATGTGGATTTTTTCTATTTTAGAGAATTATGCAAAATTTTTCATTTTTAAATTTTTAAGGAAAAAATATTGTTTCTCCTTTGCCTGCTGTAATAATACCCAAATCATGGCTGTGTCTGATGCAGCTGCTTTTTGTCCCACTATTTTTTTCCCGGCGCTTTTCAATATTTCAATTAAGAGATGTGAAGTGGGAGGTAGATGACAGGGCCACCCACTATGACTGGATCTAGGGGGGTGCTGGGGTGGGATGTGCCCAAATTTCAGTTTGTGCTCCCCCCCAAGCCAAGGAATATCCTGAATTCAGGGCAGAAAGTGCAGTACTTTCATGAGGTGGGAAGGGGCGCCGCTTGTCATCCACCAAAACCTTATGTTCCTTATGTTCAGCTACCTTCCCCATTTCAGGCTGAGTGTCTCCAGAGCACCCCCTGCTGGAGGGACATATCCTAATTTGCATAATCACCAGAGTTTTTTTTCCCTTTTTTATCATCCCTGGGCTATATAAGGCTTGAGTTTTATAATATACTCTTAGGCTGCTTTCACGCTGATTTGGTGTACTTCTCCCGCAACTCATGTGCAGCGCAAGGTACCCACATTTTCATGCGGGTTAGCTGTGCCAAATCAGTGTCAAGGGGACCTTAAAACTCGTTCAGACCTAGGTCATTTGTCACACTTCAGCTGTGATGCAACAATGCATGACAAGGGACCCCAGTATAGTCTATAGGGCTCATTCACACATATGCAATGCGCTTCCATACAGTTTGAAAAAGATGCAGGCACTTCTTTTGACATAATTTTGGTTCCGTAGCAGTGTTTCCTGTCACCGTAAATGTACGGATAGTTTGAAAAAAACATCTATCTGTAATTGTCCAAGGACAGGAGAAAAGTGCCCATAAAACGATAGGCTTGTTCCCAGCACTGAACTGTACATGCCCAGTTCCAGAGCAGGCTGACTTGTACACTGCTGGGCTCAACCTAGGCCTTAGCTTGGGCAGCAGGACCGGTCCTGGTTCACACTTGTGCAGTGACGTCCACCAGTTGCCAAGCCATTAGCAGAGCCCTGCTTTGCCTTGCCCAGGACTCATTAAGGGAGGGAGTAGAAGCCTATTTGTACTTGTCCAACCCCCCACCTTGGCTATCGCAGTGCTTTGAGTTCTCTACAGCCAGGTATTGCTGGTAGCTGTGCAAACATACAGTACTCTCTCTCTTTGTCCTAATCAGTGTGACCCTGAGGGGTGGGGGGGGCAGTCTCTGCGGGTGTGTTCTCTGGGTCAGTCTCTGGTAGTACTGGTAAACTCTGTGGGGCAGCAAATTGGTCAATTAATCTGTGTGGCATTCAATTGGCCAGTCACTCTGTGAGGGGACACTTATGTAAAGGTGGCGTAAGGACACTGATGTAGGGGGGACGTTGAGGTAAGGAGGAACTGATATAAAGGGGAACTCTATTGTCTCTGATGTAAAGGGAACTCTGATGTAAGGTGGGGCTCTAGGAACCCTGATGAAGGGAGACAATCTGGGCACCCTGGTGTATAGGGGAATGCTGGGGGCTTGGATGTAAAGGGGGATTCTGATGTAAGGGTGGACTCTGCAGATTCTTCTATAAGGCGAGATTGATGAGGAGCTCTGTTGTAAGGGGAGCACTCAGGGGACTTTGATGTAGGGAGGACTTTGATGTGACTGGGGTTTTCATCTGGACTACTGCACTGTATATGTTGTGTTTGTTACATACTCACCTGCACTCTATATATTATGTTATATAGAGGCATGGAAATATGTATTTTTTTTATTGTAGGCCTGTAATTTTAAGGAATAACTCACTGAAATCTGTCCGAACAAGAGTCTAGTAAACATCCCGGGTATGTTAAAATTTGAAACCCGAAATCATAAATTATAATTTAATAAATAATCATAACAAATAATAATATAATAATAATACATTTAATTCAATAATATAATCAAACCAAAAACACAGAAATTTGAAATATAGCGCCAAGTTCGCACATCACTGAGCTTAGTCGCAAAATCGTTTTCAGTGTCTGATGATGAATTTCCCCACGAATCATTATCACTAAATTCTGCAAGTAGTTCTGATTTACTATCGCTGTACTCTAGCTGGTCTAAAACTGATTTTGACCTAAAGGGACGCTTTCTGGACGCCATGGACATTTCTCAGTTTCCAGGCAGAAAGAACAGTAAAAATGCAGGCAGGGCTCAGGACAAAGCACTTGGGACAAAATGTATGTGAAATGCTTTGATACAGTAATGTTTTACTATGTGATTTTAGTGTATTTAGTGAATGTCACTTTTTGTCATTTTCAAATTTCCCGCCGTTCCGTCCCCGTACGTCCCGACGTCACAGGGGATGGAACCCAGAAGACAGATGCCGGCATCCGTCGGAGGACATTACAGGGGGCACTGCAGGACATCACGGGAGCACAGAACAAGGTAAGAGAAGAACAGATCCCGGAGCAGCACCGCATGGTAAGCCCGAGTGTAGCTTGGGGTTACCGCTTGTGGTACTGAAACTTTACTCCGAGCTACACTCGGGAATACCGCCAGGGAGGCTACACTCTGAACTCTGCATCACTTACTACTGACCTCCAAACTCGGCCTCACTTTCTAATGACCTCTGAACTCTACCCTACAAATTAATGGCTTCAGTACACTGACCTACAAACTGCTGACCCTATCCTCTGCCCCCCTGGCATTTTTTACTGCACCCCCACATCAGACTGGCTAGATCCGGCCCTGCCACCCACTGAGAACATTTTGGACAGTTCCTCAGGAATCAGTTGAAATTTGTACAGCTTATGGCTAGCTTAAGTTTCTTATTTTTTAACCTTTAACTGTTTTTTTTTTCTCCATAGAATGTTGTCTTTGCAGATTTTTTCAGAACATTTTGCTAAACGTTTGCGAATCAATAGTGATAAAGAAGAAGCAAACAGACTACCAAACGATTGTTCTGAAATCTTAACTGTTAGTGGAAATAAAAAAGTATCATGGACAGTACTTAACTGTGTTGTTGCAAAGGCACATTTACTTTCCTATTAATATAGTCATTTATCACTGATGCTTACCATATTGTGGCTGGTATAATATATAATCAGTAAGTTTTTACCTGCATGTCTTAACATATTGTAATTATCCTCTGGCAGTTTTTTTATAATAAGCAAACAAAAGGCACTCCGTAATTGGATAGTAAACTCCCTAGCATGTTACCCTATGTGTTCATGCACACACAGGCCTTAATCAGCGTTTTTTGTCAGGAGCGTTTTCTGGCTGGAAAAAAAATCCAGAACTAGTGGGTTTCAAGAGGAGTGTTTTAGCTGTAAAAATGCTCTAACACTGATGAAAGCTGAAAAACACTGATAAAAGCTGAAAAATGCTAAAAAACGCGGCTATCCAGCGTCGATGAGCATTTTTTAGCCAAATTTTGTGGGGGTATAGCTTTGCTAACAAACGCAAATGCTGAAATACACTAAAAAATGCTGAAAAAGCGGATGCAAAAATGCTAAAAAACGCAAAAACCTCACATTTTTATGCAGCATTCTACAGCTAATGCTACTGGCATTTTTATAACGTCCAGTGTGCATGAGGTCTAAAAGTTTAAGGACCTGGATCCCCCCCCCCCAGAAAAAAAAAAGAAGCAAGACAACTGGATTTAGATGTTTTACATTCCCAGTTTGAGACACTTGTGTTTTCCTCTGTGGCAAATTTTCTATTGCAGGCAAATCAGCACACATAAGTGACATACAGTACGTACAGTACATCAAACCAGCCCTGGTCAGGGCAGGCAGCATTCAAACAGTCTGCATAACAAGCACAAGTCAAAGGCAGTATCAAACAAACAAGAGGCAACAGGTAGACAGATACCAGAAAGCCAGTCTTGAGAACCAAAAAACAATCCTAATCACGGATCTGCACCAACATGCCAGACAAGATCCAGAAGAATCTTTCACTTTCTGAACTGAGAATGAATCATATTTGGTGATGTCAATTCTGCTATATTTTACATAAATCCCAGTAGAAGGCTTGGGCATGTGCATTTGAAGATTGCACGTGGCTGACCTAAAAGATGACACAGAATCACTGGCTGCCATTCAGATCCCCAACTCTTTATTGTTGTTTGGTAGAGCAGATGACAAAGTTTATGTCAATGAGACCTGCTCCCAACAAATGCAGTACTAATTTTAGGCACATTAGAAACAGTTTTCCTATCAAAGCCCAGCTCCAGCCAAAATAGTTTTCTTTTTTTTTTTTTTTTGCAAAAGTCAACGTGGAAGAATTGAAATCAATCAACAGCTCACTAAATTGATCAAATAGCAGGTCTTTGGTTTGTAATTTTTATTCAATTTGATCAGTTTAGCTGCATTGATTGTATGATCATATTGTTAAATATGGGCTACATAAGATAAGTAGTCATGTCATCTCTTCCCTCTCTAAAGACTAAAATATTAGGCTTGGCCAAGCCAAGGTTTTCTGTTTGCAGAGCTACTGATACTGGTGCCTGAAGGGAAAAGTGTATGCAATTTTATCTTACAAATATGAATACACATTCTGAGAGCTCATTACATTTATAGGCTTATGGTAAGTAAAAGATAAGATTAAGGCTGAGTGGCGATCTCTGTGATTTGCACTCATATTGTATAACAGGTTGGGTATCTATGACTTTGAACAAATTCAGCTACATTAGAAATCTGTTTGCCAATAAAAACAACAATGTGTATATTTTGCTAGATTTAAGATGAAAGAGGATACAATGGGAACTGACCTGACAAAAGTGTCTGGACCTGTGTGAACATGTGTGATATCCAGGTGCTTTGTTGCCTTGGAATATGTTAAGACCACAATCCATCCATCAATTCTTTACTGTATGGGAGCATTATAACCCACTGACAGGATGACACGATTTTGCACAGATATTTTGACAAGTGAATAGCTTAGCAGTATTTAAACAATCCAGTACTTCCAGTACTTGGTGTTATCATTTGATTTAAACACCATCACCTATATGCAGAATGATTTCTTTTTTTATATTGTAGATCTCCAAATGATGTACATTTTTTTTAACTGGCTAAATATTTTTTTTTATTCCATTGAAATATAGGTTTAATCACCTGTTTCTTTTTGGTAGCAAGTTTTGTTTTAATAAATTAAATTTAGCAGTGAGCTTGTTTTATTAAAATGAAAAAATAATCTTAAGTACTGCCTGTGTTATGATTAAAAAATAAATAAGTTCAAGGGGAAAAAGCAGGTTTCATTATAAATAAATAGGAAAATCGTTGCAAACTTATATAATTGCTTTAATTTTCTTCCCCCTATGTATCCATTTGACACAATAAAATATGTGTGGCAGGGTATAGTACAGCCTTTCTCAACCAGGGTTCCATGGAATCCTTGGGGTCCCCCAGAGGTTGCTATGGGTTGCTTGAGCAGTGAGCAGTGGAAAACCTGATGGTTATGAGACTCTATAAAATCCAAGTAGAAGCTAAACTCCTCACAGTATCTGACTTTTTAATGATGCATGCTTGATGTGCATGCCATGGATGGTGCCATGTCAGAACCAGATACTAAAATCTGAAGTCACCAACACTCAAAATTAACATTTTTATGTGTTTAAGATAGCAAAAAATAAGGCATTCAAAATTGACGATTTGGAGCCTCACAGGGTCCCTTTCTCAAGGAAAAATAGTGACAATAGTCATATGAAACACATTTCATTTGCTTGTGACTTTGCATCTTTGTTTCTAATAGTTATGGGGTCATTACTCAGCAAAACCAGAAGTGTGGTATCAGTGCAGCCTATCCTCTCATCTCTCAGATAAGCAACTTTTTACAGCAATGATCTTCTTGCTGTCTGGAATGATGGCTTTCTTCCAATTGACCACTCTGACCAACAATGTAAAAAGACCCTTTTCCATTCAGCAGCAACATAATGGGGCCCTTATTCATGCTTCACCAATGTAATGAGGCACGTGAACCCCCACTGCCACCTGGTATACTGGACATAGAATCTGGATCCCTTCAACTTTACAATCATAGTTGAAAATCATTTTGAAATCGAGAGGGGTGGGGGATATTCTAGAGTTGGAGCTTGTCAACAAAGATAGGAGATAGTCCTGCAAGTATCCACATTTCAAACATTTACAAATCTGCATTTTTAGGTGGCATTTTTATAATTTACACTCTTGGATAAAATGTGGCCTTCTTAGAAGGAGCATATGGAAAGCTAAGCATTTTCTCATTGCTGCTATGGTAGACCTGTTTCAAGACATAGGCTGTCAGTTTATAATATTGACCATCTTGCCCTAGGTACAATTTCTGCTGCCCTTTAGCAGCACATCTGCACCGGCATTATATTTACTTTTGCAAAACCCTTAACAGCAGTTTCACTGACAGCATGATTCATAGGATGAGTGAGACATGTGCAATAGCTGACTGGAATGTACTAGGAGCTACAAAGAAAAACATTTTTGATGTCTTCATTTTCTTCTGCCATCATGTGAGTGTACAAATGATATTTAAAACAAATGAATTGAATGTAAAGTCTTTTCAGTCTTATACATTTACTTATATATTTTTATTAATATACAGTAGTAATTAAAAGGTAGTAATTAAGAGGTAAATTATAGGTGATTCTAGTATAAAAAGTACACCTTTTCTTTAGTCAGGCTGAAAACTGTAATTGATATTGACTTTATTATCTCCTGTTAACAACCAATGCAGACTGTAGGGTTGTTGGGTGGAAGGCTATAGTGCCATGCTGGCTAAGAAAACATATCCCACTGGGATGAGAGCGTTATTAAAATGATATATATATCTATATATATCTATATATATATAGATATATATAGATATATATATACTGTATATACTCCTAAATATTTAAATGGAAAGAATTGTGTATTTCTCAGAAAGTTTTTCACAGAATCTTTCGTCATTATCACAGTTATCTGAAGCTACCTTCAGGTGATTGGACATGGCAAAAATAGGGATACTCCCCTATATAACCTGTTCTGTCTCTCCAATCTAAGCATTGACAGTGTGATCTCTGTAACTTACAGTTGTGATGAGATAGCGATAACTTCAACTTCAGTTGGATACCACAGTCAGTGACTCAATGAGAATGACATCGTATAGATCTTGTGGAGTTTATTCCATAAACTGAGAGAATCTTACAAGAATGAACATTCCATAGGTCAAAAGATCATAATGTTTCTGCTCCATGCCATGAGGCTTGCTGCAATGCATCTCTGGGAAAGGGGGAGAGCTATCTATACAGCATTAACTAAAGCAAAATAAAGGTAGGAGCAAAGACAAGATATAGAAAACTCTTAAAGGCATAGGACAGACAATATGACAGTCATGTGAAACATGACACTCCTCGTCGAAATCTATGATTTCTATTATAATAAACTTTAGTTCAAGTCCAATAAAAAAATGAAGATTATTTCCAGGAACATCTGGAAAACAAGAGGGAAGGGAAGAACAAAGGAAAACAATGCAAACATTTAGCATAATAGTTGCAGATGTTGGTCTCGAAAGTCCAGGCTGAGACATGGAAATCCATATTCAGAGGGGAAGTGTCAGGGAATAAGAAGATCGCCGCGGCGCACGAATCTGCGCATGCGTGGGATCCTGACAAGGCATACAGGTGTGCGGGCACTAGGACCAAGGCGCGCACGGCGGCACTTGCGGCCGCGCATGCGCACTCACGCTCAAGGGTGCGCGCCTGTCACCAATGTCGGCACCGAGCAGGCTATTTAAATAGGCCACTGCAGGATCCAAATTGCCATACGGTCTTATTCTTCTGCCTGTGATTCCTGACTCTGATTTGTTTCCTGTTGCCGAACCCAGCCTGCTCCTGACTATTGTTGACCATCTCCTGCCCTGACCCCTGGCTTGTCTCTGGATATTCTTCTGCCTGCTCCTGATCATTTGACCTCCTGTTGCTGAACCTGGCCTGTGACCCGACGATCCCTCTGCCTGCTGCTCTGGTCTGCTCTGCCTCCTCGGATACCAAACCCTACTACTTGACTCACGGTGTATCCGCATCCATCCATCCTGCACGGATCCATCCGCATCCTGCTCTGGTCTGCTCTGTCTCATCCATCCATCTTGCACGGATCCATCCGCATCCTGCTCTGGTCTGCTCCTCCCCAGTCCTGCTACTTCACCAGATGGATCCCAGGCCCTCTTACCCCACCGCGCTCCTGTGACTGCTGTTTCACTCTCAGCGGTTCCCGAGCTGGGGTTGTACGAGAGGTCTGCCTCTTCACGTCAGGCTCACTACTAAGGTACGTGACAAGAAGACAGCAACATGCACATTCCTTCTTACCTCCCTTTAAATCAGGTTGATGACTTGCCTTCCTCTGGGCAAAAGAAGTACTAGTTCCTTTAAGTAAAGGTGTGCAGAACCTTCTTTCATGGTGGATATAGCCAAGATGTGTCCCGAAATGCAGTAGTAGGTACTGCATGACTGCCGCGGTCAGCTGGGTTGAGGCTTTTGGGAACATAGTGCATTCTTCAGGCGTAGAGAAGACATGGATCTCTCTTCTGGTGACATTCTTTAAGAATGCTTGGGTGTAAGAGCGTGGTATTTGGAGTTGTTCTAATGCTTTTAGAGACTGTTTCCAGAATTCCCACCTTTGTTGTTTCTCCTTGGGTAAGGGGCTATCCCAGTCTGAGCTTTCAGAAGTAAGTTGTCTCAGCAGTATCTTACCCTGAATGGTGAGAGGTGTAATGAAACCTAAGGGATCATAAATGCTGTTCACTGTAGACAATACTCCTTGCTTTGTGAAGGGCTTGTCACAGGCTGATGCTTGAAATGTGAATGTGTCTTGTTTAACATTCCAAAGCAATCCAAGACTGCATTGTGCAACAGAAAGGTCAGATCCTAGTTGGTATTTCTTCACACAGACAGCATGGTCATCAGAAGGAAAGGCTGTCATGACCTTGTCGCTGTTAGAGATGATTTTGTGAAGTCTGAGGTTTGCAGTGGCAAGCATGTTCTGGGTTCTAGTAAGAAGGTCAATAGCTTGTTCTTCATTGGGCAGAGATTCGAGTCTGTCGTCTACATAGAAATTCCTTTCAATGAACTGTCTTGCATCAGATCCAAATTCTTTCTCACTCTTTTGAGCTGTTTTCCTCCATAAATCCATAAATTGCTACTGCAGGAGAAGGACTGTTACCGAAAACATGTACCTTCATTCGATAGTCTATGACTTCATCGTTGACATCATTATTGCGGTACCAGCGGAACCTGAGGAAGTTTCTGTAGTCTTCATGGACGGTGAAACAGTGGAACGTCTGCAGAATGTCAGTCATAACAGCAATTGGCTCTTGTCTGAAGCAAAGTAAAACTCCTATGCAGGGGCAGACTAACAACTCATGGGGCCCCCGGGCAATAGGGGATCATGTGGCCCCTGTGTCCTTGCTGTGTCCTAACTCAAAAATGCCTATGAAAAAGGAACCAGGGGCATCTCATGGGGCCCCCTACTGACCCCGGGCCCTCGAGCAGTGCCCACGCTTCCAAATGGTCAGTCCGCCCCTGCTCCTATGAAATTGTTGTTCAGATTAGGCCCAGTGAGAAGATTGTCATTGAGGGAGACACCTTCATGATGAGCACTTACCCTAATCTGATCAGGCTTGCGAGGATGGTAGACACCAAAGCATGGTAAGTACCAACATTCTTCTCCTTCCGTAAGAGGAGGTGCAGGCTCAGCATGATCTCTCTCAAACACCTTCTGCATAAAGTCCACAAAGTGCTTTTTCATCTCAGGCTTCTGGTTCAAACTGCGATTTAAAGAAACAAATCGTGATTCTGCATGTACCCTGTTGTTTGGTAGTCTCTTTATTTGGGTATGAAATGGTAGAGGTGCTACCCAACTGTTGGAATCATCTTGGTAGAACTCTTTACTCATGGTTTTCAAGAATTCTTTGCCTTCTATGGTAGCTGCCAACTCATTGTCTTTAGTGGTTACCTTGAACACTGTGTTGGTGATGTTGTCATCCCAGAGATTAAGAGCTTTCTTGTATGATGTGCTGTTGTGCACCTTTTTCAAACAGTCTTTCTTTCACAATATATTTATGTGGTTGTTGTGCAGAACAAGCTGTTCGTCCATTTGACAGGAAATGTGTTTTAAAGGAAGAGACTGAGTAGGACCTTCTGTCCTTGTCTAGGCAGACATTGCCTATGATGATCCATCCTAGATCCAGACGCTGAGCATACAGTGCATTGTGTGGACCATTGATTTGATGACAAACTTTGTGCACCCTTAGGATGTCTCGACCAAGTAACCAAGTAACAGCAGGATATTGGCACTTACATAAAGGGCTGGTATTTGGTTGGCTATGTGCATTAAGTGAGAATGATGAAAAGCAGCTTCAGGAGTAGGGATCTCCTCTGTGATGCTTGGAATCTGGTTGCACTCAGCAATAGTGGGCAAAGATATTTCCACATTGTCATTCAGAGGAGCAACTACAAGACCACTGGCTCTCCTACCTAAGACTTCTGTAGTGCTGGAACAAGTGCCTAGAGTATAAGGCAGAGCATCTCCAGTTATGTTCAACAGTTCAAAAAACTGTGTTCTTGCAAGAGATCTGTTACTCTGATCATCCAGAATAGTATACAGTCTTATGGCCTTTTCAGGTTGACCTTTAGGGTATACACGGACCAAGCATATCTTTGCACAAGATTTGTCACAGAATCCTTCTCCACAGACCTCTGTACATGTAGAGAACACTGGGGTTGTAGGTGCTGCGTGATCTGGGTGCTCCCCGCCTTGCTTTGCCTCAGGAAGATTGTTTGTGAGCGTAGTAGAGTTTTGCGAATATTGATGAAGAGCTTGCACTTGGTCATCACTGTCACACTCTATACATTTATTGATCGCTGTTCTGTGGAGGCATTTGTAGCAAACCCCAAATTTCTTCAAAAGTTCCTTGCGTTCTTGGAGGGTCTTCTTTCTGAAGCCGATACATTTCTTAAGTGGATGTGGTTTGTTATGTATTAGACATTGGCGATTTGGGTCCTTAATCCTCTTGTTTTGATCAGTCTTTTCAAGAACTGTAGCAGATGCAGGTAGAACATTAGTCCTTTTCACTAATGCTGGACCTCTACGGTCTCTGTGCAACATACGTGTGTTCGTAGGTCTTGGCGAGAGTGTACTGAGAAGGTTACAGTCCCCATATGAGAAACTTGTGTCATTCTTAGTGTCTGCAATTCTTTTGATGAACTCGCAGAAGTAGGGAAAAGGAGGAAAGGCAACTCTATGTTTTTCCTTCTACTTTGATCCAAGCGCTGCCCATCTTTCTTGAATTCCATATGGTAGCTTGAGAACAATAGATTTGTTGTCATGAGAGGTGTCAAGGTAACTGAGACCAGGTAAGTTGATGTCAGCCTTAAGAAGTTGAAGCTCTAATAGAACATCGCTGAGTTCTTGAAACTTTAGATTGTCGTTAGCAGAAATCCGTGGGAAGCTTTGAACCTTTTGAATTAAACATCTTCAATGGCCTCTGGGCTGCCAAAGGTATGTTCAAGTCTGCCCCAAGCAGCATTAAGGGCTGCAGCAGGGTTGTCAATGTGAACTGCTTTGAGTCTCTTGATGCGTTCAGTAGACTGGGGACCTAACCATCTAATGAGTAGATCTAATTCCTCTGTGGCATTGATGTCTAGGTCAGTCATTGTGGCCTTAAAAGTGGATTTCCAGCCTCTGTAATTTTCAGGCTTGTCATCAAACTTGGTGAGGCCTGTCTTAACAAGCTCTCTGGGGAACATGTATTTAGCAAACTGTGACATGTCCGTGTTTTCAGATTTTGGGTGCATGACTGCAGGTGGAACAGAGTTGGTTGTGACGGTTGGTGGATTTATGTGGAGTGACTTAGGAACATATGTTGCTGCTAAGGCATTCAATGCCGGAGCTGGCTTTAAGTCCATTGGCATGTTGGTTTGTAGAGTAGTGCGTTTGCTAGGAGGTACTCTGTTGGTGCCAAAGTAAGGTGGATGGTCTGTTAAATACATACCAGTGATGCTACCTGAGATGTTGCAGTCTGATGTATTGGAGGATATAAGGGCAAATCGTCCTGAGGTACAGTAGGTGCAGAGAAGAGACTTTGATGGAGTAGTTTGGCTGCTGTGACAGGGAGCTGACATTCTGGAGAGGTGTGTGAAGAATCTGAGGCATAAGATATAACTGAGTGTCTGGAACTGTTGTCTCTTTCGTTTTCACTAGCGGCTTGTTCTAAGACCCTTAACCTTGCCATGGCTGTGGTATGCTCACATTGTTTTTCCAAAACGTCAGTTTCTGCCTTTTGGTATGTGGCTTCAGATTCTTTCTCTGCTTTCTGGTGTGTGGCCTGAGCCTCCATTTCTGCGGTCTGAGCCTCCATTTGTGCTTTCTTATGTGCGGCCTGAGCCTCCATTTCTGCTTTCCCTTGGGTGAAAGCTGCCTGAATTTTACAAGCTTCAGCATCAGCACAGGCCTTTATTAGTTGTTGACTGAGTGTAGAAGACCTTGATTGTATGGATTTGGAAGACCTTGAGGAGCGTTTAGTAGATGCAGAGCGATAAGATCTGGATTCATGGAGCTGTGTTATTCTCACTTCTGCCTTTGTCTTTGTTCGCACTACTAAATTGTCTCTTTCAAGATTGAGCTCCTCAAAACTCATTAATTCTTCCAATGACCCTTGAGAGTTGTACCGTTTTAACAAAGCAATATATTTAACACACAGTCTTTGATAATTCTCATAAGCAACATTCAATTGCTGGATAGCCCCCTCTAGTTGTATTAGCTCATGAGATTGTTGGGAGAGAGCAGACATGCATTTAGAAGTATTAGACCATAAGTCATTAATATTAGACAGCAATTCTTCTTTATCAGTATTAAAATTCTCTTGCACTTTCCAGGTTGGATTTCTTAAGCGTTTATCTCTTTTATCTAAGTCCTGCTCTGGATGAAGATCTGATTGTGGTTGTGTATTAGTTTCCCCAGACTGTATATGACTTTCCTGAAACATCATGTTAGCAAGGAGAGGGGTTGATAGAACCTTTTACAGAGAAATGTATCACTTTTCCTGTGGGTTATCAGGTTTCCTAGGCAATGGCTGCAGGAAGATTTTCTTTTTCTTTCTTATAAGTTCACAGGGAAGCTATGTGGTAATGCATACACATGCAGTGTATAAACTTGCAGTTGTAAAACATTCACATCAATAATTTGTCCTGACACTGATGAGTGTTATGCTGGGATATACTTGCAGACATGCACAGGCTTGTGTAGAGGTGGCTGGACTCTCTATAGCTGTTATATCCAGTATCCATGTAACATCTCACTTTCTAGCTAGCAAGGATTCTTATGAAGACACTTCACTGGCCCTTTGATTAGCCAGGTTCCTATGAAGCATTCCACTGATCTTTTGACTGTTCTGTCTCTCCAATCCCAAGCATTGATAGTGTGATCTCTGTAATTTACAGTTGTGATGAGATAGCAATAACTTCAACCTCAATTGGATACCACAGTCAGTGCCTCAATGAGAATGACATCTTGTAGATCTTGTGGAGTTTATTCCATAAACTGAGAGAATCTTACAATAATGAACATTTGATCGGTCAAAAGATCATAATGTTTCTGCTCCATGCCATGAGGCTTGCTGCAATGCATCTCTGGGAAAGGGGGAGGGCTATCTCTACAGCATTAACTAAACCAAAGGAAAGGGAGGAGCAAAGACAAGATATAGAAAACTCTTAAAGGCATATGACAGACAATATGACAGTCATGTGAAACATGACATAACCCCTCCAACTCCCAGCTAGCCTCTGTTTTATGCTAGTGTCCTTAGATGATACACCCCTTATTTCTACTTAGAGAAGCTTACCTCTTTCCTATGGAGGTTCTATTTTTTTGTTAATTTTTCTATTTCCCTGGCTTAAGAAGAAAGTATAGGGCAGAATATCTCTAAATATTCATGCTCAAGGTGCCAGGATTGTTCCAAAGCCTTTTGGAGTGTTAGATACAGCCACCAACCACCTTTTCAGAGGCTGGAGCTTAGAACCTGGAGCTCTGGTTTTCATTTGAGTTTTTTTTCCAGCCTGGTTCGCACTGGTATATATTCTACTGTGCCTTTGCAAATTTACATTTTTCCTATTTCTCGGCACACCTGCAGACTGGACACAGCTCCTGGGCCTTACTCTCTTGGCACAAAACATCTTACTCACTGTAGTACCTGGGTTCACAGCAGCCTGTGCTCCTTGGCACTGAAAAGCCTCCCCTCCCTCTCCACAGTAACAAGAGTTGTGAGGACCCCTGTGTTGACATTATTTTACGAAATTGTAAATATAATTTGTCCTCAAAACCCTGTTTAAAAAGGAGAGAGAAAAAAGCCAACTAGAATATATCCTGTAACATGAGGGAACTGTCGGTATGCATATACATGGAAAGAGAAAAAAATATAATAACCAGACTTGAGCTCAATCTCAATATATCAAATCTATTGTGTGTCCCTGAAAAAAGTAAGAGACCCAGCAAATCGCTAAACACACATTAAATACAAAGTGAAAACTCTATATTCTAAAACCTAAACTATACAAAAACCTACTTTCTAATAAATAAAACCATAACTGGCCAATTATTAAAAACCCCAACCATTGCAGCTGCAGGAAAAATACTAAGTATCACCTTCAAATGAAGGACCACATGCATGAAAATGACCCTGACAAATATGTACAGTATATACACCCCTATGGGGGGCATGAAGCATGTGAACTATAAGACTATATTGCATGAAAGGAACGTCTCCTTCATATTGGTATCCAAAAGTACATCACTTTTATGGCTAGACAACCATTCAAGATCCATACTGAACATTAAGTAGCAAATATAAATCCACATATGAGCAATGTAAACCCAGAGAAAACTGCAGCAAATATATCATTAGAAAGCTCCCAAAGAAGAATACTGTATTTTCACATATACAGGTGAAACTTGAAAAATTAGAATATCGTGCAAAACTTAATTTATTTCAGTAATGAATAAAAAGGTGAAACTAATATATGAGATAGACTCATTACATGCAAAGCAAGATCAGGGCGGACTGACAACTCATGGGGCCCCCCGGGCAATAGGGGATCATGGGGTCCCTGTGTCCTTGCCCAAACTCAAAAAAGCCTATGAAAAAGGTACCAGGGGCATCTCATGGGGCCCCCTACTGACCCCAGGCCCTCAGGCAATGCTCAAGTTTCCAAATGGTCAGTCTGCCCCTGAGCAAGATAGTTCAAGCCTTGATTTGTCATAATTGTGATGATTATGGCCTACAGCTCATGAAAACCCCAAATCCACAATCTCAGAAAATTAGAATATTGTGAAAAGGTGCAATATTCTAGGCTCAAAGTGTCCCACTCTAATCACCTAATTAAGCCATAACCCCTGCAAAGGGTTCCTGAGCCTTTAAATGGTCTCTCAGTCTGGTTCAGTAGGAATCACAATCATGGGAAAGACTGCTGATCTGACAGTTGTGCAGAAAAGCATCATTGACACCCTCCATAAGGAGGGAAAGCCTCAAAAGGTAATTGCAAAAAAAGTTGGATGTTCCCAAAGTGCTGTATCAAAGCACATTAATAGAAAGTTATGTGGAAGGGAAAAGTGTGGAAGAAAAAGGTGCACAAGCAGCAGGGATGACTGCAGCCTGGAGAGGATTGTCAGGAAAAGGCCATTCAAAAGTCACAAGGAGTGGACTGAGGCTGGAGTCAGTGCATCAAGAGCCACCACACACAGACGGATCCTGGACATGGGCTTCAAATGTCGTATTCCTCTTGTCAAGCCGCTCCTGAACAACAAACATCAGAAGCGTCTTACCTGGGCTAAAGAAAAACAGACCTGGTGTGTTGCTCAGTGGTCCAAAGTCCTCTTTTCTGAGCATCTTTTGCATCTCATTTGGAAACCAAGGACCCAGAGTATGGAGGAAGAATGGAGAGGCACACACTGCAAGATGCTTGAAGTCCAGTGTGAAGTTTCCACAGTCTGTGCTGATTTGGGGAGCCATGTCATCTGCTCGTGTTGGTCCACTGTCCTTCATTAAGTCCAGGGTCAACGCAACCAGGAGATTTTGGAGCACTTCATGCTTCCTTCCGCAGACAAGCTTTATGGGGATGCTGACTTCATTTTCCAGCAGGACTTGGCACCCGCCCACACTGCCAAAAGCACCAAAACCTGGTTCAATGACCGTGGGATTACTGTGCTTGATTGGCCAGCAAACTCATCTGACTTGAACCCCATAGAGAATCAATGGGGTATTACCAAGAGAAAGATAAGAGACATGAGACTGAACAGTGCAGAAATGCTGAAGGCCTCTATTGAAGCATCCTGGTCTTCCATAACACCTCAGCAGTGCCACTGGCTGATAGCTTCCATGCCATGCCGCATTGAGGCAGTAATTGCTGCAAAAGGGGCCCAAACCAAGTACTGAGTACATATGCATGCTTATACTTTTCAGAGGTCCGATATTGTTCTATGCACAATCCTTGTTTTATTGATTGCATGTAATATTCTAATTTTCTGAGATTGTGGATTTGGGGTTTTCATGAGCTGTAAGCCATAATCATCACAATTATGACAAATCACGGCTTGAACTATCTTGCTTTGCATGTAATGAGTCTATCTCACATATGAGTTTCACCTTTTAAGTTGCATTACTGAAATAAATGAACTTTTGCACGATATTCCAATTTTTCGAGTTTCACCTGTATACTTTCACCAGTAGGTCTTCTACTCCTGAGGTTAGGAAAGGTTCTTTTTGTCTCTCTTCGTCTTCCAGTTCCAAATGCAAGGCAAGAAGATACTTTTGTAAGAAGACATGGCCCTCCAAAACAGCCAAAGCTGGTTTCAAGGCTTCTTCTCAGTGATGGAGTGCTGCCATGTCCAGTGGGGGGATGCCCGTTGGTCTTCTGGTCCCAGAAAATCTCAGATGTCTGGGTCCAGTGTGTCCAGCTACAAACTGGAGTTTTGCGCCCTGCCAACTCCCTTCTTTACATTTTCATTCTTGTCTCTCCTCTCCTCGTAAGGGTGGACAGATCTTCTTGCTGTTATCCAGTTTCTAAAGGGTTATTACCCATGTAATAATAGAGAAACACTTCCAGGACATCTACTTAAACCTCTTTATGGTCACCTAATGCTTACTTGCACATTCCCATCTTCCCTCCTCATCAATGCTATCTGCATTTTGCGGTAGATGATTGGCATACCAAAACCCTCCCCTGGGCATAGCTCCC
Organism: Staurois parvus; assembly: GCF_062004578.1. Lineage (NCBI taxonomy): Eukaryota > Metazoa > Chordata > Amphibia > Anura > Ranidae > Staurois > Staurois parvus. The sequence goes on along the minus strand of NW_028317867.1, from coordinate 2,928,836 downwards.
TACTTTTTTTTTACCAAGGAGCTTGCCCAGGTCTTGTCCTCCTTATAGCTATCAGCCAACATCTAACAGGCAGTTGAGACTCTGCCGAGCATCAGTTGGATCCTCAATATAAGAAACTGATTGTTGGACCCATCTAACAGATGGTACATGTGCCTGATGACTTTACACTGCCTTTTCCAGAATCTTCTTGTCTCAGGACAAACTTCTGTCCTTCTGCTCCCATGCCTGGGAAGTTATTGTTGGACCCAATAATAACTATCTTTGGACCCATCTAACTGATTGTAGTACCTTTGCCTGGCCCCTTTACACGGCCTTCTCCAGAATCTTCTTGTCTTCTGTCCCTGCACTCTCATGCCTGGGCCCTCTGGGTCCAAGGAAAAGCCTCAGTTAGTACATTCATGAGGGCCTTGGGCCTCCTTGGTTGCCCTCTTCAAGGCTGTGTTGTACACCCAGTTTCACTTTAGACTACTGCAATATTTAGGCAGCATGGCCCAAACAGATTTTTATCAATGAACAGCCATATGTGTCTGAGCCACAAGACCAGACTCCCTCTGGTGCGTAAATCTCCAAGTCAGCACTGGAGTCAGGGAAGCCCTTTCCTTTAAAGATGTGGAAAGTTCTCTTGATGGGTGCCAGCCTGTTGGGCTGGGGCATAGTCCTGGATGCCCTTCAGTTTATGAATGAACAGGAAGGCTGTGCAGAGATCTTTTTGTTGATTCATTATGTGCAGTGAAACTGGAAAGAGAGCATACACATTTACAGTATATTTTTGTTTTGTAAATTACTAATGTGTGCAAACTAAACCCTTGTTTTTAATGTGAACTGTTATACAGGATAATTTGGTAGGTTGCAGGCTGGCTGGTAAGTTGAACCGGGAATTTTTGTTGTTTGACATGCGTCGCTGTTCCATGTGCTCCTTACTGCGAAGGCCAGTTAAAGATTGGGGAAGTTGCCATTTGTTAGTACAGATGATTTATATAGCTCAGGCATGCACGCAGAAGGGGGTCTTTAGCTGAGAAAACCCTTCCTCCCCTCCTGAAGACTCCTGGGATGTAAAACATCATTTACCTAGGCTTGGAAACCAGGAAGTAATGGGGGAAATAAAAAAAAAAGTATAAAGCAAGAAAATATGATATACTTTCCTATCTACTAATCCTAGCAGCATAAGCATTAAAATAGCCAATGCTGATTGAGATAGTGAAGTTCTACTTTAATGGTTTATGTACTATGTAAAGACGAAGAATTTGTTGGCACTTTTTATCCCAATACAAATATCTCTTCTACTGGTAATTTTACCAGTAATGTAAAGACAATGTACAGTTAAGCTGATGGCCGATAAAGGAGAGGTGTACAGTGAATGAGAAACGCACTGTATGCACTAACAAACTGCACTACTAACAATACGCTGGATTCTGTCCCCAGTCACTTCATTTATCTCTTCTAGAGACGAGATAATTAGTTTTCAATTTTGTCTGGCTAATATTTCTTATCTGCATGATTTATTCAATTGTCATGCATTAAAGTACATAGCTTGCCTGTGCATATGAACAATTACTAGAGATAACCTATGGATTCCAATGACAAACAAAAGTCAATTGAGCAAAACATCCAAATCTCTCATATGCCCCAAACACAAGCAGAGATAACAAATGTGGTCATATAATATCCACTAACTCTCAGACTGACTATGATTGATCTATGTGAAAGTGTTTGCATTCAGGTGTGAGCTCATGTAAGGATTTTATAAGGTGGCAAAAATTCATATTTTCGATAATTCTGAGTATTCACTTGGGCAGACAATATTATATGGCTTGGCAGAGTTCAAGCATTTGGGCTCTAATGACCAGGGCTATCATTCTTTTGTTTATTGTTATAGTTGGTATTGTTAATAACTAGAGATGAGCGAATTATTCAAAAATTCGGTTTGGCTGATTCGCCGAATTCGCGGAAAAAATTAGCTTCGAGCCGAATATATTCGCTGCGAATTTAACTTATAAAAAGGGTGTTTCTAGGCTTCAGAGAGCCTTTATATTAGTGCAGAACACTGTACCTTTAATTTAAATGCCCTTGGAGTCTGCTGGGGAAGAGAAATAATACTGTCAGTCAGTATGACATGCAGATGAGTGCCGTCGATCTTATAATCACCGCACACTTCACTCATTTGGGCAGTCACGGGGCCAAAACCAGAGTGTGGAGCCACAGTGTGGCAGTGGAGGCAGCAGCAATGGGAGGCCATACAGCACCCTATGACAAAATGGAACCCACCAGCAGTGTGAGGAGACCTGAAAGTGGCACATGGCAGAGTGTGGCGATGGAGACAGCAGCAATGGGAGGCCATACAGGGACCCATGACACACTCTGGACCTGGCAGCAGCATGAGGAGGCGGTACAGGGGCCCATGACAGATTACGGGCCTGGCAGCAGCATGAGGAGTCGGTACGGGGGCCCATAGCAGATTACGGGCCTGGCAGCAGCATGAGGACGCGGTACAGGGGCCCATGGCAGAGTGGCGGAGCGTAAGCAGCTAAAATTGAAGGCCATACAGAGGCCTATGTTAAAAAGTCCCCCCAGCAGCAGCGTGGGGAGACGACTATCAAGAGTCCAATGGCAGAGTGGCGGAGCAGAAGCAGCTTCAATTGAAGGCCATACACAGGCCTAGGTTAAAAAGCGGAAGCCGTCAGCAGCGTGAGCAGACGACAGAGACACATGGCGCAGGGTGGCGGTGAATGCAGCAGTATTCGGAAGCCAAACACAGGCCTCGGTTAAAAAGCGGAAGCCGTCAGCAGCGTGAGCAGACGACAGAGGCACATGGCGCAGGGTGGCGGTGGAGGCAGCAGCAATGGAAGGCCATACAGCACCCTATCACAAAATGGAACCCACCAACAGTGTAAGGAGACCTGAAAGTGGCACATGGCGCAGGGTGGCGGTGGAGGCAGCAGTATTCGGAAGACATACACAGGACTAGTTTAAAAAGCGGAAGCCGTCAGCAGCGTGAGCAGACGACAGAGGCACATGGCGCAGGGTGGCGGTGGATGCAGCAGTATTCGGAAGCCATACAGAGGCCTAGGTTAAAAAGCGGAAGCCGTCAGCAGCGTGAGCAGACGACAGAGACACATGGCGCAGGGTGGCGGTGGATGCAGCAGTATTCGGAAGCCAAACACAGGCCTCGGTTAAAAAGTGGAAGCCGTCAGCAGCGTGAGCAGACGACAGAGGCACATGGCGCAGGGTGGCGGTGGAGGCAGCAGCAATGGAAGGCCATACAGCACCCTATCACAAAATGGAACCCACCAACAGTGTAAGGAGACCTGAAAGTGGCACATGGCGCAGGGTGGCGGTGGAGGCAGCAGTATTCGGAAGCCATACACAGGCCTAGGTTAAAAAGCGGAAGCCGTCAGCAGCGTGAGCAGACGACAGAGACACATGGCGCAGGGTGGCGGTGGATGCAGCAGTATTCGGAAGCCAAACACAGGCCTCGGTTAAAAAGCGGAAGCCGTCAGCAGCGTGAGCAGACGACAGAGACACATGGCGCAGGGTGGCGGTGGATGCAGCAGTATTCGGAAGCCAAACACAGGCCTCGGTTAAAAAGCAGAAGCCGTCAGCAGCGTGAGCAGACGACAGAGGCACATGGCGCAGGGTGGCGGTGGAGGCAGCAGTATTCGGAAGCCATACACAGGCCTAGGTTAAAAAGCGGAAGCCGTCAGCAGCGTGAGCAGACGACAGAGACACATGGCGCAGGGTGGCGGTGGATGCAGCAGTATTCGGAAGCCAAACACAGGCCTCGGTTAAAAAGCGGAAGCCGTCAGCAGCGTGAGCAGACAACAGAGGCACATGGCGCAGGGTGGCGGTGGATGCAGCAGTATTCGGAAGCCATACACAGGCCTAGGTTAAAAAGCGGAAGCCGTCAGCAGCGTGAGCAGACGACAGAGACACATGGCGCAGGGTGGCGGTGGATGCAGCAGTATTCGGAAGCCAAACACAGGCCTCGGTTAAAAAGCGGAAGCCGTCAGCAGCGTGAGCAGACGACAGAGACACATGGCGCAGGGTGGCGGTGGATGCAGCAGTATTCGGAAGCCAAACACAGGCCTCGGTTAAAAAGCAGAAGCCGTCAGCAGCGTGAGCAGACGACAGAGGCACATGGCGCAGGGTGGCGGTGGAGGCAGCAGTATTCGGAAGCCATACACAGGCCTAGGTTAAAAAGCGGAAGCCGTCAGCAGCGTGAGCAGACGACAGAGACACATGGCGCAGGGTGGCGGTGGATGCAGCAGTATTCGGAAGCCAAACACAGGCCTCGGTTAAAAAGCGGAAGCCGTCAGCAGCGTGAGCAGACGACAGAAGCACATGGCGCAGGGTGGCGGTGGAGGCAGCAGCAATGGAAGGCCATACAGCACCCTATCACAAAATGGAACCCACCAACAGTGTAAGGAGACCTGAAAGTGGCACATGGCGCAGGGTGGCGGTGGAGGGAGCAGTATTCGGAAGCCATACACAGGCCTAGGTTAAAAAGCGGAAGCCGTCAGCAGCGTGAGCAGACGACAGAGACACATGGCGCAGGGTGGCGGTGGATGCAGCAGTATTCGGAAGCCAAACACAGGCCTCGGTTAAAAAGCAGAAGCCGTCAGCAGCGTGAGCAGACGACAGAAGCACATGGCGCAGGGTGGCGGTGGAGGCAGCAGTATTCGGAAGCCAAACACAGGCCTCGGTTAAAAAGCAGAAGCCGTCAGCAGCGTGAGCAGACGACAGAGGCACATGGCGCAGGGTGGCGGTGGAGGCAGCAGTATTCGGAAGCCATACACAGGCCTAGGTTAAAAAGCGGAAGCCGTCAGCAGCGTGAGCAGACGACAGAGACACATGGCGCAGGGTGGCGGTGGATGCAGCAGTATTCGGAAGCCAAACACAGGCCTCGGTTAAAAAGCGGAAGCCGTCAGCAGCGTGAGCAGACAACAGAGGCACATGGCGCAGGGTGGCGGTGGATGCAGCAGTATTCGGAAGCCATACACAGGCCTAGGTTAAAAAGCGGAAGCCGTCAGCAGCGTGAGCAGACGACAGAGACACATGGCGCAGGGTGGCGGTGGATGCAGCAGTATTCGGAAGCCAAACACAGGCCTCGGTTAAAAAGCGGAAGCCGTCAGCAGCGTGAGCAGACGACAGAGGCACATGGCGCAGGGTGGCGGTGGAGGCAGCAGCAATGGAAGGCCATACAGCACCCTATCACAAAATGGAACCCACCAACAGTGTAAGGAGACCTGAAAGTGGCACATGGCGCAGGGTGGCGGTGGAGGCAGCAGTATTCGGAAGCCATACACAGGCCTAGGTTAAAAAGCGGAAGCCGTCAGCAGCGTGAGCAGACGGCAGAGACACATGGCGCAGGGTGGCGGTGGATGCAGCAGTATTCGGAAGCCATACACAGGCCTCGGTTAAAAAGCGGAAGCCATCAGCAGCGTGAGCAGACGACAGAGACACATGGCGCAGGGTGGTGGTGGATGCAGCAGTATTCGGAAGCCAAACACAGGCCTCGGTTAAAAAGCGGAAGCCGTCAGCAGCGTGAGCAGACGACAGAGACACATGGCGCAGGGTGGCGGTGGATGCAGCAGTATTCGGAAGCCAAACACAGGCCTCGGTTAAAAAGCGGAAGCCGTCAGCAGCGTGAGCAGACGACAGAGGCACATGGCGCAGGGTGGCGGTGGAGGCAGCAGCAATGGAAGGCCATACAGCACCCTATCACAAAATGGAACCCACCAACAGTGTAAGGAGACCTGAAAGTGGCACATGGCGCAGGGTGGCAGTGGAGGGAGCAGTATTCGGAAGCCATACACAGGCCTAGGTTAAAAAGCGGAAGCCGTCAGCAGCGTGAGCAGACGACAGAGGCACATGGCGCAGGGTGGCGGTGGAGGCAGCAGTATTCGGAAGACATACACAGGACTAGTTTAAAAAGCGGAAGCCGTCAGCAGCGTGAGCAGATGACAGAGGCACATGGCGCAGGGTGGCGGTGGAGGCAGCAGTATTCGGAAGCCATACACAGGCCTAGGTTAAAAAGCGGAAGCCGTCAGCAGCGTGAGCAGACGACCGAGACACATGGCGCAGGGTGGCGGTGGATGCAGCAGTATTCGGAAGCCAAACACAGGCCTCGGTTAAAAAGCGGAAGCCGTCAGCAGCGTGAGCAGACGACAGAGGCACATGGCGCAGGGTGGCGGTGGAGGCAGCAGCAATGGAAGGCCATACAGCACCCTATCACAAAATGGAACCCACCAACAGTGTAAGGAGACCTGAAAGTGGCACATGGCGCAGGGTGGCGGTGGAGGCAGCAGTATTCGGAAGCCATACACAGGCCTAGGTTTAAAACTGGAACCCAGCAGCGTGAGCAGACGACAAAGACACACATGGCAGAGGATGGATCTGGCAGCAGTATGAGAAGGCGGTACAGGGGCCCGTGGCACAGTGTGGTGATGGGGGCTACAGCAACTGGATGCCAGAAAGTGGCCGATAGGGCTATATACTGCATGGAATTATAAAGTTGTAAAGACAGCGGCCTATAAGGCTATACACACTATAACAATCATGACTTGATTGACCATTGGCCTATAAGGCTATACACAGCATGAATATCATGACTTATTCTGAGAGTGGTTTGGAAGGCTATATACAAAAAGTAATTCATGAGCTGTCCGGACAGCGGACAATAAGTACATATATACAAATCAATTCATCAGCTGTCCAGCCAGCGGCCTCAAAGGCGACACATATAGAAAGCAATTCATGAGCTGTTCAGACAGCGGCCTCTAAGGCGACAGATATACAAAGCAATTCCCGAGGTGTTCAGGGAGCGGCCTGAACGGCTAGGTTATTAGGTCAGTTGTGTCAGGAACTGGTGGTTTGAAATCCAGACTAATCCACGCCTGATTCATTTTTACAAACGTGAGTCTCTCCACACTTTGGGTGGACAGTCGTGTCCTCCGCGGAGTTACAATACCTCCTGCCGCACTAAACACGCGCTCCGATGCCACGCTACTGGCCGGGCATGACAGCCTTTCAAGGGCAAATTCAGCTAGTTGGGGCCAAAGGTCAAGTTTCGTTGCCCAGTAGTCAAGGGGATTGTCTACCTCGGTTGGCAGGGTGCTGTCCAAGTAGGCCCAAGCCTGTTGTTTGAGGTCCTGCTCCAGGTCCACCTGATGCTGCTGCTGCTGCGGCTGGTTAGTAGTTTCCTCACTGCGCTGGTGAAGAAAGCTACTCATCATCGACTGCAGACTGAGGCAGCCGCTGCTGGTGGAGCTGCCACTTCTCCTACCACCCCACCCCTCCCCTGCTGCCATGGCAGCGGAACGCGAGCGCACAGGGCCCACAGTGTCTGAGGATGGACGTTGGCGCAGAAAGGCAGAGACCAACTGACTACATAGGTGGTTTTTATAGTACTTTATTTTGGCCTCCCTCTCAGCAGGTGTGAAAAAGGCCACCATTTTTGAACGGTAGCGAGGGTCCAACAAGGTGGACAGCCAAAAGTCATCCCTCTGTCTGATGGTTATTATTCGGCTGTCGCTACGCAAGCAACCGAGCATGCTATGGGCCATTTGTGCCAAGGAATGCGAGGGACTCCCTGCCTCCATCTCCACAGCATACTGCCACGGTGCGTCTGGGTCCTCTGTCTCCTCCTCCTCCTCTACCAGATGCTCCTGCTCCTCCACTCCTGTCCGCTGAGTGGAAAAACCACCCATTTCACTCAATAATTCCTGAGCACCAATGTCCTCCTCTACCTCCTCCTCTTCTTCCTGTCCTGCCCCCACAGGGGTCATGTGGCGTTGAGATCTGTGCGCCACGTCTACCGCACCCTGACCAGCCATTGTTAACAGCATTTGTTCCAGGATGTGCAACAGAGGAATGACGTCGTTCATCCCATAGTCCTGCCGACTCACGAATAGCGTGGCCTCCTCAAAGGGCCTGAGCAAGCGGCAGGTGTCACGCATGAGCTGCCAATGGCTGACATCTAAGTTACACAGGGGAGTACCTTTATCCGCTTGTAACATCAGGAAATCGGTGATGGCCTTTCGCTGTTCGTAAAGGCGGTCTAACATATGTAGGGTTGAATTCCACCTTGTTGCAACGTCGCAGATCAGGCGATGCTGTGGAATTCCGTTCTGCCGCTGCAGCTCAAGGAGGGTGTGCTTTGCGGTGTAGGAATGGCTGAAATGCATGCAAAGTTTACGTGACATTTTAAGGATGTCTTGCAGTGGGATGGTGGATTTTAGGAACCGCTTGACAACCAGATTGAACACGTGAGCCATGCATGGCGCATGGCACAACCTTCCTTGACGCAGAGCAGACACCATGTTCTTTCCATTGTCGGTCAACATGGTTCCGATTTTCAGTTTGCGCGGAGACAGCCATCTGTCGATTTCTCTGTTCATTACACTCAGAAGTTCCTCCCCTGTGTGACAACGTTCACCAAGGCATACCAGGTGCAGCACAGCGTGACACCGTTGCGCCCTGCACATGTGATATGCCGGTCGGGTAATGGGACTTGGCACGGGGGTGGCGGCTGAGGACACGGCGGAAGAAGAGGTGGTAGAGGCGGACATCTTTTGTGGACCAAGGACGTGCAAACGTGGAGGCAAAAGCGGCGTGACCTGTCCAAGTTGCTGGTGCGGCTGTGCCGGCACCACGTTCACCCAGTGGGCCGTAAATGACATGTACTGTCCCTGACCGTAGTTACAGCTCCACACGTCGGCGCTGCCGTGCACTTTGGCAGAGACCGACATGCTCAAAGACTGGCCCACCATCTCTTCTACATGTGAATGCAGGGCTGGCACTGCCTTTTTGGCGAAGAAATGCCGGCTTGGCACTCTCCACCGCGGCTCGGCACAAGCCATCATTTCTCGGAAAGGTGCTGAGTCCACCACTTGGAAAGGGAGGGACTGCAGCACCAGCAACTTGGACAGGAGGACGTTCAGCTTCTGTACCGTCGGGTGCGTGCTCGCAAACTGTTGTCTCTTGGAAACGGATTCCAAGAAAGACTGCTGACGGAATCCGTGAAGAGGAGTAGCAGGAGAAGGAGCATCTGAACGAGCGGAAGATGCCAACGAGCGACAACTCCCCTCAGCAGAGGTGTTGGAGCCTTGACTGGCTGATAGAGGGCGATTGACGTCGGGTGACGGAGCAAGTAACGGAGCGGGTGATGGAGCGGGGGCTGGGGCAGGCAGAACCGCTGTATCTTTATCACGGTTTTCCCAGGCCACCGAATGGCGACGCTGCATATGCTGACGCAACGCTGTAGTCCCAACATTGGCCCCCTGGCCACGCTTGACTTTCTGGCCACATAGTCGACATACGGCTACGTTTACTTCCTCGGGCGTCTTGACGAAAAATTGCCACACCGCCGAGTAGGTAACTTTGCCCCCGATACTCCTCACTGGCTGACTGCTACTTCCTCCGTGCACACCGGCACCACTACTGGCCGTGGTGGTAGGCTGCAGTGGAGCTGGTGCTCTACTCCGTGGCCGTTTGGCTCCACTGACACTGCTGCGACCCTGCTGCCTCCTGGGCAACCCACCGACTGTTTTGCTCGCTGGCAAGCTGGCACCCTCTTCTCCTGATGATGCGGAAGCAATAGCCTGATGACGACGAGGCTGCCAAGTGCGATCAGCCTCATCATCATCAATTAGGGTCTCCGCGTCACTACTAGCCCCCTCGGCTGCGTGTGGGTCAGGAGACAGACCTGTCTCTAGACCGGCTACCGAGCCACTCTCCTCGCCAGTACTTCTTCGCCTGGCTGCTGAAGAGGCGGATGTCTCCCCCCGTTCCTGACCGCCCTCTGTTAGCTCTTCCTCACTGTACAGTGGGGCTGAGCCCACAGCATGCGATACTTTGCTTGGTGAGGGAACACCAAAGGACAGGGGCAGGTCGAGGACACGTGATTTCAGTGGGCTTGCTCCCGGGCCATGCCAACTAACGGTTGTGTCTGACGTAACCACCGACCGTTGGCTGTAGGTGTCAGAGGTGACCTGGGAAGAGGAAGACGACCGAGTCAACCAATCGATGACGGCAGGGTTGTCGGTGGAGACACGACCGCTGGATGACACCAGGAGCACTGGCCTCTGGCTGCGACTAGTGCTGCCTCGACCCCTTCCTCTGCTGCCACGTCTGCTTGCTCCTGAAACATTGCCTCCTCTGCCACTCCTCTGCGTGTTGTCTGACATACTCTTTAATTCAATAAGCACCCCAAAAATAAAACCGGATATAACTCTTTGAACGTACAATAGTGGTTGTGAAGCAGAAAGTCAGTTTATTTAGCACAATCGGTCAATTGCAGCTTGCCGTTGGCTGGAAACTGTACGTTTATGTCACTGGAATGCACTAATCACCCAAAAAATATTACCGCCACCCGGCGTGTAAACGGATCTAACTCTTTGAATGTACAATAGTGGTTGTGAAGCAGAAAGTCAGTTTATTGTACACAATCGGTCAATTGCAGCTTGCCGTTGGCTGGAAACTGTACGTTTATGTCACTGGAATGCACTAATCACCCAAAAAATATTACCGCCACCCGGCGTGTATATGGATTTAACTCTTTAAACGTACAATAGTGGTTGTGAAGCAGAAAGTCAGTTTATTTAGCACAATCGGTCAATTGCAGCTTGCCGTTGGCTGGAAACTGTACGTTTATGTCACTGGAATGCACTAATCACCCAAAAAATATTACCGCCACCCGGCGTGTAAATGGATCTAACTCTTTGAACGTACAATAGTGGTTGTGAAGCAGAAAGTCAGTTTATTGTACACAATCGGTCAATTGCAGCTTGCCGTTGGCTGGAAACTGTACGTTTCTGTCACTGGAATGCACTAATCACCCAAAAAATATTACCGCCAGCCGGCGTGTAAATGGATTTAACTCTTTGAACGTACAATAGTGGTTGTGAAGCAGAAAGTCAGTTTATTGTACACAATCAGCAAACTGCAGCACCAACTGTGCACGACAGCCACCAAAAAAAAAAATGGTGTATGTCACTTTAAAATTTCGATTCTTTGATAGCTGTGGCCCTGAGTAACGATTCTGTGGCCCTGAGTAACGATTCTGTGGCCCTGAGTAACGATTCTGTGGCCCTGAGTAACGATTCTGTGGCCCTAAAGTCTCTGTGGCCCTAACTCTGTCCCTTAATACACAGAGGTCTGTCTCTCTTGAATGACCGGAGGCTAATGGAGAATTCTAAGATGGCCGCGATTTATAGCTCCACCATTACACAGTGCTGGCTGGCTGCTGATTGGCTAATGCGATCACATGTCATGATTCATGACTCATGAATGCATTATGGGTCAGCGCACCTTGTCTGCGCGCCTTCCCAGAGATCCCCGCCCCATCTTCTCTGTCCATTTTCTCCTGTCGCCACACATGTCGCCGCCATTTTTGGGAAAATTCGATTCGTGCATCCGAAGTTTGCTAATCTTCGGATTCGTCGCGAATAGAATTTTTCCAAATCTTCGGAACGAATTCCACTTCGTCGTGTTCGATTCGCTCATCTCTATTAATAACGTATTTATGATTGTACAGTATGTTTTTCTGCAAAGTCCTATGTGATATGACGGCACTCTACACGATTACTACTATTAGACTTATAATAATAATTACATGTGATAACAGGTGAAATATTTTAGATTATGTTCACACTTTTGCAGTGTATTAACACAAAGCATTACTTCACTCTTTCATGTGAAAAGTACTTGGCATGAAAGAAAAAGTATTTCACAAAAGAAAACATATTTCCCATAAAAGAAAAGTATTTCTTTGAATGTAGTGCATTACCATGGGTTGTAGTGTGCTGCAATACACATTCATTGATGGCATATTGGGGTGCAATTAACAATGAATGGTACTATAGTATCCCAATGGGCAAGACATTCCCACAGCACAAAAGTGTGAACTGAGCCTTATTAACCACTTGCCCTCCTGAGGATTTACCCCCTTAATGACCAGGCCTCTTTTTGCTACTCGGCACTGCACTAATTCAACTGATAATTGCGCGGTCATGCAATGCTGCACCCAAATGAAATTTACGTCCTTTTTTTCACACAAATAGAGCTTTCTTTTGGTGGTATTTGATCACCTTTGCGCTTTTTATTTTTCACGCTATAAACAAAAAAAGACTAAAAATTTGGAAGAAAAAGATATTTTTTACTTTCAGCTATAAAAAATATATAGTAAACTCAAAGTTGGTTATAAATTTAGGCCAAAATGTATTCTGCTACATGTTTTTGGAAAAAAAATCCCAATAAGTGTATATTGATTGCTTTGTGTGAAAGTTATAGCGTCTACAAACTATGGTATCGATACTGCAATTTACGCCATTTTTTTGCTATACAGCGCTGCGCTAGTTTAATGGACAATTGCGCAGTCATGCAATACGATACATAAATGAAATGTATGTCCTTTTTTTCACACAAATAGAGCTTTCTTTTGGTGGTATTTGATAGCCTGTGTGTTTTTTATTTTTTGCGCTATAAAAAAAAAAAGGCTGACAATTTTGAGGAAAAAAAACAATATTTTGGACTTTTTGCTATAAAACATGTCCAGTAAAAAAAATTTAAAAATCAAATTTCATCATAAATTTTGGCCAAAATGCATTCTGCGACATGTCTTTGCTACAAAAAACCCCAATACGTGTAAATTAATTGGTTTACATGAAAGTTATAGCTTTTACAAATGGCGGGAAAGATACTCGGATTTTAAATTTTATTTTACACTAATAATGGCGGCAATCAGCGACTTATGGCGGCGTTCAGTGACTTATGGCGGCGATCAGCGACTTATGGCAGGACTGTGGGACTGCGGCGAACATTCTGACACTGGGGGGGAACTGACTTGGGGTCACTGACATCCCCAGTGACACCAATACAGTGATCAGTGCAAAAAAAAAACACTGACACTGAACTAATGGCACTGGAGAGAAAGGTGTTAACTTTTTTATTCACTGAAAGGATTAACTGTGTGAGGGGAGTGTTTTACTAGGGGGTGGGGGTGTGTACTGCACGGGGACACGCTGATCCAGAGAGATAAATTCTTCTCTCCCGATCAGCGTGTCAGGAGCTCTCAAGAAACTGACAGAAAGCAGAGCTACTGCAGCCCTCCTCTCTGTCAGTGATTGCCGCTAATTGGCGGGACACAGCGGGTAATGACTGGCCGTGACCCAGCGACTGACACCCGCTGCCGGGATCGGCGGTGCAGGCAGGGCGGCGGCACGCCTCATGCGAGCCCCCTACCTGTTTTGCAAAAGCGCGTTTTAAAACGTGCTTTTGCCCAGCCGTGCCACCCTGCCACCGTATTTCTACAGTGGATGGGCGGCAAGTGGTTAATAGTCTGGCTCTTCTAAGCAGGGGTGTATTTACCACAAGGCAACCAAGGCATTTGCCTAGGGCGGCATTTTTCAGGGGGGCAGCAGCATTTTTCAGGAGGCAGCGCCGTCCGTCGAAAGAAGGAAAGGAAGAAGGGACACATGCAGCACGGAGACCAAGTGGGATCCGAGAGAGGCTGCGGGCTGCTTGATGGTGTATGCAGAGCCTGGCTCTTGTTCCCAGGGATGTCCGGAGCTGTGAAGGTGAGTGTCTTATCTCTTGCCAGGGTGGGGGGGTGCAAGTGTATGGGGGGTGGTGGAGGTGGAAGGCTCTCTTGGGTAGGGCTGGGGTGTTGTTGGTCAACGTCAGGCACTCCTCATGGGGGAGGAGGGTGTTGGTCGGTGTCAGGGTCTGTCCATGGGGAGGGGAGCCAATTTTTGTGTTGCCTAAGGCAGCACGAAACCTAAATACACCACTGCTTCTAAGCACTATATGTGAATGACAGGCAAGATTCACATAGGCACATTAAAGTTATTTATACAGTCAGGTCCATAAATATTGGGACATCGACACAATTCTAACATTTTTGGCTCTATACACCACCACAATGGTTTTGAAATGAAACGAACAAGATGTGCTTTAACTGCAGACTGTCATCTTTAATTTGAGGGTATTTACATCCAAATCAGGTGAACGGTGTAGGAATTACAATAGTTTGCATATGTGCCTCCTACTTGTTAAGGGACCAAAAGTAATGGGACAGAATAATAATCATAAATCAAACTTTCACTTTTTAATACTTGGTTGCAAATCCTTTGCAGTCAATTACAGCCTGAAGTCTGGAAGGCATAGACATCACCAGACGCTGGGTTTCATCCCTGGTGATGCTGTGCCAGGCCTCTACTGCAACTGTCTTCAATTCCTGCTTGTTCTTGGGGCATTTTCCCTTCAGTTTTGTCTTCAGCAAGTGAAATGCATGCTCAATTGGATTCAGGTCAGGTGATTGACTTGGCCATTGCATAACATTCCACTTCTTTCCCTTAAAAAACTCTTTGGTTGCTTTTGCAGTATGCTTTGGGTCATTGTCCATCTGCACTGTGAAGTGGTGTCCAATGAGTTCTGAAGTATTTGGCTGAATATGAGCAGATAATATTGCCCAAAACACTTCAGAATTCATCCTGCTGCTTTTGTCAGCAGTCACATCATCAATAAATACAAGAGAACCAGTTCCATTGGCAGCCATACATGCCCACGCCATGACACTACCACCACCATGCTTCACTGATGAGGTGGTATCCTTAGGATCATGAGCAGTTCCTTTCCTTCTCCATACTCTCTCTTCCCATCACTCTGGTACAAGTTGATCTTGGTCTCATCTGTCCATAGGATGTTGTTCCAGAACTGTGAAGGCTTTTTTAGATGTCATTTGGCAAACTCTAATCTGGCCTTCCTGTTTTTGAGGCTCACCAATGGTTTACATCTTGTGGTGAACCCTCTGTATTCACTCTGGTGAAGTCTTCTCTTGATTGTTGACTTTGACACACATACACCTACCACAATGGAAAGTGTTCTTGATCTGGCCAACTGTTGTGAAGGGTGTTTTCTTCTCCAGGGAAAGAATTCTTTGGTCATCCACCACAGTTGTTTTCCGTGGTCTTCCGGGTCTTTTGGTGTTGCTGAGCTCACCGGTGCGTTCCTTCTTTTTAAGAATGTTCCAAACAGTTGTTTTGGCCACGCCTAATGTTTTTGCTATCTCTCTGATGGGTTTGTTTTGTTTTTTCAGCCTACTGATGGCTTGCTTCACTGATAGTGACAGCTCTTTGGATCTCATCTTGAGAGTTGACAGCAACAGATTCCAAATGCAAATAGCACACTTGAAATTAACTCTGGACCTTTTATCTGCTCATTGTAATTGGGATAATGAGGGAATATCACACCTGGCCATGGAACAGCTGAGAAGCCAATTGTCCCATTACTTTTGGTCCCTTAACAAGTGTGAGGCACATATGCAAACTGTTGTAATTCCTACACCGTTCACCTGATTTGGATGTAAATACCCTCAAATTAAAACTGGCAGTCTGCAGTTAAAGCACATCTTGTTTGTTTCATTTCAAATCCATTGTGGTGGTGTATAGAGCCAAAAATGTTAGAATTGTGTCGATGTCCCAATATTTATGAACCTGACTGTATGTCGAAACCAGTTGCATACCTTCAGGGATCCCGGAGGGGGGGACCATGCTTCCTCCCTGTCACATTATGTTTTGCGGTGAGGAGCAATTCTCCTCCTCTCCCTCTGGCTGCTTTCAGCTGCTGCCTAGAGGGGATCAGTTCTTGTAATTTCCCCCCACTGCACTGATCACCCTCTCTGTGCTCTTTGCACCCATTGTGTTTCTGCGCCTGCTGCCCGCCCCCCCCCCTCCTTGTGCTCCCCCACAGCTCTGCTGGCTTCCATTCTCACACCGGCTGCAGCAGGGGATCTTTTCAGGATGGATTGTATATGTAATTCCCCCCTTCCTTTTCTTAATGAGCACGGTTAGGAATCAGTACCGACCACAAACTGTATTCATAACTGAAGAATAGTATACACTGTTTACTATGCTTCAATTTATGAATGAACAGGAAGGCTGTGCAGAGATCTTTTTGTTCATTCATTATGTGCAGCTGAGGATGCAGAAAGGAATTGGGGAATGTTTTTCTTCAGTCTCTTTCTCTGTCTCAAAGTTGAGACTTGAAATTTCACCAAAGACCCCACCCCCTGGAGCATTGTGAAAAAAGGATCAGTGGGAAGGGCCCCGGGCCAAGAGGAAAGGACCCAGGCTCGGAGGGAAGGGCCATGACCTGGGGGTCAGAGGGCCATTCTTGGTTTCTTGCAATGGGGCCCTGATGGGTCTAGTTATGCCTCTGGTCAAAATGAATGTATAATGCCAACTAATACACTTGGCTATGTTATGTATTTCATAGGTCTATCAGCAAAAAACTTCTGAAAAATGTTCAGACCCCCACATTGTAGAGCTGAATTTTTGGGACTGACATTCTTAAAAGACTGTGATACCATTTTTGCTTTCTTAAAATACATAAAAACGATAACTTGTGTTAGTTTTGGCTAGAGTAAGAATGATAAAAACTGTTTTTTTTCTATCTGTGCCTTGTTGAGGAAATTTCTCATTACTTCCTATCCTGGAGACACAACAGGAAGTTATAAGGGAAGGAAAGGGAATTTTTAAGATTTACCTTCACCTCCCTTTCTAGTAACAACTGCAAAATTCTGGATATCCCATCACTTTCTGTAGCAGTGACAGTAGTCACCAGAACAAATCAAGGAAGCATTACCCGAAAGGGGACACAACCAGCAATGTAAACTTAACCCCCCCCCCCCCCTCAAAACTGGCCTTTAAATTTAACATAACCTAACATTTATGGCTCAGTTTTTTTACAAGTGGGTCACATTGGGGATTCATAAGATCAACGAAATTGTGTATTTGGTTGTGCACAGTCAATTTTTTGTTTGCTTGGCACTCATCTGTATAATTATCTACTTTAGATATAATCAAGAAACTAGAACTCTTAAGTGTCTTAACATTCATTTTCTAAGAAACTCCAACTTTATCAATATGCTGCTTTGTGCCTGCTCATGAGCTTTAAACAGAATTTTATACAAAAAACAGAGAAATTGGAAATTGATTTCCCTATGGTATGAGTGTCTGGCAGCATGAAAACAATATGCCCAGGGGTGTCAGAAATGGTTTCTTTATAAACCTTGTCACTGTGAAATCTCCTTTATCATCCATAGTATTCCTATATATGAGCAGAAGAAAAGCATGATAGTAATGTTCCTATCAGCTGACACGTAGTCTTTTTTCTGATTCTTTTATCACATATCAGAACAGAGTGCAAAATCCACAAAAATATTAGAAATTGCTCATGTAGGCGCATAGTGACAAAGCATTGGGCTCTGATGGAAACTGAAATGTGGACTCCATTGCTCCCTACTGTCTGTGCTATCCCATTTGAATGTTAGTGATGGGACAATAATGAGAGCCTAGGGAAAAGGGAAAATCTTTAAGCTGGCCATACACCAGTAAAATTGTATTCAAATTTTTTCATTCTAAGAGAGTTTATTCAATTTTTGATCATCAGAGGGGTCAAATCAACGTTCATTTTCAAATGTAGTGATGAGTAAATTCAAAGGAGCAGGATAGAAATTATTTCTCAAATGAACTAGTGTATGTGGTTTTTGTTAGGGAAATTACATTAATTCCAAAATTTTATGTTAAATGCAAACAGTACAAAAATGTTACATCAATTTATTGAATATGCTGAGAACATTTGTTTGAAAATCTACTAGTGTATAGTCAGTTTGAAGAAGAACTCCAGGTATGACATTTCTTACATAGTTACATTGGTCCAGCTTGGACTAACATAACCATCCATATACCAATCCTGGGGGATTCCTCTAGAAACTGGAAATCATTGTAGTAGACAAGGCTACTCAAGTGATCTCCATTTGTTTCTGGGTCCTGTGCTGAGCGGCTTCCCTGCTGTATTGTGAACAAACAAGGTCAGCTACTTGGAACAGCTGCCATTCAGGCAATATTTTGCATTTTTTCATTGAATTCAAAGTGTTCAAAGTGATTGGAAGAGATGGAGAAGTGGGGCAGAGGTGGGGCAGTCACACTCTCCACCTTGTCCAGTTAAGATATGCTTTGCAGTGAGAAAATGCAAAGCATTCTCTGAATGGTGCCCATGCCAAACAGTTGACTGTGTTTACAGTGCCACAGGGCAGCCACTCAGCACAAGACATGGAAGCTAGTTGAAAGACTAGAGAGACTGGAGTTAGCGGTGTCTACTATAGTTATTTCCAGCTTCTAGAATGATCCCACAAATATCAAATATGGTATATGCATAGTTACATTGGTCCAAGCTGGACCAATGTAACTATGTATAAAATGCCACCAATGGTGTATTTACCACAAGACAAACAAGACATCTGCCTAGGGTGGCAATTTTGGGGTGCGGTGCCGCCTGAGGACCTGGTGAGAATCCGCTATGTAATCCGAGGAGGCTGCGCGCCGCTGGAGGGTATAAGCTTCCCGCACAAAGAAAGAAGACACTAGGCTTGGCTCTGGAGAGGTTAAGGTTAGTGCTGGACTAACTCTCTCTCTACTGACGGTGGCAGGGGTGATTTTTTTGGTGGGGAGTGGTGGTGGTGGGGCCCAGGGGGGTGCTGTTGATGGTGGGGGCACCCAATTTTAGTAGTGGTGGCAGAGGGGGCCAGGGGGGGTTCTGGGTGCTGGTGGTCATGGGGGGTGCCCAATTTTAGCGTTTCCAAGGGCAGCACAAGAGTTAAATACACCACTGAATGCCATAGCTAGATATCGGATTTAACCTCTGATTTCTTGGCTAAAATAATAATGTACTTCAGGTTTCCCATCTCCAGCCCAACTCCAGTCTCACAAATTTCATCTACTTTAAGTAGTTGATGGAATCTTGGTTGCAAATGCGCTGTTCATTGTTCTTCATTTCCATCCATCTTCTCACTGTAGGTCACAGAATTTAACAAGGAATCTATGCTTGCCGTATAACTTTCCGGTCACAGGAAATCCTGCTAAGAATTACTGGATCTACAACTCATGATACATTAGTGTGATGATCAGTGGGACGAATGCCCCTGACACTTGTGGTCATTGGGAAGAATTACCCTCTTACACATAGCTAAAAAAGATCAATGGTGTCATTGGGAACTTATTTGACATGCAGAAAATGCTCATTGCTCAAAGAACCCCTAGTAACTTCTGGAGGAACTGTAGGGTTCCATGAAATCTTGGTTGAAAAACCCAAATGCATATGCTTCATTGTTACAGATTTTACTAATC
Source organism: Staurois parvus (assembly GCF_062004578.1). Classification (NCBI taxonomy): domain Eukaryota; kingdom Metazoa; phylum Chordata; class Amphibia; order Anura; family Ranidae; genus Staurois; species Staurois parvus. The sequence goes on along the minus strand of NW_028317867.1, from coordinate 2,909,652 downwards.
TCGATGACTGGGATGATGAGTTTTCCAATTTTTATTCCTTTGGATATGTTCCAGTTTATTAAAAAATAACTATCTGAATAAATAGAGAAAACAGTACACACATACACATACTTTATTTGGGATGAGGCAAAAATCTGTTGGTTAATCTTCTCCGCCTGAATTTCACACACTTCACCCTGAAGATCCTTTCTGTTGCAGGTTATAATCTTGCCACACATTCAGTGTGGGAAGGAGGAAGTGTGGCAGTATCTTAGATAAGCACTGAATGTATTTATGTTTGTAGTTGTGGTTGAATATACCAGTTGATCAGACTATTGCTCCAGCTAACCCTGCTGCACTCAACATTTTTTAAGACAAAATCGTGTGAACAGCATTTCCTGCTCACTCCCCTTATATGAACTCTCACAGTCCAAGTGTGGTTAATACAAATTTGGTTCAAAGAAGTAAAAACAAATTTAAAAAAGCATTATAGTCTTAAAGTGACATTGTCAAGGGTCGACCAAATAAAAAAACAAAACAAAACACCAACCTTGGAAGAAAACAGTTTTAAGCATACCTGTCCTTTGATCCGTTAGCCCATTTGCCCCATTATTTTTTTTTATATTCATACATGTAGCACCCTCTAGTTTAGCTAGGATTTTTGCTGTGAGTCAGAGGCTTGTTAGAAGCCTGGGATGAGTCAGCCTGGGAGTGAGGTAGAGAGGTTACCTCAGGACAGCACGGTGAGGAAGAGAGGTTACCTCAGGACAGCAGGCTCTACAGGTCAGGGCTTCTGGAGCCCTCCCACCCTTAAATGTGAGTGTGCCTGTGCAGCAGAGAAGAGTTGGAGTTGGGTGGCAGATGAATCGGAGAAAGGTGCTGGAGTGTGGAGCCTGGGAGGGGGCCCCAGGGAGGGGGCCTACCTATAGTCTGGAGTAGTTGGAAGGATCTCCACTGCCCTACAGTTTCCTAGAGAGGACATCCTGTAAGCAGAGAAGGAGCCAGCCCAGTGTAAAGCCTAAAAGCAGCTGCAATCCACTAAGCTACAAGAAAAAGACAGTGTGAGTACTTCTACACCCCTTGGGCCACAGAAAGGTAAGGGCGGTCAGGTGCAATACCTAACTATTTCTCCTCTGGAACTGCTTTACAGCAGCTTCTGGAATCCCTTGCCCAGGGATATCCTCAGGACAGCTTAGTGGATGAGAGTGCTTCATCTGGGGTCTGAGGAGGTACACCAAAGGGAACTCCTTACCAAAGGGGGTGCTCCTTAAAGAGGCTGTTGCTGATTTTTTTGGCCCACATTTTGTACAGTGTTTCCTACGAAGTTGTCCTGTTTCTCAGTCCTTTGGGCATCCCATATAAACCTAGACCCCATCCAAGTTGTTAACCCCTAATTAAAACAACAAGAACAAGCTTAAGGGCAGTTTTACTGACTCTGAGTAAAGTGTGGAAAATGTATGTTGCCTGGCTGTGCAAATCTTATGGGAACCCAATCAAAATCCAGTGGCACTCAAGGGATTAGTGCTACACACGTTATTATTTGTTTATTGTTTTTTACTTTTTTTGTCTGAGTATAGATCTATGTTTGTCCCAAGCACATTTGAATCCCCTTACTGTTGACTGACTCACTACCTCTGCTGGAAGTTTATTCTAGGCATCAATTACTCTTTCAATAAAACAATACTTTGAAAGATTAGTTTTGAACTTTCTTCCAGTTAGTTTGAGGTCATGTCCCCGTGTTCTTGATCTTGGCTTCATATTGGCAATACTGACCTTCTGAACATTCACATCCTTGATGTATTTAAAGTGTTCAACCTTGTCCTCCCTTTCCCTTCTTTCCTCCAGACTGTGCATATTAAGTTCTGGAAGTCTCTCTTCATGTGTTTTATCCTTCAGACCTTTCATCATCTTTTTTATAAAAATTATTCCTGCGCCAAAAAACTACAAAATCTAAACTGCTGCTGTGAAATGTGAAAAAACACAAACAATAAGAAACATAAATAAACAGCGCAAAAATAGATCTCTAAATCCAATCAAAAAAATTATTATATAAAGTGCAAAATAAATATATCATAAACCATGAATTAATAGTGAATATCCCCAGTAGTATTAATATTAAACACCAAAAGTCCGTGCATAATAAAAATCAGAAGTTCCAAAAATTCTTCAAATACAAGGAAAACTTCCACCTTCCACCCGTGCAAACCAACATCAAATGCACTCACCAGAACTTAGTGAGAACGCCCAATGGGAGGGGCGAAACACGTCGACGCATTTCCGGTCCATACTCTGTACGTCTGACGTCACTTCTGGTGAGTGGAGCGCACGCTGAGCGGTGCGTTCCAGCGGCCATCTTTGGGAGCTGTGTTGGTCTGTTTTGTGGATTCTCTGCTTTATCCTGTGGCTGATGTGAGATTCCTGAAAGAGGAGGCTGTAAAATGCTTGTGTTCCATCTGGAGGCTATTGTACTCAATAAATGTGCCTTTTAAAAGTTGCTGACATGTGAGTGGCCTTAATCTTTGCTTTGAAATTTTATTATTGTTTGGCAATATTACACTATTTGAGATTTTTTCTCCTGGTTGAACGGTGAAGCCTATTAGGACGGTGAAGAATTCTATGGAGTGGATGCTAAAGTGGATCCCTTTAAAATCCCTATGTAAGGGACCGCCTGGCGGTACCACCAGCACTCCACTGAATAGGCGTCCCCAGCGCACGGAGTCTAAGTCCCAGGGTGCTTGTTCACCAGGGCCCCTGATGGTGGGGATGGACTTGGAGCCCCCTGAGACCAGGTCGTGGCTACTGGGTGCGTCCGTCAGTGGTAGTGGTATGCGCCAAGGGCTCCCACGGGGAAGAGTCTGATATGAAGAGGTCAGCAGACCCCACTGCACGTGATGGATGGATGAGCAAGGTCAGACGGGCCGGGTCGGTAACAGAGAGGACGGCAAGGTACAAGGCAGCGGGCATAGAATGGTCGGGTCACACGCCAGGTCAGCAACAGCAGGTCAAATCCAAGAGGGGGCATTCAGGAGAGAGGTCAGGCAAAGCAAGGGTCAGGGCAGGAGAAATACAGCAAGGTCAGGTACAATCCGGGTCAGCAACTTACAATACACAGGTTCGCAGATACAGGATACAGGTAAGACCAGAAGGCACTGAATGACAGCTCAGGGTCGTTTAAATATCCCGCCCTGCGCTGCCATTGGTGCCCAGCGGGCGGCCGCGGCTTCTACTGCACATGCGCGAACTCGAACGCCGCGGCCGGCCCGGACCTAGTGCTCGAGTCCCTGCACAGGGCAGCACACTGCACCTGCGCCGGGACCATCGCAGCGGGGATCGAGAGGATCCCTGACACCCTAAAGGCTTCTCACTCACTAAGTTCTGGTGAGTGCATTTGATGTTGGTTTGCACGGGTGGAAGGTGGAAGTTTTCCTTGTATTTGAAGAATTTTTGGAACTTCTGATTTTTATTATGCACGGACGTTTGGTGTTTAATATTAATACTACTGGGGATATTCACTATTAATTCATGGTTTATGATATATTTATTTTGCACTTTATATAATAATTTTTTTGATTGGATTTAGAGATCTATTTTTGCGCTGTTTATTTATGTTTCTTTCATCATCTTTATTGCCCGTCTGTGGACTCGCTCTATCTTATCAATATCTTTTTGTAAGTGAAGTCTCAAAAACTGGACACAGTGGAGCTGATTGACTAAAGATGGTTAATTCAGAATCTTGTGCACCTCTTCAAAGAAACCAATCAGCTTCCAGGTTTTATTGCTAAAGCTTAATTGAACAAGCAAAGGCTAGAAGCTGATTGGCTACCATGCACAGGTGCACAAGAGTCTGAGTGAACCAGCTTTAGTAAATAGACCTCAGTATTTCAAATATCTCACTAAAAATATATATAGGATCTCTGAAACAACCACAGTTCTGCAAAATTGTAGAAAATTTTGGACAACTGTGGTGCCTGGTTTGGATAATGAGGATTGGGAGGACATGTGGGAGGCCAATTATGCTGCGAGAGACAACTTGATTCACTATAAATTTCTACATGGAGTATATCTTACACCAGGCAAATTAGCCAAAATATTCAGGGATAACTCCTCCCCGTTGGCATTGTTCATCTCCAGGAGCAGACTTTATGCACATCTTCTGGGACTGTCCTCACATACAGACATATTGGCAAGATGTCCTTTAATGCATTCAATCTGTCACCACCATACACATTAGTCCTGTCAGAACTTGTCTATTAAGCTTAGTGGATGGCCTGGTTCCCACTAGAGTTATATGTACACTTCTTACGTTACTTTTGTATTATGGCAGGAAATTTATTATACTTTCCTGGAAAAAGCCTGCGGTGCCATCTGTGGTGGCCAGGAAGCTCTGGTGAAGAACGCTCTCCCATTCTATAAGGCAACTGACATCAGTAGGGGAGCACTTAAGAAATTTAATAAAGTGTGGGGAGGATGGGTTGAGTCTCCTGTTACTGTTACAGCATGATCATTCTTCATACTGATTGTTTTTTTGTGTGTTTTTTTTTACCCTCTTTACTATGCATAAAATCATGCAATGTTTTTGTAATCCTCCCTAGAACACTATCTGCGAATATGTGCTGCCCATCTTATATCTAAGACGATGAAAGATATGTGGACTATGTAGAGTACTTTGGGTTTTTGCTGTACTACAGGTGGGGTTGGTATGCATCTTTTATTTCTCCTTTGGTGCGGGGTGTACCGCACAGGCTATAGGTGTGTTTCATCAGTATCCCCTGTAGCTGGCCAGCTAAGACCAGTCCTAGGTTGCTAATATGGTTCACATATATGTGTATACCAAACCTGCCAATAACATCAGTATAGTATATATGTGCATATGTTAAAGCCAAAAGCAGAATCATTGCTGTAATTTATGTCTTTGATTGTTATATGACATTTATATATTCATTGTGTTAGCAGAAGCAGAAAAGGAAAATATGCCTTTAAGAGTTAGTTACAGAAGAGCCAATCACAGACAGCCTCACACTGTACAGAGCCTTAACCAATCCCAGCCAGTTTCACATCTATGCCTGTGTAAAACTCCCTGCTAGGATTTTCTAGAGACACATGCTCACCAGACAGAAGAGGAAACAGACAGTTCCAATCAGAAAAGCTTTATGGAGCAGAGAAGGCCAAATAGGTATTTAATGCACTTGTATGTTCCTCTATTGTTTGGCAGTGCAGGTGGATCTGTGTGTTGAAACTGTTGTGTGTGTTTTACTTGTAGTTCCACCGAACAAATTTACAAACGAACAAATTTACAAACTAACAAATTTACAAACTTACGAACAAATATAACGAATCGAACTTACGAATTTACCGAATCTAACAAATTTATCAAGCTATCAAATCAAACCACTGTAATATAAAGAAATAAGCTACTGTATGATAAATGAAACAAGCCATTGTAAGCAGTGTTATATGAAGAAGAAGTTATTAAAGAAGTTAACTAAAGTATTCGGTGTGCTCTTTAAACCTACTGCATCCATAGAGCGGCATTGGAGGAATTACAGAGTAAAGTCAGTCTAATCAAACAAAGAAACAGCAATTGCATAATTTTTCTAATGCCACGGCGCACTAGGCACCAAAGGGTGCTGCGCCTGCCACAGTGGAACTATTACCCTCAGAGGTCAAGCAACAGCGCTCCTCAACTTGCACAGTAAAGAGTACACTAGAGAAATAGAGCGCCAGCATATACCGCCACGCGGAGACACCTCAGCGGAACAGTACAGGCCATAGCACGTGCGCATTAGTCAGACTGCGACCGACTCTTAAAGTGGCATAACGGCAAAGGCAAGACAGTCAGAGAAAGAGCACCAAACCTCCTGCACCCCTAGAGAGAGAAAGAGATGCATGGGGGGAGGGCCAGAGTCCAGAGCTAGAGTGCCCGCACCGCTATCCATCAAGAGACCACGTGTTGCATCCAGAGAGTTCACGATACTAGTCACAAGTCACCGCAGAGCATCGCAAGTCACCGCAGAGCATCACAAAGTCACCGCAGAGCATCGCAAGTCACCGCAGAGCATCGCAAGTTACCGCAGAGCATCGCAAAGTCACCGCATCAAGAAAAGTCTCCTTTAAGACTGACATTTGTTTCTGCAACCTTCAGATCACGGTATCCTGTTCTTCAATTAAGGTCAGAGCTTTCCTTTATTACTCACTTATGCACATAGGTTTCTGCAAGAGACATTTTTGTGCTCAAGAGAATACAGACTTTTAATAAAAGAGAGACATTTATAGTATATGATTCTGAAGTATTTATTGCCTGTGTTTTGATGCTATTACATGAAAGTCATTTATTCTTGCATTTGTTAGTATTGCATTTAAAGTGACAGGTCCTTATTATTCATATTAATTGTTATAGCATTCAGAAATGGCTGAGCCTAGCATTGCCACCCCACTGTTAGCGGATGCAATGATAGATATGGTAGAAGGTGAAGTGCAAGAGAACCTGTCTGAATCTGAAAGGTGCAATGTAACGGTAGTCTCGCCCCAAACAAATATAGCTGAAACAGGTGAACTAAGACGTTCATCACGGGACAGAAAGCCGACCCAAAAGGTGCTAGAAAATTTGGAGCAAGAGGCAGCACTGAAAGAAAAAAAGTTTGCCCGAATGTATGACAGGTGGAAAGTATACACCATAGACATTCGCAGAAAGCTAAAACAAGAAAGCATAAAAGAGAATTTGAGTGAAATGATAGAGACGGTAGAAGATTCTGAGTCAGAGCTTATGACAGCATATATCAACTTGCGGTCGTCCTTGACACCCTCCCAGGATATTGTAAGGAACATGGATACATGTACCGCAGTCACTAGGGATTTAGTGAAGCTTATGAGAGAACTATCATCTGCAGCAAATTATGATGAAGTCAAGGCACGAAAGGGAATGAATGAGCTCTTCATGAAAGACTATGCTAGGTCCTTAGGAGGAACCACAATCTCAAGTATGACTTCCATCACTAGCAGAAGTGCCAGCCACATAACAGAGTCCTCAAGTACATCAGCCAAAAGAAAGGAATTAGCTGAACAACTCTCTGCCAAAAGAGCAGAAGTTGAGATGGAATCTGCTATTGAGGCTCACCGTCTACAGATAGCTGAAATAGAGGCTCAGCGCCATAAAATGGAAGCCGAACTGGAAGCTCAGCGCCATAAAATGGAAGCCGAACTGGAAGCTCAGCGCCATAAAATGGAAAGTCTGGAAAGGCAGAAGGAAGTTAAGATTATAGAAGCCAGACTCAGAGTGCATGAAGAGGATACGAATCAGGGTAGTCATAGATCCAAATCAGTGCTAAGTGGATAAGCTGACTCCTACGTTCTTCCTTACGTCCAGGAAAATGGAAGGAAATCTCCAGCATGTAGTGAAGACATAAGTCATAGTCCTTTCATCCCTGCCCAGAGAGAAAAGAAGAGAGACTCACCTGATTCAGAACAAAGTGGAAAAAGAGAACCAGATAATTCAACTCCCATATGTCATGGCAGTGGTCACGATGATGTTACAACTGTTTGACCTGGCGAAACCTCAGAGAAGCTTTCTCACTAGACTTCCTGTTCCAGAACCTACTATATTCTCTGGAGACGTTCTGAAGTTTATAGAATGGAAGGCAAGTTTTGAAATGATCATTGAACATAATTGCTCCCATCCAGTGGACAAGTTATTCTACCTCCAGCGGTATACTGGCGGAGAAGCAAAAAAGGTTCTTGAAGGTAACTTCTATAGGAAAGATGAAGAAGCCTACAAGCAAGCTTGGGAAAAATTAAATGCAAGATATGGTCATCCCTTCTTAGTACAAAGAGCTTTCAGAGAGAAGTTGATAAACTGGCCTAAAATAGGTCCTAGAGAACACTTCAAGCTCCAAGAGTATGGCGACTTCCTGCAAGCATGCAGCAATGCTATCCCACATGTTCAAGGACTAGAAGTATTGAACGACTATCTAGAAAACCACAGGATGCTAGCCAAGCTACCAGAACAAGTGGCTTCTGGATGGAATCGCTATGTGACTGAACAGTTAGATAACGGCAAAAACTTCCCAAGTTTTAAAGAGTTCTCTGAATTTGTCAATGAGGAAGCACGAATAGCGTGTAATCCAGTAACAGCATCTTATGTCTTAAAACCCTTAGAAGAAAGGCCTACAAGAGAGATAAGACGCTCAAGAGCAACTAGCTTTGCAACCAACACAGCTACTAAAGGTCCAGATGCCCATGAGAGCAAGTTCAATGTCATTACTGGGATCAGTAAAGAGTCAGAACTGACAAGTCTTCAGACTACCTTCAAGTGTATGTTCTGTGAAGAGAATCACTCCATACATAAGTGCCAACGATTGAAGGAAAGGTCTCCAGACGAAAAGAAGAAGTTTGTGCTTAATAATCAGCTGTGTTTTGGATGTTTAAGAAAAGGCCATATTACTAAAGAATGCAAGAAAAAGGCCACTTGCAGTATTTGTAAAGGACGTCATCCTACACCACTACATGAAGAACGTCCAAAGAAAGAGAAATCCTTAATGCCTAAGGACACTGAGGAAGAAAATAAAGCAACAGTATTCTCTTGCAGAGTGAGAGAAAGAGAAATCAATGGCACGTCAATGGTTGTACCAGTGTGTATTTCAAATCCTAAAAGGAAGAACAAGAAGGTATACGACTATGCGCTACTGGATGCCCAGAGTGATGTCACCTTCATTGATCAAGAAATCTGCAAGAAATTACAAGTGGCCACAGAACCAGTGAAACTCAAACTCACCACAATGACAGGAAGAGACACATTGGTGAACAGTCAAAGAGTCAGAGGACTGAGAGTTAGAGGACTCCACTCAAACTGCATATTAGATCTACCTCCAGCTTATACAAAAGACGACATACCTCTGGATCGAGATCGCATACCTACCTGTGAAACAGCCAACAAATGGGAACACCTATCTGTCATATCTCATGAAATGTCCCCGCTGAAGGAATTTGGTGTTGGACTGTTGATAGGCTACGACTGTCCCGAGGCCTTGGTGCCACGAAAGATAATCGCAGGAGGAAAGGGTGAACCCTACGCAGTCCAGACTGATCTAGGATGGGGTGTTGTTGGAGGAAAATGACAGATTGCAGATTCAGGACAGGTGACAGGATTGTGTCATAGAATATCTGTCCAAGAGTTACCAACTGTAAGTCCAGCGAAAGTACTCAAAATCCTAGAATCCGACTTTGCAGACGTAAGTTCTAAGGAAAAGAGTGTCTCCCAAGAGGACATAAAGTTTGTACAAGTTCTAAAAGATAATATTCAGCAAAATCAACAAGGTCATCTTGAAATGCCCCTACCTTTTAGAGAACGAGCTCATCTGCCAAATAACAGAGATCTTGCCCTGGCAAGATTGAAAAGCTTAAAGAAAAGGATGGGAAGAGATCCCAAACTGAAAGACGATTATTTGAAATTCATGAAAGAAATCCTCAAAGAAGGGCATGCAGAGAAAGTTGATGGTCAGCCTAAAAATGGAGAAGTGTGGTACATCCCACATCAAGGTGTCTATCACCCAAAGAAACCGGATAAGATCAGAGTAGTTTTTGATTGCTCAGCAAGGTACAATGATGTTGCATTGAATGATCATCTACTTAAGGGACCAGATCTTACAAACACTGTACCTGGAGTACTCTGTAGATTCAGAAAGTATCCCATAGCAGTCATGTGCGACATTGAAAAGATGTTCCACCAATTTCATGTGAAGGAAGAAGATAGAGACTTCCTGAGGTTCCTATGGTGGGAAGACGGAGATACAGATACAGAGCCAGCAGAATACAGGATGAAAGTACACTTATTTGGAGCAGCATCATCCCCAGGTTGTGCTAATTATGGTATGAAGTATCTGGCCAATCAGAATGAAAAGGATTGTCCATCAGCAGCAAATTTTTTGAAGAAAAACTTTTATGTAGATGATGGTCTTATAAGCCTAGAATCCTCAAAATCGGCAATACAGTTGGTGAGAGAGAGCCAAGAGTTATACGCAAAAGGAAACCTGCGTCTTCACAAATTCATCTCAAACAACAGAGAGGTACTAGAATCCATCAGTGACTCCGAACGTGCATCAACAATAAAGAATGTGGATCTTAACTATGATCCTCTTCCAGTTCAGAATGTACTCGGATTGGGATGGAATGTAGAACATGACAATTTTTTCTTTGAAATATCCATGGAAGAGAAAGTTCCAACTAGACGTACCATTCTTTCCACAGTAGCCTCAATATATGATCCGTTAGGATTCCTATCACCAGTAATCCTCAGAGCAAAAGAAATACTGCAAGAATTATGCAGACAGAAGTTGGGATGGGACAAACCCATATCTGCAGGCTTGAGGCCAAGGTGGGAGAGTTGGATAAGAGACTTGCAAAATTTGAAAGAAATTCGGATATCCAGATGTTTTGTACCTCCTGATTTCGGAAAGTACAAGAAAATAGAACTTCATCACTTTTCAGATGCCAGTAGTCATGGTTATGGTCAGTGCTCCTACATCAGAGCAGTAGGAGAAGGAAAGATACACTGTGCCCTAGTTATGGGAAAGGCCAGAGTAGCACCCAACAATATTCAGACAATACCAAGACTCGAACTAACGGCAGCCGTCGTTTCAGCATCAGTAAGTCAGTTTCTGAGAGAAGAATTTGAACTGAAAATAGATGAAGAACATTTTTGGACAGACTCACAAGTTGTCCTAGGTTACATAAACAATGAAGCTCGAAGATTCCACACCTTTGTCGCTAACAGAATTCAAAAAATTCGAAAAGCAACGAATCCAGAACATTGGCACTATGTTGACACAAAGCAAAACCCGGCAGATCATGCTTCAAGAGGCCTAAATGTAACAGAATTGAAGAATTCAAACTGGTTCACCGGTCCAGAGTTCCTTTGGGAAAGAGAAATCATACCCAGTGAAGGTTATACAGAACTGTCTATGGGTGATCCAGAAGTAAAGGTAGTTCAAACATTGAGCACTGCCGCCAAGTGTCAAGATGACATACTTGAACGACTAGCCAGATGTTCAAAGTGGAATACAGTCATAAACATAGTAGCTCGAATTCAACGCTTAGCAAAAGGAATCAGAAAGAAAGAATCGTTGAATGTAGAGGAAAGAGTGAAAGCTGAAGAAACGGTTATAGGACTCATTCATCAAAGATTCTACAGTGATGAATTGAAGAGACTTAGTCAAGAACCTAAGAGACTTCCAAACAACCACCCATTGTACAAGCTTAATCTTATTCTGCAGGATGGTATACTGAAGGTGGGAGGGAGGCTGGAAAATGCGTCCCTACCTAACAGAGTTAAGCATCCAGCAATTCTACCTAAAAATTCTACCTTCACAAGATTGATTATCAATCACTACCACAACAAATCCTTGCATCAAGGTAGAAGCTTTACTCAAAGCTGTTTGAGAGAAGGTGGTTACTGGATAGTGAAAGGAAGCAAAGTTATAGCGAAGTACATAAGTAAATGTGTAATCTGTAGAAAGGCACGTAGACCTACAGAAGAACAAAGAATGGCTGATCTACCAGCTGGGTGTAAACCCATCACCACCATTTCTTTATAGCGGAATGGATTGCTTTGGCCCATTTATCACCAAACAAAACCGTAAGGAGTACAAGAGATATGGACTGATATTTACATGTCTAAGCTCCAGAGAAATTCACCTGGAAATGTTGGAAGATATGTCAACCGACGCCTTTATCAATGCCTTAAGATGTTTCATAGCCATTAGAGGTACTTTCAGAGAACTTAGATCTGACCAAGGATCTAATTTTGTTGGAGCAAAGAACGAATTGAACAAGGCTCTAAAAGAGATTGATAAAGAAAAAGTAACTGAGTACTTGTTAGAGAAACAGTGTGATTTTCACATGAATGCTCCACATGCAAGCCATACAGGCGGAGTCTGGGAGAGGCAAATCAGAACTGTAAGAAACGTACTAAGTTCAGTTTTGAAAAAGAACGCTGGAAGATTAGATGATGCTTCACTTAGGACACTATTCTATGTGTCGTCCACTTACAGTCAACAACATCAACGACCCAACAAGTTTGGAACCTCTAACGCCCAACTATCTACTTCACCTTAAGTCTGATTACATACAGCCACCGCCTGGCAACTTCACCAAAGAGGATTTATATGCAAGGAAAAGATGGCGAAGAGTTCAATATCTATCAGAGCAGTTTTGGAATAGATGGAGCAAGGAGTACTTAGCTCATCTCATACTAAGAAGTAAATGGCAAACACCTAGAAGAAATGTTCATGTTGATGACATAGTGTTAGTAAAGGAAGACGACTTACCTAGAAGTCAATGGAAATTGGCCAAAGTCCTAGAAGCTCGAAAGGACAAAGAAGGACTAGTAAGAAGAGTTTTGTTACAAATGGGAGACTCAAAACTGGACAAAAAGGGAAAACGTCTCACAACTCCACTCAAGTTGGAACGTCCAATACAAAAGTTAGTTGTTCTGCTTGAGAGTAACAAAGACACTGGAGAGTTGAGAAACTGATGGAAAATTCCTCAAATTCATGTTCGAATCCTATTACTGAGAACATAGAATTATAGGTAATTTTGGTGGGAGTGTAGCTGGCCAGCTAAGACCAGTCCTAGGTTGCTAATATGGTTCACATATATGTGTATACCAAACCTGCCAATAACATCAGTATAGTATATATGTGCATATGTTAATGCCAAAGCAGAATCATTGCTGTGATTTATGTCTTTGATTGTTATATGACATTTATATATTCATTGTGTTAGCAGAAGCAGAAAAGGAAAATATGCCTTTAAGAATTAGTTAAAGAAGAGCCAATCACAGACAGCCTCACACTGTACAGTGCCTTAACCAATCCCAGCCAGTTTCACATTTATGCCTGTGTAAAACTCCCTGCTAGGATTTTCTAGAGACACATGCTCACCAGACAGAAGAGGAAACAGACAGTTCCAATCAGAAAAGCTTTATGGAGCAGAGAAGGCCAAATAGGTATTTAATGCACTTGTATGTTCCTCTATTGTTTGACAGTGCAGGTGGATCTGTGTGTTGAAACTGTTGTGTGTGTTTTACTTGTAGTTCCACCGAACAAATTTACAAACGAACAAATTTACAAACGAACAAATTTACAAACTTACGAACGAATATAACGAATCGAACTTATGAATTTACCGAATCTAACAAATTTATCAAGCTATCAAATCAAACCACTGTAATATAAAGAAATAAGCTACTGTATGATAAATGAAACAAGCCATTGTAAGCAGTGTTATATGAAGAAGATTGAAGTTATTAAAGAAGTTAACTAAAGTATTCGGTGTGCTCTTTAAACCTACTGCATCCATAGAGCGGCATTGGAGGAATTACAGAGTAAAGTCAGTCTAATCAAACAAAGAAACAGCAATTGCATAATTTTTCTAATGCCACAGCGCACTAGGCACCAAAGGGTGCTGCGCCTGCCACATCCCCCCCCTTTTTTTTCTTTTGTGTCCATGTTGGACTAGCCCACAGTTTTGTGTTGTACTGCTTACTGTAAAACCAATAAAAATAATAATTAAAAAAAACTCTTTAGTGATGCATCCTAGAATTTTATTTGCATTTCCCATTGTCAACACTGTACTCCCAATATTGAAATCTTATAAGGGATTCTTTTTCCTTAGGTGCATTATTCTATATTTAGAGACATTGAACTGCAGTTCCTACTGCTTTAATCAATCTTTCAGCAATGCCAAATCATGCGCCATGTTACAGACACCTCCAAGGATATCAACCCTATTTGTATCATCAGCAAAAAGACACATCTAACCCAACAACCCTTTAGTTATATCACTTATATATAGATGAAATAGAACAGGATCTAGTACAGAGCCTTGTGATACACCACTAGTGACTGGTCTCTGTTCTGAGTGAACACCATGTACAACCTGACTCAGGTATCCATTGATTAGCCAAGTGCATATCCACTGAACCAACAAAAGGGTCAAGTCCTAGCTTGCAGAAATTTAATTAGAACATTATGTGAAAATATATAAAATCCTTTGCTGAAATCAAGATAGGTTATGTCTAGAGATGAGCGAATCGAAGCATCCGAAGTGGAATTCGAGTCGAATATCGGAAAAATTTCGATTCGTGCCGAATCCGAAAAACAGCCTAATTCGGACGCGCGAATCGAAATTTTTCCGAAAATGGCGGCTGACATGTGCGGCGACGGAGCGGGGATGTCGGGGAAGGCGCGCAGACAAGGCGCGCTGCCCCATAATGCATTCCTCAACGACATGTGATCGCATCAGCCAATCAGCAGCCAGCCAGCCAGCACTGTGTAATGGTCGAGGTATATATAGCGGCCATTTTGGAAATCTTCATTTGCCTGCAGTCATTGAACAGAGGCAGACCGCTCTGTACTAGGGACAGGGACAGAGTTAGGGCCACAGAAACGAGAATTGGGGACAGAGAGAAGTTACTTAGGGACAGAGAACCATTACTCAGGGACACAGACTTGTTAATGAGGGCCACAGAATCGTTATTTAGGGACAAAGAAACGCTAGTTAGGGCCACAGAATTCATACTCAGGGACAGACAGAATTGTTACTCAGTGCCAGAGAATTGTTACTTAGGGCCACAGAAACGTTATTAGGGCCACAGAATTTTTACTCAGGGACAGACAGAATTGTTACTGAGTGCCAGAGAATTGTTACTCAGGGACAGACAGAATTGTTACTGAGTGCCAGAGAATTCTTAGGGCCACAGAATTCATTCTCAGGGACAGACAGAATTGTTACTCAGGGACAGACAGAATTGTTACTGAGTGCCAGAGAATTGTTACTCAGGGACAGACAGAATTGTTACTGAGTGCCAGAGAATTGTTACTCAGGGACAGACAGAATTGTTACTGAGTGCCAGAGAATTGTTACTCAGGGACAGACAGAATTGTTACTGAGTGCCAGAGAATTGTTACTCAGGGACAGACAGAATTGTTACTGAGTGCCAGAGAATTGTTACTCGCACAGACACAAAATTGTTACTTGCACAGACACAGAATTGTTACTCGCACAGACACAGAATTGTTACTCAGGGCCACAGAATTCATACTCAGGGATAGACAGAATTGTTACTGAGTGCCAGAGAATTGTTACTCAGGGACAGACAGAATTGTTACTGAGTGCCAGAGAATTGTTACTCAGGGACAGACAGAATTGTTACTGAGTGCCAGAGAATTGTTACTCGCACAGACACAAAATTGTTACTTGCACAGACACAGAATTGTTACTCGCACAGACACAGAATTGTTACTCAGGGCCACAGAATTCATACTCAGGGACAGACAGAATTGTTACTGAGTGCCAGAGAATTGTTACTCAGGGACAGACAGAATTGTTACTGAGTGCCAGAGAATTGTTACTCGCACAGACACAAAATTGTTACTTGCACAGACACAGAATTGTTACTCGCACAGACACAGAATTGTTACTCAGGGCCACAGAATTCATACTCAGGGACAGACAGAATTGTTACTGAGTGCCAGAGAATTGTTACTCAGGGACAGACAGAATTGTTACTGAGTGCCAGAGAATTGTTACTCAGGGACAGACAGAATTGTTACTGAGTGCCAGAGAATTGTTACTCAGGGACAGACAGAATTGTTACTGAGTGCCAGAGAATTGTTACTCAGGGACAGACAGAATTGTTACTGAGTGCCAGAGAATTGTTACTCGCACAGACACAAAATTGTTACTTGCACAGACACAGAATTGTTACTCGCACAGACACAGAATTGTTACTCAGGGCCACAGAATTCATACTCAGGGACAGACAGAATTGTTACTGAGTGCCAGAGAATTGTTACTCAGGGACAGACAGAATTGTTACTGAGTGCCAGAGAATTGTTACTCAGGGACAGACAGAATTGTTACTGAGTGCCAGAGATTTGTTACTCGCACAGACACAAAATTGTTACTTGCACAGACACAGAATTGTTACTCGCACAGACACAGAATTGTTACTCAGGGCCACAGAATTCATACTCAGGGACAGACAGAATTGTTACTGAGTGCCAGAGAATTGTTACTCAGGGACAGACAGAATTGTTACTGAGTGCCAGAGAATTGTTACTCAGGGACAGACAGAATTGTTACTGAGTGCCAGAGAATTGTTACTCAGGGACAGACAGAATTGTTACTGAGTGCCAGAGAATTGTTACTCAGGGACAGACAGAATTGTTACTGAGTGCCAGAGAATTGTTACTCGCACAGACACAAAATTGTTACTTGCACAGACACAGAATTGTTACTCGCACAGACACAGAATTGTTACTCAGGGCCACAGAATTCATACTCAGGGACAGACAGAATTGTTACTGAGTGCCAGAGAATTGTTACTCAGGGACAGACAGAATTGTTACTGAGTGCCAGAGAATTGTTACTCAGGGACAGACAGAATTGTTACTGAGTGCCAGAGAATTGTTACTCGCACAGACACAAAATTGTTACTTGCACAGACACAGAATTGTTACTCGCACAGACACAGAATTGTTACTCAGGGCCACAGAATTCATACTCAGGGATAGACAGAATTGTTACTGAGTGCCAGAGAATTGTTACTCAGGGACAGACAGAATTGTTACTGAGTGCCAGAGAATTGTTACTCAGGGACAGACAGAATTGTTACTGAGTGCCAGAGAATTGTTACTCGCACAGACACAAAATTGTTACTTGCACAGACACAGAATTGTTACTCGCACAGACACAGAATTGTTACTCAGGGCCACAGAATTCATACTCAGGGACAGACAGAATTGTTACTGAGTGCCAGAGAATTGTTACTCAGGGACAGACAGAATTGTTACTGAGTGCCAGAGAATTGTTACTCGCACAGACACAAAATTGTTACTTGCACAGACACAGAATTGTTACTCGCACAGACACAGAATTGTTACTCAGGGCCACAGAATTCATACTCAGGGACAGACAGAATTGTTACTGAGTGCCAGAGAATTGTTACTCAGGGACAGACAGAATTGTTACTGAGTGCCAGAGAATTGTTACTCAGGGACAGACAGAATTGTTACTGAGTGCCAGAGATTTGTTACTCGCACAGACACAAAATTGTTACTTGCACAGACACAGAATTGTTACTCGCACAGACACAGAATTGTTACTCAGGGCCACAGAATTCATACTCAGGGACAGACAGAATTGTTACTGAGTGCCAGAGAATTGTTACTCAGGGACAGACAGAATTGTTACTGAGTGCCAGAGAATTGTTACTCAGGGACAGACAGAATTGTTACTGAGTGCCAGAGATTTGTTACTCGCACAGACACAAAATTGTTACTTGCACAGACACAGAATTGTTACTCGCACAGACACAGAATTGTTACTCAGGGCCACAGAATTCATACTCAGGGACAGACAGAATTGTTACTGAGTGCCAGAGAATTGTTACTCAGGGACAGACAGAATTGTTACTGAGTGCCAGAGAATTGTTACTCGCACAGACACAAAATTGTTACTTGCACAGACACAGAATTGTTACTCGCACAGACACAGAATTGTTACTCAGGGCCACAGAATTCATACTCAGGGACAGACAGAATTGTTACTGAGTGCCAGAGAATTGTTACTCAGGGACAGACAGAATTGTTACTGAGTGCCAGAGAATTGTTACTCAGGGACAGACAGAATTGTTACTGAGTGCCAGAGATTTGTTACTCGCACAGACACAAAATTGTTACTTGCACAGACACAGAATTGTTACTCGCACAGACACAGAATTGTTACTCAGGGCCACAGAATTCATACTCAGGGACAGACAGAATTGTTACTGAGTGCCAGAGAATTGTTACTCAGGGACACCTAATCGTTGAATTAAATAGTATGTCAGACAACATGCAGAGGAGTGGCAGAGGAGGCAATGTTTTAGGAGCGAGCAGACGTGGCAGCAGAGGAAGGGGTCGAGGCAGCAGTATTCGCAGCCAGAGGCCAGTGCTCCCGGTGTCATCCAGCGGTCGTGTCTCCACCGACAACCCTGCCGTCATTGATTGGTTGGCTCGGTCGTCTTCCTCTTCCCAGGTCACCTCTGATACCTACAGCCAACGGTCGGTGGGTACGTCAGACACAACCGTTAGTTGGCATGGCCCGGGAGCAAGCCCACTGAAATCACGTGTCCTCTACCTGCCCCTGTCCTTTGCTGTTCCCTCACCAAGCGAAGTATCGCATGCTGTGGGCTCAGCCCCACTGTACAGTGAGGAAGAGCTAACAGAGGGCGGTCAGGAACGGGGGGAGACATCGGCCTTTTCAGCAGCCAAGCGAACAAGTACTGGCGAGGAGAGTGGCTCGGTAGCCGGTCTAGAGACAGGTCTGTCTCCTGACCCAGACGCAGCCGAGGGGGCTAGTAGTGAGGCGGAGACCCTACTTGATGATGAGGAGGTTGATCGCACTTGGCAGCCTCGTCGTCATCAGGCAATTTCTTCCGCATCATCAGGAGAAGAGGGTGGCAGCTTGGCAGCGAGCAAAACAGTCGGTGGGTTGCCCAGGAGACAGCAGCAGGGTCGCATCAGTGTCAGTGGAGCCAAACGTCCACGGAGTAGAGCACCAGCTCCACTGCAGCCTACCACCACGGCCAGTAGTGGTGCCGGTGCGCACGGAGGAAGTAGCAGTCAGCCAGTGAAGAGTAGCGGGGGCAAAGTTTCCTACTCGGTGGTGTGGCAATTTTTCCTCAAGCCGCCCGAGGAAGTAAACGTAGCCGTATGTCGACTATGTGGCCAGAAATGCAAGCGTGGCCAGGGGGCCCATGTTGGGACTACAGCGTTGCGTCAGCATATGCAGCGTCACCATTCGGTGGCCTGGGAAAACCGTGATAAACATACGGCGGTTCTGCCTGCCCCAGCCCCCGCTCCATCACCCGCTCCGTTACTTGCTCCGTCACCCGACGTCGTCAATCGCCCTCTATCAGCCAGTCAAGGCTCCAACACCTCTGCTGAGGGGAGTTGTCGCTCGTTGGCATCTTCCGCTCGTTCAGATGCTCCTTCTCCTGCTACTCCTCTTCTCGGATTCCGTCAACAGTCTTTCTTGGAATCCGTATCCAAGAGACAACAGTTTGCGAGCACGCACCCGACGGTGCAAAAGCTGAACGTCCTCCTGTCCAAGTTGCTGGTGCTGCAGTCCCTCCCTTTCCAACTGGTGGACTCAGCACCTTTCCGAGAAATGATGGCTTGTGCCGCGCCGCGGTGGAGAGTGCCAAGCCGTCATTTCTTTGCCCAAAAGGCAGTGCCAGCCCTGCATTCACATGTAGAAGAGATGGTGGGCCAGTCTTTGAGCATGTCGGTCTCTGCCAAAGTGCACGGCAGCGCCGACGTGTGGAGCTGTAACTACGGTCAGGGACAGTACATGTCATTTACGGCCCACTGGGTGAACGTGGTGCCGGCACAGCCGCACCAGCAACTTGGACAGGTCACGACGCTTTTGCCTCCACGTTTGCACGTCCTTGGTCCAGCAAGCATGTCCGCCTCTACCACCTCTTTTTCCGCCGTGTCCTCAGCCGCCACCCCCGTGCCAAGTCCCATTACCCGACCGGCATATCACATGTGCAGGGCGCAACGGTGTCACGCTGTGCTGCACCTGGTATGCCTTGGCGAACGTAGTCACACAGGGGAGGAACTGCTGAGTGTAATGAACAGAGAAATCGACAGATGGCTGTCTCCGCGCAAACTAAAAATCGGAACCATGTTGACTGACAACGGAAAGAACATGGTGTCTGCTCTGCGTCAAGGAAGGTTGTGCCATGCGCCATGCATGGCTCACGTGTTCAATCTGGTTGTCAAGCGGTTCCTAAAATCCACCATCCCACTGCAAGACATCCTTAAAATGTCACGTAAACTGTGCATGCATTTCAGCCATTCCTACACCGCAAAGAACACCCTCATTGAGCTGCAGCGGCAGAACGGAATTCCACAGCATCGCCTGATCTGCGACGTTGCAACAAGGTGGAATTCAACCCTACACATGTTAGACCGCCTTTACGAGCAGCGAAAGGCCATCACCGATTTCCTGATGTTACAAGCGGATAAAGGTACTCCCCTGTGTAACTTAGATGTCAGCCATTGGCAGCTCATGCGTGACACCTGCCGCTTGCTCAGGCCCTTTGAGGAGGCCACGCTATTCGTGAGTCGGCAGGACTATGGGATGAACGACGTCATTCCTCTGTTGCACGTCCTGGAACAAATGCTGTTAACAATGGCTGGTCAGGGTGCGGTAGACGTGGCGCACAGATCTCAACGCCACATGACCCCTGTGGGGGCAGGACAGGAAGAAGAGGAGGAGGTAGAGGAGGACATTTGTGCTCAGGAATTATTGAGTGAAATGGGTGGTTTTTCCACTCAGCGGACAGGAGTGGAGGAGCAGGAGCATCTGGTAGAGGAGGAGGAGGAGGAGACAGAGGACCCAGACGCACCGTGGCAGTATGCTGTGGAGATGGAGGCAGGGAGTCCCTCGCATTCCTTGGCACAAATGGCCCATAGCATGCTCGGTTGCTTGCGTAGCGACAGCCGAATAATAACCATCAGACAGAGGGATGACTTTTGGCTGTCCACCTTGTTGGACCCTCGCTACCGGTCCAAAATGGTGGCCTTTTTCACACCTGCTGAGAGGGAGGCCAAAATTACGTACTATAAAAACCACCTATGTAGTCAGTTGGTCTCTGCCTTTGTGCGCCAACGTCCATCCTCAGACACTGTGGGCCCTGTGCGCTCGCGTTCCGCTGGCATGGCAGCAGGGGAGGGGTGGGGTGGTAGGAGAAGTGGCAGCTCCACCAGCAGCGGCTGCCTCAGTCTGCAGTCGATGATGAGTAGCTTTCTTCACCAGCGCAGTGAGGAAACTACTAACCAGCCGCAGCAGCAGCAGCAGCATCAGGTGGACCTGGAGCAGGAGCTCAAACAACAGGCTTGGGCCTACTTGGACAGCACCCTGCCAACCGAGGTAGACAATCCCCTTGACTACTGGGCAACGAAACTTGACCTTTGGCCCCAACTAGCTGAATTTGCCCTTGAAAGGCTGTCATGCCCGGCCAGTAGCGTGGCATCGGAGCGCGTGTTTAGTGCGGCAGGAGGTATTGTAACTCCGCGGAGGACACGACTGTCCACCCAAAGTGTGGAGAGACTCACGTTTGTGAAAATGAATCAGGCGTGGATTAGTCTGGATTTCAAACCACCAGTTCCTGACACAACTGACTAAATCCGCCATGAATCATGCCTCAAACATGTGCCACTTTCAGGTCTCCTCACACTGCTGGTGTGTTTAATTTTTTGACATAGGGTGCTGGCAGATTACGGGCCTCCTATAGCTGCTGCCAGGCCCCTAATCTGCCATAGGCCCCTATATACCGCCTCCTCATGCTGCTGCCAAGTCCAGAGTCTGTCATGGGTCCCTGTATGGCCTCCCATTGCTGCTGTCTCCATCGCCACACTCTGCTGCCATGTGCCACTTTCAGGTCTCTTCACACTGCTGGTGTGTTAAATTTTTTGACATAGGGTGCAGGCAGATTACGGGCCTCACATAGCTGCTGCCAGGCCCCTAATCTGCCATGGGCCCCTATATACCGCCTCCTCATGCTGCTGCCAAGTCCAGAGTCTCTCATGGGTCCCTGTACGGCCTCCCATTGCTGCTGTCTCCATCGCCACACTCTGCTGCCATGTGCCACTTTCAGGTCTCCTCACACTGCTGGTGTGTTTAATTTTTTGACATAGGGTGCTGGCAGATTACGGGCCTCCTATAGCTGCTGCCAGGCCCCTAATCTGCCATAGGCCCCTATATACCGCTTCCTCATGCTGCTGCCAGGTCCAGAGTCTCTCATGGGTCCCTGTACGGCCTCCCATTGCTGCTGTCTCCATCGCCACACTCTGCCATGTGCCACTTTCAGGTCTCCTCACACACTGCTGGTGTGTTACATTTTTTGACATAGGGTGCAGGCAGATTACGGGCCTCACATAGCTGCTGCCAGGCCCCTAATCTGCCATGGGCCCCTATATACCGCCTCCTCATGCTGCTGCCAAGTCCAGAGTCTGTCATGGGTCCCTGTATGGCCTCCCATTGCTGCTGTCTCCATCGCCACACTCTGCTGCCATGTGCCACTTTCAGGTCTCTTCACACTGCTGGTGTGTTAAATTTTTTGACATAGGGTGCAGGCAGATTACGGGCCTCACATAGCTGCTGCCAGGCCCCTAATCTGCCATGGGCCCCTATATACCGCCTCCTCATGCTGCTGCCAAGTCCAGAGTCTCTCATGGGTCCCTGTACGGCCTCCCATTGCTGCTGTCTCCATCGCCACACTCTGCTGCCATGTGCCACTTTCAGGTCTCTTCACACTGCTGGTGTGTTAAATTTTTTGACATAGGGTGCAGGCAGATTACGGGCCTCACATAGCTGCTGCCAGGCCCCTAATCTGCCATGGGCCCCTATATACCGCCTCCTCATGCTGCTGCCAAGTCCAGAGTCTGTCATGGGTCCCTGTATGGCCTCCCATTGCTGCTGTCTCCATCGCCACACTCTGCTGCCATGTGCCACTTTCAGGTCTCTTCACACTGCTGGTGTGTTAAATTTTTTGACATAGGGTGCAGGCAGATTACGGGCCTCACATAGCTGCTGCCAGGCCCCTAATCTGCCATGGGCCCCTATATACCGCCTCCTCATGCTGCTGCCAAGTCCAGAGTCTCTCATGGGTCCCTGTACGGCCTCCCATTGCTGCTGTCTCCATCGCCACACTCTGCTGCCATGTGCCACTTTCAGGTCTCTTCACACTGCTGGTGTGTTAAATTTTTTGACATAGGGTGCAGGCAGATTACGGGCCTCACATAGCTGCTGCCAGGCCCCTAATCTGCCATGGGCCCCTATATACCGCCTCCTCATGCTGCTGCCAAGTCTAGAGTCTGTCATGGGTCCCTGTACGGCCTCCCATTGCTGCTGTCTCCATCGCCACACTCTGCTGCCATGTGCCACTTTCAGGTCTCCTCACACTGCTGGTGTGTAGAATTTTTTGACATAGGGTGCTGGCAGATTATGGGCCTCCTATAGCTGCTGCCAGGCCCCTAATCTGCCATAGGCCCCTATATACCGCCTCCTCATGCTGCTGCCAGGTCCAGAGTCTCTCATGGGTCCCTGTACGGCCTCCCATTGCTGCTGTCTCCATCGCCACACTCTGCTGCCATGTGCCACTTTCAGGTCTCTTCACACTGCTGGTGTGTTAAATTTTTTGACATAGGGTGCAGGCAGATTACGGGCCTCACATAGCTGCTGCCAGGCCCCTAATCTGCCATGGGCCCCTATATACCGCCTCCTCATGCTGCTGCCAAGTCCAGAGTCTGTCATGGGTCCCTGTATGGCCTCCCATTGCTGCTGTCTCCATCGCCACACTCTGCTGCCATGTGCCACTTTCAGGTCTCTTCACACTGCTGGTGTGTTAAATTTTTTGACATAGGGTGCAGGCAGATTACGGGCCTCACATAGCTGCTGCCAGGCCCCTAATCTGCCATGGGCCCCTATATACCGCCTCCTCATGCTGCTGCCAAGTCCAGAGTCTCTCATGGGTCCCTGTACGGCCTCCCATTGCTGCTGTCTCCATCGCCACACTCTGCTGCCATGTGCCACTTTCAGGTCTCTTCACACTGCTGGTGTGTTAAATTTTTTGACATAGGGTGCAGGCAGATTACGGGCCTCACATAGCTGCTGCCAGGCCCCTAATCTGCCATGGGCCCCTATATACCGCCTCCTCATGCTGCTGCCAAGTCCAGAGTCTCTCATGGGTCCCTGTACGGCCTCCCATTGCTGCTGTCTCCATCGCCACACTCTGCTGCCATGTGCCACTTTCAGGTCTCTTCACACTGCTGGTGTGTTAAATTTTTTGACATAGGGTGCAGGCAGATTACGGGCCTCACATAGCTGCTGCCAGGCCCCTAATCTGCCATGGGCCCCTATATACCGCCTCCTCATGCTGCTGCCAAGTCCAGAGTCTGTCATGGGTCCCTGTATGGCCTCCCATTGCTGCTGTCTCCATCGCCACACTCTGCTGCCATGTGCCACTTTCAGGTCTCTTCACACTGCTGGTGTGTTAAATTTTTTGACATAGGGTGCAGGCAGATTACGGGCCTCACATAGCTGCTGCCAGGCCCCTAATCTGCCATGGGCCCCTATATACCGCCTCCTCATGCTGCTGCCAAGTCTAGAGTCTGTCATGGGTCCCTGTACGGCCTCCCATTGCTGCTGTCTCCATCGCCACACTCTGCTGCCATGTGCCACTTTCAGGTCTCCTCACACTGCTGGTGTGTAGAATTTTTTGACATAGGGTGCTGGCAGATTATGGGCCTCCTATAGCTGCTGCCAGGCCCCTAATCTGCCATAGGCCCCTATATACCGCCTCCTCATGCTGCTGCCAGGTCCAGAGTCTCTCATGGGTCCCTGTACGGCCTCCCATTGCTGCTGTCTCCATCGCCACACTCTGCTGCCATGTGCCACTTTCAGGTCTCTTCACACTGCTGGTGTGTTAAATTTTTTGACATAGGGTGCAGGCAGATTACGGGCCTCACATAGCTGCTGCCAGGCCCCTAATCTGCCATGGGCCCCTATATACCGCCTCCTCATGCTGCTGCCAAGTCCAGAGTCTGTCATGGGTCCCTGTATGGCCTCCCATTGCTGCTGTCTCCATCGCCACACTCTGCTGCCATGTGCCACTTTCAGGTCTCTTCACACTGCTGGTGTGTTAAATTTTTTGACATAGGGTGCAGGCAGATTACGGGCCTCACATAGCTGCTGCCAGGCCCCTAATCTGCCATGGGCCCCTATATACCGCCTCCTCATGCTGCTGCCAAGTCCAGAGTCTCTCATGGGTCCCTGTACGGCCTCCCATTGCTGCTGTCTCCATCGCCACACTCTGCTGCCATGTGCCACTTTCAGGTCTCTTCACACTGCTGGTGTGTTAAATTTTTTGACATAGGGTGCAGGCAGATTACGGGCCTCACATAGCTGCTGCCAGGCCCCTAATCTGCCATGGGCCCCTATATACCGCCTCCTCATGCTGCTGCCAAGTCCAGAGTCTGTCATGGGTCCCTGTATGGCCTCCCATTGCTGCTGTCTCCATCGCCACACTCTGCTGCCATGTGCCACTTTCAGGTCTCTTCACACTGCTGGTGTGTTAAATTTTTTGACATAGGGTGCAGGCAGATTACGGGCCTCACATAGCTGCTGCCAGGCCCCTAATCTGCCATGGGCCCCTATATACCGCCTCCTCATGCTGCTGCCAAGTCTAGAGTCTGTCATGGGTCCCTGTACGGCCTCCCATTGCTGCTGTCTCCATCGCCACACTCTGCTGCCATGTGCCACTTTCAGGTCTCCTCACACTGCTGGTGTGTAGAATTTTTTGACATAGGGTGCTGGCAGATTATGGGCCTCCTATAGCTGCTGCCAGGCCCCTAATCTGCCATAGGCCCCTATATACCGCCTCCTCATGCTGCTGCCAGGTCCAGAGTCTCTCATGGGTCCCTGTACGGCCTCCCATTGCTGCTGTCTCCATCGCCACACTCTGCTGCCATGTGCCACTTTCAGGTCTCTTCACACTGCTGGTGTGTTAAATTTTTTGACATAGGGTGCAGGCAGATTACGGGCCTCACATAGCTGCTGCCAGGCCCCTAATCTGCCATGGGCCCCTATATACCGCCTCCTCATGCTGCTGCCAAGTCCAGAGTCTGTCATGGGTCCCTGTATGGCCTCCCATTGCTGCTGTCTCCATCGCCACACTCTGCTGCCATGTGCCACTTTCAGGTCTCTTCACACTGCTGGTGTGTTAAATTTTTTGACATAGGGTGCAGGCAGATTACGGGCCTCACATAGCTGCTGCCAGGCCCCTAATCTGCCATGGGCCCCTATATACCGCCTCCTCATGCTGCTGCCAAGTCCAGAGTCTCTCATGGGTCCCTGTACGGCCTCCCATTGCTGCTGTCTCCATCGCCACACTCTGCTGCCATGTGCCACTTTCAGGTCTCTTCACACTGCTGGTGTGTTAAATTTTTTGACATAGGGTGCAGGCAGATTACGGGCCTCACATAGCTGCTGCCAGGCCCCTAATCTGCCATGGGCCCCTATATACCGCCTCCTCATGCTGCTGCCAAGTCCAGAGTCTGTCATGGGTCCCTGTATGGCCTCCCATTGCTGCTGTCTCCATCGCCACACTCTGCTGCCATGTGCCACTTTCAGGTCTCTTCACACTGCTGGTGTGTTAAATTTTTTGACATAGGGTGCAGGCAGATTACGGGCCTCACATAGCTGCTGCCAGGCCCCTAATCTGCCATGGGCCCCTATATACCGCCTCCTCATGCTGCTGCCAAGTCTAGAGTCTGTCATGGGTCCCTGTACGGCCTCCCATTGCTGCTGTCTCCATCGCCACACTCTGCTGCCATGTGCCACTTTCAGGTCTCCTCACACTGCTGGTGTGTAGAATTTTTTGACATAGGGTGCTGGCAGATTATGGGCCTCCTATAGCTGCTGCCAGGCCCCTAATCTGCCATAGGCCCCTATATACCGCCTCCTCATGCTGCTGCCAGGTCCAGAGTCTCTCATGGGTCCCTGTACGGCCTCCCATTGCTGCTGTCTCCATCGCCACACTCTGCTGCCATGTGCCACTTTCAGGTCTCTTCACACTGCTGGTGTGTTAAATTTTTTGACATAGGGTGCAGGCAGATTACGGGCCTCACATAGCTGCTGCCAGGCCCCTAATCTGCCATGGGCCCCTATATACCGCCTCCTCATGCTGCTGCCAAGTCCAGAGTCTGTCATGGGTCCCTGTATGGCCTCCCATTGCTGCTGTCTCCATCGCCACACTCTGCTGCCATGTGCCACTTTCAGGTCTCTTCACACTGCTGGTGTGTTAAATTTTTTGACATAGGGTGCAGGCAGATTACGGGCCTCACATAGCTGCTGCCAGGCCCCTAATCTGCCATGGGCCCCTATATACCGCCTCCTCATGCTGCTGCCAAGTCCAGAGTCTCTCATGGGTCCCTGTACGGCCTCCCATTGCTGCTGTCTCCATCGCCACACTCTGCTGCCATGTGCCACTTTCAGGTCTCTTCACACTGCTGGTGTGTTAAATTTTTTGACATAGGGTGCAGGCAGATTACGGGCCTCACATAGCTGCTGCCAGGCCCCTAATCTGCCATGGGCCCCTATATACCGCCTCCTCATGCTGCTGCCAAGTCCAGAGTCTGTCATGGGTCCCTGTATGGCCTCCCATTGCTGCTGTCTCCATCGCCACACTCTGCTGCCATGTGCCACTTTCAGGTCTCTTCACACTGCTGGTGTGTTAAATTTTTTGACATAGGGTGCAGGCAGATTACGGGCCTCACATAGCTGCTGCCAGGCCCCTAATCTGCCATGGGCCCCTATATACCGCCTCCTCATGCTGCTGCCAAGTCTAGAGTCTGTCATGGGTCCCTGTACGGCCTCCCATTGCTGCTGTCTCCATCGCCACACTCTGCTGCCATGTGCCACTTTCAGGTCTCCTCACACTGCTGGTGTGTAGAATTTTTTGACATAGGGTGCTGGCAGATTATGGGCCTCCTATAGCTGCTGCCAGGCCCCTAATCTGCCATAGGCCCCTATATACCGCCTCCTCATGCTGCTGCCAGGTCCAGAGTCTCTCATGGGTCCCTGTACGGCCTCCCATTGCTGCTGTCTCCATCGCCACACTCTGCTGCCATGTGCCACTTTCAGGTCTCTTCACACTGCTGGTGTGTTAAATTTTTTGACATAGGGTGCAGGCAGATTACGGGCCTCACATAGCTGCTGCCAGGCCCCTAATCTGCCATGGGCCCCTATATACCGCCTCCTCATGCTGCTGCCAAGTCTAGAGTCTGTCATGGGTCCCTGTACGGCCTCCCATTGCTGCTGTCTCCATCGCCACACTCTGCTGCCATGTGCCACTTTCAGGTCTCCTCACACTGCTGGTGTGTAGAATTTTTTGACATAGGGTGCTGGCAGATTATGGGCCTCCTATAGCTGCTGCCAGGCCCCTAATCTGCCATAGGCCCCTATATACCGCCTCCTCATGCTGCTGCCAGGTCCAGAGTCTCTCATGGGTCCCTGTATGGCCTCCCATTGCTGCTGTCTCCATCGCCACACTCTGCTGCCATGTGCCACTTTCAGGTCTCTTCACACTGCTGGTGTGTTAAATTTTTTGACATAGGGTGCAGGCAGATTACGGGCCTCACATAGCTGCTGCCAGGCCCCTAATCTGCCATGGGCCCCTATATACCGCCTCCTCATGCTGCTGCCAAGTCCAGAGTCTGTCATGGGTCCCTGTATGGCCTCCCATTGCTGCTGTCTCCATCGCCACACTCTGCTGCCATGTGCCACTTTCAGGTCTCTTCACACTGCTGGTGTGTTAAATTTTTTGACATAGGGTGCAGGCAGATTACGGGCCTCACATAGCTGCTGCCAGGCCCCTAATCTGCCATGGGCCCCTATATACCGCCTCCTCATGCTGCTGCCAAGTCCAGAGTCTCTCATGGGTCCCTGTACGGCCTCCCATTGCTGCTGTCTCCATCGCCACACTCTGCTGCCATGTGCCACTTTCAGGTCTCTTCACACTGCTGGTGTGTTAAATTTTTTGACATAGGGTGCAGGCAGATTACGGGCCTCACATAGCTGCTGCCAGGCCCCTAATCTGCCATGGGCCCCTATATACCGCCTCCTCATGCTGCTGCCAAGTCCAGAGTCTGTCATGGGTCCCTGTATGGCCTCCCATTGCTGCTGTCTCCATCGCCACACTCTGCTGCCATGTGCCACTTTCAGGTCTCTTCACACTGCTGGTGTGTTAAATTTTTTGACATAGGGTGCAGGCAGATTACGGGCCTCACATAGCTGCTGCCAGGCCCCTAATCTGCCATGGGCCCCTATATACCGCCTCCTCATGCTGCTGCCAAGTCTAGAGTCTGTCATGGGTCCCTGTACGGCCTCCCATTGCTGCTGTCTCCATCGCCACACTCTGCTGCCATGTGCCACTTTCAGGTCTCCTCACACTGCTGGTGTGTAGAATTTTTTGACATAGGGTGCTGGCAGATTATGGGCCTCCTATAGCTGCTGCCAGGCCCCTAATCTGCCATAGGCCCCTATATACCGCCTCCTCATGCTGCTGCCAGGTCCAGAGTCTCTCATGGGTCCCTGTACGGCCTCCCATTGCTGCTGTCTCCATCGCCACACTCTGCTGCCATGTGCCACTTTCAGGTCTCTTCACACTGCTGGTGTGTTAAATTTTTTGACATAGGGTGCAGGCAGATTACGGGCCTCACATAGCTGCTGCCAGGCCCCTAATCTGCCATGGGCCCCTATATACCGCCTCCTCATGCTGCTGCCAAGTCCAGAGTCTGTCATGGGTCCCTGTATGGCCTCCCATTGCTGCTGTCTCCATCGCCACACTCTGCTGCCATGTGCCACTTTCAGGTCTCTTCACACTGCTGGTGTGTTAAATTTTTTGACATAGGGTGCAGGCAGATTACGGGCCTCACATAGCTGCTGCCAGGCCCCTAATCTGCCATGGGCCCCTATATACCGCCTCCTCATGCTGCTGCCAAGTCCAGAGTCTCTCATGGGTCCCTGTACGGCCTCCCATTGCTGCTGTCTCCATCGCCACACTCTGCTGCCATGTGCCACTTTCAGGTCTCTTCACACTGCTGGTGTGTTAAATTTTTTGACATAGGGTGCAGGCAGATTACGGGCCTCACATAGCTGCTGCCAGGCCCCTAATCTGCCATGGGCCCCTATATACCGCCTCCTCATGCTGCTGCCAAGTCCAGAGTCTGTCATGGGTCCCTGTATGGCCTCCCATTGCTGCTGTCTCCATCGCCACACTCTGCTGCCATGTGCCACTTTCAGGTCTCTTCACACTGCTGGTGTGTTAAATTTTTTGACATAGGGTGCAGGCAGATTACGGGCCTCACATAGCTGCTGCCAGGCCCCTAATCTGCCATGGGCCCCTATATACCGCCTCCTCATGCTGCTGCCAAGTCCAGAGTCTCTCATGGGTCCCTGTACGGCCTCCCATTGCTGCTGTCTCCATCGCCACACTCTGCTGCCATGTGCCACTTTCAGGTCTCTTCACACTGCTGGTGTGTTAAATTTTTTGACATAGGGTGCAGGCAGATTACGGGCCTCACATAGCTGCTGCCAGACATGTAATCTGCCATGGGCCCCCGTACCGACTCCTCATGCTGTGACGTTGCAACAAGGTGGAATTCAACCCTACATATGTTAGACCGCCTTTACGAACAGCTAAAGGCCATCACAGATTTCCTGATGTTAAAAGCGGATAAAGGTACTCCCTGTGTAACTTAGATGTCAGCCATTGGCAGCTCATGTGTGACACCTGCGCTTGCTCAGGCCCTTTGAGGAGGCCACGCTATTCGTGAGTCGGCAGGACTATGGGATGAATGAGGTCAAATCGGCCATGGGCCCCCGTACCGCCTGTTCACGCTGATGCTGGTCCCACAGTGTGACCTGGGTCCCTGTACGGCCTTCCATTGCTTCCACTCTGCCATGTGCCACTTTGAAATCTCCTCACACTCCTGCGGTTGTCCATTTTGTCATAGGTTGCTGGCAGATTACAGGCCTTCCATAGGTGCCACCAAGCCCCATATCGGCCATGGGCCCCCGTACCGCCTGGTCACGCTGCTGCTGGGCCCATAGTGTGACCTGGGTCCCTGTACCGCCTCCCATTGCTCCCACTCTGCCATGTGCCACTTTCAGGTCTCCTCACGCTCCTGCTGGTTTCCATTTTGTCATAGGTTGCTGTATGGCCTCCCATTGCTGCTGCCTCCACCGCCACACTGTGGCTCCAAACACTGGTTTTGGCCCCGTGACTGGCCAAAGGAGTGAAGTGTGCAGTGATTCTAAGATCGACGGCACTCATCTGCATGTCATACTGACAGACAGTATTATTTCTCTTCCCCAGCAGACTCCAAGGGCATTTAAATTAAAGGTACAGTGTTCTGCACTAATATTAAGTCTCTCTGAAGCCTAGAAACACCCTTTTTTAAGTTAAATTCACAGCGAATTTATTCGACTCGAATCGAATATTGTCCACGAATTCGCCGAATCAGTCGAATCGAATTTTTCATTTCTTCGCTCATCTCTAGTTATGTCCACAGTACCACCCTGGTCCAACACATGATAGTAATATAGTTGAAAAATTCTATCAGATTCATCTGACATGACCTGCCCTCAGTAAAGCCATGATGTTTTGAGTCGTGAAATTTGTGTTTTTAAATGATCAGTGATCCTTCTTTTTTAGGAGTGATTCCATTAACCTGACTACAGCAGATATTAGACACATTGGCCTGCAATTGGCAGCTTCTACCTTGCTATCCTTCTAGTAGACAGGTACAATATTAGCTGTTCACCAGTCATTGGGAATGTCTCCTGTTGGAAGAGATTGATGAAAAGTTCTCTAAGAACTCTGGGAAAAATACCCATTGCTTTATTAAGCTTTAACTGAGCCAGTTCCTCTACTATCTCTGTCTCTAGAAATTCTGTAAATGAGCCGTCATCAGAAGAACACTCTGAAGCAGACCTCCTGGCACCAATCCAGTTCCACACTTTGAGCTGTTTGGAATAGGATGGCCTCCATTGACCACTGTTGCTTCTTCCACCAATCCCTACATCACTGACTAGGAATCAGCAGGAGGAACCACATAACCAGCAGGGGGACCATCCCCAGGAGTTGAATCTGTGCTCTACTACCGAGTAACGTTTTTAGTAAATGGTCCCACACTCCCGTACTTTCTTCTCAGGGTGCTGCTTTTGTAATTTTATTGATCTCCTGACAGGATCACTTTAAATTCTAATTCGAAATGTGATCCATGGTACTCTTGTAATCTATCTGTGGATGTGCTGTATGACTGTTGTCAGGGTGTACATACACTTTAAAAGTGTCCATCAAAGCTGGGCAGTGCTAGACCTGACAAACCAGCTTCAAATGTATGTATTGTCTACCTTGATAAGATGTGAGGAGGAAGGATTGGTCAGGTCTGCTTTAATAGAGACAAATATATGTGTTGATTTGAGACAAGTTTATAATGGTTTTTCCACAGTCCTTAAAGTGTTACTGTACATTTTATTTAACCCCTGACCTCTTGAAGCCCTTCTAACACTTATCTTTAAAAAAAACACCCATATATAGCTTGGATCCTGCAGTCTTCAGGCCAGTGACATCACAGACTCGCTTTCTCTTCTTCCTTGGTGGTGACAGTGATGATGGGTGATCCATCTTCATCTTTTATTACAAATGAGAAAGGCAGCATATTTAAAAAAATAAAACCAATGCTTGTAGTTTGAGATAAATGTTGACTTCCATTTCAGAACTCTCTTTGAATATGCTAGCTGCCTACCTATCATGCTAATCCTTTAATTGCTCTCTCATGTATACAGATCAAGTATAGAGATGAGGGATTCTCAAAGCGTATTTGACTCTTAATCACTGAGAGTCCAGTATATTTTGTGAATGCAGTATATGTTGGTTATCACGGATGGTGTTCATACACTGAAGTTTTCTGCATACAGCACTTTTTTTTCATTTATTTCTTTGGAGCACATTGGATTTAGGATATCTTTATTTTTTGGATTGGGACTTTTATTTTTTGCACTTTTATTTGGACGTTATTTTATATATTATTTTATATATTTTTCATTTAAGTTTTGTGATTTTATTTATTTATATATGTACAGTTGTGTTCAAAATAATAGCAGTCAGACATCACTAACTGATCAATCACTGTTTTTGGTAGAAATTATATTTTGACATGGCAAATAATTTACTAGCAGGTGTAGTAGAGTAATAGAAATCCAACAGACCCAACAGTCATGACATGCATGCTGCTGATTCTGTGTAATTGAATCACTAATTGAAAGATGCGTGTTCAAAATAATAGCAGTGTGGAGTTCTATTAGTGAGGTCATTCATTCTTTGAAAAACAGGTGGCAATTATTGCCCTTATTTAAGGAAGGAAGGCAGCAAATGTTGTACATGCTGGTTACAGTACATTTATCTCTGAAATTCTGAGGAAAATGGGTCGTTCCAGACATTGTTCAGAAGAACAGCGTACCTCGATTAAAAAGTTGATTGGAGAGGGGAAAACATATAAAGAAGTGCAGAAAATGAAAGGCTGCTCAGCTAAAATGATCGCAAATGCTTTAAAATGGCAACCAAAACCTGAAAGACATGAAAGAAAGAGAAAAACTATCATTCGAATGGATATGGAGCGGACTGATAACTCATGGGGTCCCCAGGCAATAGGGGATCATGGGGTCCCTGTGTCCTTGCCCAAACTCAAAAAAGCCTATGAAAAAGGTACCAGGGGCATCTCATGGGGCCCCCTACTGACCCCGGGCCCTCGGGCAGTGCCGAGTTTCTAAATGGTCAGTCCGCCCCTGCTTCATGCAACACAGATGTACAGCAGTTCTCAGAAACAGTGCTTAAACAAATATTAATTAAGTGATTCAAAGGAAAGCAAAATCTTCAAACATTTTTCAGTTTATATAGTGAATGTTTGAGTTTGTAAAGAAGAATACAAACATTGCTATTTTTTTGAACAGTCTAATATTCACTTTTCTTCAATTTTTTTAGAGGAACAACACAAATTTGATATATTTTTCTTCATGTTTTGATTTGGAATAGAATGTGTAGTGTTCCCAATGCATTTGTGTGGATGGAAATAAAAGCTATTAGAAGGATTTTGAGCTTTATTCACTTTTTTCAACACACTGCTATTATTTTAAACACAACTGTATATTTTTTTTTTTTGCGCTGTTTTTTTATTTTTCTAGACACTCGTGTTGTATGGTTGTTCTGGGTGACTCCATTATATTGAAGACAGAGACAATCTGGTAACTAGCATTTTAAGAACAAGCCCAGCAATGGCAGCCTCCATATTGTTCACCTGACAGGTGTCATGTTCACTGAATACCTTCTGTACCTGGAATGTTGTTTTTGCTTTGATCTGTCATCTTTGTGTCACTACTGCAAAGTGTTCTCAGGTGATTGTCTTAAGTCATAGGTCTTCCTGTAAACTTTGCTTATGTCATTACCAGGAATTGATTTTTAAATTTATTAAATTGCAGCTGAACTCCAGGAATTTCCTTGAAGCTGAGTTAAAGATATATGGCTCAAAAACGGACACAGTAAATAAGTAAAAGGAACAGTTATCTAACTCTCAACATTAGAAAACTACACATCCTGCTTTCTAAACCTAGCTTAAAGCTCAACTCCAGGTTCAGCATCCTTGAAAAACAAAAAACAGCCCTGGCTGCTATACCCTTCTGACGCCCAGCATCATTCAACCCACCTCTTGTGAGCCCAGGGTGTCATAGGCCCCCTCCTTTACAGTAGAATGCTGTTAAGGATGGCACCATGTCATTATATGCTGCTCTGTACAGAATTAAGGATCTGCCCACCCCTGGAGGAAGAAGACAGCAAAGAGGACTTCAATGACCTGATCAAAGACCCATGGAAAAAAGGTACATACGGAGGTTTTGAATTTTCTTTATGGGTCAAAGGATGCTTCTGTGGGGGAAGAGGAACAAATATGTTGTGTCCTGGAGCCTGAAGGTGCCTTTAAAGATAGATCTGCAAAATTACCCGATGACATTTAAGTCAGCCATAGATGGTAGAAATTTCAGCTGGTTCCTGGTGAACCAGCCGAGATTCCAAGCACCTATGGGCAGGCTAACTGTACCCAATTCAATTGCTGTATGACTTGGGTACAACCAGCCTGTCAGATTTTTCATGCAATTATTGTCACTGTGTTCTCCCAAAAGGAGGGATGACCCCCCCCTCCCCATTGCCACACTGACCCATGGTTGCAGGAAGGAAAGTTGCATCGTCTATGGCCTGCCTTTGATCTTTAATACATAGAATTTTTTATAATTTCTCCACCCGTCAAACATACTCGGATCACTTATCAGAGGAGCAGCAGTGAATGAAGCAGTGAATAAAGTTGGGGGGTGGTAAAACTCTGTAGTTGAGATGCAGTTTTTCAGTCCCTACCCCCTTTACCTGCTGAGCCAGCAACCAAAGGTGTACACATGCCGCAGCAGGAATTAGGCCCCTTGTTGCTTTTGGTGGGTGCTACCGCCTGTCAATCGTGACCCATTCAAGTAAATGGAGCCACTCTGCAAGAGCACCGCAACGACATACTTCTGCGGGGTACAAGGGGTTAAAGCAGATGGAGAAGAAGCAACACAATGCTGCTTGCTTTAACCCCTTGTTTGCTGTACTGCACAGGGTTGTAGGCCACTTGCAGATCAGCCTCATTCACTTAAATGGGTCATGCTTGGTGCTATACCCACCAATTATGACAGGGTGTATACCCCTGGCCACTGCAGGTAAAGAGGGTGCGATTGGGGCAGGGGTGGTAAAAGCACATCTTAAATATGGGGTTTTACCACCCACCAAACTGCAAATGTAAATTAACCCTTACTATTCTAAGCCCCCTATAAGGCTGCTTTCACACCGATATGCTGAGGTGTACCTGCACCGTGGGTGCAGGTCTGTGCATCTGTACTGCGTCTGCAGTGCGGGTAAATTTCAGAGCATTGGTGTGAAAGCAGCCCTATACTATTATGTCCAGTGTATGGCTTCACACTGACCTGAAGATCTCTTCTTTCCTGCTGCTGGCACCACTCTGGAGGCCGCTAGCTGGGATAAGAGGTGGAGTGCAGTTGGTATCATTCATGTGACAGGAGACGGAACTACAGAGGAGACATCAGCCTATGCAGCTCTTGCTCCAGATTACAGCTACAACGTTACAAATAGCCCCTCTGCATTGCACTATGTTTGATGATTTGGGATGGCAGGTCAGCAAGCCCAGTCCGCAATCTACCAGTCACCTGGCTGCGATCTACTGGTAGATCGTGATCTATGGGTTTCTGACCCCAGCTGCAACAGGAAGGGTCTTCATGACAGGATCACCAGGTATTAAAATAAATGTAGTCTTAAAACAGCTTTTTAAATTACATTAACATGTTAAAGCTTTTATGAGATTTTAGTGATTAGGTTTACAGCTACTTTAGCTACCTGGCTAAAAAGAAAAATACCAAAAACCCTGAGGACTTATTCACATCAGGAGTGATACATTTTTCCACATCACACAAAAATGTCTTGTCTTCTGTAGGCGCCTACAGGAGCCATTCATTTTTAAACTCACCCCCACGTATCTGGCAAACGTGCATGCGTATGTGGCTGCAAATGCATGGTACCACTGTATCTCATGGTTTAGTATGTCGTAATTTAAAAATTGCACCTATACTACTTCTTTTTACATGTTCCCACACATTTGGCAACCCATTAAAATTACTGGGCTGCTGGACTCGTGCAGGAATATGCAAAACAAACGCACACTCAGACACACTTTTATGATGTGAATGAGCACTGAATGTTTTAGAGCGTGCCTGTAGAAAATCTATCTCCACCAAACATAACCCGTTCAAGTGCATGGGACCACACTTCAGCTTCCTTGCAATACATGCAGTTGCATCACTATGGTGCACGCTTTAAAGGGTCACAATAGATGTTGAAGAGTCTCCCAGCCACCTGTCAAATGCCCTCTCAAAAACTATCCACTGTGGATTGCTTTTCGAAGGGCAACGCAAGAGTAAACGAGTTGCAATGGGCCCAATGATACATACTCTTTACTGCTGTACTCTGTATACTATCATAAAACAGGGAGTGCAGCGCTAAATCAAATATAAAACCTTTATCATAACAGAATATGTGACTGATATAAGTCCACTTATATTATCTTAGTAAGAGTTATGTAGTCCACCATAAAATAACAATCTCTGTGAGTATGATCCAATCTTCTGTTGTAGAGGTATGAATAGATTGCCTACTCACCAGAAGCACAATATCATTGCGCATTTCTAGATCACATGCATCCTGGGGTCCTGGGTGGAAACAGCCTGGTGCCAAGATCCTCTGGTGATCCCTCAGTGGTATATGGGGAGGATGCAGGTCAGATCACAAGGTGCTTAATCCTCAGGTCTGTAGCAGTGCCTGAAATGCTGAAATATGATATTGTGCTTCTGGTGAGTAGGCAATCTATTCATACCTCTACAACAGAAGATTGGATCATACTCATAGAGATTGTTATTTTATGGTGGACTACATAACTCTTACTAAGATAATATAAGTGGACTTATATCAGTCACATATTCTGTTATGATAAAGGTTTTATACTTGATTTAGCGCTGCACTCCCTGTTTTATGATTTTAGAAGAAAGGTCTTGTTGTTCCTTTTAGTGCATTGGTCGCTCTTTTGAATGCGCTCACTGACTTATATATATTGACTCTGTATACTATGTTGCACATTCCATTATCCTGATTGCTGCTCTCTAAGTGCTTTGTAATACATTACATAGACCTGACCTATATCTATCTATATACAATAAGTCGTGTATTACATAGACCTGACCTATATATATCTATATACGGTAAATCGTGTATTACATAGTCCTGATCTATATATATCTATATATGATAAGTCGTGTTTTACATAGACCTGACCTATATATATCTATATACAATAAGTCATGGATTACATAGACCTGACCTATTTATATCTATATACGATAAATCATGTATTACATAGTCCTGACCTATATATATATCTATATGCAATAAGTCATGTATTACATAGTCCTGACCAAAGTGTCTATTTTCTCAATAGTTGTTTGTTTCTGTAGAGTTTGCAACTAATGAAGTTTCCTTTAACCACCTTTCTATCAAGGTACATTTATAAATGTCCTTGTAAAACAGGAGTTAAAACAAACTCATATTTCCTGAAAGCAGAGGAGCTCAAGAATAAAAAGTGTGACAATTAAATTTTTTTATGTGGCACAATATTTGCGCAACTGGTAATCAAATCTATAAGTTCAGAAAACAATACACTAATATGAAAACCAAAAATACATAAATAGTGCAGCGCTCAAAAACTAACCTATATACACAAATAACTGTGCCCACATGCAATGGTGACACAAATATAGTGAAATAACCTAAATAACTAGTGCCACTTAATGATCTAAGGTGTCCACATAATCATATAAACATATGAAAAGACGCATATATATAAATAACGTGTAAAAGCGCCTAAATATCAGACGCATAAATAACATAGAAAAATCCTAACTGAAAGATGATTTTAAATAATTAATAAAGTGCTCCAAGTGTGGTGAAAAAACCACATTCAATCAAATTTATTCTCAAAAAATCAAGCCAAAAAAAAATTGTCCATACAAAATAGTGGCAAACACATGCAAAGTGAAAAAGGTGCAAAAAAAAATGCTAAAAATAGTGCAAAGCAAATGTGTCCTTGTTCCACAGCAGTGCAATTCTTCCCCTCCTACGGCTAAATTGCCTCCTCACCTCCTTACATCGACCCCTAAGGGCCACACAGCATTCAGGATCTCTCTGGATCCTTATCTCCTGGAAATCAGCACTTCTCCTGCCATCCTGGATCACTTTGAGGGTATTTCCATTACCCCCACTCAGAAGCTTCTATAGGATAATTACTCACCATCCAGTGAGCAAAAAAGAAAGAGATCCTCTAAGTGCAGTATTTTAAGGGCCAAACGACACTTTAATGACAATGTTTAAACAAACATATAGCCACTCACATGGTTTTCATTCCTCTTGACTCGACATGTGGGTGTACTGCATGTAATTAGAAGGACTTCCTGGGTATACCAAGATGGCGGTTGGCACCGGAAGTGCGTCACCGCGTACCGGAATCAATACCACACCGTCACCGTACCACATCAATGGAATCCCTATTTGTTCCATTACCTGCAATTCACCCACACATTAACAAAATATACTTAAATATCTGTGCATAAATCATTTATTTATTCTCCATAGCCATAAATCTTCATTAAAAATCACTGATAAAACGGTTCAATTCGAACTCATCTAAAAATCACTAATAAAACAGTTCAAATCGAACTCAACATTTAACCCCTTAGGGACCTGCGTCCGCATATAGTAGATCCACCTAGACTCAGTCTGACTCAGAGATATCACTTTGTTGCTACCCCTCCAGTGTTTCTTAAACTTTTCCACACCCCAGAATTTCATTTTGCTGGGGTCTTTATTGTGGTACATGGCAAAATGTCTGGTATTCCATTTATAAATAATATATATAAATAATGAATAAACAAGTTTTAAAATGATTTTAGAATGATTATAAATTTATTTTAAAATAATCCTAAATCTATTTTCTTTGCTATTTAGTTCACATCAAAGGTATTTATATAAATATATAGATTTTAGTAATAAAGAGTGGTACATTTTAGTATTGATATTATTCGTTATTGTATGAAATATATATGAGTATCTAATTGGGGTTTATAGTTATCCTGGGATGTAGTATAGGTCCATTATGTAATGATTTCAAGATCCTCATAATAAATGTTGTAATTTTAATTGTATTCAATAAAATAAACCGTAAAAATTAGGGTCTG
The DNA here is from genome assembly GCF_062004578.1 of Staurois parvus. NCBI lineage: Eukaryota > Metazoa > Chordata > Amphibia > Anura > Ranidae > Staurois > Staurois parvus. Next base: position 2,870,127 of record NW_028317867.1, on the reverse strand, counting down.
GTGGATAATCTTAGGGATGGATGGAATGCATGGCGTTCATATCTATCCCTAGGGTTAGAAGAGGTGTCCTCACTCTTGGAGTGGAGATGCGCTCCAAGAAAATGGCCGCTCCGTGTAAATGAAGAAGGGGGTGGACCGATAATTAGCTATTAGAGGAGGTCCGCTATTTAAGGGAGGTTAGACGTGCTTAGGGCAAAGCCCAGAGGAAGTCACGAGTAATAGTGACGTAACGCGTAGGCACGCTAGTACGCCAAACTTCCGGTACGCGGTGACGCACTTCCGGTGCCAACCGCCATCTTGGTATACCCAGGAAGTCCTTCTAATTACATGCAGTACACCCACATGTCGAGTCAAGAGGAATGAAAACCATGTGAGTGGCTATATGTTTGTTTAAACATTGTCATTAAAGTGTCGTTTGGCCCTTAAAATACTGCACTTAGAGGATCTCTTTCTTTTTTGCTCACTGGATGGTGAGTAATTATCCTATAGAAGCTTCTGAGTGGGGGTAATGGAAATACCCTCAAAGTGATCCAGGACGGCAGGAGAAGTGCTGATTTCCAGGAGATAAGGATCCAGAGAGATCCTGAATGCTGTGTGGCCCTTAGGGGTCGATGTAAGGAGGTGAGGAGGCAATTTAGCCGTAGGAGGGGAAGAATTGCACTGCTGTGGAACAAGGACACATTTGCTTTGCACTATTTTTAGCATTTTTTTTGCACCTTTTTCACTTTGCATGTGTTTGCCACTATTTTGTATGGACAATTTTTTTTTGGCTTGATTTTTTGAGAATAAATTTGATTGAATGTGGTTTTTTCACCACACTTGGAGCACTTTATTAATTATTTAAAATCATCTTTCAGTTAGGATTTTTCTATGTTATTTATGCGTCTGATATTTAGGCGCTTTTACACGTTATTTATATATATGCGTCTTTTCATATGTTTATATGATTATGTGGACACCTTAGATCATTAAGTGGCACTAGTTATTTAGGTTATTTCACTATATTTGTGTCACCATTGCATGTGGGCACAGTTATTTGTGTATATAGGTTAGTTTTTGAGCGCTGCACTATTTATGTATTTTTGGTATTCTTACTGTTTGGGTAACAGATTAAGTGTTGGCAGCTTACAGTAGGGCTATTTCCCTTTTGCGCAGGAGGATCTTTGTTTATAATACACTAATATGACTTTTACTGCACACAAACAAAATGTAGTAGCCAATTGTTAGCAAAATTTAAAATAAGGGGTTGTGTCGTGTAAATAGATACCAAATATGTCAAGCTTTATAACTGTATGGCAATAAACTACCCAAAGTACCCCAAATAATATTGAAATATTGCTCCAGTAGTGAAGTGGATAAGGTAGGCTCAGCAAAGTGACAGCTCTTTGTGTTTATGGCTTCTAGGCAATCTCCTAGATTGTAAGCTCCAAAGAGCAGGGCCCTCAATCCCCTCATGTTTTGCATTGTATTGGTATTCTGTCACATGTTCTGTCCCCCTCTGTAATGTACAGCGCTGAGCGAACTATTGGCGCTTTATAAATACTGTATAATAATAATAATAATAGTGGCTTCTTTTTTTTCTTCTTTGATCCTTTAGGTTTCTCTAAGCAAGACTCTCAGCCATAGCGCAGTAATTATGGAGTATTTGTGAGTAAAGGGACTGCATACCATGTCGGCTGTGCTTGATTCAACCCCCTATATTTAGTGCAGTGTAGCCAGGCCCATTTTCAGGGCAGCACAGAGCACATGTCTTCTTCATTCCAAGGAGTCCCTCTTTCAGATTCCAAAGTTGGGAGGTATGCAGTTATACTGAGGAATTATTCCTGTCACTTTATATTTGCCAGATTCTATTTGTCTGCCTACCCAGAGCTAGATATGAAATGTTAATGAAAGAGGTGCTTATAGTCAACATGAACATTTTTCAAGTTGAAGTAATTTTAGTGCAATGTACTGTAGATATGATCATCAGTCAATACCATATGTTTGCTGTTCACAACATTGTTCAAATTTAAATTGTAATTGCCAGCATGTAAACGTTGCTGTACATTTCCTGATCTAATATTAGATAAGATTACTGTATTTTACAGCAAAACTCCAGCCAAGCAGCTCAACACGAAATTGAAAAAACTGTAGATGAACTGTACACTTGCCAATATATTTGTAATCTTGTTCAAATGATTTTGTGGTTTACACACCACTGCCACATTCAATAACAAGTACACTAACCCATAGGAACCAATAAGAATTCATTTTTATTGCACGAAAAAGAATTTGAGGAGCACAGTGGAGTTGATTTACTAAGGAGTTGATACATTGTAGCTGTATGCACTTTGAATATCCAATCATGTGCATAAATAAACAGGAAATTGCTTTAAACATGAGTTAAATCGATTTATTCAGTGAAAATTTTCAACTTATTTAGTAAATCAGCTTTACCATCACTTTGATCAATTAACATTCCGGTTGTTTTTAGTACCCCACTGGATTGCACAGAACACCAGAGCATACATTTGTGCAGAGGATTATGGATATCTAGAGATGTCCTCTTAAGGAGCCAATGAGTTTAATGGGCTCTTCCAGGTTTATTATTAGTGATCTGACCTACAGCTGCCCCAGAGTACTCACCGACCCCTAGTGACAACTGAACGACTGACATTCATGCTCTTGCTTTCAGGTTTTATTGGTTCAATGTCAAGGGGAAGATAGATAGGGCTTACAGGAATACCCAAACAGCAACAAAATCCCTCTGCTCAAATAACTTCAGCCCCTCTCATGGGCCAAGGGTGTGTCTTTAGGCTGAGACCAACAATCCTTCATCAAGGACCTTTAAGCTGAGACCAGCATTTGACTATGCAAGCTTTCTGAAGGTACTTCCCTTTTCTAGTCACAGTCCTCATATTTTCCAGCTTCAGAACTTGAGAAGGAGGAACAATTAAGGGAGACGTTGATAGCTAAAAAGTGGGTGTGGTGAAATAATGCATGGCTCAATGCCGAGAGATGTTCTTTCTCCCAGGATTCCCCTCATGTTGTGTCATGTGACTTGTCAGAGCTGAGGAGGAGGCTAGAGAAAGCTTTCCTCTGGCTCTGACATTTACTGCTGTGAAAATCAGCCTGGCAGGAAGAGATATCAACTGCTGCAGTGTTCAGTAATCATGGTGCCGGGGAGCCAGGGCACACCGGGAGAGAAGTGGGGCACGTGCTCTGGGTGCCTGGAGGTAGCAGCCTATTCTGAAGAAGTCTGCACTGATTGGCAGACAAAACATGTCAATTTAACATACTGACATCATCACACCCGGAAGCAACGTCCCACGTGGTTGATATCTCAGACTGGTGAGAGCCGTTTCAGATGCTGTGTCACTCGATATGCTTCCCAATCCGTTTGGAACACTGTATACCATGCAATCTACAACATGAAGTCTGATTATTGTCCTGGTGGGGACCATTCTTGCTATTCATCATTGACCCATTACATGGCTATAGAGCCACAGCAAATGGAGAGCCTCAAAATCTGGAGCTGTTCCTTGATGACCCGACGGTGGTGATTGTGGTGTATTACCAACTACCATTACATGCTGCTACACACCTCACCTGAAATTTACCTGCTACCTCCTTGCTGTATTTCATGCTCCCTTTTGGCCTCTCTGGAGTAATACCTGCATATGGGATAACATTATACTTCTCAACAATACACCATCTGATTTATACAACTCATATGATTTGAAACTACATGGGACAGTATGAAACCATTTCATTACTGTATAATTCCATGATCACATCCCATCGCATTCCAATATTGGACATTGTATCAACCTTTATTCATGCTATTGAATTACAATCTATTGTTCCCACGTATCGGAGACAATTTATACGTTGCATTCCCTTTCCACAGTAAATTTGCATAGCAATTTTGTTATTTGACTTAAGCCATGATTTATTTGCTTTATTATAGTTTCTCATGAAACGTATCAGCTCTTATACCAGTCTAATGTGATTATCACTGTAATTTACATAATGCAATCCGGATTGCTTATCTTGCACTGCTTTAATTATGTGTTCAGTGGTTGTATGTGTCACCATGTACGAGTATCACTTTTTTTTCCCAAAATGGGATGAATAGAAATATGTGGTTCTACATATGAGCTAAACTGCTTGGGTGGTTATTACCTACTTTGGTAGTTTGTGCCATGGTTTTTATAAATTTAGTTAGGTTAACACCCACGCCATTAAAATAAGGTGCGTTCTTTGAGCTCAATATTAGGCTACCCCACCTATATTTTTGTGGCAATTTTACATTTTTGATTGTCAGCCTGGAGCTGCCCCTGCTCAGTACTGTGAGTTAAAATAGTGGAGCGAAGTGCCAGGTCTTGGATGCCATGATTTTGTTGAAATCCTGGGACAGCCCCATGTAATCTGGGAGGGCTGAGAAGGTTGGTAAGTAAACCCTTCTATCCTCCTGTATAGGCTGATTTCCAATTCCCTGGGACTGGATCCTGAAGCTGATGAGGTCTCAGCAAGCAACAATTTCATAAGACAAAAAGACCCCTCACAGTGGACCTCCTCTGCTGGCAAAGCCTTGAGGGTAAATGCTAGGTCCCTAGACTCACACCCTCTTCATGCAAAGCCTGGGAAGTAAAGATCCTTCTAGAAGGGTTTTCCAAATATTTTCTCCTTCCCAGCCCACATTGTGGTGATTGGATGCGGACAACCATTTTGCTAAGATCCACCATCTTGTATCATACTCTGCTGATATCATTCTCTCTCCCTCCAGCCCCCTCCCCTTGCAAGGAATATGGTCTGTGTGTGTGCTGAGTTCAGGAGTGCACATGGCACAGCTGGATACGCTTCATGGTTGTAAAACCAATTAGCTGGTTCCATGATGTCTGTAAGACTCTTGCCTTGGTCTGGTCGTAAAGCTATAAATCAGTCCGTCACTGGACATGAAAAGCATTCCAGAATGGCAGTAAAACATACATCCCACTTGAAACCACTTTTTCATACAAATTCATAAATCCCGACAGGAACAAGGTACAATAAAACAAAGCTTATATTCAGATAGGTCAGTTTAATATGAGTCACCTGACACCTTACCCCCCTATGTGGAACCTACACGAGAGTAGAAAGCAATATGTCTTTATCTGGAACGGTAAGATATGTAATATTTGATGTATGGACGTTCAGGATATCATTCTACATATTAATCTGCCAGTGACTAGGATACTACATGTACCTATAGAAGGTTATTGACCATGGTATAAACGTGTGAGGGATTTGGTCATAGCCTGAGTCCCCACCTAAACACCTCTCCCCAAATGAGGCGATTAGGTCTCTGCTTTAAGGAGACACCCTGCTGGGTTCCTAGAAAAAAGTCTGTCATGCCTGGAGAGAAAGATGAAGAGATTCTCCCTTTTACTATCAGGAACCATCTTTGGGAAAAAAGGCAACCCTTTTATTCAGGACACGTGAACTCTGCCTAAACCAAGGACTTCTGCAGGTATCCTACCTTCTTAAACTTCTTTCTGTTATCTCTCTGTTGTGTTATTGCTCTCTCTCTATTTATATATATATATTTGTTACATCTTTTCTGTAAATATTTTTATTGCACCATTTTGACCTTTTTAGTAATAAATCCTATTTTCTGAAAAGTGTTGAACTGTTTCTAAAGCTCTTTAATGCAAACTAAGAATCCCTGTCTCTGAAGAGTGCTACTGTGTGTTTTAAAACCTCTAGATACATCTGTCTGCGGTGACAGTGTGTATACAGATGCTTATTCAAACATCATGTGTTACTGCTAAGATTTGTGAGTTTCCTCCTTCTCTGTAAAAAGGTGGTGGTGGCAGTTAGAAGGGTTAATTGTGTAATTAACCTGACCTAGTAACAATAGCTCTCAGGCTGCTGGTACCTAGATTGTGGTCCAGCGAGCTGGAAACTCTTTGTGCAGGGTGCAGCTGAGAGTAGCATTGTTACGCAAGTGGCAGCACGGTTTTAGATTGGCTAGTCCTTCGGTCGCAAGTTGGTGAGAAGGGCTGGGGTCTGACGCCATGCCCGTCACATATTGGCTGGCAGCGTACGTGGGATAGTTGGCATTAGAGCATTCAGTGCATTGTTAGAAATTAGCTCTGCACTGAAGGATTGTAACCTTTGTGGAAAAAGTCCTTAGAGACAAGTGGTGCATATTTTTTTTTTTTTTATATATTTATAAAGAGACATACAGCAACAGCTCCTACCTTTTTCTGCTTTCTATTCTACCTTTTTTTGCAACTATGCCTGGTGCAGCAGAATACAAGAGAATGAACAAAAGTGATTTAAGTGAGGAGTGTGAAGCGAGAGGAATTGACGTCGGTGGCAAAACTCGTGAAAATTTGATTTGTTACTTACAGGAGTATGATATCCGGGTAGACCAGAACCCGGGGGAACCTGGAACTGAAGGGGTTCCCGCCACCTCCGATCCCAGTGGCTCAGATATGGCCTCGCAGGATGGGCATACAAAGACTAACACTGGAGTACCACAGCATGTCACCTCCCCGCAACAGCATGAGCAGGCCAACCCCGGAGTGCCTGTAACCAGCAGAGACTCTCCTCAGATGCAGGAAACCCTGAAACGCATCATGGAGGCAGATCCTCTGGCATAACTACAGTTCATGGAATGCCAGGCAGCGGCTGACAGAGCGGCTGCCAGAGAGGAATGCCAGGCTGAGAGGGAGGCGGCGCAGAGGGAAGCTAATCGTCGGCACGAACTGGAGATGGCTAGGCTCCAGCAGCAGCAACAGGCTCAGAACCTTGGGTCCCTAGAGCACAGGGATGCCTCTCCGGCTGTGGGCACAGCAGCCATGTTTCCAGTGATGGAAAAAGATAGTGACATTGACATGTATTTACTGTCATTTGAAAAAACTTGCTGTCAGTACCATCTGCCCCAAGCACAATGGGCTTGGTACCTGACACCAGGGCTACGAGGCAAGGCCCTGGATGCGTTTGTCGAATTGCCAGAGGAGCAGGATGACAATTATGAAGCTCTAAAAGAAGCCATCGTCCGGAAGTACCAGCTGACCCCGGAAGTGTACCGCAAGCGGTTTAGGTCCCTGCGAAAGGAACCTGGGGACTCTAACACGGATGTGGTAAGTCGCTTACGCACCGCATTCCGGCAGTGGACCAGAGGACTGAAGGCTGACTCCTACGAGTCCCTAGAGGATCGCATGATACGAGATCAACTACTGCATCTCTGCCCAGCAGACGTCAGACAGTTTGTATTGGAGGGAGAACCCGCATTTACCAAAGCTGCAGCAGACCTGGCCGACACCTATGTCCACACGCGGGTGTCTGACCATCGCAAGGCTCCTCCAAATGGCTGGAAGGGAGGGAAATCACCCATAGCAACCCCTCCTACACCAGTGAGTGAAGCTTCCCATCACCGAGCCCCTGCAGTACTTGGGGCCAAGCCATTCCTGCCTGACAACCGCAGATGTTACACCTGTAGGAAAACAGGACATCTCAGGACGCAGTGTCCTGAGCAGAAGAAGATAACATCACCTGCCCAGCCGGCCAGCAACTCTTCTTCAGTGCTGTTTGTTCGCAAGAAGACTCGGGTAACCCCCGCCAACTTGCAGCCAGTCACTGTGGGCAACTGGACTGTAACTGGTTTCCGTGACACCAAGACAGAGGCCACCCTGATCCGACCTGAGGGGATTGAACGAGAGAACATCATCCCAGGAAAGTTCCTTACCATCACTGGAGTTGGGGGAACCCGTTCACGCATACCCCATGCTAAGGTATTCATTGATTGGGGTGCGGGAAGGGAAATGAGGGAGGTGGGAGTCTCGGATGAAATTCAAACACCTGTTCTGTTGGGTGCCGATTTGGGTACTCTTGTTTCCTATTATGCCCCTGCCAAGAACACCCTGGAGGCCCCCCTGGAACTCTCTGGACATGCCAAGGTACTGTGTACAGATGTTGGGTTAATATCTGGGCAACTGTGGATGGACAGAGGAAGGAGGCTAGAGTGGGGTTACAGGATTCTCTGTCACCTGGAGAAGGAGAGGAGATCCCCTTGCATAGGGAGGTAATGAACTCCTGTGTCATTGATGGTACAAATGTAAATGTCAATGATGATGACGATAATGATGATGATAATGATGATAATGATGATGCATATTCATTGTTGGGGGTTAACCACAGTGCTGTGAAGTGGGCAGAGGTACAGTCTCTGGGTGCGGAGCAAAGGGATGGTCTGGATAGGCCTTTTCCTTGCTCTGGCCCAGAGGATTCTACCTTGATAACCTCCCAGCAGTTGTCTTTGTATGGTACTGGACAGCTGGGTGGTACTTGTAGTCCCATGGCCAAGGCAGCACTGGGGAGTGACCAAAATGTAGAATCCATTAGCATGCAAGCTGTGAGCTTCCCTGCTGAGAAAGGTAAACAACAGCTTGACTGAGACAGTGAGAAGCTGGAAATGAATAGTCTACCAATAGGGGGCTTGGGAACTGAAAGAGTTAACCAAATGCTCAGTGTATTCAGTCAGCCTAGGAGACATGTAGTGAGAGTGTCACCTAATACAGCCTGTCAAGGTCTATGGGGAAAACCTGAAGCCAGGGAGGAAGTCACCTCAAACTATTTCTGGCTTAGATTCACTCCCCAAAAACCAACCAGACCAACGTATGTCATAGGCAGTGGCAGCACACCTGGATTGGAAGTGTGAGGGGCCCTATTGGAGTTGATAGCAGGTCCTCAGAGAGGGAACTTCGGCCTCCAGCTCCAATCACCCTTCCTTTCCATTCAGGTACAGCAGCTGCTGGCAAGGCCTATGGTAAATGGTGTCTGGGTTCAGGGAAACTCTGGGAGGGCCCACCGTGCTGTTCATGAGTTGGACGGCAGGGTGCATCCTTCCCTCATGCCTTCGGACCACCTCATCTCACAGGAGGTGCAGACTGAATGGGCCAAAGAGACAGAGGGAATATCGCAGTCAGGGATCCAGAAGTCCCGTAGGGTCTGGGCATCACCAGTAGTCTCAGTCCCCAAACAGGATCAGATGACCAGGCTTTGTGAGGACCTTGGAAAACTGAGCGCCAACCCTGTGGTTGTGGCCTACCCCATGCCCAGAAACCATGCCGTAATGGAGCAGCCGGCAGGTGCCTGCTGTCTAACCGTCGTGGACCTGAACAGAGGATATAGGCCAACGTCTCTAACCCAGGAGACTCAGGACAAGTCAGCCTTCACCACCCCATGTGGCTTGCCTGAATTCACGCTAGTTGGGGTTGAGAAAGCTAGTTGGGGTTGAGAACGCACCAACCACCTCTCCAGGGGTCAGGAATTACCTACAATATGGACTGGAACTGTGTGCAGTTGCCTACTTTAGGGGCCTTGCAGTGTTCGGCCCTGTCTGGGAATAGCAACTTGGACCCCTGTCACCAGTCATGAAAAAACTGCCAGTGCCTAGTCTGACAGCCAAAATGGTAACTGTCAGAGGGGCATGTCAGTGGTTCAGCACTGGGAGCCACAGGTAGGAAGAGACCCCCAGAGGTCTGGAACTGGGGAGACTGAGGCAATTATGGCCTGGCCTACTCCCCAGGCCAAAAAGCAGGTTATGTCAGTCTTGGGTGCAACTATCATGGCTCAGCTGAACCTGTGACTGACCTAAAAGACAGGAGACTGATGAAAATGGTGTCCTTGATGCTAGCATGTAAAGAGCACTGTTCAACCTGGGCGAAGGTACCTGTAGACACACCCAGGAGGCCAGTTCCAGAATTCACCTGTCCGGTTCCGATGCACCGAGGCGCCACTACCTTTGGGTCAGATGTAGTCCTGGGCCTGAGGAATGAGACTGGAGAGAGAAATTTCAATCTCTACCTACATCTCAATATGTTAGTATATGACACCCCTGAACAGAAGTGTTTTGTGAACAGGTGGGCACCACGGCACTTGCCACGATATCCGGGTAGTCACAGCAGACTGGTGCTCACCCCTAACAACTCAATTTGTTGGCACAACAGTGTTGATGGGGATAACAGCAACCTTCCCAGAAGGAACCTGGTTCTCCCGAAGTGCAGTTGTACCAGATCACACCAAGGTGAACATCTGGGCATAATGGATCTGTGTCCTGATCAGCCAAACCAGCAGCAGGTGTCGGTTGCGTCAGGAGGGAAATTGCAGTTCCCTCCCATGCAACCACCTGAGAGGGGGAGGTGTGGCGATTGGATGCGGACAGCCATTTTGCTAAGATCCACCATCTTGTATCATACTCTGCTAATATCATTCTCTCTCCCTCCAGCCCCCTCCCCTTGCAAGGAATGTGGTCTGTGTGTGTGCTGAGTTCAGGAGTTCCCACAGCTGGTGGCAGTGTGAAGGATTAATTGCGTAATTAACCTGACCCAGTAACAATAGCTCTCAGGCTGCTGGTACCTAGATTGTGGTCCAGCAAGCTGGAAAATCTTTGTGCAGGGTGCAGCTGAGAGTGGCATTGTTACGCAAGTGGCAGCACGGTTTTAGATTGGCTAGTCCTTCGGTCACAAGTTGGTGAGAAGGACTGGGGTCTGACGCTGCGCCCGTCACACACATTACTTGCAATGAAATAAATATTCATAACCATAACATGGTATCTTCTCACTACCTGATGGGGAACACTCCCCAACAACAAAAGAAGCAAATAATGCCTTACACGCACAAACAACAATCAGAGCTCAGGCTGGCTGCAGAATAGCTGCCCACTAAATTTTGATTAGTGGTCCAATAACCTTGGCAGAACCGCTATGGTTAGTTAATATAAACATAGATTTCAGCTAATTATTCTTGCAATGTTTAAAATACATGTGTGTCTTTTTGAAGTAATACATATGATAAGTAAAGTTTGTTTTTTTATGGCTGCCAGGGGTTGTGCTTTTACATTATTTATCTATGAAACACAAATTTTACCTTATCTGTATTCATTAAAAAAGGACCTAGGATTTAGATATGTGAAAAAATATGAATAAAACAAATAGCACCACTCCTACCAGGCTTATGCATTAAACGGTGCACAGTGTCATGCCCCAGCACAGACAACCATATTTCAGTTTGCTAATGTCAAGTCAGAAAGATGAATTCCACTTGGCGGTTATGGGCTACTGCCAAATGCACCTTTGCCTTATTAAAAATACCTTTAAAAGTTAAAGTGAACTTTCACAAAGGTATTTTACTGTCCTCCATTCCAATGCTCCCTCTCAACAGCCAACAAAAAAGCACTCCTTAAGCTTTTTAAATAAACTCCTTTCTGTTTACCTTTTTTAAACATTTCTGCTGGTCGCCAGCTTCCTAAAGAGGTATCCTCATGATCAGAGGTCCACCAGTGCTTGCTCATCAGGGAGGCGGCTGTAAGAACCCAGAGAGCTCCCGATAATATAAGAGAAAATGGTGGCATGGGACCTGGTGTTCAGTGGTGTATTTAGGTTTTGTGCCGACACAAATCGTCTGCACCCCCCCCCCCCATCTCCAGCCACTCCAGCCAACATCTCCCCTCCCCCAGGCCGGGCTCCCTCTCCCATCCACAGCCAGCACCCTCCACTCTCCCCAAATCCCCGCACAGACAATGGGCAGGGCCGAGCTCCGTCTGCTCCCAGGCAACACTCACCGATCAGCAGAGGCTTCTTCCTCGTCCAGCCGCTTGGCTTCTCCTCTCTACTGGCTCTGGCCTGTGTGTGCCCTGCAGGTCTAGCGGCCACTGGCCTCTCAGGGATTGGATCCCATGTAGCAGACACTGCTGCAAGCCTGCAAAGATAATGGCTCCTGTGTGCCACTGCCACATGTGTTTCACTTCTGCCAGGGGGCGGCGCTGCCCCAGTACAAAAATGGCCACTGCCCCAGTCTATAACTGGCCTTCACAGCAAGGAACACATGGATGGGCGACGCATGGCAAACAACAAAAGAGAAAAATTCTCAGCTCAACTTGCCGGCCAACTTGCAGACAAACCGAATTAACCTAACAGTATGCAGTAAAAGCAGGGCTTTAGTTAGCACACATTTGCAAATACATACATAAGCTACAGAGCCACGTCACAGCACCCCGATATTCTGTAGTCCTAATTCTACAAATTTTGAAAGCCCCCATAGTAGAGGCACATGTATTTAATGGATAGAGCAAGGGCAGGTGAACCTGATGGAGCCCACCGCTCCTTAACCACTTCCTGTCCGGACACTTTTACCCCCTTCCTGTCCAGGGCAATTTTCAGCTTTCAGCGCTATCACACTTTGAATGACAATTGCGCGGTCATGCAACACTGTACCCATATGAATTTTTTACCATTTTTTGAGACTGATAAAGCTTTATTTTGGTGGTATTTATTCACCGCTGGGATTTTTATTTTTTTTGCTATGTAAATGAAAATTCAAAAAATTTTGAAAAAAGTGTTTTTCTTATACAGTTTTGCAAATAAATAATATTTCATCATAAATCTTGGCCAAAATTTATTCCGTTATCTTTTTAGTAAAAAAAAACATATGCCAAATTAGTTTACAACCAAAAATTATAATTTTTAAACATTTTTTTTTACATTTTTATTTTTTTTTTATATTATTATTTATGTTTTTTTTTTCTTTTTTTACATACTGTCACCCTAGCAGTACAGTGTCACCATGGTGACACTGTACTACTTGTGGGGGGTGATGAAGATTTTTTTTTTTTACAGTGATTGCTTTTACACCCATATAGGATGCAAAAGCAATCATTTCTCTTTCTCTCTGTCTGCATTCTTGCAGCCGTTGAGAAATACTGTGTGAGCTGTGATTGGTCAGAGCTTGTCACATGGTACAAGGCTGTTGTGAATAGCCTTGTACCATGTGACCTCTGTGATCATTCACAGATTTCACACGTAGGAAGCAATGATGTCACAAGTGACATCTTGCTTACTACTTTGCATGTGATCACTGATTGGCCAATCAGTGATCGTATGATCGGGACCTCGTACAGAGGTCCCGTCTGACGATCGGTGTTTCACTGTGTCCGGAGGACACAGCAGGCACTGGATCGCAGTGCTGTGCGCTCCCAGGGTGCGCGCACAAATAGAAATAGCGGGTGCCATTTATGAACGGCAACCCGCCCCTGGGGTGCCACCGTCCTGCCGTTTAAAAACAGTAGGCGGACGGCAAGTGATTAAAGCTACAGGAGCACACTGGACACCCAGCATGTAGCACAATGGCAGCTAAGGTGACCAGTGCTCGCCCTCTGGCCACTGCCCCAGTCTATAACTGGCCTTCACAGCAAGGAACACATGGATGGGCAACGCATGTCAAACAACAAAAGAGAAAAGTTCCCAGCTCAACTTGCCAGCCAGCTTGCAAACAAACCGAATTAACCTGTCTAACAGTATGCGTTAAAAACAGGGGTGTAGTTAGCACACATTTGCAAATACATAGGTAAGCTACAGATCCACCGCACCCCAATATTCTGTAGTCCTAACTCTACAAATTTGGAAAGCCCCCATAGTAGAGGCGCTGCTCCTCCCCCCCCCCCTGGAAAATACTGCCCAAGACAAACGCCTTGTTTGCCTCTCAGTAAATACGCCCCTGCTGGTGTTCAGCAGACCAGAAGGGAATTTATAACTTTTACTGGAATACATTGCCAGATCTCTCAAAATAAAAGACTGGCAGTTAATTAAAATGAAAAAATACCCCACTACTAAACCTCGCACTACTAACATGTGACATACCTTGGGGTAGTGCTTGTGCATTAACACATCACCCAACTGAACAGTAAATGGACCTGGTGAACTGGAGATTTGTTCATACTTCATGAAATAATATAGTTATAAATATTATCTACCTTACCAAATAAATAACACTGCACAAGTTGGAATGGAGCCAGTGAAACACTGTTCTCCCAAGGATAGAGGTACACACTGTTACCTAGAGATAAAAGAGGACATAAAGGATGAGTGTGGCTATCACTATGTACCAGTTCTTTACAGATACTGACTCTGTGCAATGTTTTCATGAACAGTTTTTTCTGACTCCCAAGAGGTCAAAGAAGGTCACCATCATAGCGAGAGACCTCACATAGTCATGCTTTCATGAAACGTAATTCCAATTTGTATTTGGTGAAATCTAAAATGGAGAATTTATATAATTATAGATTGTTATATCACATTTTTATTTTGTCGGAGCTGTGGGACTGCCATTTGTCACTTGCAGCTGTAGATATGAGAAGGCCATTTTATTTCCTTCATGCATACTAATTCACAGTCTATTCTGGGATCCTCTTAGCAAATCAAAGCCAAAACAAAGCATTTAATTATAAATTCTGAAGCATAAACGTCTCCTTGTGTATATTTTATTATATTGCCTGTACACGTGGGTATATATGAAGAGTCTTTGAGAGAATATTGTCAATTAATGTATCTGTTTTTAACTGAACAATGTATAAATTATTAATGGTTATATCTTGCATATAATGTGATAATTGCTTTTTAAATGGTGTAGCCAAATGACAATTTTACAGGGATGCGGAGAACAGGTTGAGAAGAACTTTTTGGCAGCTAGTCAAGCATTAATTATTGATGGGTATCAACACTTGGATTTAACCCATTCAACTCTGAAGCCAGGTAGGTGGCTGCTGGTGTAAAATGCCTGAGGAAGGGATTTCAAATTTATACTGAATACATCTGAGGTTGAAGTCCATAATCCTGAAAAGTTCTGTGCAGACTCAGTGCAGGCTTACCTAAATAAGATATCAGATGATAAAGAACTTATACCATATACCACTTAGTTGTATCACATTTCAAAGGATATCTCCATCTTTCAGACAACTGGGATATTGCAAGGCCGGATGATGAGATATTAACATTAACTACATATTTTCTTCTGATGCTTTTGTAATGTATTTTAAAAGGAGCCTGTTGGGATAGAAATATGGCAGCCACTGCTGGCAGTTTCAGGACTGTAATCCCCTAGCACAAAAGTTAAGGAAACTACAAGTGGTACTCCTTAACAGTAATCATGATCCACATTTGACTTGTTATACTATCCATAAGTCTATAAGTAAAATCTTTCAAAGGGAACTGGGTTTGTGTGTGTCATATCATATGACAGCACATGTGAGATTCACACTATCATACCAGATTAGGATGTTTTATCCCTCTCTTCATATTTCCTACTTTATGCCTTCTATTTTCCTCTTCACATTCCCTGTCTCCATAACCTATTTCTATCTTGCACAATGCATGCTCACTGCCACTTAGGTCCTTCTTCATTTTCCTTGCTTTCTTTTCCCTCCTATTACCCCCTGTTTGCTACCATTTATCCCCTTCTTATTACCCTCTCCTCCCTAACAGTGATCTCCTTTTTATTACCTGATGCTCCCTGCCTCCTGCCGCCCTCTTATTACCTCTGCTGTCTGCCTCCTATCTCCCTCTGATTACCGCTGCTGTCTGCCTCCTATCTCCCTCTGATTACCTCTGCTGTCTGCCTCCTGTCACCCTCTTATTACCCCTGCTGTCTGCCTCCTATCTTCCTCTGATTACCGCTGCTGTCTGCCTCTTATCTCCCTCTGATTACCTCTGCTGTCTGCCTCCTATCTCCCTCTGATTACCGCTGCTGTCTGCCTCCTATCTCCCTCTGATTACCTCTGCTGTCTGCCTCCTGTCACCCTCTTATTACCTCTGCCGTCTGCCTCCTATCTTCCTCTGATTACCGCTGTTGTCTGCCTCTTATCTCCCTCTGATTACCTCTGCTGTCTGCCTCCTATCTCCCTCTGATTACCTCTGCTGTCTGCCTCCTATCTCCCTCTGATTACCGCTGCTGTCTGCCTCCTATCTCCCTCTGATTACCACTGCTGTCAGCCTCCTGTCTCCCTCTGATTACCTCTGCTGTCTGCCTCCTATCTCCCTCTGATCACCCCTGCAACCTGCCCCTATCTCAATCTGATCACCCCTGCTTTCTGCCTCCTATCTCCTTCTGATCACCCCTGCAACCTGCCCCTATCTCCATCTGATCACCCCTGCTTTCTGCCTCCTATCTCCTGATCACCCCTGCAACCTGCCTCCTATCTCCCTCTGATCACCTCTGCAACCTGCCCCTATCTCCATCTGATCACCCCTGTTCTATGCCTCCTTTCTCCCTCATCACCTCTGCTCTTTGCCTCCTATCTTCCTCTGATCACCCCTGATCTCTGCCTCCTATCTCCCTTTGCTGTCTGCCTCCTATCTCCCTCTGATCACCCCTGCAACCTGCCCCTATCTCCATCTGATCACCCCTGCTTTCTGCCTGCTATCTCCCTCTGATCACTCCTGCTCTATGCCTCCTATCTCCCTCTGATCACTCCTGCTCTATGCCTCCTATCTCCCTCTGATCACTCCTGCTCTATGCCTCCTATCTCCCTCTGATCACTCCTGCTCTATGCCTCCTATCTCCCTCTGATCACTCCTGCTCTATGCCTCCTATCTCCCTCTGATCACTCCTTCTCTATGCCTCCTATCTCCCTCTGATCACTCCTGCTCTATGCCTCCTATCTCCCTCTGATCACTCCTGTTCTATGCCTCCTTTCTCCCTCTTATCACCCCTGCTCTATGCCTCCTATCTCCCTCTGATCGCCCCTGCTCTCTGCCTCCTATCTCCCTCTGATCACCCCTGCTCTATGCCTCCTATCTCCCTCTTATAACCTCTGCTCTCTGCCTCCTATCTCCCTCTGATCACCCCTGCTCTCCCTCCTATCACTCTCTGATCACCCCTGCTCTTTGTCTCCCATCTCCCTCTGATTATGTCTGTTCTCTGCCTCCCATCTCCCTTGTATTCTTCCCTGTTCAGTGCCCCCATCACCCTCCTATGATTGCTTGATCCCCGCCTCCTGAAGTCTCTTGCTCTTTTTACTTCTGCTCCTTGCTTCCCATCACCTTCTTAGGCTCCATGTACAAGGGACAGTTCTGAACGGTAGAAACTGACTGCTGGAAAACGTAGGTTAAAAAATGTCTGTTTAGCCGTGGTTGCATACCGTGTTTATGCGCGTTTGCATTTAGAAGCGTTTTTTTAAAGCTAACCTCAGGAGACCTTCCAAAATGCCCAGAATGCACTGAAAAACAGTAACAAATTAACTATTTCAGACATTTTGAGAGAAATAGAGAGAAGAAGCTCAGAGAGCAGTATTTGTTGAGATTAGCTGTCTTTTTTTTTTTTGTGGTATTTGGATGTGTTCCAGCTCATTTCTGTGCAGAAATTATTGCAGCAGTGTCTAACATATTTTCTTTCATGCAAAACCTCAAAGTATGGTGTACCAGGTCCATTTGAGTACCGGGAAAATGCTTTGCATGCATTTTTCATGATGAAAAAAGGCTCTGGACAGCATCTGGAAATCTTTTTATTCTCTGTTCCCCTGCCTCCTTACTCCCTCTTTATATTCCCTGCCTCCTTACTCCCTCTTTATATTCCCTGCCTCCTTACTCCCTCTTTATATCCCCTGCCCCCTATATCCCTCTTTATATCCCCTGCCTCCTATATCCCTCTTTATATCCCCTGCCTCCTGTATCCCTCTTTATATCCCCTGCCTCCTGTATCCCTCTTTATATCCCCTGCCTCCTATATCCCTCTTTATATTCCCTGCCTCCTATATCCCTCTTTATATTCCCCGCCTCCTTACTCTCTCTTTATATTCCCTGCCTCCTATATCTCTCTTTATATTCCCTGCCTCCTTACTCCCTCTTTATATCCCCTGCCTCCTATATCCCTCTTTATATTCCCTGCCTTCTTACTCCCTCTTTATATCCCCTGCCTCCTATATCCCTCTTTATATCCCCTGCCTCCTATATCCCTCTTTATATTCCCTGCCTCCTTACTCCCTCTTTATATCCCCTGCCTCCTATATCCCTCTTTATATCCCCTGCCTCCTTACTCCCTCTTTATATCCCCTGCCTCCTATATCCCTCTTTATATTCCCTGCCTCCTATATCCCTCTTTATATCCCCTGCCTCCTATATCCCCTGCCTCCTATATCCCTCTTTATATCCCCTGCCTCCTATATCCCTCTTTATATTCCCTGCCTCCTTACTCCCTCTTTATATTCCCTGCCTCCTTACTCCCTCTTTATATCCCCTGCCTCCTATATCCCTCTTTATATCCCCTGCCTCCTTACTCCCTCGTTATATCCCCTGCCTCCTATATCCCTCTTTATATCCCCTGCCTCCTATATCCCTCTTTATATTCCCTGCCTCCTATATCCCTCTTTATACTCCCTGCCTCCTTACTCCCTCTTTATATTCCCTGTCTCCTATATCCCTCTTTATATTCCCTGCCTCCTATATCCCTCTAATATTCCCTGCCTCCTTACTCCCTCTTTATATCCCCTGCCTCCTATATCCCTCTTTATACTCCCTGCCTCCTTACTCCCTCTTTATATTCCCTGTCTCCTATATCCCTCTTTATACTCCCTGCCTCCTTACTCCCTCTTTATATTCCCTGCCTCCTATATCCCTCTAATATTCCCTGCCTCCTTACTCCCTCTTTATATCCCCTGCCTCCTATATCCCTCTTTATATCCCCTGCCTCCTATATCCCTCTTTATATCCCCTGATTCCTATATCCCTCTTTATATTCCCTGCCTCCTTACTCCCTCTTTAAATCCCCTGCCTCCTATATCCCTCTTTATATCCCCTGCCTCCTTACTCCCTCTTTGTATTCCCTGCCTCCTTACTCCCTCTTTATATCCCCTGCCTCCTATATCCCTCTTTATATTCCCTGCCTCCTATATAGCTCTTTATATCCCCTGCCTCCTATATCCCTCTTTATATTCCATGCCTCCTATATAGCTCTTTATATCCCCTGCCTCCTATATCCCTCTTTATATTCCCTGCCTCCTTACTCCCTCTTTATATTCCCTGCCTCCTATATCCCTCTTTATACTCCATGCCTCCTTACTCCCTCTTTATATCCCCTGCCTCCTATATCTCTCTTTATATTCCCTGCCTCCTTACTCCCTCTTTATATTCCCTGCCTCCTATATCCCTCTTTATATCCCCTGCCTCCTTACTCCCTCTTTATATCCCCTGCCTCCTATATCCCTCTTTATATCCCTTGCCTCCTATATCCCTCTTTATATCCCTTGCCTCCTATATCCCTCTTTATATCCCCTGCCTCCCTACTCCCTCTTTATATCCCCTGCCTCCTATATCCCTCTTTATATCCCTTGCCTCCTATATCCCTCTTTATATCCCCTGCCTCCTATATCCCTCTTTATATCCCCTGCCTCCTATATCCCTCTTTATATCCCTTGCCTCCTATATCCCTCTTTATATCCCCTGCCTCCCTACTCCCTCTTTATATCCCCTGCCTCCTATATCCCTCTTTATATCCCCTGCCTCCTATATCCCTCTTTATATCCCCTGCCTCCTATATCCCTCTTTATATTCCCTGTCTCCTATATCCCTCTTTATATTCCCTGCCTCCTTACTCCCTCTTTATATTCCCTGCCTCCTATATCCCTCTAATATTCCCTGCCTCCTTACTCCCTCTTTATATCCCCTGCCTCCTATATCCCTCTTTATATCCCCTGCCTCCTATATCCCTCTTTATATCCCCTGATTCCTATATCCCTCTTTATATTCCCTGCCTCCTTACTCCCTCTTTATATCCCCTGCCTCCTATATCCCTCTTTATATCCCCTGCCTCCTTACTCCCTCTTTGTATTCCCTGCCTCCTTACTCCCTCTTTATATCCCCTGCCTCCTATATCCCTCTTTATATTCCCTGCCTCCTATATAGCTCTTTATATCCCCTGCCTCCTATATCCCTCTTTATATTCCCTGCCTCCTTACTCCCTCTTTATATTCCCTGCCTCCTATATCCCTCTTTATACTCCATGCCTCCTTACTCCCTCTTTATATCCCCTGCCTCCTATATCTCTCTTTATATTCCCTGCCTCCTTACTCCCTCTTTATATTCCCTGCCTCCTATATCCCTCTTTATATCCCCTGCCTCCTTACTCCCTCTTTATATCCCCTGCCTCCTATATCCCTCTTTATATCCCCTGCCTCCTATATCCCTCTTTATATCCCCTGCCTCCTATATCCCTCTTTATATCCCCTGCCTCCTATATCCCTCTTTATATCCCTTGCCTCCTATATCCCTCTTTATATCCCCTGCCTCCCTACTCCCTCTTTATATCCCCTGCCTCCTATATCCCTCTTTATATCCCCTGCCTCCTATATCCCTCTTTATATCCCCTGCCTCCTATATCCCTCTTTATATTCCCTGCCTCCTTACTCCCTCTTTATATCCCCTGCCTCCTATATCCCTCTTTATATTCCCTGCCTCCTTACTCCCTCTTTATATCCCCTGCCTCCTATATCCCTCTTTATATCCCCTGCCTCCTATATCCCTCTTTATATCCCCTGCCTCCCTACTCCCTCTTTATATCCCCTGCCTCCTATATCCCTCTTTATATCCCCTGCCTCCCTACTCCCTCTTTATATCCCCTGCCTCCTATATCCCTCTTTATATCCCCTGCCTCCTATATCCCTCTTTATATTCCCTGCCTCCTTACTCCCTCTTTATATCCCCTGCCTCCTATATCCCTCTTTATATCCCCTGCCTCCTATATCCCTCTTTATATTCCCTGCCTCCTATATCCCTCTTTATATTCCCTGCCTCCTTACTCCCACTCTATATCCCCTGCCTCCTATATCCCTCTTTGTATTCCCTGCCTCATATCTCCATTTTATGGCTTCCTGCTCCCTGTCTCTCATCTCCCTTTTATTAGTCTCTGCTCCCTGCCTCCTTTCTACCTCTTATTTTTCCCTGCTCCCTGTCTCTCCCTCTTGTTACTCCCTATTCTCTGCTTCCTATTCCCCTCCTTTGATTCCCTGTAATTATTATATCATAAAAAATTAGACTAAGGGTAGGCAACCTTAAAGAGGTGTCAATCTACCTGAACAACATAGGAGATCTCCGGGCACAGTTTCACCCAGTGTCGCCTCCTCATATCTGATTGCCGTACTACAATAATGAGTTTAAATCAAGTGGTGAGGAGGCAACATATCTCCTCCTCACCACCTGTCAAATACACTCAGATCGCTTTTTAGAGGAGCAGCAGTGACTGCTGCACTTGTGAATGAGCCCTTAGTTGCATTCGGAATCTGCACCCTTAGGGTGCGTTCACATGTAAAGTTTGGGGGTGGTAAAAACGTGCAGATGAGTTGTGGTTTTACCACCCCTAATCCCTATCCCCTTTACCTACTGAGGCCAAAGCAAAAGGTGTATAGATGTCACAGCAGGAATTAAACCCCCTGTTGCTTTTGTTGGGTGCTACTCTCTGCCAATCGCAACCCATTCAACTGCATACCTCAACTGCAAGCGCCCCGCAATTGCATGCTTCTGTGATGTTCAAGGGGTTAAAGCAGGTAGTGAGAATGCAACACAACGCTGCTTGCTTTAAACCCTTGTTTGCTGTACTGCACAAGGTTCCAGGGCACTTGCAGAGTGGCCTCATTCACTTGAATGGGTCATGCTTGGAAAGTGCTACACCCACTAACCATAACAGGGCGTAGAACTCCTGCTGTGGCATGTGTACCATGTGTAAAAGGGGTGCGGTTAAGGTGGGGTTGTTAAAAACACATTTTAACTATGGGGTTTTACCACCCCCCAAACTGCAACTGTAAATGAACCCTTACTGTGCTGAGCCCTCTATAAGGCTGCTTTCACACTGATGTGCTGTGGTGTACCTGCATTGCGGGTGCGGGTGCAGCGCAGTGCATCATGGACTTTCCTGGGTTAGCTGTGCTTTGCCATAGACTTCTATTATATCCTGCAAGTGTGGTGCACTTTCTTACATTCAGGAGTTTTGGTGTGCTTTCAGTAAGTGCAGCAAACCAGCAGGATATAATAGAAGTCTATGGCTAAGGACAGCAAAACCGCAGGACTGCTAAAGGTACATTGCACTGCACCCACAGTGTGGGTAAACTGCAGCTCATCAGTGTGAAAGCAGCCCTATACTATTATGCCCAGTGTATTACTTTATACTAACCTGAAGACTCTGCTGCAAGAATCACTCTGGAGACCACTAAGAGGAGGAGTGCAGTTGGTATCACTCCACATGGGAAAGGAGCCGGCACTACAGAGGAGACATCGGCTTATGCGGACCCTGATCCCTACTACAGATCCAACTTTACAAGTAGTCCCTCTGCATTGCACTCTGTTTGATTCTCTGGGATGGCAGATCAATAAGCCCTGATCACGATCTATCAGTCACCTGGTGGCGATCTACTGGTATATCGTGATCTATTCTACAGGTTGCTGACCTCCGACTTAGACCATTGACAATAAATGATTGTAACACAAAAAATGACCTACAAAGAGGCAAACACTGCACTTCCCTAGCTGCTGGAAAACTGGAAAGTCTCAGCCTGCTTTCTGTTTGCAGGGCGTAAGAATATGCAGATACTTGCAGTTCTACATCAGCTGGAGAAACACAACTCAGAAATACAATATATTTATGTTACATTTCTCATAGTCTCACATTTATTTTTATTATACAGGATTTATATAGCGCCAACAGTTTGCACAGCGCTTTACAAAATGAAGGTATACATTACAATTACAATACAATTTGGTACAAGAGGAAACAGAGGGCCCTGCTCGTTAGAGCTTACAATCTAAGAGATAAATCAGTATCAATGTATGTATACCAAAGATTTCCCCTTCCTGCTGAACCAACCGAAATTACGGTCCATGTATGGCCAGCTTAAGGATCTCCAACAACACATTGTTACAGATAATACAGCAGCCAGCCACTGTCAGGTTAGGTTGAACAACTAATCAAGAGAGTTTAGAAACCCTGTCCTTTTACTATCATTCCCCCTTGACAAGCCGGCACTGGTAACATCTACACCCCCCATCCTCTCCTGTTCTTTCCATTGATATAAACAAGTGTCTTATTCAGAATCCAGCTTGCAAGTTCCTGAGTTGAGTACTATGTAGCTTGCCGAAGATATTCTAGCCTGACTTCAGGGAATTGTACATATCTTTCTAGTCTCTAAAATCTATCATATTTGAAGTTATAGATCATATAAAGTCATTGCGATCTAACATAATTATAGTTATCATGTTTTTGGAATGCAATGCCAGACAGTAAATAGTAGAGATGAATTAACAGAGCACGATTAAAGTGGAAGTTCTGTCAATCTCTAAGGCTAAACCTACTCCCACCCCTATTCTAAGACTATCTATCCTGTGACAGAAAAAATGCTTATACTTACCTATTCTGAAGCCGCTGCAGTCAGGTCATATAATCTCTCCAGAGGTGGCTCCAGTGAAACTCACCAACAATGGCTGCAAATGCCTCTGGGTCGATGGGATCCATAGGCTTACTATGGGGCATCCATTGTCTGCTGGCTCTCCTCTACACTGCTGGGACCTGATCATGTAACTGAACCAGAGCGGCTTAAGAATAGGTACGTATAAGCACCTTTTCTTTTACGGGATAGATAGAGTAGGCTTAGAATGGTGGTGGTAGTAGGTTTAGCCTTAGATTTTGACTGAACTTCCACTTCAAAGTCAAGTGACATGGCTTCATTAAAAACAGAAACATGGATCTTAAAGTGGAACTTCACCCAAAAGGGGAAGTGCTGCTTTTCCTCCTCCTCCCACCCTCCTCTCCCATGTTTGGAGTGTCTTTTGGAGGGCGGTTACCTGATTTTAACAGGTACCCACTCCCAATTCCTCTCCTGCCACCTAGGCAAATGGAGCAGAAGTTTCTCCCCTCTTCCCCTGCAGTCTCTTGGGACAGGTCAGAGGTCCCAGGAGATTGTAGGACCAATCGTGGGGCGCATGCACACTGGGTAGCTGGCTGTGAAGCTGCAAGGAGTCACAGTCGGCTGTCCACAGTTAAGATGCCGGCGCCTGAACCCAAAGACAGGACAAAGAGCTGGGTCGGGTGAGGACATTGCTGGATTCTGGGAAAGGTCAGTGTGTGTTTTTTTTTAAGTCAGCAGCTAAAGTACTTGTAACTGCTAATGTTTAAATTTTTATTAACAGGGTTAAGTTCCTTTTTAAAGTACAGCTTTATTGTTAGAAACATGTAGGCTGCCATTGTTGAACACCTTCTGATGCTAGCTATTTGGCTGTGTTTGTTGAACACCTTCTGATGCTAGCTATTTGGCTGTCTGCCTGCAATTTAGTGCCACAACTGAAAGAAGCATACAGCAGGGGAACTCAGCACAATGTCAGAACTCTTGATCTGCATGCTTGTTCCAGGTTAATAATGCAAAAAGTATAAAAAACCCCACTGAATTAGGATGATATCCAAGCAACTAGAACCGTTAAATGGTAGAATCACCAATGACTGCCTATACATTACCTCCTACAAAATTTATCATAAGCATATCTAAATCTAAAAAAAGTGTAATACATTGCAGCCCCTTATATGTGTTGGTTGCATTAGTTTTTTTTTAGTTAATAGCTGTTTTCCTTTATTTACAACTGATGACACTGCCCTAAATTAACAGTATGGTCACTTACTGTACTGTGACTATGGAGGAGTAGTGTTGTCACCCCAGAACAGGAAGCGTGTTACGACTACAGAACTTCCTTCATTTCCATAAAAAGCAGGTGTTCTGTAGTCCACAGAGAGAACTGGGACCAATCCCAACTAATAACAGTCAACAGAGAGCATAGAAAGTTATCAGCGCACAAGATTTCTGGCAAGATTAACTGGTATTGAACAGAAACAGCAAAATACTTTCAAGTGTATATTTAACAGACAAAAGGGGAGCAAATATTATTATTTATTTCAGGTACTTATATAGGGCAGTCAATTTATGCAGCCCTTTACATATATATATTGTACAGTCACATCAGTCCCTAACCCTCAAGGGGCGTACAATCTAAGGTCCCTAACTTACATTCATACATACACATACTAGGGCCAATTTAAACAGGATCCAATTAACCTACCAGCATGTCTTTAGAGTGTGAGAGGAAACCGGAGTACCCGGAGGAAACCCACACAGGCACAGGAAGAACATGCAAACTCCAGGCAGGTGGTGCCGTGGCTTGGATTTGAACCAACGACCCTAGTGCTGCCAGGCGGAAGTGCTAACCATTTAGCCAAATAAGAAAGGTACACTATTATAGGACATAGACTGATAAAATAAATATAAAATTAAATTAAATAGGAAGACATCAGGCACTGGTAGTAAAAGTGTGATAATGAATCAGAAGTCTGCATGGGCACTAGAATTGTTACTATGAAGTCATCTAATACATCATTGCCAGTCCAGTCACAAATTTGCAGTGGCCCCAAATGATGCTGCTGCTTTATATTAACACTCATTATCTGTACTATAAGTTGTAAGGCTATTGCTGTTTTTAGTGTCACAGCAAGCCAAAAAACATGCTGTTTATATCTAAGATGGGAATATTTTCTTTTCTTTCAATAAGTGAAGGACCTGAGGTTGCTTGGGCTGGTTGAGTAGGCAACATACCTAGGAGAAGTAGGCCTGGCGGTTTTGGGCCTGTGAGTAGGACCTGATGTTGGGATTTTACAGTGTGCCTGCTGCTGAGAAATTGGGCCTCGTATTGATTGCTACTATAGTTTTGGAGTATCCTGAAACTCAGGAACTCTCCTGTGTGAAGTTATTCAGCAGTAAATTCTAAAAAGACATTCCCTAGACTGAGACTGAGCCTGTATTGTTGGTGTGCATGGAACTGTGCTTGTGAATGGCAGCCTCTGTAGTAATGTGGGAGAACCTGTGATATTTTCAGCAACCCCTCCAGAGGTGAGTGCTACAGGGTTACTATAGGGACTCATCCTGATGTTTGGTGGGAGCAACCTAGAGGGCCAATTCCACCGGAATTGAAAGTAAATAATTTTGTTACTACTGCCAGTAAAATAGGCCATATCGCAGGAAATTGCCTATTTGTAGATAAGCCAACGAGCCATGATTTTCTAAGAGAGAGACATCAGTAGTTACTATCGCATGGGTTGCATACACTGTGATACGAGGAAATATAAAACACTTATGCAAAATATTTATAAAGGGTAAAATGTGTACATGGGAACATTAGAAAGTATCTTGGGACAATGATGTCTTTTGAGACCTTCTTAGGTAGCCTGTATCATCGGGGGTGTAGTCTCTGTAGTCTCTCCCCTGCTACATGTTGTCATTGTGAGAAGGTATTTTCCAAAACTCAGGGAACTCTAGGATCTCCCAGACCACCCATAAATTGCTTCTTTGGAGCATGAAGGTGATCACAGAAGGTCGTTGCTGAATTGGAGGTACATTCTGCTACTGAATAATTGGAAGATAAGGGCCTAGTTGAATGTGCTAAAAATAGATAGCAAACTAATTGACCCAAATAAGACATTGACCCCCCCTCCTCCCTTACTTCTTCACTGAAAGTGTCATATTTTATCATGAGTCACAAAGGGCGGGAAAAAAATGAGCAACTGGTGGTGTAAGAGTTGGCCCATGGGCACATTCTAAGAGGACATATGGGAGTAGAGAAAACCTGAGAAAAAATACAGATATTCTGTTGGCCTATGGTCTCAAAAGAAGTAGAAATGTACTTTTCTTCCTGTCCTGCGCATCACATATCTTCACCAATACCACATTTCCATAGCCATTTGGTTTCCCTCTCCATTATTGTGGTTGATTTAAGGAGAACTGCTATTCAGTTGATTTTTTGTTGAAGTCTCCATCTTCAGCCTGTATTGAATCAATCCATCTTCAATGTACCTTGGAGAAAACTATAGGCAAAGAGCTCTTTCAGGTTTTCAGACAGGTAAGCATTCCAATAGAGGTCTTTGCACAGCAGAGAATACCACCTATTTCATAGGTAACCAAAGAGTTTTACAAATTACTTAAGGTTACACAATTACATACTTCAGTTCACCATCCTCAAACAGAAGAATTAGTCAAAAGACTTTAAAAGAGATTTACAGATAGTGGTGAATAAATTCAGAATGAACTGGGACTCTCTAATGCCCTATTTGATGTCTGCTATCAGAAAGGTACTGCAATCTTTCTCCTTGAGTTACTGTATGGGAGGCATCCAAAGTGTTTAATATGTTGAAAACCAATCCACAGAGTCACACCCTACTACTGGGCTAATCCCTTACATTAAATATGTGCAAAGCTCCACCCTAAGGCAAACACACATCTGGAAACTTCTGTTTATTAAAATTCACTATAACAATTAATGGACCCTGACCTAGGCTGTTGTGTTCCTAACTAAATTGAATATGTTATTGTTAGGCTGTAACCAGCCTGAGCTGTTCTTTACCTTTTTCATGGCTCTGCGAGTCTTCACTAATGTCAGTAGGTTGATTACTGCTGTGAAAGCTCCAGTAATCAGTTTGGGAAGGGCAATTACTCAGTTATGAATATTTATCTGACCCGAAAAATCCCTGAGAAGTTTGTTGAGATGTGTGGTTTGAGAAGATTACATATGTTTAGGTCACCTTTCCACAGTGTTCTTCTGGGCCCTGCCTGGGCAGGGTGTGCATCTAGAGTGTCTGTTTACTTGAGCCTTGTCTTATCCTGGGGTATGTGCCAAGGCCCTAAGGCCTTTAGACAAAACACAACAATATAAAAATGTCTTTTGTAGATGTTTTCCTCAGTCTCTTTTCTGCTTTACGATGCACTGTTTGAAACAAAACAAACATTGCGTTCTGGAGCAAAACAACAGGCACGATTGGGAGACAATGATGTTTCTAAGCGTTGTAGATCACATCTAACCATTTTTGAACAATGCAGTTCAATCCAACTACAGACCCTCCAACATCCACACAAAGGCTGCAAATTTGCGCTCCTCTGTGGAAAGTATCTTATGCCATTTTTAGAATTCACAATTAAAAAGAAACACCAGGTAATAAATAAAAAGACATTAGGACTAGTGATTTTATCGTGGCTGCAATTCGTCTTTAAGAAGCAAAATAAATTGGCTGCAAATGCAAATTAGATCTTTCAAAGGGAACACAGACTTCTTGTTGTTTCTTGAAATCTTGAGCAAGATTTTTGTTTGACAATCAATGAACTTGTTACTCTGTTAGATGTTTGTAGAAAAATGAACAACTCAATTCCTGAAAACTGTCCAATGTTAGATTTTATGAAAGGCCATAAACTCTTTTATGTACTTCACTTTTTCTGACCTGACCTAGCTTTGACTGCTTGGCAGACAAAATCCTAAACTCTGCAACATTTCACTGTAGAGAAACGTCATTGTTAAAATGCAGGACTTTGGTCTTCAACTGAATGGTGAGAGAAGTTTGATTTTTCTAAGTTCTTTAAAATAAGTTTTTTTGTACTTGTAAAATCTTCTTGAAATCCATTGAGGGACAGGAATTTAAAAAATTCCTAAACAGTTGAGTTATACTGCCGTCTTTAGGAGGTTGGGAAACTGCCAAACAAAACCATTAAAACAAACACTACATAAATCTCTCTATAGCGGTCATTCCTCAGTTTTGTGAACAAGCAATAAAAGAGCAAATAACATCTGTGTCCTTTAGTGGACTTCAAAAAAGATTATGATGGACACAGACACTTTTAACAGTCAGGACCTCCAAAAGCAGTCCAACTAAGGGGTTGGAAAAAGCCATAAAAAAAATCCATGTGAAAAAAAACAATGGGGAAATCATACTACAAGTGTATCTGAAAGAATCAACACCAGAGGAAGGCTAGATGAAAAAGGGCAAATCAACTTGCTTCAAGCAAGGGTAGAACAGCCCATAGATGATCTGATTAATTAAAAAAAACACCATCATCACAGGCAGTGTTAATGGGGGAATGCCTCCCACAGCTATTGTGTTCTGCTGGTGGAAAGGGCGCGGGGAGCCTTCCCACCCGGCAGAACACAATGATTACTGCTAGCAGCTATAGCTGCCGGCAATAATAGCATGTAAAAAATCCAACAGGCTGGTTGTACCCAAGTCTACAGATGGATTAACTTTGGTACAATTAGCCTGCCCATACATGGATCAAAATTCAGCTAGTCCCTGCTGAACCAGCTGAATTTTGATTGATTGATAACCGGCTTAAGGCACTGAGGATAAACCTGTTGCTTCAAACCAGGGCAGATGAACATCACTAAGGTGAAGAAAGTGCTACCAGAAGGAGCCATGGATCTCAATCACGGATAAGAAGACCAAGCAACCATCTACCAAAAAATGGTGGAAGAAATCGAGACCAACAACTAAAGTAGTAAAAAAATATAATGTTTGCTGGGCCAAGTCCCAGAGTAAAAGTAGACATACTGGAGTTTATTTACTAAAGTTGGAGAGTGAAAAATCTGACTCATTTCTGCATAGAAACCAATCAGCTTCCATTTTTTATTGCAAATGCCTAATTGGACAAGCTGAGGTTAGCAGCTGAGTGGTTTCTGTACAGAAGTGAGCCTGATTTTGCACTCTCCAGTTTTAGTAAATAAACTCCACTATTTCCAGTTGCAAAAAAAACAACCATCTTGACAACTGCAGGAAAAGCTAATGCACACCTAACTCTTGACTTTAGGGAAAAGAGGCTTTGACAGATGGAGCATGTCCAGGGAAAAGCCCAACCAGTTAACAGCCATAAGTTAAGCTGAATACTTCTAAACCCTTGTTTTCAGGTAGATGAAGATTCAAGAAAAGACATTATTATACATGACAGAAAGCTAATCTTTTAGTCTTTGGTTGAACCAAATCCGACTTTGCATGATTTCAAAGTCAGATGTCAGTGTGACTTCAGGTGCAACTTGGAAGACATCTGTGTGACTTCATGCACAGATCTCTATGCAAGTCACACCTGAACTTGCAAAAAATAATGCACGAAGTACTTTCAAAATTAGTGTGATTCCGATGGAGTATGATCCATACAATGAAAAGGAGTCAGTCCAACCAACATTCAAAGGTGTTTTAGAGGTGTGGTAACCATGCTGTAAGCCTGCCTAATCTATTATAAATAATGTAATGTGCTGGGCTTCTGGTGTATCTCTGTGCCTTTAAGAAGAAATGGGCTGCCTGCAGGCTTACTCCTCTCTAATTTACCCATTGCTATATATTATCCTGCATGAAGGCTCTCATAGACTAGCATAAGAACCACACAATACAGAGGGGTCTTGACAGTGTGACTTCCACATGTACAACTAACTGTTTTTAATGCAGATTGTTAGAAACTGTCATTGTTTTTTGCTAGCTTGTAAGTGTGCTAGGAAAACGTTTGCTTTATCATCTAACCTACCCTTGTATGAACAGCATCTTCTGCTGAGGAGCAAGGGGTAGGAATTCTAGTATTAATACTAGGAATATTCACCTGAAGGAAAATAAAAAGAAGAATATTAGGAGCCTCAGAAGACAGTTGCTTGGTCACAGAAGAGGATCTATCTGCTAGTAATAAGGTCCTGTTGTTATTATTATTATAATACAGGATTTATATAGCACCAACAGTTTGCTCAGAGCTTTGCAGTATAAAGGAAGACAATACAGCAACAATACAGTTCAATACAAGAGGGTTAGGAGAGCCCTGCTCCTTGGAGCTTATAATTTAAGAGGGAGGGGCTGGAGGTACAAAAGGTAATAACTGTGGGGGATGGACTGATAGGAGAAATAGAAGATGCTGTTATTAGCTGAAGGCAGGATAGACTTCCCCTGAAGAGATAGGTTTTCAGAGATCGCCTAAAAGTGGGCAGAGTAGGCGATAGCCAGATTGCTTGGGGTAGAGAGTTCCAGAGGATGAGGGAGGCTCTGGAGAAGTCCTGGAGATGAGCATAGGAGGAGAAGACAAGGGAGCTAGAGAGCAGGAGGAAGTGCGAGGAGCGGAGAGGACAGTTTGGGTGATATTTGGAGACAAGATTGGTGATGTAATTTGAGGCAGATTTATAAATGGCTTTATGTTATTGTTAATGTTTTGAATTGTATTAGTTAGGCAATGGGAAGCCAGTGGAGGGATTGGCAGACAGGGGTGGCAGATACAGAACGGTTAGTAAGCTGGATGAGTCTGGCAGCAGCATTCATGAAAGACTGAAGAGGAGATAGCCTGCGATTAGGTAGGCCAATGAGGAGGGAGTTAGAATAGTCAAGGCGAGAGATAACAGGGAGTGAATAAGTTGCTTAGTGGTTTCAAAGGTAAAAACTGGGCGTATCTTGGAGATGTTGTGGAGGTGAAGTGTACAAGATTTGGTTGTATTATTGATCTTGATGGAGAAGTCGGGGGAGGGGGCACGGGATGGAGGGAATAGTATAAGCTCCATTTTAGAAAGATTTAGTTTGAGGAAGTGGAGTGACATCCATGCTGATATGTCACTTAGTAGGTTAGTCATGCGAGAGGAGTCTGAGGGGTGAGGTGAGGAGTAGAAAGATAGATTTGTGTGTCATCAGCATAGAGATGGTAATTAAACCATGGGAGTTTATCAATTGACCAAGGGAGGAGGTGTAGATGGAGAAGGGATTGCCCGTTTATTGGGGTCACTGATGTTTCATGGCTTATGCTGAAGATTGTTTTTTTTGTGTTTTTTTTGGGACTATTTGTTCTATCACATTTTTTTGCCATTTGCCATTACTGTATATGCTTCCAGTTCTTTATGCATTTATTTATCCACTTTTCTTATTTGATGATTTTAGTGCATATATTTTATTTACCTTTTTTCAGTCACGTTTTAGTCTTGCTGTACACTTATTGTCGCTTTCACACTTGCTGGTATAGCTATTTTATATGGGTTGTTCCCTTTTCACATTATTTTTATGTTTTTTATGCTGATTGTTCACTCACTATATGATTAAGTAGCGCAGCACCATTTCCTATACGGAGTCTGTACGTTTGGGGAGTCTTGTGGGTCTCTCACCTGCCCATAGCCTGGTCCCTGCACCCCCATACCCGACATTTGGATGCCACCCCCCTTGTGTCGGCCTGAGGGAACCTGCAGTAGCTTGCCCTGGGGAGTCCATTGCTACACAATGCACACTGGCTAATTATGTAAGTGGTGACTAACATGTTGTATACCGTGTTTTGTTGAAATTATATATACACATAAGTATATATGTCTAAGTCTGTTTATCATTCTCAGATACATTGTTATCTCCTGAAGAAGCGACCTTTTATTGCGAAACATGTCGGGCGTTGATTGCACAGCTTGAATATCCCCTACCTTCTTGAAGAAATATCCTGTTCTTACCATCTGTACTCAACACACTTATTGGAACCTGTCTTTCTATGGTTGGTTGGTTGTGGTATGTCAGCTGTGGGCTAATTGTGCAATGTAACTGTATACAAGATACATTTTTGAGGTGATGTGTTAATAAAGGAACATTGATTTTATTTTTTTGTGTACTGAGTTTTTGTGTCTAAAAAGTCCATCAATATCCTTCTCTCTAATATTTAACTTTAGGGACATGGCACTTTGGTATAAGGTGGGTCTTGACTTCCTACCACCCAATGGTTGTCCCATTTTTTCAATATACAGGGGAGAGATTCTGTCATAGAGGCGGTCAGTTGCAGAGTGGAAAAGAGCAGGGTTCAAGTTGTGAAGGTTTCTGCGGGTAATTGTTTGCTGCTTGGAGGGATAGGTGTTTGAAGACGAGGACACTGTGCAGGTAATGAGCTTATGATCAGAGAGAGGAAAGGGGGTGTTTTTGAGGTTGTAGGGAATGCAAAGATGGGAGAAAACAAGGTCTAATGTATTCCCATCAGAGTGAGTGGAGGACTGCGTCCATTGTGTTAAGGCAAAAGATGAGGTTAGGTTGAAGAGTTAAGATGTAGCTGGGTTGTTCACATTAATGGAATGTTAAAATTTCCAAGAATGATAGTGGGTATTTCAGAGGAGAGAAAGTAGGGTAGCCAGGCAGAGAAGTCATCAAGAAAGCGCAACACCGGTCCAGGAGGCCGATAGATCACTGCAATCCTCAGAGATATGGGAGAAAACAGCCGAATGCAGTGAGTCTCGAAAGAAGAGAAGGATAGAGAGGGAGGGGTAGGGAGGACTGGAAAGGTGCTCAGTGGGGATAGAAGCAAACCAGCTCCACCTCCTTTCTGACCACTGGGTCTGGGCGAGAGAGTCCAGTAAATGCCTCCATAAGAAAGTGCTGTGGGAGAAGCAGAATCTGATGCTTGAAGCCAGGTCAAAGATCCATAGAGGGTGGGCCTATTAGCAAGGCTTTGAATTGATGAACTTCCGTCAAGGATGACACCCAAGATTTAAAAATGCAAAAAACTGCGCTCAGTGTTTAAAAGAAAAAAAGAATGAAACAAATGCTTATCACAGCTGCACTCAAACACACCTAAATACTAGTGCATGCAATGAAATATAAAATTGCGTTGCTGTGTCTTTAAAAACTTTAGCTTATGTACAATGTGATTTGTGATTTTTGATGACCCAAGATTACTAGCACTAGTTAGTTGTTTTGAATTGAGCAAAGATTGCAGATGATAGAATCCTTGGCTTTGCCAAACTGCAAAAATCTCCAAACATAACTGATGAATTTAGAACCATTTAGAACCATGTATGGGGAGGGTGGCTGTATAGAAGTCAGTCTATCTGTACAACCGCCCTGCTGGTTTTTTGGTGTTCAATGAGGCTATAGCCGCCAGCACTGATCAGTGTATTATGGCAGCGGGGAAGTCTACCTGCTGTCAGAATACAATAACTCAGCGAGGAGGATTCCCCCATCTTCACAAGTGTGTGGATGGGTGCATTTGGCAAGCGGTGGAGGCCAGATAGGGTCAGAATTAGACTTTGCCATGGAAGGCACCAGAATGTTGGTAGAGACTCTGTGAGCAGATCACTCCATTAATTGCACGCACACCAACAAAAGATCCAACATAGATATAAGGCTCCTTACAGACACAGGAGCCTATGATGAGGATAACTCTTTAGTAATAAGGGTTCCATGATCTACACTCACTGGCCACTTTATTAGGTACACCTTGCTAGTGCCAAGAAAATATCACCCACATCATTACACCACCGCTACCTGCCTGAACAATTGATACAAGCAGGATGGATCCATGCTTTCATGTTCTTTACGCCAAATTCTGACCCTACCATCTGAATGTTGCAGCAACCAGTCTGCCCATTCTCCTCTGACCTCTGACATCAACAAAGCATTTTCGTCCACCCAACTGCTGCTCACTGGATATTTTCTCTTTTTTAAACCATTCTCTGTAAACCCTAGAGATGGTAGTGCGTGAAAATTTGAGTAGATCAGCTGTTTTTGAATTACTCAGACCAGTCCGTCTGGCACCAACAACCATGCCACGTTCAAAGTCACTTAAATCTCCTTTCTTTCCCATTCTCATCCTCGGTTTGAACTTCAGCAAGTCATCGTCACCATGTCTAGATGCCTGAATGCATTAGGTGGCTGCCATGTGATTGGATGATTAGCAATTTGTGTTACTAAGCAATTGAACAGGTGTACCTAATAAAGTGGCCAGTGAGCGAAGGTTACATGTGTCAGTTCCTTTTAAAAACACTGAAATATCTCCCCTAGAAGCAATAGTGAAGTACGTGATGAGGTCACCCATTGTGGCCATTGTGTTGTACTACAGAGTGGAAAACAACTTGGCCCAAAATGAGGAAAAGGGGTGAAAGTTTTAGTTTAATGAAAAAATGAAATGGCAGTAAATAAGCATGGAGCACACATGCAACACTCCACCTAGCACCAGCACTCAGTTCCCTCAGCCTTAACTGCTAAGGGTTAAAATGGTGGTGGAGAGAATTTTAAAATGGTTCTCAGGGATGTCAGCTGTTCCCGAGCTCTCAGTGCTTTAGCCCGACTGGCCTTATTTACCATGTGTGTCCTCAAAGACTGGGTCACACCAGAGGCTGTGCCATGGCTCTGAATCTGGAGAGTACTCTATGGCTTACTAACACAAGACACAAAGGTCTGAACAAGCACCACAGTGCAAGGCCCAGTGCCTGAAGGTCACATTCCAGGCTGGCCTCAAGTGGGGTCTGGATGCGAGATTAAGCCAATCCAGATAGCTGCTATAGAAAGACAAGCACAAGCAGCATAATTAAAGTCATGACTGAAGACACTAATGAAAAAAATAATTACAGTGTACTGAGTAAGTCAAGCAAAAGTCCAACTTCCTAGGACAGTAGCAAAAACTGAGGCATAATGGTTGGAGGCAAGGTGGGGCTTTCTTAACCTTTTGTTTGCCAGTGACCTAGCCTCCGTAGGGGAGCAGAACAATTACTTATCTTCAAATGTCTTTTTTGCAGAAGAGTCTTTTTGGTTCTCAGTGTTGGACTTCTCTTCCCCAATTTGGGCATTGCTATGCAGTGTATTACTGGAAGCTGATATCAAGACTGATTAAGATACCCACCTTATTTGTATTTAAACAGACACTAAGCTCCCATTCACACTTGAGATTTTACAGCTTGTTTCCCTATGCCTGACTATGCTCAACATGCAGAATCCCATTCTTTCTAACTGTCCCTGCTCAAACTTGTAAGCTCATTGTTGCTGTATGCTCAAAAAAGTACATGAGCTTCTTATTTTTTGTAATAGACCATTATTATGCTGGAAAACTCATCTCCTTCCCTAAAACTGCTTTTCTTCTGCCCAGCCTAGGAAACAAACAACTTAAGCTTGATATGCATACAAACAACTTGCACAAGCCTTGTAAAGCAGTTGTAAAATGCCTGTAAAACTGCCCAAATGTCTCAAAATCACTAGAAATACACTCTGCTCAGGTGTGAATGCAGACTGCAGCGATTTTAAAAGATGCATAGCTTCATCCAGTGTTGATTTTCATCAGCCTGGAATTTGCTGCCACACTGTTGAGAGCTAAGTAGTAATATTTTGTAATATATGGTACTAATATTCCATTCTAGATCAGGAGTGGAAGCTGTGAATGTAAGATGTAAAATCCATCTCTTTTTAGAAAAAAAAAAAATGTAATCTGCCTTCAAGCTTACTAAGCTAAACCTGAACTCTGCTTTCCTGTGCAGAGGAGTGAAGACCGCAAGGGGAGATATCCTTTATTTAATGTACATCCTCTGAGAGGGCTTATGCACAAGAAGTCTGTGGTGTTCCCCAATGAAGGTTACAGATTACCTTATTTTTGTATATAGATTGTAATTATTTATGTACATCAGGGCAACTATATACTTTCCTTTTTACACCTCAAAGAAGGTCTTCTGTGGGTTCCGTATTTTGCAGTTTACTCTCATTTCCTCTAATCCTATTTCTGAACTATACAAAATAGAAAAATAATGTGCCTTCAGAGTAATTGGGGGCTCTGTGTGAAGCTGCTAAATTCTAACAGCTGCCATTAGAATCTATGTTTATTGCTTCACAAGGGAATGCACGTCCACTAAACTGACAAAAGTATAGACCTCTAGTAAATCATCCTTATGGCATCAAATTATATGAGTATCAGATATTAACATTGATTTTACATGGAGTTTGCCATTTTATGGACAGCTGGGGCCCTTCTATCTAAAAAAAAAATGACATCAGGCAAGGCTCAAGGTCTTTAAATTACATTTGGCAAAACACCTATGTAGTCATGTGCTTCTTCTTTGCACACTTTGCATGTGAATAAATGAATGTGAAGCTCTTTACAAACCATTCCTAATTAATTCAGCTCCAAGGTGCTGCACTATACATATCTCCTATAATTCTTAGCACTGTCCTGTGTGTCTCAAGGTAAATGCATACATCTTATGTTATACAGTGATATCTGATACCTACAATATTAATACAGTTACATTAGTCTGTTCTCACAAATGATACATAAATACAGTAAGAATTAAAATCTTGATCCATGGGAGTTTGTATCCTAAGACCATGCATGTGTTTGGGACTTATGGATAAACAGTATGTATGAATGTATAACAAGATGTGCATCAGTCAGATCATTTTCTCATAAAGGGCAGCTGTTTTATGTCTTTAGATAATGCTGAAGTTAAAATGTAAGCATGGACAGACATGGACAACTTAAACCAGTGTTAGGCTTTTTGTAACATATGTATCTCTGTTTATTTACACCCTGTTGAACAAAGCCTTTTGTTTACAGGCTCTGTAGTTCAAGCTGCAATTTACCTGCATACGTGGATGACTCATTGGCTGTGATTCATCCCTAAACTTAGGTCAGACAAATGGAAAAAGGCAAAGACCAACGTAACATCCACAGAACTGTTTATTATTAACAATGGCTCTTAATGATCAGGCAATATATCTCAAATATTTTGGAAACTTGCAACACTACTTACATCTATTTACATACATACAAAAATACTTTGGATATTTGGTTGGGGAAAAGGGAGGGGCAAAATGAACTTACTGCTACATTCTTATATGTACAGAAACAAAATAACAAAAAAAGATTTGTCAACATCCAGTCACATTGAATGTAACAACTATAACACAAAAAAGGGGAAAAAATGTACAAAAATATAGTATCTTAAAACCATTAAAATAAAAGTGTCTGACTAAGTGCCCCCAAAGTACCTTATTATTAATGGTCTGATTGCAAAGAAATGTTTCTTTAGTTTGTCCAAGCTCTTCTATTTAAGCCTTGGCCGAACCATTCAGTCATCTAACAGCAAGAGGTCAAAGCATTTTTTTTTTTTTTTTTTTTTACAATTTTCAGAAAAGGCCAACATTTGAAAAGGTGCAAAAATAGCAAAGACAATTGCAGTGCAAACAGGTTATGGTGCCTTGTGCACCTTTCTTATAGGGAACTGTAGGCTTTCTAATAACAACATAACTCCTATAACCATCTATATTTTACTTTTAGTTTGTTTGTAGATCCTTACAGATAAGAATCTTTATCAAATGAATGAGGATCTTTAGTACCGGCTCTAATCTTAAACGACTAAAAACAGTGAAGTTATTTTGTTAGTACTTCACAATAGTGCATTATTATGCCATTGGTGATTAGACCATGAGCTCACAGCCTAACATAATAAAAGCAGGGCCCAGTGTACATGCAACTTCATTTCAGCTCCAACATTGACATCACTTGGCATGATATCCCACCAGTACTAAAAAAAGGGTAAATTATCCAAATAATTAAATTCTAATAACTAAAACATTTGCCAAATGTCTCATATAGGAATAAGTGCACAAAAATCCTCAATAAATATCTGCAGAAAATTATTTGTATGTAACCAACTCACTAGGAAGAAATGTGATAAGTATTCTAAGCACTGGATTCCACAGGCGTATTAACTGACAGCGTAAACTGTTGTTAGCAGCAGTGCAATGGCTAGCTGATTGAGCAACTGCGTTACCACAGCACGGGCAATCCTGCATTGTGCCTCGTTACCAGCATTTGCAAAGTGTTGAGAATGTGATAGGAACGCTTTAACTTTTCACAAATAAGGCTGAAAGTATGTAAAAGCATTCTGTAGGATTCTGCTTTTGAATTAATTGTGCAATTGCAAGACATCACAACATTGGCATGCTTTCTTATGTTACAAGCAATGTCACATTTTACAGTCCCGAACCACGCTCAGATTTTTATTATCAGTGAGTTTGAAACATGGATCTCAAGAGTTTACATCCGATGCTGTCACAGGACATTATGAAAGGCTGACCTTTCATCTGATGTGTCCATACAAAGCCATCTCCATAAAGGAACAATACAAGTATGTGATTATAGGCAGAGGTCACTGTGTCTTCAGATATCACATTTCCTGCAGGGGATGTTGCCAATAGCTTGTCATTCTGTAACATGACTGGGCCCCCCTGGCAGTGACTGTTCATTCTTCAGAGTCAGCAGCTACATTGTTTCTCCTCCTCTACTCTCTATGTGTTGCACAGCGGTATCACTGTATATGGAAGAGTGTGTGATGATGAAACATAAGGGGTCCACAAGCAGCTTGAGGTGACATGAGTTGTCATTCAGCAATCTCTGTGAGCTAGTAAAGGCTGAGTGGACGAGGTGCTGCTTCCTACAGAATTGATCCTCACTGAGTGATCCACTGGAGCGTGATTCGGACAAACAGGAGACGTGTTTGTATATGCTTGTTTCTGAGAAAAGAAGAGGAATTGAGAATATTTCCTAGCTCTGAGAATAATTGTTAAGGCATTCTGTATAATAAACTATGGATTCCAGCGTGTTCCACCAGACATATTTCTAAATTAGTGTTGATGGTGCATGGAGACAAATAACACTAAGAACGCTTGTTTGAATATAACTTGCATTCATCTCTCTTATCAAGTATAACTAAAAGGCAAAACTTTCTTTTTTTTAGTTTTGGACTAAGTGGCGATGGGTTACAGGAACACCTGTTAAAGTCCTTTTGCTATCTATGTCCTCGGTAGGGAGATTCACCCTCTCTATTTGTTCTCTTTAGCATTATCACTGAGAGTGAAAATGAAAGAAAACCCCAAAGTTTGGGTTGTCATTCCAACAGGAGCAGAGAGGAATTTTCCCTGGGAGACACTTGTTCTGGTGACTCGGGTGACAACCAGGTACTCCCTCACTTTGGAGGGAATTCCTCTGTTGGCTATGGGGCAAGAAGAGAAAGGCAACCTCCTCAATAAAACACATCTCTATCCAAAAAAAAAATGAAAAAAAAATGTTAGTTCTACGTTACATAATACTATAGCCAAATTTAGGATTTATTAAGGCAGTATAAACAAGAAGGCCAATGTGCAAAAAGGATTAACAAATAACACCCTGATGTCACCTGTTTAGAACAGTCAGAACAATAACAAAATTCTTTCTGATTGCTTGCTGCACTACATTAAGTCATTTGTTGGTTGTCAATTCTCCTTTGTGGCACTCTGCTAAAAATAAGTGCAAGGTGTTGACCAAATTATGCTGACAATCCATATAATTATTAAATGTAAATATATATATATACCTGACTCTAAGTTACTATTAACTAAAGAGCTTCTCTTGTAGCTCCAGATTTTTCCAATAAAGATAATAGGCTTGATTTACAAAAAGGCAAATAGGTGCTCACTTTGAAAAGCAAATTAGCTTTAGCATAGTGAAAGGGGTGAAGCTCTGCCGACATTCATCATCCAAACATGTTTTTATTTTCCTTGCATATGATTGGGTATTCTTTGCAAAATGAATTTACACCATATTCACTACCCTAAGGGAAAATCCCTTGCAAAGTAAAAATTCCCTTGCAAAGAGAACACCCTATTTGCCTTTAGTAAATCAACCACAAACTTCCTCCTGAAACTGGAGCAAGTTCTCCCTTGACAACTTACTGATGTCGGATGCCTTTATTTTATGGGTTGTCACCAGCATAGGAACAGAGGGGAAATCTTCCATTGGAGACACTTTCTGGTGACTACGGGGAATGTTTGGCTTTATTAATTGGCCAC
Source organism: Staurois parvus (assembly GCF_062004578.1). Lineage (NCBI taxonomy): Eukaryota > Metazoa > Chordata > Amphibia > Anura > Ranidae > Staurois > Staurois parvus. The sequence goes on along the minus strand of NW_028317867.1, from coordinate 2,829,924 downwards.
TCAGGCAGGTAAAAGAGCCAATTGGATACAGTAACACGAAGAGGAGTTTTTAAAACGTTTAGCTTAAAAATGATAATTAAGGGACACCTTTGAACTATTTTAAAAATTAACCTCTAATTACAAGCATTTTTCTATTATCCGGTTTAAATCAATTCTGAAGAATTTTCTGCATCGCTAATCCTTAAAGTGGCTGTAAAGGCTCAAGGTTTTTTACCTCTTCCTCCTTATTGGCTGAGAAATCAGTGGGAGCCATTGACTCCTGCTGCTGTCAATCACAGCCAGTGAGTCAATGAGGAGAGAGAGGGTGGGACCGAGCTGCACCTCTGTGTGTGAATGGACACACAGAGCAGCAAGTCAGGAGCACGCCTGCTTGGGTGCTTCCACAGCAAGCTGCTTGCTCTGGGGGCACCCAGCAGAAGGGAGGAGCAGAGGACCTGAAAAGAGAAGGAAAGGGGCTGCTCTGTGCAAAACCACTGCACAGAGCAGGTAGGTATGACATGTTTGTTATTTTAAAAAAAATGCCTTAAATATATCTTTAAATATGTTTTCGGAGCACGGTATCTTTTAAAAGGGACATTGAACTTACATGTCCTTTGCTGTCTGACATCTGCTGGTCTACCATCTGTACAATCTGTTTAAAGGTTGGTCTTTTCACTGGGTCTGCATTCCAACAGCTCTTCATTATTTCATAGCTGGAAAAAAAAAGATATTTTCAATCAACAATGCAACAGGGCCATTTTTTAAATAAAGCACATTGACAGATTTGAAGATTTCATGCTCATTCCCTATATGCCTCAAAAAGTATCTCACTGATCCTGCACAGAACTAGAAGACTAATTAATCCTCCCTGCAGTATAAATACTGTAGATTATAATTAAAACACCAATGTGATTCTATATAATGAAAGCTTTTCTTGCTATATAGACATCTCTGCTTATCATTGTAAAGCTGAACAGACCTATGAACATCTACTAATTCTTTCACTCTCTACATGGCTATAAATGGATTGAAATTTTTGATTTGTGTGTAGCTTTCTCTTGTTAAGACTGGATTCTGTCGAAAGGTCCTGCTGGAAAACCAGCATTTGATCAGCGTTGATATTCGGGGGAGTCCTGTGAGTAAATGAAGTACAAGTCCAGTATTCCACTGCAGAGGACAAGACAATGGACAGATAACTAGAGGAAGTCTGCAGAAGCCTAACATTGTACCTGCAATTCACTAACTGAGGTTGCATTGTTTCACAAGCAGATTTGAAAAGTAATATTAAATGCAAATGTTTTGCTGTAAATATACGATTATTATTATTATTATTGTTTTAAAGGTGGACTTGGCTTTTAAGCTTTGTCTACATTAGGTACATTATGTTTTTTGTTTTTAAAAACAGTTACAAAGTTCCCATTTCTTGTACTTTCAAACAGAAAGCATGTTCTAGAAAATAAAATGTTTTCTGTGGTTACTTACAGCTCAGCTGGTGCACACTCTGGGCTTAACATGCGGTAACCATCCTTTATCATTTTGTAGAACTTGGAGTCCACTGGCATGTGAGGGTAAGGGCTGCTTCCTGTACATTAATCAAACAGTGAAATGTTACAAAGGCAGAACAGAGTGAAAAAAAACATTCACCTATCTGGACAGGAAATATATAAACAGAACACTTTTCAAACAGAGCATTAGCTTTGGAAACCTCATTAATTTACGAAAAAAAAAAAATTACATATATATATATATATATATATATACATACACACACACATACATACACACACACACATATACATACATACACACACACACAAACTCTGGATGTAAAAAGTCTACACACCCCTGTTAAAATGTCAGGTTTCTGTGATGTAAAAAAATTAGACAAAGGTAAATAATTTCAGACTTTTTCCACCTTCAAAGTGACCAATAAACCGTACAACCCAATTAAAAAGCAAACTGAAATCTTGTATTTTTTTTTGGGGGGGGGGAGTAAACATAAAAACTAAAATAATGTGGTTGCATAAGTGTGCACACCCTCTTATAACTGGGGATGTAGCTGTGTTCAGAAACAATCATATTCAAAATGATGTTAAATAGGAGTCAGTACACACCTGCCATCATTTAATGTACCTCTGATTAACCCTAAATAAAGTTCAGCTGTTCTAGTAAGTCTTTCCTGACATTTTCTTGGACGCATCCTACAGTAAAAGCCATGGTCCGCAGAGAGCTTCCAAAGCATCAGAGGGATCTCATTGTTAAAAGGTATCAGTCAGGAAAAGGGTACAAAAGAATTTCCAAGGCATTAGCTATACCATGGAACACAGTGAAGACAGTCATCATCAAGTGGAGAAAATATGGCACAACAGTGACATTACCAAGAACTGGACGTCCCTCCAAAATTGAAGAATAGACGAGAAGAAAACTAGTCTGGGAGGCTGCCAACAGGCCTATAGCAATATTAACCATTTGACGCCTGGCCTATGGCCAAATGGCGTCCGCAAAAATGCATTACCTCTCCGGGAGGCCGCCATATGGCGTGCTCCCGCACATGCGCAGATCGCGCGCTTGCAGAGCCGCGCAGCGGTGCGATCTGTCACCGGCCGTGTACCTCGGACACGGCCGATGACAGATCCGAGTATCGGCCCCGTTGCCGGTACCATGTGACCTGCTGTGACCAATCACAGCAGGTCACATGACAGTTGTATACACTGGATGGCTTCATTCATGCCATCCATTGTATACTAGTGCCTAGCTGTGAATGGTCACAGTTAATCACATGCACATGTCATGTGATTAGCTGTGGCCAAATCACAGCTAAGCACAAAAAAAAAAAAGCCTGAATGAATCGATGTTATTCAGGTAAATGCTTGCTTATAGCAAAGTAATTCTTTGCTATAAGCAAATTGTGTAAAAAAAAAAAAAATACTGATCACTTCCCCAAAGTATTACAATGTTACTATGGTAACATTGTACTACTTTGGACATAGTGAAATATGAAAAAAAAATCTTAAAAAAATAGAAAAATTTTATAAGAAATGTAAAAAAAAAATATATATATATATATTTTTTTTCACACTGTCACCGGTCAGTGTCCCTGATCACCGCCATGCCAGTTATATGATGACGCTGCACTGCACTGGTGACAGTATGTAAAAAAAAAAAAAGTGAAAATATTTTTTTTTATTTTTTCATTTTCCGAAAAATTATGACAAAAAAAATACAACTTCAAAAAACTCGCCATGTCTCTTATGTAGTACGTCAGACTGTCTACTTTGCAAAAAGTGGTCATTTGGGGGATATCTGTACTATTCTGACATTCTTGGACCTCAAGATATTAGATTGGCTGTCAGTACTTCAGGATTGATCAATATTCAGATCTTTACCATAGTTTGTGAACTCTATAACCTTCCTACAAACTAAAAAATACATCCTAATTTGGGTTATTTTCACCAAAGACATGTAGCAGAAGACATCTCGGCCTAAATTTATGAAGAACAATTATTTTTTTGCAAACTTTTATAACAGAAACAAAGAAAAATGTGTTTTTTTTTCAAAATTTTTAGGTCTTTTTTGTTAATTTAGCAAAAAATAAAAACCCCAGCGGTGATTAAATACCACCAAAAGAAAGCTCTAGATGTGTGAAGAAAATGATAAAATTTTAGTTTGGGTACAATGTTGTATGACTGTGCAATTGTCATTCAAAGTGTGAGAGCGCTGAAACCTGAAAAATGGCCTGGGCAGGAAGGTGTAAAATTGCACGGTAATGAATTGGTTAAAGGAGCTGCAGGAATATCTGGCAAGTGCTGGCTGTGTGGTACATGTGACAACAATCTCCCGTATTCTTCACATGTCTGAGCTTTGGGTTAGAGAGGCAAGACAGAAGCCTTTTCTTACGAAGAAAAACATCCAAGCCTGGGTAAATTTTGCATAAATACATCTTTAGTCTCCCAAAAGCATGTGTTCTGGTCTGATGAAACCAAGGTTGAACTTTTTGTCCATAATTCCAAAAGATATGTTTGGCGCAAAAACAACACTGCACATCACCAAAAGAACACCATACCTACAGTGATTCATGGTGGTGGTAGCATCATGCTTTGGGCTGTTTTTCTTCAGCTGGAAATGGGGCCTTAAGTCAAGGTAGAGGGAATTATGAACAGTTCCAAATACCAGTCAATATTGGCACAAAACCTTCAGGCTTCTGCTGAACATGAAGTGGAACTTCATCTTGCAGAATGACAAGGACCCAAAGCACACATCCAGATCAACAAAGGAATGGCTTCACCACAAGAAGATTAAAGTTTTGGAATGGCCCAGACAGAGCCCAGACCTGTATCTGATCAAACATCTGTGGGGTGATCTGAAGAGGGCTGTGCACAGGAGATGCCTTCGCAATCTGACAGATTTCAAGTGTTTTTGCAAGGAAGAGTGGGCAAATATTGTCAAGTCAAGATGTGCCATACTGATAGACTCATACCCAAAAATAATGAGTGCTGGAATCAAATCAAAAGGTGCTTCAACACAGTATTAGTTTAAGGGTGTGCACACTTATGCAACCATATTATTTTAGTTTTTTATTTTTACTTCCCTCCACCTAAAAGATTTCAGTTTGTTGTTCAACTGAGTTGTACAGTTTATAAGTTACAATAAAAGGTGGAAAAAGTTCTGAAATTATTTACTTTTGTCTCATTTTTCTACATCACAGAAACCGGACACTTTAACAGGGGTGTGTAGACATTTTAAATCCAATATATATATATATCTTACTTAAGCATTTTGAATTAAGTGAATAAGAAAGCTAATAAAATGAAAATTAAATATCTGAAGCAAAACATTTATATTACCATAGAATGTATGGTAATACATTATGGTAAATTAAAGAAAGTAAAAAAAAAAATCCCTATTTATAAAAATAGGTGTATCTGTATATTGGGACAGCACACAATAAAATATACAGTCCAAACGGTGCAAGGCAGATATATGAATACACTCAATCTAAAATATATAATCAGACAAAAAAGTCCCAATCTGCAACACCTTGTAAATTTACTTAAGGTTGTTCACTTGTATCCAGTTTCGGACCTGCAAAGATTATTTTTCATGTATAAAGTATAACCAGTATTATATATATGTAATTAACACATAAACTCCATCACTGTTTATTTGCTTGAAGTTTACCTTTAAGGAGGAAAACAAAATAAAAAATTATATATATATATATATATATATATATATATATATATATATACATACATACATATACACATACACACACACACACATGTACACACACACTATATTGCCAATAGTATTGGGATGCCTGCCTTTACATGCACATGAACTTTAATGGCATCCCAGTCTTAGTCCGCAGGGTTCAATATTGAGTTGGCCCGCCCTTTGCAGCTATAACAGCTTCAACTCTTCTGGGAAGGCTGTCCACAAGATTTAGGAGTGTGTCTATGGGAAGGTTTGACCATTCTATCAGAAGCCCATTTGTGAGGTCAGTCACTGATGTTGGATGAGAATGCCTGGCTCGCACTCTCCGCTCTAATTCATCCCAAAGGTGTTCTTTGGGGTTGAGGTCAGGACTCTGTGCTGGCCACTCAAGTTCCTCCACCCCAAACACACTCAGTCATGTCTTTATGGGCCTTGCTTTGTGCACTGGTGGACAGTCATGTTGGAACAGAAAGGGGCCATCCCCAAACTGTTCCCACAAAGTTGGGAGCATGAAATTGTCCAAAATGTCTTGGTTTGCTGACACCTCAAGAGTTCCCTTCACTGGAACTAAAGGACCAACTCCAACCCCTGAAAAACAACCCCACACCATAATCCCCCTCTACCAGACTTTACACTTGGCACAATGCAGCCAGGCAAGTACTATTCTCCTGGCAACTGTCAAACCCAGACACGTCCATTGGATTGCCAGACAGAGAAGCATGATTCATCACTCCAGAGAACACGTCTCCACTGCTCTAGAGTCCAGTGGCGGCATGCTTTACACCACTGCATCCGACGCTTTGCATTGCACTTTGTGATGTAAGGCTTTGATGCAGCTGCTTGGCCATGGCAACCCATTCCATGAAGCTCTCTACACACTGTTGTTGTACTACGGTACTCTGAAGGCCACGCGAAGTTTGGAGGTCTTTAGCTATTGACTCTGCAGATAGTTGGCGACTTCTGCGAACTGTGCACTTCAGCATTCTCTGACCCTGATCTGTCGTTTTACGTGGTAGGCTGAGTTGCTGTTGTTCCCAGTTGCTTCCACTTTGTTATAATACCACTAACAGTTGCCTGGGGAATATTTAGTAGCAAGGAAATTTCACAGATGGACTTATTGCATAGGTGGCAACCTATCACGGTACCACGCTTGAATTCACGGAGCTCCTGAGAGTGACCCATTCTTTCACAAATGTTTGTAGAAGCAGTCTGCATGCCTAGGTGCTTGATTTTATACACCCGTGGCCATGGAGGTGTTTGGAACACCTGGAGGGATGTTTCAATACTTTTGGCAATATAGTGTGTGTATATATATATATATATATATACACACACATATATACACACATATATACACATACTGTATGTGTATACTTCAGGCAGATAAACGAACGCAGTTATGTATTACATATAATACATTAATTTTCCAATGCAACTAATATATGTATCTGCATTAGCTTATTAAAGCCCCAGTATAGTAGAACTCTGATTGGGAGGGGAGGGGCAACATTAAAGCCAATCATATGTGCTGACAGTGACCATGAACACAGAAAGAGCAGCAGCAAAGGATGAGCTCATCAGTCTGCTGTTGCTCCCTCACTGGCCAATCACAGCCTGGAGGCAGAGATGTGACCTAGCTAACCTTTGTAACTGCAGTATAAAAAAGACAGATCAGCAACTGGATGTGCTGTGTAGCAGAGCTGAGTAAAAATCTGAACAGCCAGAAGGATAAATTTTTTGGCATTTATACTGCTCCCATTTCAACTGCATATTTAGTTGTCTGTTTGAAGTTCAGCTGTAATGATCAACCTGTGTAAACTGATATGATTTTTGCTCAAAGGCCCAAGTAAAAACATTTGCTTATTTTCCCATTTTTAATATACACTTGAAACATTTTGGAAATTGTTAAAAAAAAAAAAAAAATTATCTATGGATGGATTTTAGTCCGTTTAAAAACCCACTGGCTGAGAAATCCAACCACATGATACAATTTACCTTTTAGAGGTTCTACCCAAATTATTATGGATTCCTCCTCCTGCTGTAAAAAGGTGGAATTTCACTTCTGTTTATTTTCCACAATATAATCAAATGAAAGATTCAACAAGAGTGAGACCTCTAGTAATGGTCATGGCATGTGGGTGTATCTAAGATCTCAGGAAAACAGATCCTAACACCGGGATGCCTGAATGCTTTAACAAGCAATTTTGTAATTTGCCTTGCATTCATCTACCTAAAATGTAAAATCAATTTTGCTGTAGTCACCTCTTTTCCCTGGATTTAATATATAGCACATATAATAACAGTAATATATTAGTTTACCTCTGATTGTTGCTACTGAAAATAAAATATTAGGAACCTACCTAAAGAAAAGATCTCCCAAAGAAGTATTCCATAGGACCAGACGTCACTTTCAAAAGTATATACACAATGAAATATGCTTTCAGGAGCCATCCACTTGACTGGGAGGCGAGCCTAGGAAAATGGTATTGAGAGTTCTAGTTAATCAGTGGTGACGATGATAATGTCTTCATACTGAGATAAACTACAAAACGGAATGTTGCTTTAAAGGTAGCTAGGTAAATATTTTCTGACCTAGAAAACCTCTTATACCACAGTTATACTAACCCAGATAAAGGGGAGGCCAAGCCACAATGGTTGCTCTCCTTATACAGATCACGTTATAAAGTTACAATTTCAGATTCTGAAATGTCTGTTGTAACAGATTGTACTTCAGATACTCTGAGCAATTTACTTCAATATTTGCTGATATTACAAGTCAGATCAAACCACTTTGTTTTTCAAACATAAATAAACATTTCTCTCACCATTACAATTTGGTTTCATCTGCTACATCTCTGCTTAACACAGACAGCGTTTAATGACATTTTTATATGGTCTCTGCCTGTATTGTGTTTTGCATCTTAACTCAATCTATTTCAGGAGATAAAACAGAGGAATTGTTCTGCTTTTTGTAAATAGGCTTGTTCTGGAGAAAGAAAAGTTCAAACAGAATTGAACTACTATCCCACTTTCCCACGTTCCATACTATAAAGTTTCCTTTTTAGCAGTTAAAAAAGGGTCTTCAGTACCCCCAAAAAAATTAAAACTCAGCAGCTACAAATACTGTAGCTGCTGACTTTTAATATAAGGACACTTAGCAGCACTGTTCTCACCCGAGACGGTTTTTTGGGTCCCTTTACTACGCAAAGTTGGTTGTGAGTCCTAGTGGCTTCACAGCCAGCTTCGTACTCCGCGAGCTGCGCTTCATTTTGTGAATGGTCCCGAAGCTTTCTGGGACTTATGACGTGTCCCAGAAAGCTGAGGGGGAAAAAGAGGGGCGTGAGTCAAAGTGGAAGCGGTTACTTGTCAAAACTAGATACCCACTCCCCCCCCCCCCCCCCCAAAAAAAAATTGTGTCTAAAGGTGTAAGCGGAGGAAGGGAGGGGTGAAATTCCACTTTAAGGAACCTCTTCCTACAAAATCCACCTACAGAACCTCCAAGATTGTTACACAATATAGTTAATATCATGACATTTAGCATGGAAGTTTAGTAATATAGAAATACAGTTAATTTTGTACGTGAGAACATCCAATAAAAGTCAAAAGCCCAAAAGCCATGATGCTTTGCATCATGTCTTCACCAAAAATGAAACCTCTTGTTGCATTTGGCAGGCAATACCACCAGGCAGTACTACCGCTGACCCATTAATTAAGTTAATAGGGGGCCGCAACTAAACTGCGTCTGCATACAACACGGTCAATTGGCTTGCTTAGGGTTAAAACAGGCAATGAGGAGGCGACATATCATCACCCAGCTGCCTATCAACCACTCCTAAAATGGATCTACTATGCATTGCTTTTTAGCCTTTATTGTGTTATACAGTTCTGATTACAATCTCTTATGTTTGAAATAACTAAAAGACTTAGATCTCTACTTCTTACTTCTCTCTACTTCTGACATTTTAAATTTACATTAACAGGCAAAGTACCCTATGACACCTGGGGTACACCAATGACAAATCAAATTAAAGATGTTATCTGAAACTACTGATTCTAGTATTGGCTTAAATTAGGGAGCTGTGTGAATGGGGCTCAACAGTAACTGTGATTTCTAATCACAGCTGTGCTCATTTTACACGGTAAAGGGTATTGATGCAAAGCTTTTTAAAACAATTAAAGGATCAAGGCGGCATAAAACTTGCTTCCATTGCATATCTGCTACTGAATATTAAGGTTTTCTTTTATCAGTGAGGGATATCAAAGGAAACAACATTTTGTAAAAAATATATGCTCACCTATATTGTGATTGTTCTTAGCAGATGAACTACCCTTTCTGTCAAATATAAATCAGTTTAAGGCGATCAATAGATTTTATATTTTTCACTGAAAAGTACATTATGTACAATCCTTCCATTATGAACATCAAAAATGTGTCTCACAGGTCTACTAAAGTGTCATTTTTACATGAAATGCTAAATTATATCGCCAAATCATTAAGCAGTCTACAAGCGAGAGAGTGCCCTGATGTGATTTGCTATCTTCTCTGTGTTTTCTAAGTCAATTTGAGAACGTTGAGTGATGCTAACTGAATTACACCTGCTTTTACTTACATTTCCTTTAACCACATAATTTGAGTCATTCTTGATGTCTCGGGCTAGGCCGAAGTCACAGATTTTCGTTATTCGACCATGAGTGAGGAGAATATTTCTTGCTGCAAGATCTCGGTGAATGCACTGTGAAAAGAAAAAAAGTTTCAGAACACCCACTAGGAAATACCTACTTTATAGAAGAAAAACAGACTTTAGAAGAGGTGAGTGATTTACTAAAGGTACTGAATTCTTTACAAATATCCAGTCAGGTTCAGGGCAATTATAAAAGCTAAATTTTATCTGAGCTTAGCTGGGAATCTGACTTGAAAGCAGATCAGTATAAAATGATTCTTTACTGAATTGACATCCTACAGTGCCTTAAAAAAGTCTTCATACCCCTTCAAATTTTCCACATTTTGTCATGTTACAACCAAAAACGTAAATGTATTTTATTAGGATTTTATGTGGTAGACCAACACAAAGTGGCACATAATTGTGAAGTGGAAGGAAAATGATAAATGGTTTTCAAAATTTTTTTACAAAAAAATATCTTAAAAGTGTGGTGTGCATTTGTATTCAGCCCCCTTTACTCTGATACCCCTAACTAAATTCTAGTGGAACCAGTTGCCTTCAGAAGTCACCTAATTAGTAAATAGAGTCCACCTGTGTGTAATTTAATCTCAGTATAAATACAGCTGTTCTGTGAAGCCCTCAGAGGTTTGCTAGAGAACATTAGTGAACAAACAGCATCATGAAGGCCAAGGAACACACCAGACAGGTCAGGGATAAAGTTGTGGATAAGTTTAAATCAGGGTTAGGTTATAAAAAATATCCCAAGCTTTGAACATCTCACGGAGCATTGTTCAATCCATCATCTGAAAATGGAAAGAGTATAGCACAACTGCAAACCTACCAAGACATGGCTGTCCACCTAAATTAACAGGCCAGGCAAGGAGAGCATTAATCAGAGAAGCAGCCAAGAGGCCCATGGTAACTCCGGAGGACCTGCAGAGATCCACAGCTCAGGTGGGAGAATCTGTCCACAGGACAACTATTAGTCGTGCACTCCAGAAATCTGGCCTTTATGGAAGAGTGGCAAGAAGAAAGTCATTGTTGAAATAAAGCCATAAGAAGTCCCGTTTGCAGTTTGTGTTTGTGCATGTGGGGGACACGGCAAATATGTGGAAGAAGGTGCTTTGGTCAAATAAGACCAAAATTGAACTTTCTGACCTAAAAGCAAATGCTATGTGCGGCGGAAAACTAACACTACACATCACCTTGAACACACCATCCCCACTGTGAAACATGGTGGTGGCAGCATCATGTTGTGGGATGCTTTTCTTCAGCAAGGACAAGGAAGCTGGTCAGAGTTGATGGGAAGATGGATGGAGCCAAATACAGGGCAATCTTAGAAGAAAACCTGTTAGTCTGCAAAAGACTTGAGACTGGGGTGGAGGTTCACCTTCCAGCAGGACAATGACCCTAAACATACAACCAGAGCTACAATGGAATAGTTAAGATCATATTCATGTGTTAGAACGGCCTAGTCAAGTCCAGACCTAAATCCAATTGAGAATCTGTAGCAAGACTTGAAAATTGCTGTTCACAGATGCTCTCCATCCAATCTGATAGAGCTTGAGCTATTTTGCAAAGAAGAATGGGCAAAAATGTCACTCTCTAGATGTGCAAAGCTGGTAGAAACATACCCAAAAAGACTTGCAGCTGTATTTGCAGCGAAAGGTGGTTCTACAATGTATTGACTTAGGGGGGCTGAATACAAATGAACGCCACTCTTTTCAGATATTTATTTGTAAAACATTTTGAAAACCATTTATCATTTTCCTTCCACTTCACAATTATGTGCCACTTTGTGTTGGTCTATCACATAAAATCCAAATAAAATACATTTACGTTTTTGGTTGTAACATGACAAAATGTGGAAAATTTCAAAGGGTATGAATACTTTTTCAAGGCACTGTAGGTGGTTCTAATGAAGCAACCAAAAAAAAAAAAAATACTCCTCAAAAGACTAAAATAAGAATTTTTAACCAATGGAAGTGCTCAGTATCACAAACTGATATTTTCCAGCTGGCTGGAAAATGCACTGTGTGATGGGTGCATTGCTTCCTTTATGTACAGAGAGAGGGCAAGAAAGAAAACTGAATGAGCCAATACATAACATTGGCCAAGTAACATCTCCTTGTCAAGAGATCTAATCTATAACATCTTTATGAACCATATTTTCCCATACAACATTAAAAAAGCTAAACTCTAGGCATACGAAAATGTTTAATATGTTATATATTCACGGTCATCTCAATTCAGCTGAAAATGCTGGGTATTGGTGGCAAATCCGTTTAATTCACAGACAACTATTTCAAACCACGCAAAATTTTATGTAAGAATGCTAGGACTAAGACACTTATAAGGGTCTATTTCGGGGTCAGTTGTCATGAATAGTTCCTGTAATTTTTCTAGTATGTCTATTTTCTAGAACTGTCAGCTCCATCTAGCTGACTTAGTGTTATATTTTCCTGATTTACCTTTTTCAGTAAAATACTGCTTTATGGTCTCTGGACGGAAGCTGGTGTTCATAGGAAATACACATATTATAAAAATAACGAGGATGATTTGTGACAGCTGTGATCATGTTCAGATATTCCCACAGCAAATATTTAATAAACAGGTCTGTACATCTGGTGTGATATTTGGATCAAATCTATGCTTATATAAATATACATATTAAGAGAAGACATGCCCTGAAATATGAAGGCAGCAATTCCTGACCTAGTTATTATTATTATTACATCGAGTTTATATAGCGCCAAAGGGTTTGCTCAGCGCTGTACAATATAGGGGGGACAATACATGGCACAGTACAACAATAACAAACAACGTACGAGGGGTAAGAGGGCGCTACTCTTTCGAGCTTACAATCTAGGAGGGAGGGGGTAGTGGTACAGTAGGAAGTGGCTGAGGGGAATGAAGTGGTGGGAGGAATGAGAGAGAATGGCCTTTAGGTGAGGGTGGGGTAAGCTTCCCTGAAGAGATGGGTTTTGAGGGAGCGCCTGAATGTGAGGAGGGAAGGCGACAGTCTGATGGATTGGGGCAGTGAGTTCCAGAGGATGGGGGAGGACCTGGAGAAGTCTTGCAGTCGTGCATGGGAGGAGGAGACCAGGGAGCAGAATAGAAGGAGGTCCTGTGAGGACCGAAGGGTACGGGTAGGGCGGTACTTGGGGATCAGGTTGGTGAGGTAGTCAGGGGCAGTGTTGTGAACGGCTTTGTAGGTCAGGGTTAGAAGTTTAAATTTGATGCGTTGGGCAATCGGGAGCCAGTGGAGGGAGAGGCAGAGGGGGGTGGAGTGGTTGCCTGGCTTTCATACTGATCATCTGTTGTAATACTTTATGGTCCCTTATCTGGGGCCAACATACATTAACCTCCCTGGCGGTATGATTATTTCAGATTTTTGGTGCTGAAAGCGGTACCATTTTTTTGCATGGAAATATGTATTTTTTTTATTGTAGGCTGTAATTTTTAGGAAAAACTCACTGAAATCTGTCCGAACAAGAGTCTAGTAAACATCCCGGGTATGATAAAACTTGAAACACAAAATCATAAATTATAATTTAATAAATAATCATAAAAATAATATAAAAATAATAAAAAATTTAATTCAATAATATAATCAAACCAAAAACACTGAAATGTGAAATAGAGCGCCAAGTTCGCACATTGCTGAGCTCAGTCGCAAAATCGTTTTCAGTTTCTGATGACGAATTTCCCCCACGAATCATTATCACTCAATTCTGTAAGTGGTTCTGATTTACTATCGCTGTTCTCTAGCTGATCTAAACCGCTTTTGACCTAAAGGGACACTTTTTGGACGCCATGGACATTCCTCAGTTTCCAGGCAGAAAGAACAGACAAAATGCAGGCAGGGAGCAGGACAAAGCACTAGGGACAATATGTATGTGAAATAGGTTGAAACAGCAATGTTTTACTGTGTAAAATGAAAAAAAAAAAAAAGACATTTTTTAAAATTTTTAAATTTCCCGCCGCCGGCGGCGGCGGCGCCCGTACGTCCCGACGTCACAGGGACAGGACACAGAAGCCGGATGCCGGCATCGGCCGGAGGAGATGGCCGGGGACGCTGCAGGGGACACATCGTGGGAGCGCAGGGTAAGGTAAGTGAAGAACACATGCCGGAGCAGTGCCGCATGGTATTCCCGAGTGTAGCTCGGGGTTACCGCTTTTGGTACTGAAATGTTACCCCGAGCTACACTCGGGAATACCGCTAAGGAGGTTAAGTGAAGTCATAGACAAGTTGCTGGTCTTTAAACAGAAAGTAGTGAAGCCAAAGGATCAACATTACAACCAGGGCTTGAAAGGCAGGGTCCAGATTTCTACCAGTAAAATTGCTCCAACAGCAGCTGATAACCCCACAAAAAGTGTATATAACTCATTTCGAAGTGTGACAATTTGCATAGGACAGATTATGGAGCAAAGCAACTACATAAACTACTTTCTTTCTGTTAAGTGAAACATGTAGTTCACAGAATGATTTTTAATAGATAATTTTGAGAGATTTCCAGTAGTAGTTTCTCCAGAAGGGAATGACTGTTCTTAAATGGTCATGTATGAGGACATTTACATGTTATTAAAGAAGGTTTCCTGGTCTGAGTATTATGGTAATGATATCCCGTCGACAAGTACAAAATGTGGGCATTGTCTCAGTGTATTAACTCACATTTTTAGACGCCAGGAAGTTCATGCCCTGTGCAACTTGATATGAAAAGCTAATCAGATCATCTGTATCTAGAGCTAAATCATCCTCTTCAGGCATTGCGATGTCTTGATCAACATAGGATCCTGTTCAAGATAAACCATAAAAACAGTTATACAAAAATTTCAAACAAACACGACTCTGATCTAAGCAATCATCACTTAATCTGTCCATACAAGCAAACAAGGACTTTGCTACTGAGATGTCTACTGTGAAACTATGTGAAATGTAAACCAAAAAATGTTCAGTATGAATACAACATTACTCATAAATGTAATTATTTTAGCCTCCATGTTGGTATAAATTGTGTTGCTTTCAAACAACGTTATGTGTAAATGCCAGCCAAAGCTTATTTAAATGGAAACAAACATTTATATGGTTAGCCAAATAACAAAGAGGTTAGCACATTCAGCTTGCCATTTTGGGCCCTTGGTTATTCTCCCCATGGACACTATCTGCATGGAGTTAATATTTTCTTCCCATATTTGCAAGGGACTGAGAGATTCTGTTTCCTCCAGCGTTCCATAAGCATACTTAAAGTACTTTATATGTAAACTTAATAGATGTATTTACAAAAGTATTGTTAATATTTTTACATTTGCAGCTTTCACTAAAATAATTGCTAATGACCTGTCAAGAAGGTCCTTGTACCTACACACCATCCACACAAGGGGACTCCTCCGCTGTCAGAATACACTAATCAGAGCTGCAGCCAATTGGTTGCATAACCTGACTGAGTGAAAATTTTCCAACACTCCCGTTTGAGAGAAGCCGAACATTAGATCGACTTCACTTGAGAGGGAACAGGTCAAAAGTTCTTGCTGAACTGGCCATTTTTTTATCCATTTATTTCCAGCCTTAGAGTCTACATCTGCTTTGAATTCACACTAGATTGTTCCTACAATGATGGGACTGTAATCTCTTCAGAGACAGGGACTGATATCCAATTCAAATCTATAAGAGGAAAATTGTTTGCAATCATTAATGAAAAGCCATCACACTTAAAGTGGAGCTTTACCCATAACAGCTTAATAAAAAATAATGTTATTTAGCAGGAAACATACATAACACATTAATTATTATGCTATCAACATTAGTGTGTAAAAAATAAAATTTGTAAATTTCCTCCAGCATTGTTCCTGTTTCTTCTTGCTGGAGGCTGCCATTTTGTTGAAGCCCAGAGCTCCTGAGCAGCATTAATCTTTAGGCTTTCGGCAGATCGACTGCTACATTTTGCGCACAGTGCCTAAAAGAGAGCAACTGAGCATGTAGAGCAGGTTGAGACTAGTGGTGTATTTAGGTTTTGTGCTGCCCTAGGGAACAGAAAGATCGTGCGCCCCTGCCCCCCCCCCCCCCCCCCCATAAGACAGAGCAAGAGAGTTCAATGATTTTGTGTGTGTGTGTGTGTATATATATATATATATATATATATATATATATATATATAATTAGCTATCTCTCTCTCACTAGTACATATCCTTCAATGATCATATATATATATTATATATATATATATATATATATATACACACACACACACAGGTGAAACTCAAAAAATTAGAATATCGTGCAAAAGTTAATTTATTTCAGTAATGCAACTTAAAAGGTGAAACTAATATATGAGATAGACTCATTACATGCAAAGCAAGATAGTTCAAGCCGTGATTTGTATAATTGTGAGGATTATGGCTTAGAGCTCATGAAAACCCCAAATCCACAATCTCAGAAAATTAGAATATTGTGAAAGGTGCAATATGTGTCCCACTCTAATCAGCTAATTAAGCCATAACACCTGCAAAGGGTTTCTGAGGCTTTTAAATGGTCTCTCAGTCTGGTTCAGTAGGAATCACAATCATGGGAAAGACTGCTGACCTGACAGTTGTGCAGAAAACCATAACTGACACCCTCCATAAGGAGGGAGAGCCTCAAAAGGTAATTGCAAAAGAAGTTGGATGTTCCCAAAGTGCTGTATCAAAGCACATCAATAGAAAGTTATGTGGAAGGGAAAAGTGTGGAAGAAAAAGGTGCACAAGCAGTAGGGATGACCGCAGCCTGGAGAGGATTGTCAGGAAAAGGCCATTCAAAAGTGTTGGGGACTTTCACAAGGAGTGGACTGAGGCTGGAGTCAGTGCATCAAGAGCCACCACACACAATCAGATCCTGGGCATGGGCTTCAAATGTTGTATTTCTCTTGTCAAGCCACTCCTGCACAACAAACAATGTCAGAAGCATCTTACCTGGGCTAAAGAAAAACAGACCTGGTCTGTTGCTCAGTGGTCCAAAGTCCTCTATTCTGATGAGAGCAACTTTTGCATCTCATTTGGAAACCAAGGACCCAGAGTATGGAGGAAGAATGGAGAGGCACACACTGCAAGATGCTTGAAGTTCAGTGTGAAGTTTCCACAGTCTGTGTTGATTTGGGGAGCCAAGTCATCTGCTGGTGTTGGTCCACTGTGCTTCAATAAGTCCAGGGTCAAAGCAGCCGTCTACCAGGAGATTTTGGAGCACTTCATGCTTCCTTCATTTTCCAGCAGGACTTGGCACCTGCCCACACTGCCAAAAGCACCAAAACCTGGTTCAATGACCATGGGATTAATGTGCTTGATTGGCCAGCAAACTTGCCTGACCTGAACCCCATAGAGAATCTATGGGGCATCGCCAAGAGAAAGATGAGAGACATGAGACCGAACAATGCAGAAGAGCTGAAGGCTGCTATTGAAGCATCCTGGTCTTCCATAACACCTCAGCAGTGCCGCAGGCTGATATCTTCCATGCCATGCCGCATTGAGGCAGTAATTGCTGCAAAAGGGGCCCAAACCAAGTACTGAGTACATATGCATGCTTATACTTTTCAGAGGTCCGATATTGTTCTATGTACAACCCTTGTTTTATTGATTGCATGTAATATTCTAATTTTCTCAGATTGTGGATTTGGGGTTTTCATGAGCTGTAAGCCATAAACATCACAATTATGACAAATCACAGCTTGAACTATCTTGCTTTGCATGTAATGAGTCTATCTCATATATTAGTTTCACCTTTTAAGTTGCATTACTGAAATAAATGATTTTTTGCACGATATTCTAATTTTTCGAGTTTCACCTGTATATTGTTCAATGATTATCTATGAATTGGATATTGTTCAATTGTAAAGTGGCAATCAATGTTTGTCAGCATTTCCCCCCCTTAGCACACATCCTCCAACCCGCCCTCCAAGCACAAACATTCCTCCTAATCCCCCCTCCTGGCTCAAATCCACCAAGCCCTCCTACTAGCACATATTTCCCCACATTCATCCGTCTAGCAAATACCACCCCCCCCAAATCCCCATGACACTTCCTAGAAAAGGTGGAGAGGAAAGAGCCAGGAGGAAAGTGGCCACTTGCCACTGAGCTCCTTTCCCCGCCCGCACTCAGAGCTGGGACCAGGGGAAAGCCTGGAGAAGGGAGAGGAGAAGTGGCAGAGAGGAAAGAGCCAGGAGGAGGTGTGCTGTGTTATGTTCTCTGGGCTCTCCCTCCTGTCATAACAGCACTTGTCCATGCAGCACAGGATGAGATAGATCATATGGGACTGTACACACACACACACACACTATGATTACCACCCCTCACCTCCTCCAAGGGCTGCTCATCTCCAGGCAGCAGGAAATGTGGGTAGTGGGCGGTAATCATAGTGTGTGTGTGTGTGTACAGTCCCATACGATCTTTCCGTGATCCTGTCTCATGTGCTGCATGGACGAGTGCTGTTCTGACAGGAGGGAGAGCCCAGAGAGCACAACACAGTGCATCTTCCCCTGGCTCTTTCCTTTCTGCCACTTCTCCTCTCCCTGCTCCAGGCTTTCCCCTGGTCCCAGCTCTGAGTGCGGGAGGGGGAAGGAGCTCAGTGGTGAGTGGCCACTCAGGAACACCAGGGCACCCCCTCCATCCAGCTAGGTCTGTCTCTCCCTCCAGCAGCAGAAAGCCGGTGGGAGAGAGGGGAGATACCGTCTTTCAGCTGCTGGAGAGAGAGATACACAGTGCATAGTTCTGCAACTGCCCTCCCCCACCACTCGTTCCTGCTGTCCGGGCCCCCTACAGGACTGCCAGTGGTACCCCTCTGATGGTGGCCCTGCATGGTTCAGTTCACAGCTGCTCACCAGGTCCTTTCTTCCAGGGGGCAGTGCCACCCCCCTAAATATTGCCGCCCAAGAAAAACGCCTGGTTTGCCTCATGGCTGGGTGAGACAGTGTGTTACTGGATTTTAAACCATATAAGCACTTATTTTTAATGTTTTAGATAACTATACCAGCAAAAGGGACCAGCAAGAAGTATTTTAGCAAGACTCAATTTTCTAACAAAAGTTCCACTTTAGGGGGATAAAAAAATGCATGGACAAAGCATAAAGATTGTCAGCATTTACATTATGCAATGATAAACGAAAATGTAATAATAGATTTGTTTATTTTTAAATGCTCCTTTGCTCAAAAACAAATCAATTAAGCAAGGGAAGTTAACGGAGTTGTTGACCAAATGAAATAATTTGACTATACTCCTAAACATAGTCTCAAAATTCTATATGCTTTTTGAGGATGGTGACTGTTGGTGGAAATTTGAATTTCCACCACGACCAATCACTGATTTTATTGAACATGACATTTTATAGATCACATGGTCCATTTAGAGCAGCACATTCCAGACCTCATTCTTTTATCAATACAATCAGATATCAGTCTTTTAAGATAATTAAGAAGATAAAAGTTGATCGGGTGTTTTCATGAACTATAATTCTCACATATTCTTAGCTCTAAGGTTTTTGATACATACAGATTCCATTAGAGCTGGAATAGGACTCACCTGACTTCCGCTTGTCGGTTTTTGTTGGCACTATGTAAGGTAATCCTGGCTTCATGTCCATGTATTCACTTATCCCATCACTGTAAAACAAGAGGGAGAATTGGATTGAAAACATTGTCCTTGTTTACAACTCCACTAATGAATATTCTAAGAACAATGACAAGGATATGTGCTGTTTGATTTGGCAGAAGAACAAGCATAACAAAAGCCTTACATCCATATTCTTCAGCTCCAGCAGCACAGGATGAATGTCTAATTACTGATTGCCGAAGCTAAGCGCGCCACCAGCACTGCTATCAATAATGAGTCAGTGGAAGCGGTTATTCTTTCATATGTGATGACCAAACACACCTGCGCTACACTCTTATGTACCATATGGTATTTATATAATGTTGCAGCATCAGAACTGCCGCCCTATAAAGTCTCTGCAGATGGCAGGAGCAGAAGTTTTAACAATTAGATTGTATCAGGAGAAGAAGACAGCAAGTGATGAACAATAGATCAGTCCCTGGAGAAATGTTACACCAATGTGGTTGACATGAAACCTGACCCACTACAGAAGCCTTCATAGGTCAAAGAGAAGGCAAGTCGTTCCTTTTATTCTTCAGACTGTTGACATGGCTGTACGAGTGCAGCTATTATGGCATACTGTGCAAAGAGCAAGACTGTACAATATTCTAAACCAACTTTCTTTGCTGTGACCACATTAAACTCCTGAAATCAGAATAACTACAAAAAAGACATGGATCTTCATAGTTTGTCATCTTTAAGAAAAAAGTAGTTTTTCCATATATTGTAATATCAGAAAAAGTGATTGTGTATGGCTTCTCCATGGTTCGAGCACTCATTAGGATGTGGAAGAATAGATATAGCTACCATAGTGTGCAGCCACACTCCCTCGTGCATAGCTTGTCTTAGCAGACATTTTCACGTTTATAGTCAAATGATTTGGATAGAGTAGAGAATTATTATAAACCCTGTCAGTTTCTATACTGTTGTTTGTGTCTCTTTGAGAAATTTTCCTTCCATTCCTGAACCAAAAGTTCAACAGGAAGTAAAAACAAAAGAAAAAACTAAAAAGTAAGAAGAAATTCTCATTTAAGTCTGGTTCACATCTATGCGGGTAGTTAAGGGGCTGGAATCGCAATGATTTCCGCACCTGAAACCACCTGCAGTCATAGCACCTCCACGCATCAAAAAATGCAGTGCAGTTGAATGAAATTGCATGGTACAAAAAGCAACATGCAATTTTCCCTACATTTTTAGAATGGTGCAGGAACTTTTTCCTGCGGGAAATGCAGGCACAGCATTCCATTCAAATGATTGGGTCTTCATGTCTGCGCAAACACGCATAGATGTTATTCAGGATATAGACAGTTTTACCAGAGCAGGTGTCCTCATTTGACAGATGTCTCCTCACTTCCTGTTCCACTGACCATTGTTACAGCGGAACATATATCCCACAGAGCAAAAGCAACACAAAACCTGACACTGGTTCTTATTTGTTCTCAATGTACAAATACAGTTTCTATTTCTATATGTAAGCTCCAAGGAGCAGGGCCCTCCTATCCATCTAGTATTGAACTGTATTGTTGCTGTATTGTCTCCAGTTATATTGTAAAGCGCTGAGCAAACTGTTGGCACTATATAAATCCTGTATAATAATAATAATAATATGTGTCTCAGATATTCCTCCTTACTTTCTGCGCTTGTAACAGGAAAAATCCTCAAGGGACAAGCACAGAAAGGTATAAAACCTTTTCTATTCAAAAGGGAAAAAGAACTTTGGTTTGGAGTTGGTCTTTGATTTTAGCTGAAAATATTAAGGCTGAACTCCAGGCAGATATAAAAGACACAAGTAAATGCATATTTTTATTCATTAATACTTTAATAAATGCATTTTAAAGGTACTTGAATTTGACCTAACATCAGGCTATTGTAGTCTTTAGTACAGTAGAGTTCAGGCTGGAAGAGGAAGTAGCACAAGAAACCCATCAGTTGTATTGTCGTGCTTATAATCTGACAAGGAACATGTTGATATGAGGATAGAGCAGAGTGATAGAGAAATGAACTCACCAGTCTGCTGCCTCTCCCTTTATTCTTCAGGCACAGGCTGAAGGAGGGACAAGACCTGTAAGTGTTACTTAAATGCATCTGAGGGAAAATGTATTTATATATTACAGGTACTTATATAGCACCGTCAATTTACACAGCGCTTTACATATATATGGTACATTCACATTAGTCTCTAATCCTCAAGGGGTGTGCAGTTTAAGGTCCCTAACTTAACTTACATTCATACACATACTAGGGCTAATTTAGACAGGAGCCAATTCACCTACCAGCATGTCTTTGGATTATGGGAGGAAACCAGAGTACCCGGAAAAAAAACACATAGGCACAGGGAGAACATTCAAACCCCAGTCAGGTGGTGCCATGGTTGGGATTGAAACCAAGGACCCTAGTGCCAGGTGGAAGTGCTAACCATTTAGCCACTGTGCTGCCCAGGTCTCATGTTCTGCTACAGCTGTTTATATCTCTAAACTAGATCAACAGATAAACAAATCCTTTGGCAGGTAAGAAATCTCCCATATATGCCATTTGCCTGAAGTTCAACTTTCAAAGCATGTTATTGCTCACCAAACATTGTTCCGTGAATTGAGAAGATTCTTATACAGTGCTGTTTCAGAATGATCTTCAAATTTCGGGCAAATGAAGGAATCACGCTTTCTTCTCAAGTAATTTAGAAGGTCCCCGTAGCAGCAATATTCAGTGATGACAAGAGTTGGCCCTAGTGAATAAATAATGGTACACATATTTTATGAATGTGAATAAATGATGCACACAGCAGTGTGACACTTCAGTACACTGCAAACATCGCCATATCAAATCTGTTAACAGAAAGACAAATGGATTTTCACAGCTCTAACTCACTGCCCTCTAGAACTATGAGCAGGCAGGAGATAAAACATGAGAGGGTCACAAGATCCGTGTGGTATATGTTACATATAAAAATACAGGCCTAAGACGAATTGATATTCCTGCTGAATGCTCAGCTTATTTACTATGCAGACCAAGATGTCTGAATTTCAGAGTTTTAACATTGTAAGTTCCACATGCTTAAATTATAAACATGCCTTCTATAATGATTTAAGATGGGTAATAAGCCAAACAAAAAACTTTGCTTGATGTGCTTTCTTGGTTATGTTGCATCATACAGCACCTCATATATTAAAGTAGTTTGAAGGAAAGGTTGATGGAAGCAGTCAAATTCCAGCTCAGTTTTTCAAAATAAGGTTTTACCCTGGGTCAGGGGCAGACAGACCATTTGGAAACTACTGCCCCATGAGTTGTCAGTCCACCCCTGCCCTGGGTTCACAAATGTGCGGTGCGGTATATGGCATGTGATTTGCAAAGGAACTGCACCGATTTATGTGCAGTGCGTTTGGAGCCATACATTTTGTATGGCTCTATTTGCACTGCACCTGCACCAAAAATGTGCAGGACCCCTTTTTGAGTCCTCACTAGAATCGGATCACATAGGTATTCACACCTATGCGATCTGATTCTGCACATCGCGCCATGGTTTGCGGACCGCTTTTGGGGTGTTGTTGACGTAACATACACACCCGCAGTGGTTTGCATGAACTGGGTGCGATTCTGATACAGTGCAGAATTCGCACTGAAAACGCTGCAAATTCCGCACCGCATCAGTGTGAACCAGGGCCTACAGTTTCAAACTGGAAGCTAATATATGATTGGTTGCTAGAGACATACAGGCTCATATACTAAAAGAGATGAAACTCAATAACTTGTAGCATAGTTCACTTTAATAACCAATTATGTGCAGATGAAAAAAAAAAATTATTTTGAATTTGGTTCTCACATGATTGGCTAATTGAAGGAATCTTCACACATTGTATTGAGTAAGGATTCTTACTGCCTTAAATCATCCTCTATCTCCAGTTTTATTTTGCCTTTACTTTTGCGCTCTTGTTACTTAGTACATTTTGCAAACCTTACAAGACTTATTTAGTAAGTTATAAACAGCAACGAGCAAAGAGTGATCCACAACAATCAAATTTAAAATCAATTTTAATTAATGAACAAGTCAATTCAACTCAATCAATTTCAGTGAATTTTAGATTAATACAATCAGCCAACTAAGAGATATCTATTTTAGATGGGCTGTAAAGGCTTACCAAAACTGCAATGATATTAAACATTTTAATGATATTCAAAGACTGAAAAATCAAGGTAGAAAAAAATATTTTAATATATTATTATTTTTGAATACATTGTGTGGCTCCCTGACATATGTTCTATTTCTATATGGTTTACAAGCTGAAGCAGCCATAGGACTTTCAATATAAGTCATTGATGTTAAGTGGTTTGGGTTCAGACATATCGAGTCTGAAGAATCCAAGATAAAGAAGACACAGAAAGGTCAATACATAGGGTTCTTGGGAAGAACAATTTATACCAAAATGCCATAGGTACTACAGAGGAATCTCATGATTAATGCGTAAAGAATGCAAATGACAGTGTGTTCTAGACACTGCAGCTCATGTGTAGTAGAAGAGACCATGTTCAAGCCGCATTTCTTATAAAAGTGGTGATACAGTTAAAGACGTTGACAGAACATTGTTATAGAATTATTTTTCTCATTTGCAAGCTACTACTGAATGTGCAACAAAAAACAAATAGCGTGAGAATATGTGATCATGTGCAAGTTTCCACAGTTGTGTACATGTTATCAAGTGGTTATAAAAAGGGGAAGGGGAAGTGGGGAAGGGTAAGATCTCCTCCCAAATTTTATTGCAGCCTTGGTTCACACTGGGGAGATTACCTATTCATGTTCTAAGGAGTCAATTGACAGGAATGATGGGAATTCTCTCCAAAGGGGACAGACAGACAAAAAAAAGAATAAAAAAAGGGAAAAGTTATAACCTTTTACTAAAGGCAAACAGACTGTGCACTGAGTCAAAGCTTTGTTTGCAAAGAATAACCAATCATAATCAAGGGAAAAAAAAAAAAGAAGCATTTTTGCTTGCACATGATTAGATGTAGGAAGCCAGCAGAGCTTCCCCTCATTTACTAAGCTCTGGAGCAAATGCCTTTGTAGAATGAAACTACGCTTGCAAAGTGGCACAGTCTATTTATTTTTAGTAAAGCAATCCCTTTTGTTTTGTTTGCTGTCTGTGGCGCCTGTCCTGGTGACTTCTGCTTCCTATATGTGTTGCCTGGTGTCACACATGGAGGGGAAACCAACCAATAAAACCCTACAGAACGTCTAACCCTTTCCACTCCAATCAAAATAAATAAAATAAATCTGGCTAGACTGTAAGGTGGGCTTTATTACATAACAAATTAATAACTTCCATATTTGTATAGAATTAAAGTATCACAATTATGTTTAGTCCATAAAATGCAAATATGATCATCAAAAAATTCTCTTACAAACCAAACAAAAAACAAAAATAAAAAATGTAAAATAATTTTTCAATTGTTCAAAATAACAGTCAACAACTACAAAATAAAGTCCTGTCCCTTCCCCCACCTAAACTAGTAGTTTTGGCATCAGCTACATGTCTTAGGTAAATAGCATGTGACTGAGACACTTGTCTGGAGAGCAAATAAACAAAGAAGACAGGTAAAGAGCTGAGCGCAGACAATGCTGGGATTACAACTCTCTTCAGTCATAGAACAATGCTATTTCCTTGGCAGCACCACACTGACACTGTATCAACCCTATAAAGAAAAAAAAATGGAGAAAGTCTGGAGGATGGAGATGTCTTGTTATCTGCCCTGCCGCATGTTTCTCGGCAAAAGATGCCAATTAAAGATGATCACTTCTATAACTGTACTGAATAGGCTCTGTGTCTCCATCTGAATATGAATGGTGATGCATTTATTATGCTCCACACTGAACAACACAAGCCCACATAACAGCGTTTTACTTGTTTCTGGCTCCATGCAGGCTTAGTCACACATTAAGGCCTAAGCCATCCTTGCAATTAAGTGATTATCATTAACCCCTTAGGCATCCAGGTGGCTAATGTATTATATGTTTGCGTAGGTCTGTGACAGCTTTGTTTAATCCTTTTTACTAGTCCCAAAAACATAACACAACCATCTTTATTTAATATTAAAAAAAATATATCTAATATGCAGGCTGGCTTATATAGTAGAGGCAGGAGCAACAACAGAGATTTCTGATGAAGTTTAGTAAGCTAATTGGATGCTGTATGGCATAAGGTGGATAAGATAATTGTAGGCCTAAAGCAAGTCATACAGGGCTCTAATGTCAGCTGATTTCTGCTAAATCAGCTGAAATTTGAGTTGTGGGTGACCCTGTTAGCACCATGTGGCTAGACAAACTTCAATTTTAAAATCTAAGGAACCAAGAGGAAAATTCTCAGCCGAACAGCTAATCAGATACTGACTGTCCAGGTATTCTGACGCTGCAGAATACAATAGGAGGCAGAGAGATTCTTCCAACCACGCTTTTTAGCATGGATGGGTGAATTGAGTGATCTTTCCCATTTAGCTGAACTAGAGAAATCTACTTGGCTGCATTGCATGGCTAGCCGAAAAGAACAGCAATTCACAAGCTGGGCATCTGAACACTGAATGGTCTTTTCCACCTCTGTTGCTCATCGACATATGTATGGTTCCATTTTACGGACATTCATGTTATGTGATACAAGTAACTAGGATTTATCAACTCTCAAAATGGCACAGGGCATTTCTTGTTTATGAATACTCAAAATATGGCAAGAGATCTGGGGGTGTAGCCACCACTAAGTGCAATTCTTGAGAAAGGACTGTTTTTCAAAAATTAAACAAAGTGATGAAACAATGCAAAGCTACCTGCTGAGAGCAACTTGAAGATCAATATATTTCATAAATTCCCACCAGTGAGATGGCCAGGCATTTATGTTTATGGGGAAGGACTACTACAGTAGATGGCCCTGGTACTAATCTTTCAACACCAATTGGCCAGGTTAAATTTTCACCCCAAGAAAGATCTGCCAAGGAATGTTTAGAGAGGTTGGGAGTGTGTAGAGACATACACTTCTTCTATCTGCATGCCTCCTAAGGTAATGTAATGAGGAAAAAAAAAAAAAGAGTTTAACCTTAGATAATATTGTTTGCGTCCAGCTTCCTCCATTGTTACCATGAAGAAAGCCAAGTTTATAGCTGATGTAATATAAATATAGTGACACAATGCTTTGCCTCATACAGGAAGTCGTGTAAAGTGTTTCATGGAACTCAGTAGTACTATCTTCATCTTGTTTACTAAAATAGGGAAGTCTCATCAGCCAATATATGCAGACCACAGCTTCCCACTGAAAAAGTAGCACGTATTGACCGAACGCGGATAATGTTGGTGTGAAAATAAGTAAACATTCTGCAAGGCATAGCTCTGCCATAGTGTAGGATGGAAAATATTACTTGTGGCTATATCACTAGCTGTGTTCTATTTTAGAATGCTGGAATATAGACTCTATTAGAAAATAATAAATATTTGTGGTTAGATAACAATTCACTGTACCATAATGTTATTTGTTAGATAATGAAAGCATATATCCATTTACCTCCCACAGTGCATGCGCCAAGCAGATTAACAATGTTTTTGTGGTGACCAAGATAGCTCAGTACTTTCAGCTCCGACATGAGAGCTTCCCTCTCTGTGGCATGGGCACTTGCTGCAATGACAGTGAGAGATTTTATATAGCATTAGACAAAAAACAACCAAAAAACAATATGAATGAATATGAAATAACCAAAAGACTTACGTTTTAGCATTTTAACAGCAACAGTCAGTGTATTGTCACTCTTAACAAGACCGTAGGCAGTTGCTTCAACCACTTTACCAAAAGCACCAGCACCAAGAATCTTGCCTATTAAAAAAAGTTTTTAAAAAATAAAATACCTATTAATATTGCAGTAATACCAATATAAAAATAACATTGTATAACATAAAGAAAGAAAGTACAGCAAAGGCAAAACATAAAACATTGAATACACAATGTACATGGGCTATGTGTCTAGATGCCTTTGCAAAGTATACCCAATAGAAATGCTTATATTTAAAAGACAAGCGTAATAGGAACAAGGAAGAAATTTCTCCATGTGAGGGGAAAACCCCTCTTAGATGTCACTATAACAGGTGTCCTTCTTGAAAGATTTCTACTCTATGCCTGTCACAGTGACAATTATACAATTTTGAAATTCTGCAACACTGGGGTTGATTTTCTAACGCCAAATAGACTGTGCACTTTACAAGGGAATTTGCTCCAGAGCTTAGTAAATTAGGGGAAATTCTGCTGACTTCCATCATCCAATCGTGCACTAGCAAACATTCCGTTTTTTTCCCTTGCACGTGATTGGGTATTCTTTGCAAGTGCAATTGCAGTCTGCAAGATCATTTGCTTCAGAGATTATTAGAAGAGGTGAAGCTTCACTTTGCAAAGTGCATGGTCTGTTTGCCTTTAGTAAATTAAAGCCTTTCTGTCTCAGTGACAAAAGTCATAAGGACAGAGGTAATTCTTTCCAGTGGTTACACAGCCTGACAGACGTTTTAATGTTTCCCAATCCAAAAGACTTTTGACTAGGCTGTATCTCAAGATTAGATCCACTGATCCTAGTAATGTAAATAGAAAAATGGAGATACAGCTGTAAGCAGCAGATTTGTTTTCCACAAAATGTTTTTGTTCTGAAATGGAGAAAACCTAAATATTGTTATAACATACAGTAACTTTGTAGTGTAACACACTTACCAAAGCACAGTCTGTCTCTTGGAAATTCCCATTTGTTGTCATAGGGAAGTTGTGTTGGGTCAATATAAACATAATTATTGCCATTGATTTCTTCCACTACTTTCCACTGGATCTCATACTTTGGTTTCTTTAATAAAGAGGAAGAACAATTGTTGATTTTTTTCACACCAACAGACAAAGGATGATCATGATTTGGAACTTACTAAATGTGCTGTACCTGCATGTACTTGTACATGAGAATCAACATTGTGAGGCACATCACTGCTGCAGCCACTATAAAGCCAATCAACAGCGGAGTAAACAATTTGTGGGAACTCAGTTTTTCTGAGAAAGAAAATGAGAGAAGGATTTAGTATTTCAATGTATTTAAAAATACACTATATTGCCAAAAGTATTGGGACACCTGCCTTTACACGCACATGAACTTTAATGGCATCCCAGTCTTAGTCCGCAGGGTTCAATATTGAGTTGGCCCACCCTTTGCAGCTATAACAGCTTCAACTCTTCTAGGAAGGCTGTCCACAAGGTTTAGGAGTGTCTATGGGAATGTTTGACCATTCTTCCAGAATTGCATTTGTGAGGTCAGGCACTGATGTCGGACGAGAAGGCCTGGCTCAAAGTCTCCGCTCTAATTCATCCCAAAGGTGTTCTATCGGGTTGAGGTCAGGACTCTGTGCAGGCCAGTCAAGTTCCTCCACCCCAAACTCGCTCATCCATGTCTTTATGGACCTTGTTTTGTGCACTAGTACGCAGTCATGTTGGAACAGAAAAGCCATCCCCAAACTGTTCCCACAAAGTTAGGAGCATGAAATTGTCCAAAATGTCTTGGTATGCCGACGCCTTAAGAGTTCCCTTCACTGGAACTAAGGACCCAAGCCCAACCCTTGAAAAACAACCCCACACCATAATCCCCCCTCTGTCAAACTTTACACTTGACACAATGCAGTCAGGCAAGTACCGTTCTCCTGGCAACAGCCAACCCCAGACATGTCCAATGGATTGCCAGACACAGAAGCGTGATTCCAGAGAACACGTCTCCACTGCTCTAGAGTCCAGTGGCAGCGTGCTTTACACCATTTCATCCGACGCTTTTCATTGCACTTGATGATGTAAGGCTGGGATGCTGCTGCTCAGCCATGGAAACCCATTCCATGAAGCTCTCTACGCACTGTTGTTGTGCTAATCTGAAAGCCACATGAAGTTTGGAGGTCTTTAGCTATTGACTCTGCAGACAGTTGGCAACTTTTGCGCACTGTGCGCTTCAGCATGAGCTGACCCCGCTCTGTCATTTTATGTGGCCTACCACTTCGTGGCTGACTTGCTGTTCTTTCCAGTTGCTTCCACTTTGTTATAATATCACTAACAGTTGACCATGGAATATTTAGTAACAAGGAAATTTCACCGATGGACTTATTGCACAGGTGGCAACCTATCACGGTACTACGTTTGAATTCACTGAGCTCCTGAGAGCGACCCATTCTTTCACAAATGTTTGTGGAAGAGGTCTGCATGCCTAAGTGCTTGAGTTTATACACCTGTAGCCATGGAAGTGATTGTAACACCTGAACCCAATGATTCGGAAGGGTCTCCCATATAGTGTATAAACAAACACCCTGTTTTAAAATATTGCTCCCTCATCACAAAAGTTTCCTAATCATCTTGCCAGCTTTCAGACACAAACAATTAGAAATACAATAGACTAAAGCGCAACTCCAGTTGTAAAAAAAAAAACCTAAAGAACCTGTAATAGAATAAAAATGGCCCTCAAGTCTTCCTCCCCACTGGTTCCAGGAAGGATGACCAGTCCCACGAAGCTGCTCTTCTTCTTTGGTTGTTTTCACAGCCCCTTTACCAATGTTATCACCTACAATGCATTTCAGCAGCCAACACTGGTCTTGCATTGTATATGATGTGGTTTAGTGTCTGCCTACATTCCAGGGCTGCAGCGGGATCCAGAAAGTGCAACAGCTGCAACAGGACTGAGGAATAAGGCAAGTATTCCATTGTATCACAAGCTATTAGACTAAGCAAGCAGTAGACTATAGGTACACTGGAGAAGAGGGGCACCAACCCCACCACACTCACATGAAAACATTTTTTCTTATAATTTTGACCAGAATACAGCTTTAAGGGACTAAAAAGTACTAATTTTCTTACATTTCTTTTACATGGAAAACATTAGCTCTAAAGTAGAACTACAGGCAAAACTTTTTTTTTAATTTTGGATAGAGTAAGGAAGGTTTATAACCCCTATCAGTTTATTTTTTGCCATCTGTGTCCCATTGGGGATATTTACCTTCACTTCTTGTCCCATAGCCAGAGAGGAAGTGAGAGAAAATCCCTGCAAATTAAGGGAATTCCAGGAAGAGTGTCCCCTTTGGAAAAATGTTCCCTCTATTAGTTTTCTGGGGACAATCCAAAATTTGGGGTTTTCTTTTAGTTTAGACAAATAGAGAGGGTGAATCTCCCTAACGGGGGCACAGACAGCAATAAGAACCTAATACGTGTTCTAATCCATCTCCACTCTGTCCAAAAGGAAAAAAAAGTTTTGCCTTTATTTATACTTAAAGTAAACTTGCATAGTTAAAAATATATATATATTTTTTTTTTTAGTAAATCAGGTTCATGGGCTTATTATTTCTCCCAAGGAAATGTAAGGCCATTATTACAAAGAACACCACAAGATCTGAGTAAACCTGGTGTAAAACAAAAACTACCTTTAATTGCAAAACTGAAGATGGATGAGATCCTCTCCACATCATTGGATGCAATACACTGCACGGTACCATTTTTCCTGATAGAGCTTACATCTATGGTGCTTTCTACCACCATACGACCCAGCGTTGAATTTTCCTGGCTGAACTTTACATCAAAAGGGGGGATTCTTTGAAAATCTGTACACCTGCAACAACAATGCATGGTCAATTTTCCATCACAGGGTCCTAACGTCACAGAGTACATGGAAACATTTCCAGGTGTTCTTACTCAGTGTGGAAAATAAAACACCAACCCTGTGACACCGTGCCTTCATTTATGTAGTCAGATAGGTCACAGATGAGACAATACCACTTGAACTGAGAACTGCAAAACAGCTTATTGTGCCTCCATCACAAGGAAGGATGATACATTGGTAATTGTGCTAATGAACACAGTATCTCAATGCAGTACTTAAAAGATCCTTTGTCAATAATGCATGGATACGTAGGAATAGACAATGCCTGTCTGTCAATCAAAAAGCAGCCAGGACATCTGACTGTCTGCTCCTATAAATACAACATTCAATTTGATACGTCTGCAGCAATTTAGCCTTTAAACAGAAACTTGCTAATATGTGACAACTCTAGTTTTGACACTTCACAGAATATCAGCAAGGATTTTGTATTAAGGAAATTGCATGGGGAAAATTCAAATTGCTTGCTAATTTTATACAGTCTTTAGACATATACACACAATTGAGTAGAGATCCCCTTTAAGACCCCGTTATACTCATCCTATTACATTGCTTTGTAGCACGCAGTTTTATCTATTGTAGCTCAGAACTGTCTGTAAATGTGCAGTCTACTGTAAACATACATCTAGGATCATCAAATAAATAAAAATATACTACACTTGTTTCTATATATTGCTATACTAATTGTGCACCAGCTGTCATATAATCATTATTGCATACCGCTGCTCAGATCCTGGGCAGAAAACCCATTCAATGGAGGGCACAGGGAACCCAGCTGCCACACACTGGAGCATGCCATTGCTAAGCTTCTCAGCAATTAGGATTTCAGGTCTTGCTGTGAAAATAAAGGGAAACTTGGGATTAAAATCTGTCAACTAAAACCATACAATGGCTGAGACTGTGTGAGAGGTAAAGGAAACTTACTTTTGACAAATATGTTGAAACTAACTGAAGCATTGGCATCAGAATTGGATGCATAAAAAGTATAAACTCCTTTTTCATTGCCTTTTAGTCGAATCAGGTGCAGCTGGCTAATATACCTAAAGTAAACAAAGATGGACATTCAGTAGTCAGAGATAGAATTAGTGGAACACATGCGCTTAGGGCAACTCTCAGTGAAGGTATATTTACTAGAGGAATAGAGATTGTTTACTGCGGTGAACAAGAGAGGGCTAGGCCTTTGTAGGACTTCCCTGGGGAGAGAGGACACGTTTTCTAACTGTCTGTAAGCATTTAATACTCAATGCAATGATTTTGTGACTTTTTGATAAAGGTTTGTGTGACAGGGCCAATAAGTATATTTTCTCAATTGAATAAATGAAGGGTTCAACCACTCCTACAACTACATATCTGCCAAAATGCACGCTGCACTGCTGTGGTTACCAGTGGGTTTAAGAGCAGTCAGACATTTCACTAGCCATCTAAGATCAATTGGAGGGCCTTTGTCGATGGGCTTGTGTCCTTGGGCATTTGCAGCACGCTTTCAGGAGCATTCTCCTTTCATTTAACATCAGTATGAAAAACTATGAAGATCATTCAGACTTAATTGACAGGTGCCTTGACCTGCAGTTGACTTCCTTCTGATCTGCATCTGACCTGCTTCTAAACCACAAAAAACTGCTTCAAACTGCTTTTTTGTGTCCCCATTGTGTGGAGAAAGAAAACTCCATTACCAAAAAAGACATAAGGCTTTGCCCTGCTCAACAAGGCTGTCAGATTGGAGGACTTTGGTTCTCCAGCCCAGAAGTTTACTAAGATTAAGTTTTGTTGGTTTATATGGTTTATGCAAAATAAGAATGTCCAGTAACTATTATTACTTTACCTGTTATTGCCCTCATCTCGCGACTCTACAAAGTGGTCTGAAGTGTTCAAAAGGGTTTCGTTCATGTAGGTCCAGTACTCTTCATCAGGGCGTGGGTAGGCATCAATATAAACCTGCAATATGATGTTCTCTCCAGCGTTTAAATCAACTGTAGTATTGTCAGTGACGACCAAGTTAAGGTAGCCAAATTCTATAAAAGTAACAAAATTAGATATCATTACAATAACAGCTTAACACACACACAGTTCATAAACATAACATGCAAAGACATGGAATTGTGTACGCAGAATGGGCCTTATTCAATAAAGAGTAATTTTTAAGTGCAGGAAGCCATGACAACAAAAACCTACTTTGAAGTGGTCTGGCTTAATCAGAGTGAACTGCAGGGACACTGCTCACAGTGTTTAATAAACCCTATAGGAAAACACAAAATGTCACTTCGGGTTTATGCTCCACTCACATAAAGACATGATTCAAGCAGCCCCTAAAATGGACATCTACACAAACCCTAAGGAGGCACATTGTTGCAAGATGGCCTTATGACTAACAATGTGTAAGGGCAGAGATTCTTTTTTATCTCACACGCAGGAGACTGTAAAGTAATACAATGAAAGGTTACTATGGACTGCAAGATGAAATGCTTCAGATAGCAAAAAATTTCGATAAACAGTGAACACTTTCAGTTATAAGTGTACATCCACCAGACGTGTGACTGATGTCTGCATCAGGCAATAGAAATCAATACAAAAAAGAAGTGGAAATCGGTGGTAAACATAGGTCTTCAATTTAGATAAAGATAAAATTAACTTGGTGGGATTACGTCAGTGAATCCACTAATAATACATTGCAAATATTTAATTAAGTTACCTACCGAGAACTTCCAATGTGAATGTAACATTCACTACGCCAATGCTGTTCTTGGCTTGACAGGTGTATGTACCAGACTCATTAAATTGAACGGCTTGGCTGCTCAGAGTGTAGTTGCGCTCAAAATTAGAAGTGGAAATAAACAGGCTCCTTTCAGTGGTTTTCTACAATAAAATCACAAAATTAGCTATTATGATGAAAAAAAAATGATTCATTATGTCAAATCAGAAGTCTGAAGAAAGGCCTTGACAAGCTGTCTGCTGCAAGTAGCTTTTCATACAATTGGATAATGACAGATGAAATGATAATGACAACAATGCAGGTGCTTGCGTGATGGAGAAAAGTTTATTACTAGGATCTGGCTGACTATTAAATCACCTTTGCAGCTTCATTAAAATATGCTAATTACACATGACTGGGCCACCATATCTTTACACACGGACAAAAGGAACCGAACATGAAAAATGGGAAATGGAAGATGATCATGCTGCAGGGAATATGGAGAGAGAGGAAGGAAGGAAGAGGGGGGCTTAGAATATTGTGAAGGTTCTCCAAGATGTCAATGCTAATTATGGCAGGGAATGTGATAGGCATTGTTATAGACAGTATACCATGCAAGGTATGGCAGACAGTAATGAAAGTGTCTTCATCAATTAGAGGGTTGCAGTCATTGTCTCAGCAATAAACACAACTATCTGATTCAGAATCAGCTGTAAGATTCATTATATATGAATATATATATTACACATATCAACTGTTAATCTGATTAACCCCATACACTAACCACAAATCTGGGTGGTTCTTTACCTTGAACATTTCTTTGATATCAATCTTGAATAAGATTGTGGAAGAAAACTATCAAAAATGTTAGTAGCTTATGTTTGCTATTATGTTTTGTGTGTTTACTTAACAGGCCTCATGTTAGCACTAATGGGGTTATTTACTAAAACTGTAAGGTACAAAATCTGTTGCAGCTATGCATAGAAACCAGCCAGCTTCCAGGTTTTATTGTCAAAGCTTTTTAGGCAGGTAGTGTATTCATGAGACTGAGAACAGGCACATGCCACGCCATCCATCATTCTCTATGAATCCTCTACCTGTCTTTAGACAGTTTTAGATGCATTCTGGACAGGTTGGTAGAACAATGGAATCATCAGCTCTGCATTTAAGAACACAATCTTTCAACTCTGTTGCCATGATGCTGTAAACGGAGATGGCCATAGTAACAGGCACATGAGAGCACAAAACATGCTTGCAGCCTTTTCCTGAAATACAGTACCTATGTCACATGTAACAACAGTAAGTTCCCTAGACAGTTGGGCCAGGGTCACTTTGTTAAAGCTAGCTTACAAATTAAAGAGCCTCCTGTCAATAAACACTGTTGCGTAATATTTGCATGCATTTGTTAGCACAAACTTAGTTCCTGAGTGGTGTAGTGTTTGTATATATAATATCTTAACATTGGTGTTGCACAATTATCTCCCTATTGCTTAGTAGGGATAGGTAGGAAACAGAACCCCCGTGAAACTACTCAATCTGAAACAAGGACCCTCTCCTCTATTACACTTAAAAACAGTATCTTGCGCTAACCAGAGAAACAAAACATTAATGCGGCTAACCTTCTGGGTTAAAGGGAAATAAAATGAAACAAAAAATTCCTGTTAGACTGATTTTACCTGCAATTGAAGCAAACATATCTTCAGATCAGACTTTAACATCAATAATCATAGTGAAAAAAAAAAGTCTAGCTCAGCATTATCATAGCAGAGACCAATGTAAAACAAAGTAATTGAACCATTTTGCAAGGGATTATAAACATAACCGTAAGTCTAACCTTCTAAAAAAAACATAAGAAAATAAAACCACATCCTCAAACCCCACAAAAAGGGCAGACATAATGTACCACCAATTCTTTTTTTCCATCACATTTCTACGTAGCTAATTTCATAACAACTCATACAGTTTGTATGTAGAGAATATTTCCCAGTCTGGATGTTTTGCTCGGAAAATATTACCCGTGCCTGGATCAATTGCATGTTACTGTAACATGACTTGTGTACAATCTTGCATTTCTTCTGAAAAAGCCTTTCTCCCAAGGTTAGCTGACAATGCACAGACCTGACAAAAGTGAGTGTTGTTTTCACATGTAAATACACTCTGGGGCGCCCAGCTCTAAATCTACAGACTTGTGTTTATAGTGCACTGAGAATTTGAGACACCCACCAGCTGTTACCACACTGCCGTCCTTCCCTCCATTACAGGAGCCTTTCAAATCACAAAAGCTTTTATGTGGCCAAAACAGCAAATTAATACGTAAGCGGCACAACCACGTTTTAATAATTTAGCGCTATTTACAGGCCATTATTCAAAGAAGTGTTTTCATTTGAGACAAAGTACGAGATGTTGTTGAAAATACAATGTGACTGATATCTTGTGTGAAAATGTCATTTTCAATTTGATCCAAGGTGCTGTAGGTATTTAGGCAAGCTACAACTTACCAAGGATGGTGCATCAATCCAAAGGACCTCTACGGCATTAACATCCCTCACAACACAGGTAACCTCAAACGACTCCCCAGTCTTGACAACTAGCTTGGATTTTGTTAAAGTAATTGTGGGTAACTTTTTCTGAACTGAAAAGAAAAAAAAAATAGAAATATTAGCTATTACCAGCATTAGCTGAGTAGAACATTGCATCAAAGAGAAACAAGTTGACTGGAAATTGATATTTGTTACAGATCACAGAAAAAAAAGCATACAATTTTTACTGTTTTTACTTCAAAATCATATACTTTTGCAGCAGACAAAAAT
The DNA here is from genome assembly GCF_062004578.1 of Staurois parvus. Lineage (NCBI taxonomy): Eukaryota > Metazoa > Chordata > Amphibia > Anura > Ranidae > Staurois > Staurois parvus. The sequence continues at coordinate 2,793,289 of NW_028317867.1, read as the reverse complement.
GTTTCTTTTATTATAATCTGTACCATTTTCTTCCATAGTAAATACAGGGAGTAACGTTTCTGACCTCCTAGGAATACTAGCTACCTGTCTCTCAGTCACTGACCTGGAACAAGAACGTAGATTAGAATGTCAAAACTCCTGCACCAGGTTAGTAAATGTACTTAAGGATGTTAAAGAACTTGAAAGTCTGAGAATTAGAATGTTCAGAAGGAGAGGTCAATGATTCTAGCCTCAATATTTTTTAACCATGGATTTCCTTTCAAGAGGGCAAGTTAGGTGCTCCAGCCACAAATACAGGGATGTTTATCCTCACTTGCGGGATCATCCCTTTAGTAGAGGAATGATAAAGTTCACCCAGGCAGCCAACAAGTAACTGACAGGACTGTGGAATTGAGACTACACTGTGTACTTGAACAAGCACTGGTTTGTACTGAAAAGCAGACCAGGCTAACATTTTAAAACCAGAGGAAGAGAAGTAAAAATCCGGCAGATGCAACGTAAAATAAAATTTGTAAAGACTTTATTGATGATCCAACACAAGAGGAATCTATTACATAGCAAGGTTGATACGTTTCAGCTCTAATTTGGGTCTTAGTCGCTTTATAACTAAGGCCCAGAGTTCTTTTTCAGTAGAATCAAGTTGCATCAAGCTGGCAGACTTTTACTTCTCTTCCTATGATGTTGGACAGTATGTGCAGCATTTGTCTTGGCACGGGCAGCTACACCCTACTCTATCACCTGAATGAGTCAATAATGCAGAGGAATATGTTATTCATACTTAATACTATAAATTAGATAGATATATTATTATATACTTAATATAGTACCACTTGACACTGCCAGCACTCTAGCAAAGGTTTTGTAAAACCTGACTTTCTAGATAGCAGTAATTGTAAAGAACATGCTTACAGAGTTCACTCAGGTTCATCCTTAGGGCTCATGTACACTGCAGCTGCTAAACTCACGTTCAGGAGCTGTTCAGCATTTTTTTCAGCAGTCCCTGAACTATCCCTAATGTTTTTCTATGTGTCCATGTACACTATGTCGTTTACAGTTGTTTACAGGCAGTTGAGTTTGCAGCCGTTTTTTTGCACGCACCAAACTTGCGTTCAGGGATAGATTTTACCAGCGTTTCAAACGCCAAACACTTGTAAACGCGGTTAACCGCGTTTATGTTTAGAAGCGTTTTTTAACTGTTCCATATCCAGATGCTGTCCAGAGCCTTTTTTCATCATCAGAAATGCGTGCAAAGCGTTCTCCATGTATTCAAATGGACCCGGTACACCAGCGCAGTAAGATCTAGGTTTTGCGCGAAGGGAAAAATGGTAGAACGTGCTGCATTATGCTCCTGATGGGATCCATAGTGCAGGCCTTGAAATCTCCACTCGCCTGCTCGCATTTCGCTAGTGGAAATAACATGGGGGCAAGGGCCAGATCAATCAAACAGCTGATGGATATGGAGCGGGGTGCCGGCACCAGAGGCGGAATAAGCTTTCAGGCATTTAGGCACTCATGCACTACCCAAGAGTCCAGAGTCCTTAGGACGTCCTATGACAGGCTTCTGAAAGGATGGGGAGTTCCGCAAGGTGGATTGTGCAACTGTGCTCCCAGTCCGGTCCGGTGAGAGGAAAGAGAGACTAACAGAGCCCAAGGAGGAGGACACTTCACAGACTGGTGAGAACTCAGCATGTAACAGTGGGAGGAAGGGGGAGAACTGTCTGTGACCGCAGTGTGAAAGGCTGAGAGAGGGGAGTGTCTGTGTCTGTGTATATGTGTGTCGGTGTGTGTGTGCTTGTCTGTATGTGTTTATGCGTGTGTCTGTGTGTATGTATGTGTCTGTATGTATGTGTGTTTGTCTGTATGTGTGTGTGTAAATGTGTATGTATGTGTGTGTGTCTGTATGTGTGTGTTTGTGTGTGTGTGTATGTATGTGTGTGTGTGTATGTGTGTTTGTCTGTATGTGTGTATGTGTGTGTGTATGTGTATGTGATGATGGTGGTGGGGGCTCTGTATTCACTTTATGTAGTAGGGGGCCCTGTGTGTGTTCGGGAGGGGGGCGCATCGTACCATAATGGAGACCATGTGTTCTAAGAGGGGGGGTTGTGTGCTCATTATAACCTCAAATTATTAGGGGATGGTGCCATAATTGTGAGTAGCAGAAATACCAATCACCCCCCTTTTTTTGCCCCCCCCCCTCTTTTTCTCTCACCCCCTTGTCTCTCTCTTTCCCCCTCTCTTTTTTTTGAAAAGGGGGTAGAGGACATGGCTATGGGGCGGGGGGGTGAAGGAGGGTATATATTTATTTCTGTAACTGTGTTCTGCATAAAACATTTAACAGTGTCATTTAATGAGAGAATTTACGAGGGCATGTTTAGGGGAGGGATTAGGGCGTGGCAGGGTAGCGGATGGGTAGAGCAACTGGTGGTGAGTAACTCCTAAGGCCTGGCTAGTAGCTCAGGACTTTAAATTTTAAGCCCCGCACAGTGACTACAACCAGAAAAGACGGGTAATCTCAGCACATACTGCTCTCTCTATTTCTCTCAAAATGTCTGAAATAGTTAATTATTTACTATTTTTCAGTGCATTCTGGGCATTTGGGAATGTCTCCTGAGGTTATCTTTTAAAAACGCTTCTAAACGCAAACGCGCATAAACGCATTATGGAAACGCAGCTAAACTGATGTTTTTTAACCTACGTTTTCCATCAGTTTCCATCGTTCAGAAGAGTTTTCCAAACGTCCCGTGTACATGAGCCCTTTGTCATAGGGGTTTATTTACTAGAGAAGTATGGACTGTTAACTTATCAAAGCGAATGTTCACTTTAAACACTAAATCATGTTCAAGGGGAAAAAAAGGGAAAAAAACCAAGCACAGGAGATTTTTGCATTTTTGCTTGCTTGTAATTTGATGATAGCAGTGAACACAGCTTCACCTTGTTCACCAAGCTAAGCAAAGTGATCAAACACTTTCCAAAATCAGCAGTCTCCATTATTCTAGAAAATCAACCCCATGATGTTTTCAGCGATATGGTTAAGGACAAGCCTGTCCTAACCTTGCATGCTTGTCTGATACCGCTATCAATAAAAGTTGGCTTTTACAGGACCTAGACAGGTATGTTGGTGATTTGCTATAATGGAAAAATATTTAGGTCGCACAAGCTGTACACCTCCCATTCTATGTTCTGTAATGAAGGATTCAAGGTTTAGCAGTCCAGAAAAGGCCAGGGCACCGTACAAATCCCTTCAGACACATAATCTATTTGGCATACACCAGAGCTGTCAGCCTCTCAAGTTTGAAGGTTGCCACTGTGAACCAACTTTAAATAACAAATCCTGGCTGGAGCTGTGTTTGCTGTATATTTAAAACACAGTTAACAATTGTCAAATTCTTGCAATAATGGATTACTGTTAGCATTTTACCGTATTTCAGATAGCAAGAAAACTGCTTGGTAACAAAGGAAAAGGTAAAAAGAAACATGTTTTGTTCACATGAGTGCCTGGAAAGATAACTTGGTCTCCATATGCCTATTACTAGAGAGAAGAGACTGCTCAATACTCTTGGGAAGAATTTAGGATCATTAGTAGCTGAGGTCACGTGTTAATGGATAAGACAGTGCTACAGTTCGAACACAGCATCATGACTTCATTTAGTCAATTGTAAGAAAAGTCATTTCTGCTGGCGGCTTGGGAGTAGAGACAATCATTATTTTTATAAACGTGCACAGATAAAGTGCCTCGAAAAAGTATTCATACCCCTTGAAATTTTTCACATTTTGTCATGTTACAACCAAAAATGTAAATCTTATTAGGATTTTATGTGATCAAGCAACACAAAGTGGCACATAATTGTGAAGTGGAAGAAAAATGATAAATGGTTTTCAAAATTTGTTTACAAATAAATATGTGAAAAGTGTGGCGTGCATTTGTATTCAGCCCCCGAGTCAATACTTTGTAGAACCATCTTTTGCTGCAATCACAGCTGCAAGCCTCTTTGGGGATGTCTCTACCAGCTTTTCACATCTTGAGAGTGAAATTTTTGCCAATTCTTCTTTGCAAAATAGCTCAAAATCTGTCAGATTGGATGGAGAGCGTTTGTGAACAGCAATTTTCAAGTCTTGCCACAGATTCTTAATTGGATTTAGGTCGGGACTTTGACTCGGCCATTCTAACCATGATTACCCAGTCTCAAATCCTTTGCAGAATCTAACAGGTTTTCTTCTAAGATTGCTCTGTATTTGGCTCCATCCATCTTCCCATCAACTCTGACCAGCTTCCCTGTCCCTGCTCAAGAAAAGCATCCCCACTACATGATTCTGCCATCACCATGTTTCACGGTGGGGATGGTGTGTTCCGGGTGATATGCAGTGTTAGTTTTCTGACACATATAGTGTTTTGCTTTTAGGCCAAAAAGTTAAATTTTGATCTCATCTGACCAGAGCATCTTCTTCCACGTTTGCTGTGTCCCCCACATGGCTTCTCCCAAACTGCAAACAGGACTTCTTATGATTTCCTTTCAACAATGGTTTTTTTCTTGCCACTCTTTCATAAAGGCCAGATTTGTGGAGTGATTTGTGGATTTGTGGACAACTAATAGTTGTCCTGTGGACAGATTTTCCCACCTGAGCTGTGGATCTCTGCAGCTGCTCCAGAGTTACTATGGGCCTCTTGGCTGCTTCTCTGATTAATGCTCTCCTTGCCCGTCCGTCAGATATTCAAAGATTGGGATATTTTTTTATAACCTATCCCTGCTTTAAACTTCTCCACATATTTATCCCTGACCTGTCTGGTGTGTTCATTGGCCTTCATGATGCTGTTTGTTCATTAATGTTCTCTAACAAACCTCTGAAGGTTTCACAGAACTGCTGTATTTATACTGAGATTAAATTACACACAGGTGGACTGTGGACTATTTACTAATTAGGTGACTTCTGAAAGCAATTGGTTCCATTAGATTTTAGTTTAGGGTATCAAAGTAAAGGAAGCTGAATACAAATGCATGCCACACTTTTCAGATACTTATTTGTTTCAGTTTAGGTCTGTCAGTTTAGGTGGAAAAAAAACATTAGCAGGACATTTTATTCCAGCTTTCAGAGCTCCATGGTATAAATACCGTATATGGAATCAGATAAGGACTTATAGTTCTGTATTCCTCCAGTAAACCAGAAGCCTGAACAATGGAACTGTAGGACAGAAGAAGCTATTCCTTTCCCTGTCCTTCCCTGGTAGCCTCTCAATTACTGCAAGTTATTTGTTTTGTTTTCACAATTTCAGCAGCTGAACCCAAAACTTACATTGTCTGCTCCTTTTCTTCAGTTTTACCCAGTGCTCCAATTGCTTATCCCTATGTCCAGTTTCAGGGTTGCTTCTAGGCTTGCAGGTCCCATAGAGCCCTGCTGAAGCCACTGTGTCCTGTGCCCTCCCAGGGAGGACTACATGCCATTCCAAGAATGCTGCCTTAGTCAACTCGCACAGGCAGCCCAGGATTGTAAGCAGATCCAAATTTGGTAAATGACTGGGGGCAAGCATGCACACTGGCACCAGGGATGATTAAACATGTGGTCCCAAGTAGGGGGATCATGTGCCTTCTAATGATGGTATGGGTGTGCACTTCCATACAGGAAGATCAGGAAGTGACGCAGAAGATGCAGAAGGTTGTGGGTGTAAAAGGATGCAACGGTCAGTGGTTCTAGACTTTTATGAAAATTTCCATTTATTGTGCTGTTCTACATTTAAATAAAAAAAGTTTCTGAAATAAAATACATATTTAGTGCTACTTGAAGCAAGTCTTGTGACTGAAAGCAACCAAGCTGCCAAACAGAATGGGTCAATTTATCCTTTTCATTTTTTTGCCTTCACTAAAACCTAAAAAGGGTGAAGATGTTTGGGTCATATATGAAACACAGAAGTCTTTTCTTTTAGACACTTTTATGGTTATTTACTAAAACTAGAGAGTACAAAATCAGGTGCAACTCTGCATAGAAACCAATCATCTTCCAGGTTTTATTGCCAAAGCCTTATTGAACAAGCTGACTGGCTACCATGCACAGCTGCACCAGTGCTCCAGTTTTAGAAAATATACTATTTTCAGTCTTGATTTATTATTGGGCTGATGTACCAATAAATCCTTTGAAAATTTTATGCTTCATCCTTATTGTTGGATATATCAAGGAATACCTTTTTTCTCAAGAGGTTGGCATTTTTTTTGCAGAGAAAGTCTAAATACAACCACAATCTGTAAATAATTAGCATATTTATTGGCACCTTTATCAAACATAATAAATGTGTCTGTTCTACTCACCAGGCCTGACCATCAGTTTCTTGAGGCTGGAACGCTTCAACACCCCATTATGAGTTACTGTACAGACATAGCAACCATCAAAATTAGTCTGCACATTTTTTATGGTGATGCCATATCTAATATCCTTCTCATAGACAAAACCTTCAGGTAGTTTATAACGGTCACACTTTTCAATACCATAGTCAGTGACATCTGAATCAGTCAGGGGACAGAGGCCAGATGCATCCTGGCCTTCTGTTGCATCAACATATGGTAAAGTCTCAACGAATGGACTTGCAGTAGCTAAAACACAAACACATAACAAATACATATTACTTATAGTACAATCTATATTCTTTACAGCAGATGTCTACTAGGCAGTTTATTTTTTAAAATGGAACGTCAGGTACTTTGATAAGAACTTAAATGCTTACTTTGTTGATAAACAATTAGGCTAGTCCAGGTGAGCCTATACTATGATATCCTTCATTTCTCCACCTGTTCATAAAAACGACTTCAGATGCAACTTGTAAGCTAAATTTAAATGCATGACCCACCATTTTGGCAGGACAGGAGATCTGTGGAAGTTCAGCAAGGGTACCAAATGACTTCATCTGGCTATATGCCTGTATAGGAATGTCTGTTTAAAGGATATCTTAACTAATGAGCTAAAATGTAATATATTGCACCTTACCAGGACTTAGATACAGAGGCTGCATTAGTTTTCATTTTGCAAGAACATTTTTGGCTCAAAGTTATTTTCCTTCTATAAACAACTAGTTCCCCCCACCACCACCATCCATTGTAACTGAGATGAAGAGAAGATATATTTGAAGTGCAGCCTGGATGACAACCATGGCTCCCTCTCTAGATACAGCAGAGTTTGCAAAAGTAGCCACCCAGGGAAAGAAACCGCTATTTGCACAAAGGTAAAAATACAGGATAAAATTAAAAAAAAAAAAAAAAAGGAAACGCAGTAATCTCACCAAGGACTGATAATTTCCAGTGCATTACATTTTTAGTTTTAGATGTGCTTTAGGATTTTTTGTATGAAATATTGTTTTTTAGTTCAGAGAATGCTGGGATTGACTCAAGGCATGTGCACATATGCTCTGCTGGCAGGGCCGATGCTTCCACCAGGCAAGCTAGGCGGGCGCCTAAAGTGCACTGCCACCTAGGGGCACCTGCACGTAGCACAGGCTGGATCTCTCTCTGTGTAGGATACCGTCACGTCATGAATGATCCTTCAGGGGTGACAGAGGGGAGGAAAAAAAAACATGCCGGGTGTCTGGGGCCAGTGTAGCAGCTGAGCTACCACTCCTTCCAGTGTTCCTCTCAGACTCAGTTCCTTAATGCAAGCTGGCTGGCAGCAGCTGGAGTTCCAGCCCTTTGCTTTCCATTCATCAGGTAATGTCTGACTCTGATGTCTCGTATCTGTGAGAGTGTGACCGGGCTGGCCATCCATCACATGTGCAATGTGTCAGTGAGTGATGACATCATCACTGCTGGGCCTGCTGCTCTGTGGCAGTGTTGGTGTTGATGTGTTGGATCTGTCACTGTGTGGGATCACTGAGTTCAGCTGCCTGCTGTCACAGCGTTAATATTTTATATGAATATTTTCTACTGTATTTAACAAATTTTTTTTTTTTTTGGCAAGGGCGCAAGTAGCTGGTCTTGCCTAACGTCCAAAATAGTCTAGCACCGGCCCTGTCTGGTGGTGTCTTCCAGATATGTAGAGACTGGCGGTGCACATGCACACTGGTGGTGGGATTTCTAAGCGTGTGCACAAACGCCACCAGCTTCTGGCAGATTGCTACTAAACCACCTTGCATATGTGTAAGAGGGCAGGGGGAGGAATAAAATAAAAAAAAAATATTTGCAGTGAGTTTAATTCTACTTTAAATCTAAAGTCTATATGGGTCTATGTTCGTAAGAGAAGAGAGGGGTAGCATCTCCTTACTTGAGTCTGTAGTCAGCAGCCATGACAAATAAAGAAAATATGTATAAAACACTCTACATTTCTCTATAAATACCCCAAAACATAAAATGCCAAGACATGACATTCAGATTGGTTTCTGTTATGCTTTTTTTGCTTGTACCCAATATTTTTAAAATCCACAGCAAAGCCACAGGATTACTAAACTTTGATAAAAATAAGAAACAAAGCAGGGGCGTTTCTTCCACTTTTTTGTTTGGATTTTGTAACATGAATATCTGTAATGTCCCAGTTTACAAATGCTGCCTATCTGGTAGTTACCTATACAAATGCCACGAAAAGTAGCTTACCTTTAACAAACAGGTAAAAAGAAGAGAAGATGCTGCCTGTCTCTTTATCAGCACATGTATAATTTCCAACATGTTTCCTTTCCACATTGTTAAGAGTTAGAACCAATTGATTCCCATTTTGACGAAACTGATTACGGTTCATCGGTTTAAACTTTTTACTTCCTGGTCTTTGGTGACTCCACTCCAGCTTTGTAGAACCGGTGCAAGGTTCCTCAAAAGATTGTCCAGGTTTCACCAATTTGTTTGTAGCATCACCAAAAATGACTGGAAATGAAACCACTACAAAAGGCAAAAAAAGATAATCAGTACCTTTCCTGTAAAACTGATGCTGATATTGGCATATCACCTAACTGATCTGTTTATATCACCTAATCTGTTTATATAACATCTTGAAACCACTTGTGATTTTTGCAGTGCACAGCCAAGGCACCAAGAGTATTGCTAAAAAGGACACTTACAAGGAACTATTCATTAAGTTATGAACACCGAACAAACATTTTTGTATGTATTAAATCAGATTATTATGCAAGTTTTTCTTCAAAAGATATGTCTTTGAAAATTTTGAATTTTTTCAAAAAGCCATATGATTTTTAGGTTACAACAGTTCAGACTCTGAAGTAGGTTGTACTTTGACAGTTCCCTGAAGGAGAGCACTGGCTGGAGCAAAACTTGTTTGAAATTAGTTCAGTTTGCACAATGTTTCCAACTGACTCCTTCATACTTGTGGTTTTCTAGAAATCAATTTGATAATTTTTTTGGCCATCAAGGTAAAAAAAAAAAAAAAAGACCAAAAGACAGAAAGCAACTAGAAAAGCTTAGAAAATCTTGACTCACAATATATGTACTAAATGTATGTGTAATAGTTAGGTAGATTGGCCTGTTAGGGCCCTTTCATACTGATGCACGTTTGATGCACTTCTAATGGCTATTGTGCAGCCCAACGCCCGTTTCCCACCGGTTAACTTTTGATGCACTTCCATTGACTTAAAATGGAAGGTATCTTTCTGGTGCACTTTTGAAAAACTGCACAAAATATGCAGCATGCGTGATCTTACAAAGAGCAGTGCACCCGCAGTGTGAAGAGTTACATAGGACTTATTGGAGAATAGTTTTCATTTACTTTTGTTGCCCTGGAGAAGCACAGCAAAAGCGCACCAATGTGTAAGGGCCCATGTCTGAATAAGTATTCAAACATTTCTGCAAACTAGAGTTTCAGTATAAGGTTTGTGATAAACACAAAGCCCATGGGCCGAATCCAGCCAACCAGGGCACCCTGAGGCTGTGGCACCCCCTTCGCCTTCGAATTCACCTTGTCTCAGCAGTCAACAGTAGAGAGGACAAAACTCCTCTGACAGATCCTGCTCTTCTCCATGCAGCCATGGATAGGCTCAACTCTGCTCACCAACCCCCCCGTCTCTGCAGTCAGAAGCAGAGAGGAGGACAGAACTCCTCCTACAGATCCTGCTTGTCTCCCTATGCAGGCACAGCACCCTCTCTTCTCTGCCTCCTTTGCTCTCAGCATCTGACTCTGCTCCTACTTTGGTCCTTCTCCAGACCCTGCACTTTCTGCTTTCCAGCTCCTCCCCAATATTTCTTCCCGGCAGCAGCACAAGGAAAGGGGGTGCACTGTGATATAAGGGAAGGTGGGGGACTCTTGATGTGTGTTTGTGGGTGGGTTCTTGACATCTGACATAAAGGGGGGTGGGGTGCTCTGGACATCTAGTCTTAGGCACGCCATAGACGGTATGAATTTCCTGCTGATCCAGCTGATATTCAAACAGTCTATGGCTGGTTTTACAAATATAACTGTCCCTTTGAGGGCAACTAGAATGCTGACGTTACCCATGATGAAAGTGAGTTTGATACGCCTGTGCTAGAGAATACAGAGTATGAAAACACCTAAACTATATTTTTTTTCCATTAGAACAGGTTGATTTTTCAAAGTCTCATACACCTCAGTAGAGCTCTACCTTGACAATTTCGGGTATCAGCATTTAAAATGACTTTCCAAACATTGTGTTGTAGCTTTATTCCAAAATATCAGTTTTCCTGTACGTACATGCCAACTTCCAGTGGCACGTAATATAAAACAGGACCATCTCAAACTCATATGTTCTATTTGAATGGTACATGCCAGCAGCTAGTGCCCAACTCTTTTGGAACGGAGTCATCTCAAACTGACAAGTTTAGTTTTTCCATTTGAAATCCCCAAATGTAAAAGATTTAATTATTTTCCTACCACCACAGAAAAAACATTGTTATACAGGTAATCACACTCTCACTGAGAGCTGAAATAAAGACAGATGTCAATAGTTTTATATAAGGTATGCATAAATGAGGTGAATGGGTACCATGCATCAGGTTATACAAAATAAAGTGTTTCTAAATTGGTTAGTAAATGCACATAATCTGCATAATTAGTTGAGACATTCCTAAAAAATTTTTTTAGTTCTTTGTGCCTTACAATAAATGCTTAAATTACTTTCAAATGTAATGGGTGGAAAAAAAGTTGTAAAATTCTAGGGCCAGTCAGCTCAGCCTATGAGCAAAATAGCATATGCTAAACAATAGAAGAAACCAGTGAAAACAAGAGCTATAACTTCTTGAGCCAATGGTTTGGATCAGTCCAAATACTTATATATTCATCACACCATTACATTTACACAATACTAACAAGAAACATGGCTGAACTAGAAGAAAAGGATGACCATTTACCAAAACAGCTCCATAGAAATAATACATAACAAGTCATATCAATTTACATCATAGTACTGTAACTGTACTATTAAACTGCACTGTGCTGTTACTGAGAAAAGGAATTTTAATTCTGGAAACAAAATAAAATGTATTGGTGAAAAGGATCCCATTGTCTGTGGTTGTAAACCTAATCTGCAATTCATCTTACTTCCTCATATAATTGTCATGAAATACGATGCACTATCCTTTAAATGATATGAAATAAAGAAGTGGCCCGGCACCACACTAACGTGCTGAATTCAGTAGCAATAAACTTATACTTTAGAAGCACCCTAAACAGTTGTCCTCTCTAGACAAGAAATGTGAATCTCCGAATCCTAGAAGTAATTCTCTCTTACAATAAAACACAATAATCTTCTTTTCAGAGGCTGACATCTCCAGTGATTTACATACAAAAAACAATTCAGTGAACATTTTTATCCCTATATTACCCTAATTAAATTAAAAATAGTATGTTTATAGCACTAACAATGTAATAAATTCCATGTAATGACCCCACTTTTGGAAAGGAACAGGCCCTTTTCAATTTATATCCAATTACTTCTGCAAAATCCACTGATGGACCTGGGTCTATGTCAGGGATCTCCAAACGTTCGAAACAAAGGACCAGTTTACTGCCCTTCAAACTTTAGGGAGGCTGAACTGTGGCCAGTGGAAGTAGAAAATTCCCTAGCATTGGTGGGACTAAACAATCCCATAGGCTACATCCATGGTATTAGTTGAAGGAATAGTGTCCCATCATTGGTGTCAGAGGAAAGAATAGTGCCTCATCATTTGTTTCATTAGTTCCCCATCTGTGGTATCAAGAAGAGGAATAGTACCCAATTGCTAGTGTCAGTGGGAGGAATAGTGCCCAGTCTTTGGTGTCAGTAGAAAGAATAGTGCCCTGAGGGCTGGATAAAGGCAAGCAAAGGGCCACATCTAGTCCACGGGCTGCAGTTTGGAGACAACTGGTCTATGTAAAAAAGAATGAGAACTTATTTAAATGGAAAGTTTAATTGGGCTTGTTCGTAATTAGTATGTAAACACAGAATATGATCCAGTAATATACACATTCCAATATTATTATGTTCCACAGCAAGATGTGTTTCATCTCTATCAGCAAAGAATGTGAGGAGACAAACTTTATTCTTTGCTCACAATGACTAAGATTAACGTAAAAACATTTCTAACTGTCACTTGTTAAATTTTTAAGTGTGGATTCCCATTCAGGATTTTCAGACTGAGTTCACAATGGCCTTAAAAACCTCGAAAGACCTGAAAAGCCCAATGCATTGATCTGGCATTCAGCCCGCTCGTCAAACATTCAAACAATGGAACAAGGATGGGTAGAAAGCCAGCAAGCAAGAGGGATGTTGCTAAAATTACAACAGGAAATGTATTTGCCTTTTAAATTAATATATTTTCATTTCCGGGACATTATAATGGTACCAGGCGTCTGAAACACCCATTTATAACTGTAAGCAAACAAATGATATTGCAAGTTAAATAAATGAGCAATGTACATTTACCTAATTCCTGAATGTGAAAGACAAAAACTATATTAAAAAAAAAAACAACAACAAACTATTATAAATAGGCAAAATAAGTGCTAGGCACTATGAGCAAAGAAGTATGCCACTTTAACTTACAAATGCACTTACCTAACTTTCCCCCCTTCCATAGATTCCCAAGTTGGAAGTCTGAATAACTATAAGGTCATGCTAATGCTGTCTACAGATGGCTCACATTTTGTCTGATTCCTGATTAATTGGTTGAAAATTGAGCTGTGAGTAGCCTTGTTGGCAATACCCATCTTAGCAAACTTTGATTTGAAATCCTACAGTCAGAAGCCAATCAGATGCAGTCACGGGAGCAGCAGCTAACAGAACACAATAGCCAGCAGTGGAGATGGAAGAACAGCATTGATGGAGGAAATGGGTGATTTCTCCTGTTCAGTCGCTGGGCCAAATGAGAGAAATCTGTGTGTGTATGGCTCGCCTACCTGCATTTTCCATTACCAGATATCAAACTCATAAAAATCTATGAAAAGATCTCTGACATATGGGGAAAATGAAAAGATATGAAGGAGGTTGAAACTTAGGCTTTTCAGGGCCTCTTAGCATGCTCACTCCAGACCCAGCTCTGTGTGTCCATAGACACAGAGTGTGGTTTGGCCACTGTGACGGGAGCAACTTTTGGGGGTGGGGGGACCCCTGTATCATCTCCCCAAATCATTATGTTTAACCCACCCTGTGCCTGTTTAAGGGTACAGGGTGTACATGTGAATGTACCAGTATTGTGCATTTGTGTGTTGTCCTTTGTCTAGGCCACATGGCTGTCCATTGTTTGTTTGCCATGTGCTCCCCCCCATGGTGCTGTGCCTTCCTGTCCAGCAAACTATTATGTGATGTACTGTTTGTGTATTGGTGTGGGGGTTGGTCAATGTCCTTTGCCACATGGCTGCATCCCATTGTTCTGTGTCTTGGGTTGGTTGGGGTGGTTCCCTATAGCCCTTCCCACTGATAGGGCGGGCTGATGATGTATTTCCTGTTCCTGGTTGTGTTTCCCCGCCCTCTGTATATATTCTGTGTGTTGTGTTAAAATAAAGAGTTGGCTTTCTGTTTTAAGAGCTTGGTGCTGTCTTTTTCCTGAGGGATTTTAAGGGTGTGGTCCGTGGATGGTGTTCGGACAGGGGACTGCGGTCGGGTACCGGTTCCGTTACAGCCACGCCACCTCCTCACTGGCTGTGATTGACAACAGCAGCAGCAGCCAATGGCTCCCACTGCTGTCTTTGAGCCAATGAGAAGGGAGAGAGCTTCTGCGCTCATGCACATCACTATATCACAGTCAGATAATTATAAGGAGGGACTAGCTGTGTGCAGAATGTTTTTTGTACCTTAATGCAGAGAATGCATTGAGGTAAAAAACATTCTACCTTTAGAACCACTGTAAAGCTGGTCTACAAAGGCCCTTAAAAAGGGACCTGTTAGCAGGTATAAAGTTCAGGGTCCTAGAATTATCTACACATGTATGCAGCAGTTCTACCTACCTCTGATATGCAGAATGAGGAGACGTTCTGAACTGGCAAAGGTACAGCACTACCCAGACATTTTATTGGATAGTGAGGCGGCCCTCACATAGTGATGGGGGACCAATAGGAATAGGGGGGGCAGGAGGGAGTGGACAAGCTCTGACACTACCCAGGAGGTGTCAGACCTTTACATGTTCAAAATGGCCTGATATTCTAGCATAGCAGAAACAAGAACATATGCTATAGGGGTGTACAAATACCTCTGGATACCTGCAGTTTATAACTGCTAGCAGCTTTGTTTTTTAAGACAGAGTTACTTTAACCAGAAAATAAAAAACACAAAGGATACCATAGCTTCATTAAATGTACAAACTAAACTATTATTTTGATAGAAAACAAAGCGACAGGTAATTTCTAACTACACGGACTATTAATTAAAATTTGGAAACACAGAGACAAGAAAAAATTAAATAAAATTGTAAACACATTTATGCAGTGTAAAATTGCAGATTACTGAAAATGTCACACTCTCAACAGGTGTTCTAATCCAGCAGCCTCTTGGTATTCACTATTGTGTAATTCTATCCCAAGTGACAAAGCCCTTCAAACTCACATCTAAAATCAGTGTTCTAAGAGAGAATGACCTGCACATGTGAAAAAATACTTCAGTTTTAGGATCTGTTTTTGTTTTATTTCAAAGTGGGAGGTCATTTTAGCTCAGCAAGGTATACTTATTTATATACACTAGATCTCAGAAGTGGGATTTTTAGAAAAAGTGCTGTATGAGAAGGTGATTGGTGTTATGTGGTTTAAACTGTATTTATGTTTACTCTGCAGAAATTTAACTACAACATAGAACTTTATACCGATAGGTTCTAAAAGCAAAACCCTACAGTGTAGGGGTCCTCTGTCATCTTTTTTTCTGTGTCTTAAGTTTTCAATGTAGCCACAGGGACAT